>NC_083567.1:18291853-19541853 GCF_019925205.1 Metopolophium dirhodum
TAATTTGTATTTACATTTTCTTCTGAAGAATGGGATCAGATACAACCTCAAGAAAAAGTGTTTAAGCTAACAGATAAATATCGTCCGATGCAAAGTACCAGATCATATTATGTTTTGCCTAAAGGTACATGGACACCAATACTTGCTGAGCACTTTTGGGCACATTTTCAACTGCCTTGTTGTTTATCTTTCCGAAGAGGTAAAGTTTATCCCAGTGGATCTGTGTACATACATGTCGTGGGACGTTGCTCTGTTTGTGACTCCAGATTTAATGGCACAGTTTTTGATAAACCCCCTGGTGGTGCTAAGTAAGTATATTATTGTAATAACTTAATGTTTCAATAGAAGTAAATTGCCTAATATGTAATTTTCAGAGTATGAATTTTTTTAAAAATATATTCCTCAAATTAAATTTTTCAAATAGATAATAATTTATTTGTTTTCATTAATAATATTAAGTACATAGGTGCTCATTTTCTTTGTAAACTGAAAATAATTATGATATATTACATCGGTATTTTTTTACATTTAAATTGTATAATCTACCAATTTGCATACTTGTTAAAAATATCTAAGTAGATACTTCATTACTTAAATTAAAAATATTTGATTATTTATTTAAATATATTTAGTAATTTCATACTTAATAATTTAAATTTGTTGTAGAGTTCTTATGCATTGTACATTTAGAGGTAATTTTCAAGAGGCACACAAAACTACAAAAAAACGTTGTATGATAGGACCAGCAATGGAAAGAGCGATATCATCAATTTGTGTCGATGGACTGTCAAGCGAGACATATCGAGAAAGAGAAGCAGTACGTCTCATAAAAACAGGTATGTTAATTCCCATTTATTGAATTTGCAACTTTCAAACTTCTACCCTAGTATAATTTCATTCAAAATCAACACATATTACCTTGTGAAAATACTTAAATGTATCATGTGTATCATATCACTCATTTATTGTAATTTTTTAGGTGCACCTGATCCGTCCATTATTCCATCAGGTAATTCATTACGCATTTTAAAGTCGCGAGTGACAGCAGGCAGTCGTAGACATGAAGATACCTTAACATCATTAGCTTTGATGAAAGAAGAAGATGACTTTAAAAACATAATGCATGATATTGGATGTGATCCTTTCTACTTACATTACCATTGTGCTGATCAAATTCAAATCTATAGGAACTACTGTAAAGGATCAAGACCCAGACTGATCATTGATGCTACAGGTTCGGTTGTGAAGAAGTTCTTAAAGTTAAGCAAGCAAAAAACAAGCTCAATTTTCTTGTATGAAGGATTGGTCTATGATTCACAAAATAAATGTAGTTTTACAGTTACTAATATGTTGAGTGAGCGGCATAACAGTTTGGCTATTTCTAATTGGTTATCCAGTTGGATAAATTGTGATGTTCCAAGGCCCAAAGAAACTGTATGTGATCAATCCATGGCATTGCTTTCTGCCATTGCAAAAAGTTTTACACAATATACAACGCTACAGGACTACATCATAATTTGTGCTGATCTTTTGACTAAAAGAATAGAAGGAAATTCACACTTAGTACCCCATTGTTTCATAAGGATTGATGTTGCTCATTTTGTAAAAACATGCAGTAAATGGATACCACTAAAAACTATTCCTCGAAGGGTCAAAGAAGTTATTCTTCGCTCTATTGGTGTTTTAATTAAAAGTCAGTCACTTATTGAAATTAAATCAATGTTACTGTCATTATTTGTTATAATTACTAATGAGACAGCTGGAAACAATATACATACACACAAAGAGACACCATGTGAAAAACACAAAGAAATTATTATAAAAGCTACATCAACAGGATTTGTAGATTTTGAGCAACAATTTGAAGACATAATTTCTACAGCAAGATCTGAGGATGAAGCTAAAACGTGTATCGAGGAAAAGTATGAACGTTCTAATGAAGGGTTAGACAAACTTCATAATCCATTTGAAGAATGGGCAAAAAAAACTTATGAAAATAGTAAATCATTAATACAGGAAGGTACTGAAATTAATCCTCTATTTATTCCATCACTAGTCCCTATATTAATTAAATGCATGAAGCTTCTCCCCCTATGGTCGGGTGTTATGATGCCAATCTTCAACTACGGAGAGCAAATATGTAGTTCAGCTGCAGTTGAATCTAGTTTCAAAAAATTAAAAACGGTCACTATGAAAAATGTTGTTTTATTTACGGATATTTTTTGTAGGTAATGATCTAACTTCATCCATGTGTAGTACTGAAGCAGCTAGCATGGTTCAAGTAAAACTGAGTGATATTCCACAGATACTTGTGTATGAAAGCATCACATTTGAACTTCGTGGTGCTATACATTTCTATAAAGGAAAAAATGGATTGAGGAATTCGATAGGCCATTATACAGCTTATGCTAAAAGAGGTACGCATAATTGGGAATTGTACGACGATCTCAAAAAAGGACAATTCCAGTAAAGGAAAACAGTTTAATATTATGTGAATTTTTAATTTACACAATTTAAATTAAAATATTTAAATTTTAATATGTAAACATTTTATTACTTAAAGTATGTGAATTTTATTTAAATTCAATTTTATTATATACAATACAGTATATTAAATAGTTGTTAATAGTTACTTTAATATTAAAAATAAAAACTGTTTGGAAATTGAAAATTATTATTTTTTTAAATTTTTTGATTTAAAAACAATTTCATAGTTGGTTTTTTTTTGTTGAATAATGTTAAAGTTAGTTTGTAACAAAGATTTTGACGTTAGTGTACTATGGAAGAAGTGTTGAGAATTCTTCCCATCAATCATTGCATTAATTAGACAATAATTAGAGCATTACTGTTAGATAAATGTATAAAACCCATAACATTATATAATCAGTTCAAAAAATGTAGTTCAAATCTTTTGTTAAGTGTGGAAAAGTATTCATGAATACAATAAATAATAAAACGAGACATTGAGTTAACGAAGATGTGCTTAAAGTCTTTATATATAAAATTCTTTGTTCGTTACAACATGGATTTATTAATGTAGGTATATAATAATACTGATGTACTGTTCTTTTATTATTATTATTATTGTACATATTGCTTTGTCTTCGGTAGCCAAACAGACCTTTATTTATAATATATTTAAGCTCAAGTAGACGACGGTTTTTACAGAGACGGTGATCGACAACTTCCGAATACTCCTACAGATAATATAGGTACTACAATACTTTTTATAATAAATTGGAAGAGGTAATTAAATAGCTACTCAGTTACATCATGAGTAGCTTACATGTTATAATATGTAATGTAATATATAGTATTACAACATTAGTATCAGACATCAGTCTGACTGTACTGCTACACATACCTATATATATATACATAAATGTTACTATTGACAGGTAAGTTTAACTACTATGAGTACTCTATCATATCGATCATTCAATATTGAATTAACCACACAAACGGTGTAACCAATAACCATTAAAATATATTAAATTAAATGAATGGTATAAACGGCTATTTTTTTTAGCATAATGTTATAATCTACATTAATAAATATAGGTACTCACGTATATAGCCCTAACATAAAACACAATTCTGTAGTATGATTTCAATTAATTTATTCAAAAATACATACATAATAATAATAATAATAATAATAATTAATAATAAATAAATAAAAGACAATATTATATTAAACTGACCATTATAAATGCTAAATACTATGATATTATACTGGATTTTATAATGATTAATATACTCTACAGTCTACATTTAATAATTAACGTTCAATTGTATATAATGCTTTATTAATATATTTTATTTACATACTATATAGCATATAGCTTAATTATATAGCTATATACATATTATTTATGAGTATAATAATATATATAAAAGAAATAAACTATATTTTTATATAATAATTTATTATTTATTATATCTAATACATACATTTATGCATAATGCATATATATATTAGTATATAAATAATATATATAACAATTTTATTTTATTTTTTAACAAAACTTCTAATGTATTTTCTTCATACCATAATATTGTCATCTCTGTGATCAATTTTGTTAATTATATGCAATATAAATAACAGTCAGATCACTAATTTTCTTTTAATAAATAATATTTAAAAAGTGTATGGATATAATATAATTGAGTACCTACATTATGTAGGTATATAATATTATTGATACTAAAAATGGTAATTCACCGAATACGTAGGTACAAATAAGCGATTTAAGGTTTATTACACACAATATTTCATACGAATTAAAACGGTTAAATAATGTTTAATTTAGTCTTCGACGCTGAGTAGAAACAGTTTAAATGCTCGAATTTTTGCAGGAAAAATTCATCTGATTAGCTAGGTTATCCCGTAGGCTTAGGCGATAGGCAAAGTGACGTTAGGTAGGTACAATTGAAATTCAAATTTAAAATGGTTTTGTTTTATCAACGAAATTATAATTACATAATAATAAAAAACATATTATTACATAAATAAACAATAAATACATACCTATATATTTATATAATTTATAACTTTCGTAAATTATTTTCGTATGTTCTTCGTATTTCGTATTTGCAAAGCCCAAGAATTTTTTTGTTGTTTATGGGGGGGGGGCTGGGGCGGAGAAATATCTAAAAAATGGTATCGCTCCTGGTACTTGGTGCTTTGAATGCAGGGTGGTTCGAAATAGGTCACGCAAATTCACGCCAATTGCACGCTAAATAATGGCGTTGAAAAAAATTCGAAAAAAAATGTTTTTGTCGTCTGGGGGGGGGGGGGGCTGGGGAAATGTCAATAAAGGGGAAAAGCCCACGGGTACTTGGGGCTTTGGGTTTACGGTTTCGAAATAGGTCACGCAAATTCACGCCAATTGCACGCTAAATATTGGCGTTGAAAAAAATTCGAAAAAAAATGTTTTTGTCGTCGGGGGGGGGCTGGGGAAATGGCAATAAAGGGGAAAAGCCCACGGTACTTGAGGCTTTGGGTTTACGGTTTCGAAATAGGTCACGCAAATTCACGCCAATTTCACGCTAAATATTGAGACAAAAAAAAGTCCTTAAAGTTCAAAATTCGGATGAAGAAACGTTTCTACAGCCCCCCCCACTTTGTTTACATTTTTAAACCTGACCTAGTGCCACGCAAATTTCAAAACCAGTCACGCCAATTCACGCTAATTGCACGCTAAATATATAACCGAACAAAAGTTTGAAATTCGATATGGGGGGGGGGGGGCTGGAGAAACGTACGTATCATATTTAGAATTAGGTCTTATGGAGCCTGCAAGCAGTGTTCGGATTAGTTAAGTATTTTTTTTCTTGATAAAGATAAAGATAATGCAACTCAAATGTATCTAGATAGACATAAAAGATAACTTAACTCATATTTATCTAAATAAAAATAAAGATAAATACTTTTTTATCTAGATAAAAAAAGAAACAATTTTTTTTTTAAATGGGTTTTAAATTTAGGTATATTTTAGTTGGGCTCTAGGTACATAATAATAATAATGATATAAATAAAAATAATTACATTATTTATAAACCATAAACTCGGTTTGAGAATCTGTATAAATATTTAAAATGCGTTTGTACAATTTCAGAATTTTATCAATAAAAAATGTATTTAAATGAATTTATTTAGATTAGTAAAAAAATGTTCTAAGATGAACGATTAGATACCTTGTAACTATTTATCTAGATAAGATAAAAGATGAACAAATAATTACCTAGATATTCATTTAGATAAATGTATCTAGATAAGTCCAAACACTGTCTGCAGGTAACCTGTTTTGGCTAAAAACACGCCCAAGCAAAAAAAAATTCCACACTTTGTAATGATCCAATTTCGATATTTTTTTTCAAAATTCTATTTCTAAAACATAATATTATAATACGATTTTGAATATGACTAATTTTATTTTCACAAGTATTTATTATTTTTATTTTAAGCAACGAAATCAAGATTCAAAATCCAATGCAACCTGTACAAATTATCATATTTCTAATGAAAAAAATTAATGAAATCAGACCTCTCTACGACTTACGAGGTGCAGTGAGCTAGTTTTCGCTGTAATGAGTATTCTTAACATACAATAATTTCATTTTTGTCAACTGCACAGTGCCGACTGCCGTTGACATGACTTGTGGGCAACTATTATCGTATACGTGCGTACTGATTATATTATATGTCCATGACTAAATCTACTTTGTCATGGATATCCCAGTAACCGTATTCAACCGCACTCTCACTAATAATTTATATTACCTTACAACCAACACATATGCCACGGGCGGAGGAGATGAAATTGCATATTTGGTAAATATTGCCTCTTATACGAGCGTGGCCTTAATAAGTTAAATATTTTAACTCGTGTCATTAAGATCTTTAAATTCTAGAACATGTTTTTTTTCGTAGAATTATTATATACTCACCATCAAACTTTTTAATAACACGTTCTGTTTAAAAATGTATAATTTAAAAAAGGTAATGTTAATACAAATTTAAACAATAATGCACTATTTTATGAATGAAAATGTTAACAATAAGTGTTAACATAAAATATGTATAAGACGTAGGTTAGACGTCTGTAGGTTCTTATATTATAATTAAGTTTAGAAAATAAATATAACATTTACCTCACTAAAATTCAGGTTAAATGGACTGAACTAATATATATTGCTACCTTTAAAATTGTATATTTTATACAATTTGAAAATAACAGTTTTACATGATTTCTGTTAAGTTGAGAATATTGGATTTTGCACTATTTTTGGTTATAGAAATGTTCACAATATTTCGTGAAAAAGTACAAAAAATAAATACATATTAAAGGGTATGCCGACGATGTTAAAATAACGGTGGGCTGGCACCCGATGTACAAAATTGACACCAGCGTGTAATGCCTCATAGAATTATGTCTTAATTAGTGAAATATGACCCACATGTTATTAAGATTTCTAAATATTCTAGAATATTATTTTTCGTCTAATTATATACTTACCATTTTCCAAATACATTTCTGTTGAAACATTTATATCATTTTCAAAATGTTATGCAATATAATTAATACAATAGTACCCTATATTATAATGATAATTTAAACAATACACGTTAAACATGCACTAGATATTAGGTAAAAAAATAATTACTTGCCTAATGTATAGTTAGTTATGTCTCGTGTACACTCTTAAAGTAAAAATAAATTATTGTAAAATAAATAAATATTTGCTAATTTATTTAGAAATGTATCTAATTCTACTAGGTATAAGCCGGACAGAAAAAAATAAAGTTTTTTTTTTAAAAAAGGCATTTTATTATTATTTTTATTATAAATTTATTAAATGTTATCAAAGTTATGAGCCAGATCCGGTAAATCTGAATACTCGCGTTGGTTAGTCAACTTACAGATGGTAAAATGTTGTATGAATACAACAATAATTGACTAAATTATGTGTACGGAACAGTAGCACATAATATGCCTGTATGTATGTATTATTCCAGTGATCACATGATATGTTATATATTATACTATCTATGTATAATGCGTTTTGACGTACCTACATTTAATTAATTATAATACAACATAGACATAATCAGGTTCGGCGCTACCTTTTGCGAGGTCCTGGGAAAAACTTATTTAAGTAATAAACATAGTTTGTAACGAGAATCCGTTACACGGTGTTCAGCATGCGACACACGTGCCCGCACGGCATATCGCATGACTACTACACGCCGACTGGCCCCGGATTCACGCTAGATAAGAACAATAGATCGCGCTATCCACCGCCTACATGTCAAAACCACCACGGACAGCGTCGAAGGAAGACATTTAAACTAGGATATCATCGACTCAGGATACTTAAATGAAAATAATCCTACACCACAGTTATTATGCCATCAACTGTAAACATCAAGTTCATAACGTGTGTAGAGAACGTTGCCAAAACCTAAAAAATTTTAGGTACCATTTTATTGATAACTGCCACCTCCCTGGATAGGACGTAACATCACTGTATTTTGAGCAGAAAACACGTTTAGCGTGGACTAACTTAACGCCAATAATTATGAAAGCAGTATTCATCGTACAGCAACCAAAATGTCATAGCATATTATACTATCATTGTTCTATGATACTATAGAGGAGAACAGTTAGTACACACTTAGTGCAAATAAGTGCAATTAAATAATATATATATTTACAAATTACGATGTTACTGCACAATACACAGATCAAGGTATTTTGTGTGTTATATCAAGTAAGAATTTATATGTATAAGCACGGCTTGAAATTGATATAGATATTTTGTTGATAATGTTTATGGTGGAAATGCTTTACAAAATATATATCAGTTTATACTTTAAAAGCTTACCAAACAGCTTTATATTAAATATGACACATTAAAAACATTTGTGATTGCATTTTCATATATTATAAATTAAGTAAAATGGTAAATGAGCTTACCGTCAATAACTGTGAATGTATAAACTCATCGTTATTTAATGATTATAAAAAAAACTCCGTTCCACGAGAGAAGGTACAAGTTTTTTCGTCCGTCTCTGCGCATTTCCCACCATTTTTTCCCAGTTAGGATTATGAAATGTTCTGTAGTTCGGCTGGTGGTTGGAACCCAAGGTTTATAGATCATTGATTTATAATATAAAATAGTATTATCTATATAAACCTTAGCTGGAACCTACTTGCTCGCCTCCAGGCGTGAAAGAGTGGGATAAATTTGACATCAGTGCTAGCGCCAGTTTCAGTCAGATTCGTGGAGTATGTACCTTCTCTCGTGGAACGGAGTATAAACTCTATTCAGGATAAGAGCGGTACCGGGCGACCAAGTCAACCATCTAGTTTGGTATTTGGAACGGAGTCACGCCCATACGCACAAGTTGGCAGCCCGATACCGCTTTTATCCTGAATAGAGTATATTATAGTGTTATGCATTTTAAATTATGTAAAAAACGAGTGGACTTACGATCACTTTTTTCTGTACATTTATAAACATAATAGTTATTAAATTTATTAAAAAACTAGGAATACAATTAATCGGTAAATACAATAATATTATAATTAGGTATTTCATGTTATTAATTTTAGTATTCTATATTTTATAAATAATGCAATTCCAATGATGTGTTTAAACTCAACGGAAGAATACGCTCGTCGTATCGATGAAAAAAAAATAGTTTACTAAGACTAAAATTAGTGACACTATCTCCCAAAAATATCAAGAAATCGTCTTGTATTCACTTGACAACATAACACAAATTAATTAGGTACATCAAAGATATCAGTAAACTAATATTATATGATTTGTTATTATTGAATACCTATTTTTATATTGTCAATAAACACATAGTCACTGATTATTGATTAGATTAAAAATGTAGGTAATTACTTACGAAATTTATATACATTTAGATTTTGTTTAAACTCTAAAAGTATAAACAAATTATTGTAAATTAAAAAAAATATTTGTTTACTTATTACGAAATGTATTTAAATCAATTAAATTTACTGTAGAACCTACGGAAAAAAATTTAAAAAACTAATTTTTTTTTTTTAAATAGCTAATATTAACTTTTTATAATACATTTATTATAGGTAATATGTGTGTTGCACCGTCAAACTCCTACCAGAGCGATGACTCACTTCGGTTAGTAACGTTACATATTATTGTTGTATGAATAAAACAAATCGGCTAAAAGTGTACCGAACAGACATAAATCTATATAATATACTGTTAACTTCTTCGTTACACTAACAGTTAGTTTACTAGTTACTAGTAAAAGACGCAATACTTATTACACTAATTTATTAGAGACACTAACTATTATAACTATAATATTATAAAACATTTAATAAGACGCGTTTTGACGTATAGACGCATACCACCTACGTCACGCACACTCGTCCTACACTACTCTCCGCAGTACTCACTCGGCCGAACCTCACCACGGATGGCAGGGAGGGGGCCGTCGTCGTCAGCAGGACCGACCCGCCATCTGGAGGAGTTTACAATACTATCTATATGTTATGTGGATTGACGCAAGTTTAAATAATAAAAATAGACGACAGGTATAAATGTAAACCAGTGTTCGGAAGCAGCTAACATAATAATATGACATTAGTCGTAGCTAATGACACAACGGACAACAACAAACAACGATATCGTCGCACACAACTTTAAACATACCTACCGTGTGCAATATACTATCCTGCTGCTAATACGGAAGACGACAGAAACATGTACAACTTTACTATTTATTTATTTACTTATAATATAAATTATCTCAAAATATTAAATGAGCTTACCGTCGATAACTGTGAATGTATAAACGCATATTATTATTAAATGATTAGTGTTATGATTAGTGTTATGAAACAACACTATATTTTACATATTATGATTAGGTAGGTATATATATGAAATTAGTGGACTTACGATTATTTTCTTCTGTAAATTTATAAGCATAATAGTTATTAAAATATGTATTCAAATACTAGGATTCGTAGTACAGTTAATCATTAAATTAAATAATATTATAAATAGGTATTTTTTGTTCTTAATTTTAGTATTCTATATGTTCGCTGCCAAGCTATATTTCAGTATCGTAGAACTGCCTGGGGGTACCATGAAAATGTTATAAATCCTTTAAATATCCATCAAAACAAAACCTTTCATATGTATTGATAAAAATAAGTTATGCGGATATATTAAAATAAATTATCTATAAAGATTTTGGAATACTACCTGTCAATTTACTTTACAAAAAATGTGCAAAATGTGCAATCATGTTTGTTACGAAAAAGTTTTCCATCTGTAATAACTACTAATAACATAATATATTCAAAACGTAATAGAAAATACCTCATAAAACACTTCTCAATAAATTACACTAAAAAAAAACTGGTCATAGATTCGTTGACTATTTAGGACCTTTTTTTTTTCAATTCAATGACTTTAAATAAAAAAAAAAACAATAAGATCTAATCACAAATCGTAACACAAGATAACTATTTCTAATATTGGCTTCTACAAGAACTATACATTTTAACATACTGTAATGACTTCTAGGTAACTATATATAAATAATATAATATACCTAATGTTATGAATTTATGATTAGTTTAATAACTGTATTTTAATTTAAATTTAGCTAATTTATAATTCCTTTTTTTTCCATTACACTGTATGTTTATCCATATGTATAATTAATATTTAATAGTCGATATGCTACTGTAATATGTATAATTTAAGTTTGTAACATGTAACACTTTACTACCATAACGAACTCTGGTAACAGGTTAAAAACATTTTATAACTCTGTCCGGCGAGAGAACGCCCCACGGGCATACCAAAATAGGTTTTCTACTCATCCCCACGCAACACCATGCCATTAAAAACTGGTTTTGACGGCACGGTGACGAGTAGGGTGCGCAGAATCGGAGCATTCTCTCACCGAACAAAGTATACAGAGTCATCATTAGATTATTAATTAGGTTAAAACCATAATTACTTACTTGTTTTATAGTCAGTTAGCATACGTATTAACTCTAAAAGTATAAAAAAGTTATTGTAAATTAAATACATATTTACTTAATACATTTCTATCAATTCTGTAATGTACCTATTAAATAAAACACCAATTTATTTTTAATAAATTCATTTAATTTTAATATCATATTAACTTAGTTGTGACACGATGTAATTGGATTAACATTGTTAGTAATATCTAACATATATTTATATGAGCATTGATATTATCACATCAAATACCTATCTATATTTTAATATATTACAAATTAAATTAAAAGTACAAAAGGGCGGAAAATAATATAAATAAACAACATGAACACTGTGATTATTGATTAATTGAGTGAGACACATTATCACATAATATTGTATAATACAATCCTATAATCCCTAAATTGTTTCAGTTGTATAGAATTAAATTTGTATTGTCTGCTCTCATTTCATTTGGTATGTATTGGAAAAATATTTTTTAATACTTTTATTTTATTTTCGAATTTTTTGATTTTAATCGTATTAATTTAACCCACTTAAAATAATAGTTCTGACTACTATAAATTAGTGGTTTTTATTATCTAAAAAACCGCATAAGATTTTTCGAAATGGAAGTTATGGAAGATAATTATTTATTGAATTTGCTATGTACATTTATTCTTTTATTATATTTTTTTTATTTGGCTTAAAGGAAATGTGTTTTCAGCTACGTTCCGTTAGTTACTATCCTTGAAACAGGTTATCCTGGTGAAAAATAAATCACAATTTACTAAAATCCAAAAAATACGACCATATTTTGCGTGTTAAAGCAATGTTGGATTAACTTGAAAACCAAGAGGTAAGATCAAATTTAATATTTACTATTGGGTTTCCCGCAGCACATTAAATTCCCTATCTTAATGTTCAATATATCACCTCAATAAATTTGTCACTCAACTTAATATTTGACAAATATAACAAAGTTCAATAATAATGGGTGATCAAGAGGTGGCAACGCTAACAAGTTCAAACAACCGCAAGAAAAATATGAAAATATAGATCAAAATAAGAAAAATCAACCAATGCCGCAGCTGACAACGACAGCGCAAATTAAGAGTTGCAAACCATGCAAAATTGTCAAGCTCGTGGCACTCAAAGTATCAAAATTTAGTCGGGACCATCTACAGAATGAGCCATATTTAATGACATGTTCGTGGAGCTTATTCATGGAAGTAAGGTGCTAAACAACAAATGATGCATTAATGGTCATTGAGAGCTTTGTAACATCAGCCAAAAATTACACAGTTCGGTGGGTGTGTTTATTGATTTAGAGCCATTAGAAGCTGCATCCGCAATAAAATTAAGGTAGGAAAATTATTTGGCAATATAAAAGCGCTAGGAAGTTTAAACCACGGCCCAAAGAAATGGAAACCAATCATGATCAAGATAGTTTGTACAAAACTAGACTCAGCTACACTGCGCGTATGAGAAGTACAGATAATATATTGAATTTTCTTGTATTATAAATTAAGTAAAATAATAAATAACTGTGAATGTATAAACGAATATGTCATATCGTTAAATTATAAATTATGTAGTATATGATTGGACTTACCATTAAATTCTTCTGTACCTACATTTATAAACATAATAGTTATTTAATTTATTAAAATACTAGGATTACTAAGATACTAGGATATTACAGTTAATCAGTAAATTTAATAATATTATAAATAGGTATTTTAGGTTTTTAATGTGTTTTATAAATAATGCAATTCCAATTAGGTATGTGTTCAAACTCAACGGAAGGACACGTCGTCATATCATCAAAAATAATATTTCACAAATATTACACCGTTCCCCCACCAAAAAAAAAATCAAGATAACATAATACAAATTGATAACATCGGAGTAACAGTAAATTAATACATTTTCTAATTAAAATTACATAGCAGAGCAATTAGTTCTAATAAAACATCCATTGATGTTTTATTTAAAAAAAAAAATAAATACCATAGGTGAATCTAATTCTAGTGATACACACCTACCATAAGTCAATCGCATCACTCTTGACACCCCCGATATAAGAAAACTCTCACATCATATTTTTTGAACAAATATTTAAAATAATCATCATTAAAACATATCAGCACTCACCACATAATTTACATGGGTACATAATATTATGCTAATAATAAACAAATTATAACATCTTACAAAACACTTTCATCAATATGCAAGAAATTCAACAGTCCAATTACATTTAACAAACATTTATCAATCCCAACAAAACTCTAGAATCTATTAAAACCAATTGTTCCCAAAATGCCAAAAATCCTTATCGTAATTTTTATATAGGTAGGTAAGTATAATATTAGTATTTACTATTTTTAGATTCTGAGTGTATGAATGTATTGATTTTACAATGATGTGTGTTTTATTTTTCATTATTTTTATTTTTGTGTCTGTGTACACGATAAGTAGTCGAAATAATGCTTCGATTTTCAATTTCAGTATCTTATTCGATGGGAAAGTGAATATTTCAATGGTCAAAATTTCCAATAGTTTTCAAAAGCACCGGAAAAAACAACATAAAAATTAAGAAAAAACGGTAATTTTTACTCAAAATCGGTTTTCCACAAAATCGATTTTGGTTATTGGTGTAACTCTAAAACAAATGAACGTATATACATTCAATTTTCACTGGTCGTTTATATTTGCATTTTCTATACACAATCAAATTTTCAAAATATTTTGATGTGTTTTGAACTAATTAGGAACATTTTCAGTTTCCAATTTTATTAGTCTTTTTTTTCTAAGAATGTCAATAAAACTTTATTTGTTGCGTATAAAAGTTTAAAAAATTAATACAAGGCTCTTATTATATTGTTAAAATGATATTTAAAAAATTTTAAAAAGTTTAAGTCACAGTTTTTTTTTTATAAGCATTTAAAGTTCAAAAATTGAGAAAATATGGAAAAATCACGAAAATTACCAAATTATTTTGAGTTAAGAGTTCATAAAACATTTTCTTTTTAAATCTAAGATTTGAAAATGTAATACAAGATTCCTTATAAAATTATCTACCTTTATCAAAAAAAAATAAATGTCTATAAGAAAGTCAAATTAAACTTTTACGAGCGTTTGAAGTTCATATTTTCACAATATTGGATATTTACTCGATTTCTTATGTAGAGGTTTTGTTATTTTATTGTTATTCAAAAACGAATAACTGTAAATTCATGAAAATTTTACTGAATGTTTATATTTTCATTTGCTATACACCATAAAATTTTAATAATATTTTGACTTTTTGAGCTGCTTATGGACATTGTGAGTTTCTAATTTTTTTTGTTTTTTTTTCTATAAACATCAATACAATTTCATTTGTAGGGTAAAAAGCGTGAAAATTTAATGCCAGGCTCCTGATATATTTTTACAATAGCAGTTGGAAAATATTAAAAATACACTGGAACAATTTTTTTTTATAAGGATTTAAAGTTTGAATTTTGACAAAATTTATCAAATTTAAAATTTAATAATTATTTTGTAGTTAAAAATTTATGAAATGTTCAAATTTTATAGCTAAGGATTGAAAATTTAAAAAAAGGTTCCACGTAAATAAGTTGTATATAAATTACTTTATTCACAATATCATTATATAAATAACTTTATTCACAATAAAATCGTCAAATATATTATTACTAATATCATAGGCTGACTGGCCGTTTTCACTCAGAATCGTTTTTCTTATACAATGATAATATATCATTGAATTAAAATTTAACACCATCCATTACAGTGGCCCACTTGTAACCTTCTGTACAGCAGAGCAACACCAACTTGCCCACCTTTTTAGCATTGATATGTTATTCATGTATTTACTAGTTAATCGACCATTATTTCTTCTTCCATCATAGCTACTCGTTATTCTATCTACGTAAAGGGCATGTTTATTAATTTAGTTTAATTTTCAAGTGATTTAACTTTTTGTAATGGCTAAGCGCGCTTGCGCCCTATGGCATAAAAAGATAATTTTTTTAAGTTTTGCTTTACAGAAATAAAAGTTTGATCGGGATTTGTGCGTTCTCAATGAGTATTCTTCCTTCAAGTTTTATCAAATGAACCATTAAAAGAAAATAATCTCAATCCGCATCTTAACTCTGTCCATCCAACATTTATAAATAGAACATTACAACTTAAGATGGAACACCTAAATCAAATAAAACGTAAGCGTCTTGATTGTCCATCCAATTCACTTACAGTTTCGTATGTACAAAAAACTACATAAGTATAATATGACGTTCCTTGGAAAATCACACGCTTCATCATTGGAGAGGAAATTAATCCAGCATGTATTTCTGTGGTTAGAATGGTCTCTGGAGATAACAATGCTTACAAATAAGTATCCTATAATTAATCCCACTTTCGGATAACACTGTTAAACGAAGGATTGACCCTTATATATATCTGAAAATATTTTAAAACAGCCAATACAAATTGATGAATTTGTTGAAACTTAAAATAACGCACAATTGATGGTATTTATCGATGATGTATATAAATATACATTATCGAAGTACTGACGATGTTCGTGTAGAATTTTTTTTGGGAGCCTCTTCTTAAAATGTTAGCTGGCTTAGATATTTTCAATTAAGTTGATGGATTTGTTCATTCTATCTAGCCTGGAATTGCGTTTTCAGCCAAATTCCACTGTTCGGACCGTGCGCAAACAATGTTCGGGAATCGAATAAGAATTCGCAAACGAGTTCAGGAAGTTTATTGAAAGGTTGTCATTGCTGCCGCCACAACATAACAATATAAATAATTGAAATACCTAATGCAAAGTAAATATAAGGATATAGGACATCGGTCACGGGGAACAGCTGGTCACACACACTCACATATCACTATTTTGTATTGTTTTATTATCGTTGAATGTGTCTTGTGAGTTATAATAATAGGTATATAAAGCCAGAGCGTTATCGTACGCCGCCTCGTCGGCTGCCGAACAATATTTTAACACGGCCGCCGTGATTTTTTGTTGGTCTTTGTACGTTGATGCAGCAGTATCGGCGTGTGCCAATATTATATTATTATAAAAGTATTAAAGTATTTTTTATCTTACTCGAATAGTTAAAGTGTATTATTGTGTTTTATTATTGTGAGCGCCAGAAGGACCTCTTTATATTGTATTAATTGCTAGCTCAAATTGTGGCGCATCGCCGTTTTGTATTATACAGCCATAGGATCGGCACCTGCTATTATATTACATTTTGTGCACAGCATATTGTATTTTTATTTTAGCACAGGACCAGCTAGCTAGTCTGCGCTTCACAAACTGAGGTTTTTGTGACTCAGCGCGGCGCAGTGGCTGAAATCAATCACGCGACGTGATTAAGAGTAAGCAACGGCCGCTGTCACTAGTTCTCGGATGGGTGACCATCTTGGTTCGTTGTGCGCAAAACCCTTGTCACACATACACGTGTTCGTAACCGACCGTACCAACAGTCCCAACCCTACTGCACCAACCTTACCAACCTTACAGGCTAATGACCTCAGTCGTAAAAGCCTTAAAAAAAAAAAAAACTGAGTTTTTTCATTATTTCTATTACTATTTATTTACTATACACATTTAACTGCTGGGCCAAAGGGGCTATAGATATTTTATATTATTATTAATTTGTTGGGCCAGAAAGGCCGCATATTATTTTATACGAGCTTCGGCTCAAATAGCTGCGTCAATATATTATTATTATCTCGGTTAGCCATAGTATGGCCCATTCAATATTATAATTTATTCCAGTTAGCCATAAGGGCTGTGTCTTATTATTATTATATTTTTTTATACATTTATGTTGCGGTGAGTTATTATATATTTTGAACTGCTTTTATTTAAATTTCTGTTTTATACAGCAACTTACCTATCAGAAACCGTGTTACCATTTTGTATTATTTTTGTATACACACCCACACACATACACATATTCATACACAAATACACATAATTACTCAACACGCACTACATAGCTGACAGTCATTGCTAGGGGATCCCGACCACTATTGTTCGAGCTATTACACCATCATACACCCAGCTTGTCCTCCATATTTCTAGGACTTAAGTGTCAGTGGTGTAAAGACCCGAAGTTGGTGGCCAGGCGCGCGTATTATTATTGTACGCTCCAGGCCCGCACAGTCATTATTCACTGTTATTTACATCGTGAAAATGTAGAAACCAGAGCAATTCAACCAGAACTTCATTCAGTACTACAACTTACACGAAGTAATTTAAATTGTCATTTTATAAAAGTAACAACATTAAATTCAAGAATATTCCATTGCATGTGTGATGAAATGGGATCACAGTTTGTTGGTTTACTTTATCACTTAGATACGTGGCTTTCCCTTGGAAAATTTTTTACCCATGTTATGTTTTTGCGTTTGGAAATACATATTTTTCTAACGAAAAACATCTAACGAAAAACATCTAACGTGGGTTGATAAATTAGTTTATATAAGTGATATTTTTGGACGTTTCAATGAGTTCAATATTGAGGTGGATACCTAACCAAGGGAAGAATAGGAATATGGTTGATATTAGTGAACAAATATCTTCATTTAAACAAATGCTGTCACTTTGATGAAAAAAAATGTCTCAATGAAAAATTGTTACATTTTTTTAAAGTGAATTTCTTGATTATTTAAAAAAACTTTATGTGATTTAAAATGCTTCAAGAGTCCTTGGACAAATTACAGTTAGAACTCGATCGATATATTTACTATTAAAACGTAAATCTCAGTAAATACAGTTGGGCGAGAAATCCATTCGACATTTCTGTTCACAAAGTTGGTGAAGATATTTGTGAATACCAAGAAGATTTTCTCGATTTTAAAGCTAATCAAGTCTTAAAAAAAAATTTTCCTCTTAAGTACCTAGCTCAATTTTGAGCACATATAAAAGATATACCTATATTAACAAGATAATCTGAAAATGCATTACTAGTTGTCATTAAAACAAAGTATAGTCATCGCTTTGACACTTTACACGATGTGCGATGTGCACTTATGTTGATTTTTATGGTATAATTATTTGATTAGGTTAGTAAAAATAATTACTTACATAATTTATAATCAAATATGTCCTCTGTAAGCTCTAAAAGTATAAACAAATTATTGTAAATTAAATACATTTTGGCTAACTTTTTACAAATATATTTAATTAAAATATAGGGAACAAATTACAGATCATGTTTAGTTTATTAAGATGGTATCAACTTGTATGGTCGGGCAATGTCACAGCACATGCTATACGGTGACTATATAGATGTGTTGAGCCCAAGTTAAATGGATTAGAGTTTTTAACATCTACATCAGATTTAGGCAGAGTGTACTAGGTAGACATATATATTCTATTGAGATTCATGCCAAACACAACGATCTTCTATTTTTAACCGAGAACAAAATTCCTCCTGGTTCAAGAGAAAAAACTTATGGCCACATTTCAATAAAAACAAATTATATTATCCACAACGGCAACCTGCAGAAAGTCATTGCAAATGGTTCTATTGTAAAAAAAGCTTTTAGAGTTCAGACAATTGGATTGGTCGGTTGATGTATAATTTGTTGGTTTTGATCATATTAATCTCGTGGTTGAATGATCTGATTGATACATTTTCCTTGGTACACAGTTTAGATTTATCCTTCTCATCATCATCGAAAAGGCAATTCAAATGCTCTTTGAAAGTCATATGTTTTTAACTACATGACCTCGAACCCCTTTGGCCTTCATTTTCTTCGTGTCTTTTATGACGAAAGCGTAAGTTTTTGTTCGAAGTACTATAAACTATCTCAAATAATAGTTTCGTCAGATAATGGTCCTGGAATATTCTTTCTCTCGGCAATGTATCCATTCGTTGAGCAAGTAAAAATTATTTGTCAGGTCGTTGTAGAATAATATTGGTTATACGACAAAATATCTCCATTAAAAATATCTCCACCAAAATACCTTTGTCAAAATATCTCCAGTATAAAATATCTCCGTCAAAATGATCTCCAATACCAATATCTCCCGATTCCCTCTAATATCAATAAAAATGATTTATACTATAGCTATCTGATAGAGAAAATGTTATTGTCAGTGATAGTGATTGTACTTTGTACTTCCCTCTATCATGGTCCGCTTACCATTATAGATAGGTAATTTTATTTGATTATACTTAATCGATAGATAACAATTTAGATGAGAGAGCCGGAACTGTGTCACACACGGACACTGCATGACATTGGTGTGTATTACGCATGTGTGTTAACGTACTATGACCTAAATAGGCCTTTAAAATTTGTTAAAATCCAAAAAGGTAAACAACTTTTAATAAATGATGGATATATACATTTATATTATAAAAAAGGCAGTGATTAATTCATTTGGTGTTGTGTCGATTATCAAAAATGTAAATGCAGTCCATGCTTTTCGTCAACAATGGATGAAACTGGTATGTGTTACATTTTATTTTAACAATATTTGAATTAAAATTTTTTTTTTTAGCAATATTTATATTTAAAATAATTTTAAAGGGACAATTATGTAAGAGTCAGTTCATTATCAAGTACCAGATATTTCAAATGTCCAGACAAAAATAGTTATATAAAAATTGAAAGAAAAAGCCTTAATCACAGAATTATCAACAAGAAACATTTTGAAAAATAAACCTCGCGCAAACAACTCAGTTGAAGGCTGGCACCATGCATTTTTCAGCATTAGGAGCACATTACGTTACCATTTGGAAGTTTATCACATTTTTAAAACAAGAACGAGCTTTACAAGAGGTATTGTATTATTCAAATTTAAAATATTGAATAAAATAAATTATAATATTAAAAATTGAATTTATATTTTACAGGTTCGGTTAGAAAAATTAATTTCTGGAGAGCCTAGTCCAAATTTTTTTAATTTCCTTTTACTCGTTGTCAATTGATTCATAATATTTGATAACAGAAATAATGATAATGATTGAGTTAAGTTACGGAATACTGAGGGTTGCCTATATTGGGTAATTAATACAAGTTTCGGAGGTGTTTGAGAAGAAGTATTTCCTATACAGAGGAGCTATGCTTTTACATGCACAATTTAAGGGGGATGATCTCCAGAACTGCCCACTTCATACTACTTCTGTACTTTTAACTACTACTAATTATATTAAATAAGTATAAACAAAAATATAAGATGAACAAATTAAAAGTTATAAAAAAAATTAAAGTTATCAACATTAAAATAATAATTTGAAAATAAAGTATGCATTATAATAATTTTCCTTGATATCTATGGTCAGTTAATGATAGGAATAATGTAATAAATGATATTTGGGTTTACAAGATTTATACTTATGATATGCCCTAATAGCTTCAATGCTTTCTGTCTCTTTAAAAGTAATTTTCTTTTTTTCATTACTTTGAATTGTGTTATCTTTACTACTGTTTTGGACTGTGTTTTTAGTAAGACAGTTTGCACTGAATAAATGGGTGTAAGAGAGTTACTCTATATACCAAAAGTGCTTAAAATGTAAACTAAAAATTATGTTTTCCGAAAGTTTTGTTTTCAAAAATTCATAATTGTTTAAGGCACAAAACGATTTGTAAAATATTATGTTTGTTTTTACGCGTTTTCGAATTGGCAACAGTGTATTTAAAATCCTGTGGAACGTGTTTGTATATTATATTATATTATATTAATAGTGATACAAATCTACACATCGTGTTGCTGCCTTCAATACGTGTGCAACCACCTGTATCTTGGTATTTTGATTGTATTAATATTTATTAAGTCGTACAAAAATTCTTCCGCTTTACACAGATTGGTTTCTTCCATTAAACGTTTGTCCGACTAAACATTTTAAATCGACAGCAATCAATTAATTAAGGCGCTCGGTGCCGATACCATTTTGTCCTCAAAAATACATTCTGCGGGAATAACGATACCGCCTTGTAGAATCAACCAAATTTCATAATTTTTTTTTAAATTGCTAGATGGAAATATTTTTCAGCCCACATCAATCTATGTTTTTCAATATTTTATTCTCAAAATTTATAATATGTCTAAAAAATTACAAGATAAAAAACATTTTTTTACAAATTGTCTAATATGATTATTTGAAATAAAATACAAAACCAGAGATCAATACAGGCTGTAGAAAGCCTTCTTCTTTCAGATAAAAAAATAATCATCAAAATCCGACAATTCTACAAAGTTAGAGAGTTATTCCCGTAAAGTCATTTTTTGCGATAAAATACACTCTATCAATCCTCCCTGTATAGGTATCCGGTAGTAGATTATTGGAAAAGTCTTATAATTGAGGTGGCAACAAAAATATAAAATTAAATTTTCAAATTTTATAGAATTGTGTAAAATTTGAAAAACTGGCACCGGGACTATTAATTCAAAAAATAAAAATTAACTTAATTTAAAATGTTTTTTTGTTTTTATGTTTTTCTCTTTCACGTTATTTATGTACATATCTATAATAACGTTGTACGATTTGTTATTATTGCATTTTTTATATTGTTAATAGCCACCATTAGATTATTTATTAGGTTAAAAAGATAATTACTTACTTATATTTTTATAGTCATTGATCATACTTGTATACTCTAAAAATATAAACAAGTCATTGTAAAATAAATACATATTTGATTAATTCTTTGCTATTAATTTTGCAATGTAGATAAAACACCAGTTTATGTATAGTAAATTCATTTAATTTTAATGACATATTAACTTAGTTATGACACGATGTAATCGCGGATTAACATTGTAAGTAATTTCTAACATAATTATATAAATATAAGCAACATGAACACTATGATTATGATGACGTGATAATGTGTCTTATCACATCATTCTATAGTATCACATAAAATATCTATATTTTAATATTTTACAATAGTATAATAATAATAATTTATTTACGGAAATAAATTCCAATTACAAAAATATTGTAGTGACAGTTTGTGTTAAGTGCACATAATATGGGTTACAACTTAAAAGTAATGTGAATACAAATAACATAAAACAGAACAAAATAGAGAAAAGAACAAAGGAAAAAAGAAGAAAAAAAAAAAAGTATATGTATACAAATCTTAAATATTAAATAACGATTTAAACTTAAAGATATTATATAAAAGCAGCATAGTATGAATAAATAATTATATTGAGAGTATAGTGGTTATAAATGTAGGTAAAAAAAAATAAAAAGGGGGAAAATATGATATAGAAAGCAGAGAAATAGAAGAGGATAAGAGATGATTAGATCAAATATTAGACAAATTAAATAAGGTAGTGTTAAATAAATCTAAGTCTTTAGTTGAATTAGCTGCTGACATAAGTATATTTGCAGGGGTATATAGCATATAGTTTGAAGAGAAAGAGGAAAGATAAAAAGTGGAATTATTTCTGGAATTAGATTGGTTTACTCTAAAATTTAAACGTTCAATTATTTCGGGACAATCTATAATATTATGTAATAATTTATATAAAAATTTACAGTTTAAGTTAATAAATCTTTTATTTAATGGCATTATATTAAAGAGATTACAAACGGTTTCATATCCAGAATGAGGAGTTCTTATATAATGATATTTATATGATAGGTATCTTAAAAAGTTATTCTGTACAGTAGATAGACTATGGTTTTGGATAATATTATTAGTACGCCAAATTATAGAGGCATAGTCAAAGTTAGAACGAACTAGCGTAAAGTACAAGATTTTTAGGGCTGATTCATCGTAAAAATCTTTACACATACGTTTTACTAAGCCAAGTTTCTTGTAGGATTTGTTTCTTATATAATTAACATGAAAATTGAATGAAAGTTTTGTATCGAAAAAAACACCTAAGTCTTTAATTACATAATTACGAGTTAAGATTGAATTATTTAATGTGTAATCAAAAAGTAAAGTATTCTTTTTTAAAGAAAATGAGACTATAGCACATTTATCAATATTCAAAGACATATCATTTTCAATACACCATTGATAAAGGCTGTTTAAGTCACATTGTAGTTCTAATGCATCATTAGTGCATTTAATATTCTTATATATTTTTGTGTCATCCGCAAGTAAAAGACAACTTGAATGTTTTAAAATTTTATTAATGTCGTTTATGAATATCGAGAATAGTAAGGGTGATAAGTGATCACCCTGAGGAACGCCGGATAAAATATTAATTCGATCTGAAATATAATTTTCATATTTTACGGCTTGAGTGCGATTGGTTAAGAAGGAATGAATCCATGAAAGAAGTGGGTCATAAAATCCATAAGCTTTAAGTTTTGTTATTAGAAGAGAATGATTAACTCTATCGAAGGCTTTTTCAAAGTCCGTATAAATAACGTCAAATTGAGATTTGTTATTGAAAGATTCCAGAATTAATTGCTTAAATATACTAAGATTAGTTATTGTTGAACGCCCTGGGCGAAAACCATGTTGTTCATTTGAAAGAATGTTTTCACATAATGGAAAAATTTTATTATTTACTAATTTAGAAAATATTTTTGGTAAGATTGAAATTTTAGAGATAGGTCGATAATTACTAACTAATGATTTATTACCTTTTTTAAAAATTGGTGTAATAAATGAAAATTTCCACTTGTCAGGAAAGATACTAGTCGTTAGAGATTTGTTAAATAAGTAAGTTATAATAGGTGATAATATAAATGACGATTCCTTTAAAAATTTTGCAGAGATACCATCAGGACCAAGTGATTGATTTTGGTTAGTACACCAAAATTCATTAAAAACATCCATTATTGAAATATTTATAGAGTTAACACAGAATAAAGAGTTATCTAATTTACTGATATTGGAAATATTATAACTATTTAATGTGTTTGGCTTATATACGTTTGAAAAGTGTGATTTAAAAAAATTGACTATCTCGGACCCAGAGGAAGTTTCTTCATTCAGATATGACATTACTGCAGGTAACTGTAACGATGATTTTTGTGATTTATAAAATTTCCAAAAATGTTTTGGGTTAATTTTAACTGAGTTTTGAGTGTTATTAATATATACATTATAATCACGGTATCTGATATTTTTACATTGGGTTCGAAGATTAGAAAAAGTGATATATGACTCGGGTAAATTTAATGTTTTATAAGCAAGATGAGCAATTTGTTTTTGTTTGATTAAGATTTTTAATTCCTTACTAAACCATATAGGATAAATTAGTTTATGTCTACGTTGTTTTGGGATAAAATGATTAATTGCAATATTAATATGTAAATATAAAAAGGAAATATCATCATTAATATTTGAATTAGAATTAAAATAATTGAACCAATTAATAGAACCTAGATAATTTATAATACCTAAGTAATTGCCTAAATTCCAGTTAAAAACATAATTATTGAATTTTAATTCACTAGAAAATAAATAATTATAAGTTATAGTTATTGGAGGATGGAGGGGGTCAACAGGAATAATAGGAAAATTATTTTTTTCAACGTTTATGGATATTGAATTAGATATAACATAATCAAGTATTACATTATTTAAGTTAAAAATCTGATTGTACTGAGTAAAATTAAAATAAGATAATTTATCATTAAAGTGTAACTCAATGTTAGAATAATTGGCTGAGGGAAGATTATAATCACCCAATAATAAAATATCATGATTAGGATGTTTGTTATATACAAATTCTACATAATTGAAATAGTCATTAAAAATATTAATATTAGAACGAATTGGAATATAAACTGAGCTTATAATGAGAGAGCGATATGGTAATCGAATAATAACAAATAGTAATTCAATTTTATTTTCATGTAACAAGATAGGTTTTGAGACTAATGTATTACGGACATATTTATATTGTGTGGCAAGGGCGGGAAGTGAGCTATTTCAGTCGCGGGTAACGTGTGCGGCACGAGCCGCAAGCGAGAGCCGCATTTCACCCAAGACTGAAATTGCATTCCCGCACGAGCCACACATACTATTTTTTGTCACGCCTCTGTCTTCATCGATCACGGCAAAAGTAATGCAGGGATCTATGCAACAACTAGAATATAATTTTACGGCAACAATATTTCATGAAAGAAATGATTTGGTTTTATTTATTTTAAGCGTCACGCATGGAGGTTATAATATGATTATAAGATGTAACCGATATATAACTAATGTTTTTTAAATACCGACGACCGTAGTATAGATTTTAGTGTCGGTTTGTGCAGGGTATACGCACATGAAATGTGCACGCAGCACTTTTGGGGATTTTCACTTGACCCCCCGGCACTTTTGGGGATTTCCACTTTACCGCCCACTGGACGGAAAAAGAACACTTTCCAACGCTTTAACCACTATCGAAAACCAAACTTTCGGTGCAGGCGTGTCAAAAACAATATTTCATGAAAGAAACGATTTAGTTTTATTTATTTTAAGTGTCATGCATGGAGCTTATAATATGAATATAAGATGTAACCAAAAGTTTATGTTTTTTAAGGACCGTGGTATAGATTATATAAATAAGAATAATGCACAGTTCAGGAGATCTATGCAAAAACCAGATTGTTCTACGAAAACTGTTTCTTGAAATATAAAATATGTTCACGCGTAATGTAAGGGGGTTAGAACTTAGAATATGAATATAAGATGTAATCAATAGTTTATGTCTTGTAAAGACCTTGGTATTTAATTCAGTGTCTGGTTGTGCAGGGAATACGTGTGATATGCACGCCCAATAGTTTTACCACTTTACCGCCCAGCACTATTAGGGATTCACACTTTACTGCCAGCTAGACGGAAAAAGGACCCTTTCCAAGATTTCAACCGCTATCAAAAACCAAATTTTCGGTGTAGGCATGACAAAAATTAAATTAAAAGTTCAAAAGGACGGAAAATAAAATTAAAACATTTTTTTTTTTTATACAGCCATTGTTTAATTCTTATAATAGATTTATTAGATGTATATGTTGCTTCTACATTCTTGATTATATGCTAGATTAATAATATATTATTTATTATAATAGTTAAAGGTACAGATAACATAATTATTAATCAGTAGACTGTTATACTTTATATGTATACTATTCTAATATATTTATCTGTCAATCTAACTTAGGTACTGAAATGTAAATATATAATATTATTTGATAAGTCACTTTTTCTTTTATTTCTGTATAATAAACTTTAAAAGTTGATCATACATCTTTATATTAAATATGTTAACATATTATGTGATTGACATTTCTTATATTATAAATTAAGTAAAATAGTAAATGAGCTTACCGTCAAAAACTGTAAATGTATAAACGCATATCATCGTTATTAAATAATTTGTGTTACGAAATAACACTATAATATGTTACTTATGATTATCAGATTATGTATGAAATTAGTGGACTTACGATTATTTTCTTCTGTAAATTTATAAGCATAATAGTTATTAAATTTATTAATATTAGGATTTGAATACTATGGTTCGGAATACAATTAATTAGAAAATTCAATAATATTATAATTAGGTATTTTATGTTTTTAATTTTGGTATTCTATGTTTTATAAAAAATGCAATTCAAATTAGTTATGAGTTCAAACTCAAACGAACGTAATAACCTTATACGTTCGTCGTATCGACGGAAATAATATTTCACCGACATTATACTTAATGAATAATAAAATGACACCACCTACGCCCTGGGTTTCTTAAAAATATCAACAAATCGTCTTGTATTACCTCGACAACATAACACAAATTGATGACATGAAATTAATGAGTAAATAAATACAATTTCTAATTAAAATAACATAGAAGATCAATTAGATCTAATAAAACCTCCATTGATATTTTACTTAAAAAAAATAACAAATACTATTAAAGGTGGATATAATTCTAGTGATACACATACACACCTGTCATAAGTCCATCGTATCACTATCGAGACCCCAGATATAAGAAAGCTCTAACATCATATTTTTTGAACCAATATTTACAATAATCATCATTAACAAATATTAACACTCACCATGCAATTTAAATACTTAAGTGGTTGACAAACATATCATAAAATCTAATAAAACACCCCAATCAATACACAAGAAATTAAACTGTCCAATTCCATCGAACAAACAATAAATTATCAAGCTTAACAAAACTCTATAACCTATTAAAATCTGATTAAAATAAATATCAAACTCAATTATTTACTATTAGGAACCAGCTCCAGTTCCCACATAATTATGGGCATAAAACCAATTCGGCAAATAAATAATCCGGGTCCTGTATAACTATTTAATAAATATTACATTGCAATTATTGTAATCATCGATATTATTTAGACTAGGTTCTACAAAAAACCTCAAATATCAAAAACAGGTTAACAAAGCTTATTAAAGTCCTCTCTTTATAACTATTGACCATTGTAAAAAATTAATTAATTTAAAAAAAATTAACGTTGTTTTTATGTAACTATTAGTGTTATACAATTAATTATTTGAATTTTTCATATTGTTAATTATTGATAAGGTTAAAAAGATAATAACTTACCTAATTTATAGTCAGTTATTAAATTTATCAACTCTAAAAGTATAAAACAATTATTGTAAATTAAACAAATATTTTTTTATTTACCTACAAAGATATGTATTTAATTCAATTAAATGTACAGAAGGACGGAATAAAATTAAAAAAACTAATTTTTATAAATAGCCATTTTTTTATTCTTATACTAGTTGCGCCTTGAGACTCCTACCAGATCAGGCGGTCATTTTGACGCCTCACGTCAGTTAGTAGACTTACATGTGGTATAAATAAAACAAATCGACAAAATGTGTACTGAGCAGAAGCACAAAATATGATTCAATAATCAATATAATATTATACATGTATATATTATTCTGTCTATGTTTATTTTGTATTGACAAAGTTAAAATAATTACAATAATACATATATAATCTTCTTAATAACATAGTATAAAACAAAGTCCCTTTTTCTGTCTGTATGCTTAGATCTTTAAAACTACGCAATGGTTTTTAATACGGTTTTTTTAATTGATAGTGTTATTCAAGAGGAAGGTTTTTTTTTTTTTTATTGGGTAACTCGCGGCAACATAGGTCATTGGGTGTGGGTGAGGGCACTGTAGGTTTTTAAATTGGGTAGGTTGGTACACGTGTGTGTTGTGTTTGGCAGAATTTCTAATGGGGCACCCGTAGGTTTTTGCCGTGCCCAGGGTGGGGGGGATGGCGGCACTTGTTCTCCGGACACCGTGAGTTGCCCGAAGAAAAATGCCGCCCGTGGCCAAGGCATCGAACACGGGTCGGCTGCGTCGCAGCCGACGCCTTAGTCCGCTCGGCCACTCCGTCCCCCCAAGAGGAAGGTTTATATGTATATAACATGCATAATATAGAAGAGAAACACCCCCGGGAGGTGTTCAAACAGGATTTTTGAGATTTACGATAGAAATTTTTGTTTATTAATAGTGAACACAAACAGATATACAATATTCAAATTAAAAATAATAATAATAAATCGTAATCTTAACAAAGTCCCACTATCTGTCTGTATGCTTAGATCTTTAAAACTACGCAACGGATTTTGATGTGGTTTTTTTTAATTGATAGAGTGATTTAAGAGGAAAGTTTATATAACATGCATAATATAGTAGAGAAACACTGCCCCTTTATTGTATGTACGAGCATACCTCGAAAAGAACTCTACTTATTTTAATACGATTTTCACTAATAAATCGGTTGAGTCACGAGTAAGGTTTTAATGTATAATATTTTTCCTTGGTGAAATTAATTGGGTGGCGATTCCCACACAAGTTCAGCAGCCAAATAAGCATAATTACCTATATATTATAGATATACATAATTTAAGCGATAAAGTGTCGAAGCATTAGTGAACCTTATATAAGTGTGTATTAATACATAATATGACATGATATTTAAAAAAATTGGAGTTACATTTATTAATTTGCCAAACTACCAACACATTGTTCAAATAAACACTAATTTTTTTAATTATTACCAGTAAAGTTAATTTATAAACATGTTAGATCAGTACTACTTTTAAATTGCAATAAATTAATTCAAAGCTTTGTGTTATTTGAACATAAAACAATAGTAAAACAAGTGGGTATAAACATTTCGGTACTCGTAAAATACAGAAATATGCAGTAGGTACACGTCAAAAAATGACAAAATATGCAAAAAGTATGCAAAAAATATGCAAAATAAAACTTTGTATCCCAGATCAATTGATTACAATTCGAACTTGTAATTCGTTATGCTACTTTTTGGACTATTAAAATACACGTGAAGGTCAATTATTGTACAAAGATCAACAAAACAAAAATGTCTATAAAAAAATTGTAAATTATAAAATAAGTAGGCATGGACGTACTCAAGAAAACAATTAAGAAAGGGTGGGGGAAGGAGTTAAGAAAATAAAAATAATATAACTTGAAGGAGATAGATAAAATTGAATTTACATAATCTTATAAAAATTCGTGGAAAGTGGTGGTTGAACCTTAACCCTTAACCCACTCGCCGGGTACTGCCTTATTGTAAATAAGTATATATTTAAATGAAAAGCCGGTGTCACAGTATTTATTATGTTGAGGTTGGTGACATCTTAGTAAAAATATATTATATTTAATTCGGAACGAAAAAGTTTTAATTAAGTGAAAACAATTTTATTAACAACTAAAAGATTTTTTCTGAAGAACTTTTTGGTTCTTATCGAACATTTTTTACATTTTGTTTTTTTTTAAGTTAAATTTTGATTTAAAAAAGGTGGATAAATGGATGTCACTATGCTGTACAGTAGGTTACAAGTGGGTCACCTTAATGGATGGTGTTAAATTTGAATTCAATGATATAATATCATTGTATAAGAAAAACGATTCTGAGCGAAAACGGTCAGTCAGCCTATGATATTACCATGTATATTTGATGATATTATTGTGAATAAAGTAATTTATATATAACCTATTTACGTGGAGCCTTGTTTTAAATTGTCAATCCTTAGCTATAAGAGTTGAACATTTTATACATTTTTAACTACAAAATAATTATTAAATTATAAATTTGATAAATTTTGTCAAAATTTAAACTTTAAATGCTTATAAAAAAAGTTGTTAATATTTTAATAATTTTTAATATTTTTCAACTGCTATTAGAACGATACATCAGGAGCCTTATATTAAATTTTCACGCTTTTTTTACCTAACAAATAACATTTTATATAGGCGTAGGGAAAGTGGCGCGCCCATCGCCCAGTGCACAACATTGTGCACTGCAGTAGCCCCACACTGACTTTAACTAGTTGGTGTGGCCCGGTCCTCCTGGTAGGGGGTTTAGCGTAGGGCTAACAACCCTACCTAGTAAAAAAAACTTGTTCAGGAACAAACAAATTTGACTCGGGACAGAGTTTTTGGAAAACTGACTGGAAAACGGAAAAAGGACTTCTTTTTTGGAACTTGGAACGTGCGTACACTATATAAATCTGGAGCAGTTCACAACATAGTGAATGAAGTTGAAAAATATAAAGTTAAATTAACAGCATTGCAAGAAATTAGATGGACCAATACAGGGACGATAAATATTAATGAAACAACTATATTCTACGGTGGCTGTACTGAGCAACGTCAATTAGGAACGGGTTTTGCGGTACACAAAGATTTAGTCCCTGCAGTTAAAGAATTCAAAGACATCAAACCTAGAATGAGTGTCTTAACAATAGAAGCACAATAGTTTGATATAAGCTTCGTAAATGTACATGCCCCGACGGAGGACAAATCTCAAGATGAGAAAGAAGCGTTTTATGAACAATTGGAAAATGCACTGAACTTGATTCTTAGCAATAGGATACAAATAGTTCTAGGAGATCTAAATGCCAAAGTCAGGAAAGAAGAAATGTTTAGACAAGTGACAGGAGGACACAGTTTACACGATGAGACAAACGACAACTGAACTAAACTAATTGACTTTTCAATCGGGAATGGTTTAGTAATAAGGAGTACAATGTTCCCACATAAAAATATACATAAGGGAACTTGGAGGTCACCTGATGGAAGATATACTAACCAAATAGACCATATCCTGGTCAATTTAAGATTTAAAAACTGTATCCAAGATGTCAGATCGATTAGAGGGGCAGACTCGGACTCAGATCACTATCTCATAAGAGGTAAAATGAAAATAAAGCTCAAAAAACGCCCTCATACACGTATGGAACAACTTACTAGGTATGACGTAGCAAAACTAGATGACCCAAACTGTATAAATACCTTCAGACGAAAAATATGTCAAGAATTTATTAACTACGACTTTAAGAGCATGGTTACGGTAGATGAGAAGTGGAATAAAGCTAAGGATATATTAAACAAAACATCTGATGATGTAATAGGAAAACAAAAAAAAACAAAAAAACCATGGTTTAACGACACATGTATGAAAGCCCTAAAACGGAAAAAAGAAAGTAGAAAACAGTGGCTTAACGACATAGACAACGTAGAAAAAGAAAACAACTACATAATATGCAAAAAAGAAGTAAACAATATAATCAGATACGAAAAAAGAAGATATACCAAGAACATGCTAGAAGAAACAGATGAATACCAAAAAATGAATAGGTCACGTCTGCTATTCCGAAATATCAATGGACTTAGAAAAGGATTCAAGAAACAGGAAAAGTTCCTAAAAAATTGCGATGGTATGTTAATTACGGACCCAAATGATATCTTAGATAAATGGAAAGACTACTTTGAGAACCTCCTTAATTGTGACGAACCCATAGACACATTTAATTGGACTGACGTAGAACCAAACGAAAGCGAATATCTTCCACCATTCAGAATTGAGATAGCAGAACAAATTAAGAGGTTAAAAAATCATAAGACTCCAGGTGAAGATGGAATCCAGGCTGAGATTCTAAAAAATTTGGATGAAGAAGCCATATCCAACATACATAACCTAGTAGAATTAGTCTGGAAAGAAGAAAAAATCCCGGAAGATTGGAGAACCGCTCTAGTATGCCCGATATACAAAAAAAACGATCCACTCGAGTGTAATAATTATAGGGGCATCGCTCTACTTAATACAACATACAAAGTCGTGTCATATTGCATCCTTGATAGGATTAAACCAATCTCCGAAGGAATACTGGGAGACTACCAAGGAGGTTTTAGACCAAATAGATCCACCACAGACCAAATATTTACTATTAGGCAGATATTTCAGAAAATGTGGGAATTTGATAAGGAGGTATATACTTTGTTTGTAGACTTTGAGAAAGCATACGATTCCATACATAGACCAACACTATTTAAGATATTAAAAGAGTTCAATATGCCAAAAAAGTTAATTAACCTGATTAAAGCGACAATGGAAAATTCTGAAATAAAAATAAAAATAGCGAACTCTACATCTAAACCGTTCAAAGTAACTTCTGGTTTAAGGCAAGGGGATGCATTATCTCCAATCCTTTTTAACCTAGTTCTGGAAAAGGTTGTCAGAGATATGAACATATCAGAAGGTGTAACTTTAGGACAGTCAAAGATAGGCCTGCTAGCATATGCCGACGATATTGCCATCTTAGGAGACAATATCGAAATAGTAAAAATACATTGTAAAAAACTGATGGATGCGGCGAATAAAGTTGGTCTCAGAATAAATGATAAAAAGACAGAATATATGAAACTAAACAGAAAAGACAGGACGTATCGCCACGGGGAGAGTATGAATGTAGATGGACATATATTCCAAGAGTTCCACAATTTAAATACTTAGGTGTCCTCTTAACTCAGGACAATGAGTTAAAAGTAGAGATTTCCAAAAGAATGCAACTGGCCAATAACTGCTATTTTGGTGTGGGAACCCTGCTAAAATCGAGATCAATATCTTTGAACTTAAAAATAAAAATATACATGACATTAATACGTCCTGTCGTCCTATATGGGTCAGAAACATGGGCACCTAGAAAAAATAGGAAATAAAACTAGACACATTTGAAAGAAAATTTTTAAGACGTATATACGGACCCTGTTTCGACTCAAGAACCCAAGAGTGGAGAGTTCAAACCAATGAAGAACTACAGAACTTGTTTCAGAGACCATGTATTTCAAACGAAATCAAAAAAAGAAGACTGTTGTGGGCAGGCCACGAGACCTGGAGGCAGGCCTGGAGGAAAAAAGACGCTATGATTAACACAGTAATCGGGGAAGAACCGAAAGGAAAGAGACCACTAGGTAGACCACGCCTAAGATGGGAAGATTGTGTGAGGAAAGATGTTAAAGATGTTAAAGAGGTTGATCCAGGAGCAAACTGGAGAGAAATAGCAGAAAATTGAATAAATTGGAGGGAAATTTGTTTTGCGGGATGGTCTTAAAGGCCGGAAAAACCCCAAAAAAAAAAAAATAAAATTTTATTAATATTTATAGAAAAAAAACTAAAAAAATTGAAAACTGACAATGTCCGTAAACAGTTCAAAAAGAGTCAAATTATTTTCAAAATGTTATCGTGTATAAAAAATGCTAATACAAACATTCAGTGAAATTTTCAAGTATCTACAGTAAATACAACAAAATAAGAAAATCGTTACATGAGATATCAAGTGAATATCAAATGTTGTAAAAATATAAATTTTAGACGCTCATAAAAATTTAATTTAAGTTTCTTGTAGACATTTTTTTTTTGATAAAGGTTAACAAACTTATGAGTAATCTTATATTACATTTTAAAATCTTAGATTTAAAAAGAAAAACTTTTATGAATTCTCAACTCAAAATAATTTGCTAATTTTCGTGATTTTTCCGTATTTTGTCAAAATTTGAACTTTAAATGCTTATAAATAAAAACTGTGACTAAGGATTTTTAATTTTTTTCATCTGCCTTTGAAACAATAACTTAGGAGCCTTTTATTAAATTTTCAAGCTTTTTTACTCAACAGATAAAATTTTATTGATATTTATAGAAAAAAAAACTAAAAAAATTGAAAACTGACAATGTCCGTAAACAGCTAAAAAAGAGTCAAAATATTTTCAAAATTTTATGGTGTATAGAAAATGCTAATATAAACATTCAGTCAAAATTTGATGTCCCTACGGTCATTTGTTTTAGAGTTACACCAAAAACCAAAATCAATGTTCTCGAAAACAATTCCCGTTTTTCCTTAATTTTTCTTTTGTTTTTCACGTCGCTTGTGAAAACTACTGGGAAATTTTTACTTTTTACCCCCCAAAGTCCCAATTAGATTCACTTTCCTATCAGAAAAGTTACTGTTGAAGAAAATCCAAGCACTTTTACTGTCCTAAAAGGTGATGTCAGACACAAAAAAACAAATTAAAAAAAAAATAAAAAAAAAACACACATCATTGTAAAATCAATACATGCATCGCTTCACTCAGAATCTAAAAATACAAATTGCTAGTAATGACTAATGACGCAGGAAAACTTCATGAATTTTTAGATGTGCCAATCATAAAGAATCATTCATTACGAAAAAAGATAATATAGTTTCAAGTTAAAAATATTTTAAAATGGCTCTCCTGAACAATTTGATATTTTATAATAGCACCTTTGGGTTCTGAGCCCAAAAACTAGGTAGTTTTTGCAACTTATTAAATCAATTATATGCGAATTAATTCTTAATAGTTCATATGAGCATTTATCATTAAAATACATGTTTAAGCTTATTAAATTTGTATCAATTATAAATACATTTTCTTTTAGTGATACATTATATAGTATTAATCAATCTAATATACAATTACTTGTTTGTCTTACTGAAATTATAAGAAAATATATTATTTTAGTTTAGTTATTACACTTATCAAACATAATCCTTCACCTTTTAGATTCCAAAAGAATGTGTTACGCCTCACATGTCAAAACCTTAACTCAATAATAATAAAATGAAATATTACTCACATTCGTTTAGACAATATACTTTTGGAATCATTTCGTTGCCTGTAATATATGAATAATTGATTATGTTATTCGGTTGGGTTGCCTTTATTACTTGTTAATTCATAAACATACAAATACAAATATACAATACATATTTTTGGACTAATTCTATAAATTATTATAAAAACAAACCCATTTAAGAATAATACTTACATGGACATAGTTTCGGATCATGGATTGTTTCATAAATTTTACGTAAAAAACCTGCCGGTAATTGTAATATTACATATTAAACAAATGATATATTCTATATAGTTTAAAGATTGATAGTTATTTTAGTTTAACATATTTTTAACTTCCATTCATATTGTGTTATTTATTCTTTATCCACGATCTACCGCAGGTAGATTGTCTACCCGATAACATACGATTTGGGTGTATGTTTTCGAAAATCAAGTTGTAGAATGACAAGATTTATAAAATCTATATTTTAGAATATGAAACTTTTAGAAAATCTGTGTTTTAGAAAAATGTTAAATGGTGTTTTAGAGTATAAAATATTTTTGATCGGGTAGGAGAAATATCAAAATACATAATATTTATAAATTTATTTGTAACACCAATAGTCGTTAACAAGTTTTTATTTTATTAATATTGCCAACTATTATCGTATAATTACGATATAGTTCTATATTGAAATAATATGCGATTATTTTATATCTAATCGAATACGAGAAATATCAAAAAGAAGTTCACCTTAGTCCAGGGTTCAATTTTTGAGCCTGTATAATTGCAAGTTTAGCATTTTTGCCCATGAAGGAAGTGTGAGGTATTTTTGAATTGTGAATTCGAGGACGATGTAATTGATCTAGTAACATATTTTGAAGAAAACTGCGTGATTGGAAAAATTAGAATGAGGTTTAGAAAAAAAGAAGCAACGCGTTATGAACCATGTTTTCCAATTGAAATGTGGTCAGTACATAGTCGAGCTGTCAACGAAATGCCAAGAACATCCAATTCAGCAGAAGGTTGGCTCAACAAAATACATCGTTTATTCTCAACACACCCTGGAATACATTCATTAATCTCCAAAATTCAAAAGAACAATTTGAATCTGAAGCAACAATCGAATCGGTGATTTCAAATAAAGTATTCAACAGTAAAAAATACAATGAAACACGGAATAATAACTTATTGCAAATATGTAAATGAATAGTTGATGATACTAATTCTAATTTAGATGAATTTATAAGAGCTATTGCTAATAATCTAACGTATTAACAATTATTATATTTATTTTTTATTATAGAATTATTAGAATTATTTTTTATTAAAGAATTATTAGAAAACATTTTACATACGAGTGAACACTAAAAAATATAAAAATATTTCTAAAAAATGAAATTCTAAAAGTTTTATTTTCTAAAACACAGTGTTTCTAAAACTTGGTATTCTAATACTCAGCATTCTAAAATATGACTTTCTAAAACCTACCTCAATACCATATAGCACATACTGCTCACATAATCAGAAAGAAGTATATTATCCTATTGTGTTTTTGCCATCTAGATTTTCTACGTTTCTGGTGGATTTTCCTAAAATTTTCTTTCACACGAATTGCAAACCTTCGAACACATAAAAAAACGTGGGTAAGTGGATGTCGCTCTGCTGAATAATAGGTTAGAAATAGGTCAATGTATAATTGATTGTATTAAACTTGAATTTAATGATATAATATCATTGTATAAGAAAAACGATTCTGAGCGGAGACGGTTTGTCAGTCTGGATATTTTATATTGGTTTTATACATTATAGCCTGTAAGTTGAATTAATTATACAATATTATTATTTTTATTCGTTTCTATGGTGATAACAAAAGCGTGAGAAATTAAAATCCCATTTTTAGCGTTTTTTTGTAATATGTCGGTGGTTTTTCCCGTGGCATAAAATAATTATTGAGAAAATCGAAAAATGACCTCTCTAAAGTACCATCTTGATCCAATTTGCTAAGAGATAAGATACTATATTATGTTGAAATCGAAGTCCTCCTTCATTGTAGACATTTTGTATACAGGATAAAAAAAAAAACACCATTGTAAAACCCCTAGCTTCCTCGCTACGCTCAGAATCTAAAATCATACAAATCGTTCAAATCGTTCTCAAAAAGATGAGCTAATATACATATTATGTGGTATTTCATTTTCATTTAATATATATATATATATATAATAAATAGTTTTATTTTAAATGTAACTGTTTAGTTGCTGTGTATTAAAATAAAAATTTACCCATATCATCAGGTACACCATTATCACCCTCACTGCCGATCATTTTTATCACGTGATTTTCAAATGCCGGATAGTCATCTAGGGTTTTAAATTTTCCATGAAAATGATCCAAAAATGTGAATTAACGCACCATATATGAAAAAACAAATTATATAAAATATTTATTATATACGTTGATTCGGTGTTCACCTGCTAAGGAGGTATAGGTTATCAATGTAACAAGCTTTGTATTTTATATTTTTATGTAAATATTATATGCGTTTTACATCTTTTTAATTTGTAGAATATTAGCACTCTAAATTACTTACCAAATTGCATTACAAAACTGTAATTTTCAAATCCAGTTGTATCTGTATAAGTACATTTAATATATAATATTTTATTTATTACTCTCCTAGGTAAAACGCCGATCATTGACAGCTAAAAATATTTGTTTTTAATGTGTATTATATACATATGTACCTATTTTATCTAGTTATATATAAAATAATTACCAACAACTTGATTCAACAATACATTATAATAACAAAACAGTAAACCAAAAGTTGTTGATACAATGATACTATAAACGTTTACTTACATTTAAGCCCAACTATTTGTAAAGTTTCTGTTGATAATTTGCCAACGTTAAAAATATAATATAAGCACACATACAGTTTAATTAAATACATTATTTATGACAATTATAATAGGAATAATTAAAGTTTATTATTCTAACTCTCAGTTCTAAGTGAATCACTACTACAGAGGTGTTCTAAAAGTATCTAACGGTAGTTCAAAAGAAAAAGTAGATATCTATAAGAAGTAAATAAAAGCCTAATACATACATTTAAGACACTTTTTCATGGTTATCTATGTTATATGTATAAATAATATATTGTAAAATATATTATCTATATAATTTACTAATATGAAACCCCTTACTTTTGCATTCTAAAAAATAAAATAAAAATAATGCATTAAATAAATCATACAATATTTAAAATTGATGAATGTAATTTATTGGATATTGCATAGGTATAGGTACAAGGTAGGTACATCTATATAATATATAAAATAACTTGTCTCGACTGTCTGATTCATCGTCACCTAGCTGGAACCACTAAAACTATAAGTTTGATATTTGGTCAATAGTTTCGTTTTATGACTTGGACACACCCTAATAAAGAATTTTTCAAAATTCGTCCCTTAAAGGGGCGAAAAGGCGGTTCAAAGTTTGATAAATTGTTTAATGCACAGGCAAACAGCTGGGTATAAATTTAAAAAGCCAGAAAATACCACTGAGTTAGCTGCAGTTGGCTCAGTGACATTTTTCTGTATTTGAGGACAGAACGTCTCGAGTTCGAATCACGGTTTCAGTGACCCAACTTTAGATTCCGAGTGAGGCGACGAACGTATTGATTTAACAATGATGTGCTTTTTTTGTGTCTAGCATCACCATATGGGGAAGTAAAACTGCTTCAATTTTCTTCAACAGTATCTTATTCGATGGGAAAGTGAATCTTGTTGGTGCCTTCGGGAGGTCAAAATGTAACATTCCCAATAATTTTCAAAAGCGCAGGGAACAACAAAATATACATTTTGCAAAAAATCGGTTTTCGATAAAATCGATTTTGGTTTTTGGTGTAACTCTAAAACAAATGACCGACCGATACGTGCAATTTTTACTGAGTGATTATATTAGCATATTCTATACACGTTAACATTTTAACGTGTTTTGAGCTATTTACGGACATTTTCAGTTTCCAGATTTTTTAGTTTTCTTTTTTATAAATGTCAATAAAACTGTATTCATTGGGTCAAAAAGCTTTTAAATTGAATACAAGGGTCCTGATAAATTGTTACAATAGCAGTCGAAAAATACTAAACATTTATAGGCTTATTTTTTTTTATAAACATTTAAATTTGATTTTTGACAACATTTTTCAAATTGAAAATTAAAAAAAGGTTTTGTAGTCAACATTTTTAAAATGTTTAACTTCTATTGCTAAGGATTTAAAATTTAAAACAAGGTTCAACGTAAGTAGGTTATTCTGTAACCAAAAAATATAAAAACTGTTTTTTTTTTTTTTATAGTAATTTTATGTTCAAATTTGGATGAATTTACATTTTAAGTAACCAAGAATAACGATTTTACTAATATACAGTTCACATAATTACAACCGGTTTTCACTGTCAACCCTGCTCGGGAAGCATTGTCATGCTTTAAAAATTGGTAAACGATACACGTTTTAATTAACATGGTCGTGAATCGACAAAGTTTGAAATCGTATTTGTCCAAGTATACACATTGAATATAATTGTCATCATATGGGTGCAAATAAAGATTCAAACTTGTGTGTTTTGTGTATCAAGTTGATTACCAAAATGAAAATTCAAATGAAACGAGATTTTAACAAACACTGTTTTAGATATTGCCGATTAAAATATTGTCTATTCTAGTTATTGATCATTCAAATTTTTGCTGGTCTTCCTAATAGAGTGCTTCAATCTGTCATCGGTGAAAATTCTTCAACAGGCAAAATATTATGTCAACGTCTTTTATGAACACTCTATGTCCCTATATTATGATCGAAAACCAAATAAATGACACAACATACATTTTGTCGTGACTAGAACCAGCTGCGGTTAAAACATAGTATAGCTATAACATCAACAATAGGTAGGTACAAAAACTGAATCAACAAAAAGGCTTATAAAAACCGGTGTTTTTCACATTTTTTAAATTATTGTTTATCGCAAAAAAACTTAAAAAGTTAAATTGTCAAAAACCCATAAGTTTTCTCAAAAAATATCTTCAACGTTATTTAAAGGAGCATAAAACACAAAAAAAGGTCTTTAAATTTTATTTAAATGTTAAATTATTATATATTGTATATAATATTATGATTTTATGTATTTAAAACGATAAAAGTATCAAAAGATCAATAAAACGTTTAGTTTTTTTAAATATTAATAAATCTTTAGAGTTATATGGAGCGTCATGGCCATTTAAATATAAAATAAAAATTCAAGTTTATCTCTTTTAAGATTTTTAATATATAAAAAACTAATCGTTATATTGGAATTCTGATACTTGTATCGTCTTAAAGACATAAAACCACACATTTATGTGTAAATTCAATATCAAATATAAAACTTTTAGGTTGGTAAATCGTTGTGTGAAGCGAGGAACTCTTACACGTATAAGATAGGCAATTACAATGAGCCGGGCCTAATGACGTCACGCGTCTTTTTTCAATTGCTCATAACTTATCGAATAATTTATTGAGTAGAAAGGTAAAATCTATACCATGATTCTTAGAATTGAACATTCTTTCAAATTAAAAAAAAAGTCATGAGGCATACGGAGACCGCCGCGGTAAAACTTTTGCATAGCAATTTTGTGGCCATGTATCATGCAATTATAACTAATTATTTTTGTATGATATTAATTCAAACTACATCTGACAAGATGAGAAAATGAGAAAAAGAGTTTTTTGTTGATAATGGTAGATAAACACCGTAATGAAATATTCTATTTGAGACTTTTAATTCTTAGACAACTGTTTAGACTGTAAATAACAAAAAAATGTATAAAGCAGCATGTATCAAACACTGTGTTTATTAACACAACGTATTTATGGCGCTACCTACTGGCTTCTGTAAAATAATGAAAACTGAGATACGTGTGGAATTACCAATTAGTTATTATTGTTCCTTTTTTAATATTATCCGTAATTTTGTTTTTAGATACCTAATAGAAATTAAACATATATTTTTGCCATAATATTAATCTAGTTTTAATACATTTTTAGTAGAGAGCAAACTGAAAGATAGATAAAGTTCATCTAGATTATTTTATGTCTCTTTATTTAGTGTTATATAATATGACCTAGTTTAGTTTCAGAGAAAATTAAAGAAAAACATTATGGGGTATTAAAGGTCCTTTGGTTTTAGAGTTATGAAGTTCTGTAATTGTTTTTTTTTTCATTAGCGTTAAGTATTGTATTAATGTAATCCCAGTACTACCAAAATATCAAATGTCAGTACCGGTCCAGCACTGAAAGGGCGCCCATTGATCATACAGCAGAAGAAACCCAACGAGTCCAGGAGAGCAATTTTAAGGTTTGAGTTCAAATGTTTTACTCCTTGAACAACATTTTTTGAAAATTAAAGTCCTAAAGCTTGCAGAAACTTGTATACTTAAATTCACAACATTATAATAATAATTTGGTGTATTGGTTGATATACAAATTAATAAAATACAAATTATAAAATGTTTAGTATGAAAAGGTTCTACAATATTAGAATATTTAGAACTTTTTCATTCTTATTTATTATTTTTATTATTGTTATTTGAAACCTTTTCAGAATTATGCTTTCTCATTGCTACCAGTCTTCTATCACGAAACAATGTAATAATTATAAAACATCGAAATCTATATCTCGATCGTAAAATTCTGTTGAATATGAAAAAATGTAATAATTATTAGGCTTATTATTGGTAGTGATTAATTTAATTATAACCTATTCATACTAACGTACTGTTAATAATTTGGTTCCATTAACCGAGTGTTTTCGATTTGATTAAATTGTGTTTATAATTTATCTTTTGGTGATTTAGAACCTTTTACTTTTAAAAAAATTGTCAATAATGATCGTATAATCAAAAATATTAGCTTAAAAGATGCGCCTTTGCATTCTAAAACCATTTTAGTTGAAAAACGACTTTTGAAAAAATGTGATTTCATTCTAGACCCACGAGTAGTCGAAAAATATTAAACATTTATAGGCATAATTTTTTTTATAAACATTTAGAGTTCGATTTTTGACACATTTATCAAATTGAAAGTTAAAAAATGGTTTTGTAGTTAAACATTTTTAAAAGGATTTCAAATTTAAAACAAGGTTCCACGTAAGTAGGTTATTCTGTAACCGAAAAATATAAAAACACTGTTTTTTTCTTATAGTTATTTTATGTTCAAATTTCGATGAAATTGCATTTTAAGTAACCAAGAATAACGATTTTACTAATAAACTGTTCGCATAATTACAAGCGCGTCTTACGGTCAGTTCCACTCGGTAAGGCTAACAATTATACATGAGTCTATAAAAATATAGATAAATGAATATTATTTAGGTACCAACTTAGTTTGAAAATCGATCTACAAATAATATCAATTAACCATTTCTAATGCTAAATTAATATAATGTCCCACAAGTATAAATTGTAATAATGTAATAAAACATCATGATAAAAAAACCCACATACATATCATAAGGTTTATGTTATCCAGCTAGATTAGGTTAGATCAGGTCTAACGTAATACATTAAACCTGAAACTTGCACTTACCTAATCTAGATAGAGGGCTAGACAATACAAAATCTGAAATCTTGCGGAACATTAATTTATATAATTTAACGTGTATTTTGATTGAACGACTTTGCTTCTTTATATTCTGATTCAAGACTAGATATATGACCAAATATATTTCAACAGACACAATATTTGTTTTATTATATATTTATAAATTAAATTATAGTATAAACTAATAATTAAGTCTCTAATTATGAGTGACCATTAAAATATTATATTTACGATTTAAGAAAATGAGTTCCTTTTGAGCATAAAAAATAGTTGATTACAAAAATAATAATTTGATATACAATATTATATCGTTGAATAATACAGTCTATTTAATAGTTTGTCACATTCATAATATGTACATATTACAGCATAATATATTATAATATTATTATGGAATATTAGTATTAAGTTTATTAATATTATTAATATCAATTTCACATTTTAATAAAATTGTAAAATAATTGTTAGTTGTTACCCTCATAGTTTTGTCCACGGCAGCTTATAACAAATACCAGAGTTAATATTATTGAAATTTTATGTGAAATCATAGTTATTGTTTAGATATCTACAAAGAACGAGTAATTTTGCTTCAATAGGTGTACGTAATACGATTAAATTTTAATTACAGAATAGGTAGGTACAATAATAATATTATTAAAACAAAAGAAGTGCCCATTTAAACAACTATAAATACACATTTCGTGGAATTCGTACATAATAAACATCTGTTCCTAAATACATAGGATAAACATAAGGTTGAGCAATACACATATGGTGAGATATAATATCAAAGTACAAAATGTAGTCATTTATCATATGTAGTTTTTAATAACGTTTTTAACATTTCCCAACTAGTTATTTTTTCGTATTTTATTGCCTCGTAAGCCAAGCCCTTTATTCGATTTAGGATTGTCCTCAACATTGTATCCTGATTAGCCACTGGAGTTATATCTATAACTAACTCACATGCATTTATAAAAAATACTAATTTTTCGTCTATACCCCCACTAAACTCGGGTACCAATCGTATAATTACGTGCTCTATAGTTTTATCTATAGTGAGTAGTGACTGTATAATTTGTTGCACTCGTATCGTTTGACACGTTACTATTAGTATACCCCCCGTCATGCTACTTGGTGATCCTAATACAACACTAAATTTATGACTTTCAGAAAGGTCTATTTCAAAACTATCGTCTAACGTTACGTTTAAACTATTATGATGTTGCTTTTGGCTTTCTGACATAGAATTATGCTTACCAACTATTTACTATTGTATATCACTACATTTTTCATTGAATTGATGTTGACACTTCTAAAAGCTCGCTGGTCCATGGCAAATGTTGAATCCTTTCTTGGGAAGTTGATCAGGCCTCCTTTGATTGAATTCGGTAGGAATCCTCGTCGTGTTGACACGATGTATGTGAAGGATCCCTGATTTCAGCACCAACATTTTCCTGTTGTGATCCAGTTGTGGTCTGTGGAGCTTGATTGATAAAGGTCAAATCAAATGAATTAATACGTAGTCAAATTAACTATTATTATGAAATTATTGACGTTAGGTCAGTATTTAACACATTTTAAACACTCAGAGTAATGTTACAATTTAAGACAAATATCTCTAGGATTAATACTGTCAACTAGTCGTCACGCAGAAATAGTGTGTCTTGTCTCCCCTCGGAGCACCTTTTATATACTAGACAACAGTCAGATAACATGGTCTTTTACAACGTCCCACTTAAGAGTTATGGCTCTTTTAGTACTTTAGAAATTAAATTTTCCTTGTGACACTTATTAGTTATTAATAGTAATTAATATATTTGTGCCACGTACACCTTGCGTAATACTGTAATAATAATATATACGTGTGTGATCCAACACCTTGACTATCACAACACATAAGTAATGGACTATTACAATTTATTTACTATTTGTGATAAATAAATTATAACTTTGTATTATGCTGTATCATTTTGGAAAGAGTATTGTTCTTAAGTAATGGACCTAGGAATATTATGATATTAATTACAATTTAGTATCAATTATTACAAAACAATAGTTAAATACTGTTTATGTAAATTTTATATGTTATGATCACACCATATACAATTAATTCAGTTAAGTATATTATGTCATGTTTCGTTTTGTACAATAATATGACGTTACAAAACTTATTATAGTGCGTTTCATAAGAACTGAGACTCGATACTAACGCGCTTCGTGGCAGTTTTGTGTCAAACCAAGGGTTTTCAACCTAGGATAGAAAAATGTAAAGCCCTATTTATTTCGCGCTTTTTATAAGAAATGTTACCATATTTGGTTGTTAATTATTATTTGGTTATGATTCGTTGATTATCTTGTTTATATAAAAAAAAAAAATGTATAATTTGAAAGTGTAAAATATATTTTTTCAATTTTAACTTTGCGTGCAACTGTACAAACATTGAAAAAAAAAATAACACAGAATGGCGTATATTAATGATGAAATTAGCCATAAATAGGAGTTGTCCACTTGTTTACGAGTTAATCTGTCTGACTCGAATTTTTGTTGACAATCTATAATTCGCGCCGTTCTGTTTTAATGTTTGTACAGTTGGACATCTTGAAATTTTTGTGAATTGATATTTTTTCAAGTTGAGGCACAGGTTTGATTTCACTTCTTTCTTAATCTAAAAATTTGGGAACTTTTTCAACAATGTGCCTTTTTGGCACAGAATTAGGGTGTTGATTTAATTTCTTTATTAAGCTCCAAATTCTACTTTTTCAACCAGTGGCCTTTTTGGCACAGAATTTTTAGATTGATTTTACTTCTTTACTAACATGAAAATTCTATTTGTTCGCCCAATCAGGGTGGCCGAGGGTGGCTGGAGTGGCCGGAGTGGCTGAGGGTGGCCGGGGTGGCCGTTGTGTAGACCCGGGCTCCAACGTGGGTGGCTTCAGCGATTACACAGCATAGCACGGTACGGCGGATCCACGGAATGAAAAATGAGAATCATAAAACTGCAGTTTTTAGCTCTGTCTTTCTCGCACTCCGTTCTTACGCACAGAAAGGAGTCTCTAGCGAGGCTCTTCGATAATTATATATAATATTATTAATAATGAAATTAGCCATACATTGTCGTTAAGTTGTCGGCTTGTTTACGAGTAAATCTATCTGACTCGAATTTTCGTTTACAATCTGTAATATTCACGCCGTTCTGTGCTAATTTTTTTTACGTGCGTACCGCGTATACATTTAATATACCTTACAGTATGTATGATGCTCCAAGCTCTCAGTCAGAATGTTGAGTATCGTGGCTGATGTTGCAACAACACGTATCTCAGTTTTCATGATTTTACAGTAGAGCCATAATAAACGTTGTGTTATTACACAGTGTTTGATACAAGCTGCGTTATACAGTTTGCGTTATATACTATGCGAACCTTGACCATGTTATCTTCTAATGCTCCAAATTCACATCGCTTGGCAATCATTTTAATTTCTCTAAGAAACTTATCAAACGATTCTGCCTCTACTTGATCTCTTTTAAAGAACTTGAATTGCTCTACTACTACATCGTACCTTGATTCATAGTATTCCTTTAGTTTTTCAAAAATTAATTCTGTCGACGAACTTTTTTCCAGTAGCATTTAATATCTCCAGTAACTAATAGGCATCATATCCGATAACACTGATTAGAATTGCAATCTAAAGATTATCTGGCATTGCATTTAGATCATTAGCTCTCAGGTATAAATTAAATTTGTTCTTAAACAATTTAAATTGTTAATTACCATTGGCGGATTATCAATCTCCAGCAGAGCTGGTGCAGGAACAATAGAACCATTTGACTGCGCCATGTTGTATTTTATTTATTACAATAAATAACTATATTTTATTAGTTACATTTTAAATGTGTCATGTTTAATTTCATAAAACACATTTAAGGGGATTCGATACCGTGATTTTCTGTTTTTGTCAAACACAAGCGTGACATAATATTTTAGACGTATTTTTTGACAAACATACCAAATGGTTTAATGAAGCGATAAGAGTTCTGAAAACAGATTTGAATTTGTCGTCAAGTCTACTTGAAACTGACTTTCCCACATTTTTAATATTATTCCCCAAATTTCTAAAAATGTCATACTAAAAAAGAGTATTTATAAACTGTTATATTTACATTTTCGGAGAAGTTAAAATCAAAAAAATCAAAAATGTGGGAAAGTCGATATCAAGTAAACTTGACGACTAATTCAAATCTGTTTTGACATTTTATGTCTTTGCTTTGGCACATAGAATCGAAATCGATGAACGTTACGTTACAAAAAAACGTTATTATAATTTATTTTAAATTGCAAAATATCATTTTTATCATACAAGATTCGAACTCCGTAACCACCGTTACCATAGTAACTGATGTTTCTATAGCAACCCCCGTTACCATAACAACGGATATGTTACTATAGCAACCCCCGTTACCATAGCAACAGATTTTATTTTATTTTTTTTATTTTATTTTACAATACGGGACGAACCCTTTAATACATGAATATAAAAGTATAATAATAATAGTTTTAGTAGTTTATGGAAACGTGGCTCAATATCAGAGAGAGAATGAAGGGTCAGTGTTGGCAATGCGCATAAGACGGATGATTGGTGAGTTAAGATAGTAGTTTGAGGAAGAGAAAGGTATATGAAATGGAACAGATGATCGTGTACGGCAAGAGGGGACATTAAATGAGACATGAGATAGTAATTCAGGACTGTCAATTTTAGATGAAAGGAGATTGGATAGAAATGTCAGGTTAGCTGAATGACGACGATCGGTGAGGCTTTCTAAGGAAAAGAGGTGTTGGATTGGTGTGTAATCGTGGGGTGGACAGACTATCTTTAGTTTGTAAGCAGCTTGACGGAGGAATTTTCTTTGAACCCTTTCTATCATGCTACGTGCGGAAGCGGTGGACGGGTCCCAGAGGACGGAACCATATTCAAGGATGGGGCGGACTAGGGAGCAGAAAAGAGTTTTTAGAGGGGAGAGCAAGTGGAAATCAGAAGAGACACGGTTTATGAAACCAAGCAGTTTAAGAGCCTTACAACATATTATCTGAATATGCATATTAGGGCACAAGTTCCGTGTGAGAGTAAATCCTAAATCCTTTACATAATTATTAAAGGTTTTTAAGGCGGTATTGTTTACGGTGTAAATATGCTCGATTACAGCATTAATACGACTAAAAGTCATAACTGAACATTTAGCTATATTAAGAGCTAGCCCCAAAGATTCACCCCACGCAACTAATCGTTGAAGGTCGTTTTGAAGAAGGTGACAGTCAGAGGTGGATTTTATACGGAAAAAGATTTTCATATCATCAGCAAAGATAAGGAGTTTGGCATGCTGGAGGACGGAGACCGCTGAGTTTACGAATAGGGCAAACAGGAGAGGAGAAAGAACAGCACCTTGTGGTACACCTGAGGAGGGGGTAAAGCGGTCCGAAGAGGTGGAATCAACAGTTACCTATTGGATCCTATTTGAAATGTATGAGCGAAACCAGGAAAGTAATGGTTCGCCGATTCCTATGGAGTCTAGAGTCGACATAAGATGATTGTGATCAACACGGTCGAAAGCCTTGGAGAAATCTGTGTAGATTACATCTACTTGGCAATTATCGCGAAAAGAATCATATATATATGAATGTAGACTAAGGTTACAAGTAAGAGTTGATCTTCCAGGACGGAAGCCATGCTGCTCATCAATTAGGATATGGTTCAAGGGAGAACGAATCGAATTAAGAACAAGCGTTTCAAATATTTTGGATAAATGTGGGAGGATAGTTATGGGACGATAGTTAGAAACATCAGTTGAATCACCAGACTTAAGAATGGGTCTAATAGAGCCAAGTTTAAGTGCAGACGGAAAAATACCCGAGTCGATAGAACGCCTAAACAATAACCATAATGGTTCTGCAAGAACAGATCGAAGTTTGTACAAGAAATCACCCTGGATACCATCAGGACCAACAGATTTGACATTGCGAAGGGAACATAAGCATTTGTAGACGTCACTGATCGAAAAATAGGAATTTGACGGGAGCGGAAAGAGGCAGATAGGATGAGGTGTTTGGGACGGAGTCGGTGAAGGCTGGGTGAACACAGAGGAGAAGTAAGTAGCAAAAAGGTTAGCAGTGTCGGGAAGAGATGTACATTGCTTACCATGTAGTGAGACACATGAAGGTATAGATTGAGAAGAGCGGTTTTTTCTGATAAAACTCCAAAAATAGATGTATTTATAGCAACCAAAGTTGGCGATCGTTGCCAGCTGGCTTACTAATTAGCTATCTAATGGACTTTCGTGGGCTGTAGTATACGTTAATTTTTAAAAATGTTACGTTACAAAAAAAAATTTATTTACGAAAAAAATTTCAAGATATCATTTTATTCATACGATATTTGAACTCGATATATGCTTTTATCACACGATAATTAGATGCGAATGCACCGACGCTAGATGTGTTTGATACTTCGATAATTTGAGCATATAGCGAATTTCGCGAAAATCGGACGTGGACGGTACGCCGCGCTCCGAGAGCATCATTCCTCCACAAACACACGCAAACGTACACACACTTATATATCTTTTTGATTTTTCAATGTGGTGTTACTGTTTGATCTGGTTGTCAACGTAGCTGATAGTGGTATAAATCAACTGTTATGATTATGTAGTATATTATATTATATATATGAATATATTATCTTCAGTAGTCAGTCACATTCCGTGCGCTACATCAATCACGTACAAACGCCCATCACTCGCATCCGCTGTCTATGGATTCGGAAGAGTTTCGTAAGTTCATCAACGAAACTCCTTTATCGTCACACACAACTATTGAAGAAAAATATGATCAATTCATACGAACGCGAGCTACGAATGGACTGAACGAAGTGATAAACATTGAACCACCAACTTAAAAACGAGAATCTACGAAAACAAACGCTGAAAAACAGCGTGAATACCGTCTCCGAAAGAAACTTCGAACGAATGAAAATGCTACAGAGGGTGCTACCGACATTATGGAATATACAAAAACGAACACTGAAAGACAGCGTGGAAACTGTCTCCGAAAGAAACTTCGAGCGAGTAAGAATGCCATGGAGGACGCTGCAGACACTATCGAAATCACCGATGTAAATAATACGTATGTACCACCACCTAAACCTATCGCTGACGATGAATTCCGTAAACGCTTTACTGCAAATAGATTTGGGTTTTCGTGTTCGGTTTGTAACAGCCGCGAGAATGCAACAAAAAGAGTTGGGTGAAGACTCAACAGATGTGAAAATATCGAAAAATATGAAAAGCGACCGAATGACCTAAACGACGTTTCTCTAGCTCAGTTCACCGCTTGATACGAGAAATCGCAAAGTGGTGATTGGAGACGTCGTAGCCAAAAATCATTCGGTATGTAAATTACGAAGCATCTAAGAAAGACGATTATCGACGTGAACAGTGTTTGCTGCACATTCCATTTTGCAATGAGGAGGTGGACATTCTAGATCAGCATCGGTATCAAACGCTGTATGAACATCACGAGACCGAAATCATGGAGGCACGCAAAGAATACGAAGCACGAATCGACATCGAATATGATATCACATATAACCTAACCTAACCTAACGACTCGCTCGTCATAAATTGCACACACATGCTGCACGCTGTCACGAATTCATCCAGCGCGCTAACTCAAATTCAATTGATGCTCTAAATTTGTGGATTTCTCTCTCTATCCGAAATGTGGCTATCCAACGCCGAGTGTAATGATTTCAACTCCAGTCCTACAAAATGATATCATGGTGTGAACGAGTCAACGGCAACATAGCTGGCGGTGTGGTGATTTACGAACGCGAAGCGGATTCCAGCTCACTACAGACACAATACCGTCCATTGATTCGTATAAACAAAGAGAATACAGGACTAGAGGAAATAGACGTCTGCAGTATAGACATCGGTGACCTGTGTAAAGTGGAAACCACCGTCGATGGCCAGCGAGTGTTACTAGTATCCATTTACCTCTCGAACGGGACGACTTTGAGAGACAAGTTGGAACTCTTCAAACGATATCTACTACCGTACTCCATTAAACTGAAAGGTATGTTTCTGTTCGTAGAGCGCTTGAAATTGTACGACCTACCCATCGTCCTGTGTGGAGATTTCAACATTGATTTTCGTTCAGAGGATGGCGTGCGCTTACGCCAATTTATGACGGAAACTTTTGGCTGTATATGCCGGGACAAACTGTAGAATGACCGTTCGTGGCGGTATTAAAATACCGTCCGGCTCATTCAGTTTGGGGGCAAGTGCTGTATGTAGATCGAGCAATTAGTGTCCGTTGTGGTGGTAGACTTAAATTTGGGCACATTTCTTTAAAAGTATTAACACGAGAAGGTGCTTTTAAAAATATTTTTTTTGTGTTAGAAATTAACATGTCAACTTTTGGGTACTTATCCCTTATAGCTTCCGATACCCTATGAAGGCCATGGGCCATACATGTAATGTGAGTTAGTTTAGGATAAAACACTTTTAACGCTTTTCCAGATTTTATCATGTATGGTGCAGCGTCTGTGACATAAAGTAATACTTTATTATATAATACTTTTTCAGGCCACAATAAACTCATTGAGTCATTGAACAATTTAGAAAACTAAAGGCTACGATACTTAAATCTACTGGAAAAAAATCAATTACAAAACTTAATAACTCTAAAACCTATTCTAGATGAACTTTATCTATCTTTCAGTTTTGCTGTCCGCTAAAAATGTATTAAAACTATATTAATATTATGGCAAACTGTATGTTTAATTTTGATTAGGTATTTAAAAACAAAATTATCGATAATATTCAAAATGTAACAATAATTAGTTATTATTGTTATATTTTGAAATTGGTTATTCCGTATAATGACCTGGCGTTTGGCAATGGGATATAATTCTTAAATCTTTTGCTAAAATAAAAGTAAATGACTGGGAAAAAATTCTATTTTTATATGGTAATGATTTTAAAATAATTTTAATTATATCATTTTGTGATAGTCTTGATAACTCAAAGTCGAAAGAAGATGAAAAATCGGTTCGGGATAAAATGTATTATTTCAGATACCTAACTCAAATATAACCTAACCTAACCTCGAGGGGAGTAATACAAATCAATTTGTGAAGTTTTTCGAGTTATCGTTACTCGACTACTGTATTAGCTTTACCTTTCATTTATAAAGAATAATTATAGAACACAGTCATTCTAATACATAGTACTTGTTCGAACTTTCCGCCGCTTATTTTACGCCGTGTGGCAACCGGTCCGCGAGATAGCGCCTCGCGCGGCCCGTGGACTCCGGGCTCCGGCCAAGTCGCCGCCGGCGACCTAAAACTCGTCTTTTCCGTACGCTCGAGTTGAGCAGACCACGCGTCGTGTCGCTTCCAGCCGTTTGCTGCCGTTGCGACCAACTCGCGGTGCGTTTATATATTATTATATTATTTCGTTGCGTCGGTACATCAGTGGTCGTCTGATTCCGACGTGCCATATTTCGCGCCATCCGACGTAATTGTAGATTCGACGCCGTTGTTGTCGTCTTCGACGTCGGATTGATTCTCGTCGGGTTGTTGTCCGTTGCGCGACCGTTACTTGTTGTCGCGTGTTTGCCGCCAATATTCACGCACGTATTCGTGCATTGTGTCGGTTCATCAGTTGTCGTCTGATTCCGACGTGTCATAATTCATGCCGCGACCAGCAAAGCGCATAATATGTTCACTCGCCATCGTTCGGTGCCGTCGTAAATAGCTGCCGCGGACACCGTTCACCTTTAACGCCCATCCACCTCGTGATCGTCGAACCAGCTGCTGCCGTCATCGAAGCCGCTGATATCGTTATTCCCGACCGAGGCGCATATGCCGACCGGTAGTATATTATTATCATTTAAATTATTTTGTATTGGTTTGAGTTCGTGAAGAGACGTCTTCACCGGCTGTTATATATATATATATATATATATATTGTCTTTGAGCGTTTCAATACACACCTTATTATTATCACAACATTGTCGTTCTCTTATTTATACTTGGGCACCTTATCCACCCAAACTCGTAAACACAATTTTTCTTATTTGTCATCTGGCTAACCTAAAAAAATATGCATTGTAGCAGTATTCGTGTGTAATAATGTAAGAGCACACACATGGCTGTCATGATTAATTTAATAAAACACATTTAAGATGTAACTAATAAAGTATAATTTTTTATTTTAATAAATAAAATACCCCAGCTTTGTATCCAGTATTATTCACTATTAGTTCTATATGAAATACGAGTATACGATTACGAAATACAAATGCAATATCCAATAGGCAATAACTAAAATATATTGATATAATTCTTGAATTATCGGTATTTCCCAGAACCGTCGTGTCGTCGACGACCGATGCCCCGACGCCTCGACGCTCCGACGGCCGACGGCGACCGAAATTAATATTAGACGGTATGTTATATCGAACACGATCGAATCACTATATTATGAACTATATCAAAGTTTATTTTAGTTTAACTAAGTTAAATTTAAAACAAGAAGTGACTTATAGGTACTATTAATTTAAAAAAAAGGTTTTTTCTACTATTGAATGAAAATAAATCAGTATCAGACATTACAGTAGGTACTCAATAACAATAACTGTATAATATTATTTTTTTCAGGAATATTTACAACATAACACATTAATTTTTTCTTTTAGAATCAACTATGGAGTCTATTGCCAGTTGACTACTAATATTAATGTAGACAGGATCTACTGGGTTGGCATAATAACTTAATTATAATGTGCATATAACATAATATGTTAATCATATACAATAATAACATACTGTATGTTAATCAATATTAACACAAGAGTAAAAAGTTATGGTCAAAATATATTTTGAATAGTTATGTATGTGGTATAACATTGGGAAGTAACTTTAAGTAATTATGTTCTAATTATTATACTGTAGTTGTCTTAGTCATGCTAATTTTTTTCCAGTTTTAATTATATTTTATGCCTTTAATAATTAAGTCCGGTCTGGTCCAGTCCTGCCTAATACCTTTATAGATTGGTCTGGTCTTAAATTAAAAAAATGTTTGTAGTCAGTCTCCGGTCTTCTATCGAGAATTTTTTTTTTCATCGGTCTGGTTTGGTCTTTTTTAAAAAAAATTTAAATATATTGGTTAAGTCTGGTCCAGTTGCATAGCCTTACATATTGGTTCGGTCAAGTCTCGGTCTTAAATATTCTCCATCGGTCCGGTCCGGTCCATGAAATTGCGGACTATGCAGAGCTCTAGTACCTATGTACTATCGTTACTATCTAGATTTGGATTCAAAATCCCAGTAATAGATACAGGAGCTCGGGAGTCATACCAAAAACTAATTAAATACTTACATAGAAGTCGATCCTTGAAGGAAAGTTATGTTTACAGAAAATTACGATTCTAATTTATTGTATAAACGTAAATTGTATTTAGGTTTATTTATAATTTTTAATGAGTAATATTATCAAAGCCGTATATTTTATATACGTAAACAAAAGGTATTTCATAGTTTTTAAAAAAAAAAATTTAAAAAATTGGATATGAATTAAAAAGAAATGAATAAACAAATAATATAACAGTGTCGAATTTCACTTGCCACCTACGAGTAATACAACTAGGAAAAATAACGGGTTCCTCAGATTTTAATATTATTTATTTTAAAATTATACATTTAAACATAATATATACATAACTACTTAAATTTAAAATGATTGAAAAGAATAATTAAAAAGAGGTACTGCTGGTGACTGTTTTATCTTGATATTCTTGAGGATATTTATTTTTGCAAAATTTAGAAACATCAAACTTTGTAAACTCTATACAAACAAAAATAAAAATCCATATTACATAATATTTAATGGACTTTTTTTATTATACATATATATAAAATTAAATAGTAAATACATCTAAAACTTATAAATATTGAACTGTTGTCTGTTAAGTTTTATATAGGAGTAAATTATATAAATCTTATGGAACGATTGACTTGACCGTTGTGATAATGAAGATTACCATTTGGTACAAACTAAGAAAAAAAAACTATATCAATTAAAAAAAAAAAAACTGAAAAACTTCCAAGAAAACACAATATTGGGCATTATTAACAAGAATCACAAAGCGTCCATTAGAAACAGATTAATTTGTTTTACTCCAAATTAGTTCCTAATAATGATATTTTTTACATTATTTTGTAAGGTCTCTGGGATATAAATTGCAAGTACAACAAATTATGTTTTAGACATAAGTTAATAAAATATTATAATTTATATAATTAAATATTTATTTATTTTCAACTGTGAGTGTCCTGTAAAGTAATATTTTTGTTTTGTTTTTTAAATTATTTAATATCATGTTTCTTATGTCCATCTTATTAATAGGACATTAATAGATGATAAATGCCCTGTGTATTAATATTTTGATTGGACCAGCTTAACTTTACCTATAAATTCTCACACATTTTTTCATTTTCACCAAGCATCATATCCAGAAATAAACAAATTTTTACCATATTTCAATTGGTATGACACGTTTTTGTCTTTCGGTGTCTTTCCTGTATACTACAATTTGTGCCTAAAGTCTCAAATTTCCTGCCTGGTTCACTAAAGACCTAAAAGTGCTGGCATTTGATAAAAAAAATGTGCGCATGCTAAGTGCAAATTAACATGCAACCAGAACGATTTCACATATTTCTTTTATTCAAGTCTGAATCTAAGAAATGCTATAAAAAACACCTCTTTCATACGGAATCAGCTCTTAAATATAATCCTCGCTCCTTCTAGGACTTCGATAGGAAGAGCAAGTCACAAAATGGTATACCAAATTTAGTCCACTTAAAATAATGGCTCCTCTTGTACCGGCCCCGAAATGATTTCCAATCTTTTTGCTTCACACTTTAACTCTGTCTACACATTAAATACTAGTAATGCATTCGATATGCCATTTCTCCAACATGATTTACCTAGCAACTCCAGTATCAGTATCGTCGATATTGAAGCGGGTCTGGATAAGCTAAAGAACTTAAAAGAAGTTGGCCCTGACGGTCTTTCTGGCATTTACTTATAAAATATTTGAAATTCTATTAGACTTCCTCTACTGCTTTTTTTTTTCTGACGCTCACTTGATGAAGGAGTTTACCCTTCTATATGAAAAATGAGCTGTGTCTCTCCTATACATAAATCAGGTGACAAATCCAACGTTTAGAACTATAGACCAATCTCTATATTATCCCACCTAGCTAAACTGTTCGACTCACTTGTCCTCCAGAGTATTCAACCATGTGTGAACTCTATACTGGTTGATAAACAACATGGTTTCAGACCCGGCCGCTCCTCGATAACGAACTCTATTGTCATTAACAATTATATTTTTGAGACCTCTGAAAACAACCTCCAGGTATATACGATATATACAGACTTGTCCAAGGCCTTTGACCGTGTAGAACACTCAGCCCTTTTGCAAGTTCTTTACAAGACAGGCTTCGGCGATCCTCTTTTGTCCTGGTTCAGGTCTTATTTATCCGACAGATTACAATGGATCAAGATCAATGGGCATAAATCATCGGTTACTTTCGTACCATCCGGTGTTCCATAAGGTGGCCACTTATCACCACTACTATTTGCCTTATTCTTAAATGGCCTAAAACAAATCATACCTAACTGCAAATTCATGTTGCAGGGAACTACGGTCGTAATAATCCGATATATCGTATGATGCGCATAGCTAACGAAAAACCATAATTTCTTATTATAATAATTGTAATTTTTATTGATCTATTAAATTAGATATTTTTTCTATTTAAATGTAATATTGTATACTTAATATACTGTTTATGTAATGTAATTAGGCTCTGCCCATAATGTTTGAAATAAATAAATAAATAAATAAATAAATTAACACTTGAAAATATTCGATATCGTTGGATCATAATTTAATAATATTGTAATATTCAATGGACATTAATATATTTTTTAATGTGAGTTTTTCCTGTACTTTTAAATTTTTTTATTAATTGACCCGCGGAAACTTAGGCCATGATATGGCTTTTAAACTGTGGGGGAGTGTACTATAAGTTTGGTAAACACGTGTGTTTTTAGTTTTGGTAGAATTTCAAATTTGGTCGGGGGATGGCTGCCTGTCGCTCTAGAGTCTAGACAGTGGCATGACCAGAAAGAAGAGCCATTCGTGGTCGAGATTTGAACACTTTTAAATTTGTAAACACATCTAGCCAATAATTAGTTAAAATTATAAAAAGTGATTTATTTGGTACCTAGATACAATCCACGTGATTCATTCAGTAATGTGAGTCAATCCAGAGTCAATCCAGTCGACGTTCTATTTTCACCATCTCAAAGTGATGTTCACCGTTGAACAAGGCACTTACTTCGGCCTGAATGAACATCATAAATTATTTGTAAGTACCAATTTTACTACTCCCCCCACCGCCTAACCTAACCACACTCGTAGTCACGAGGCAAGTGAACCCGAGGGTTCGTACCGCCGGGTCACGTCTGTGCATCGTGCACGATCGATCCACCGCTTGTAATAATGACAAGTGTAAAAAAAAGGTTCCACGCCAAGGTTCCGAACCATATCTTCTTCCTCCTCAAAAGATTACGATCAAAAGACCAATTCCATCGGCTTCTCCACTTAGTATAGATAGTATTTTCAGTTCTACCATGTTAAAATATACAATAGAGGTACTGAAAAATGTTACACAAAATAATTTACCATTTTCGTCTCCCTCATCAATTTCTTCTATAGTAAAAAGTAATTATATAATACGTTATTAAATGTACCACTAGGAACTAGATTTTAGATTCTGAGTGGAGTGAGGGATCTAGTGGTTTTACAATGGTGATCATTTTTTTTTATATCCTGTATACAAAATTTCTACCAGAAAAAGTGCTTTGGTTTCAACATATTATAGTAACTTATCTTTTAGCAAATTGGATCAAAATGGTACTTTAAAGAGGTAATTTTTCGATTTTTTCAATATTTATTTAATGCCACAGGAAAAAGAGTGACATCCACTTACCCGCTCTTTTTTAAAATTATAATGCTAATCACCACAATACTACAAATTGTTTTATTATAATTTCAGATAAAATAAAATTTTATTTTGTTAATATTTTTCTCGTTGTCTATCAACCGTATATTCATATTCAAGTATACAATTAATACGATATTTGTATACAACATCTTTTGTCATGTTCAAAATTTGTCACTGGCAACCTATTTTTATTTGACCACCATATTTATCTGGTTTTATATTCTGATTATTTCTTTTAATTACCCGGAATATCTCTTTGATTTTAAAAAATTAATATGGAAGATACTAGAATATTGTTATTAGTTTACTTCTTTAAATAATTGATTCATTTCTCTCAATAGTTTTTTGTCGTTCAAAGTTCTTTGTCGTTGTTTCCTACAGTGGCTTATTTACAGTGGAGAACCCAGTGGTCTGAATCCCCACCCTCAAAACTTGGCCATTAATGAAATGAAATTTATTTATTAAAATTTAATTTTCACTGTTCTTGGCCATTAAGATGGAACATTTTTCCGTTTGTTATTGCACTGTATCATATAGGTTAATAGGGATTGGCAATATTATATACATTTTTATACGTTTTAATGTATTGGTATTTAGAGTTAGTCGTTGCATGGGTAAGTTGTTACAGTAAAGATATTTTGTACTTCCAAGTATGGTGAGTGAATGAACAATTATCATTAATTCCACGTGTCTTTTGATCATATTGATTATATAATATTATCAGTGTTTAGAAAACATGTATAAGTCTATGAGTATTAACGACATTTTTCTGTTTTTTGTTATCAAAAGCCAACTTTTTTCCTCGGTTTGCATTTTTAATTACACCGCAAAAACTTAAGTTAAGGTTATTTTGTCACTTAATATTTGTTCATTATATAGTACTACATCATATTCTAATATTAGGTATAGATTTAAATTCCATTATTTACATTTCCAATAAATAAATTATCTAAAAAAAAAATGGTAGAGGCACGTTGTGACTTTTCACCAGGAACCAGGGGCATGTTGTTGATGTATGTTTTTGTTATTAAAAGAAAAAAAAATGTTTACTTATAATTTGTTACTATTTCTTTTGTTTTTAAATGAGGCAGCTATATTTAGTTGTGTAAATTAAGACTGAATCAATAAGACTCATGAATTACAAGAAGATAATTATTATTTAACAAAATATTGTATACCTATTAAGAGTTTTGGAAATACAATGAAGAAAATGTAAAAATTCAATATGTCAAAAGTGTAACACTTCACTCCGCTCCTATACCCATCATAGTTTTAAATTTTTTATAATATAAATTTATTTATAATACATATTTATTACTTATTTGGTGCAAATCGTTACGATCCTATTACCGGAAAATTAGACAATTTAATATCAGTCATCCACGCACGATCACACTTAAAATGTACCTACCTAACTTTTTATGATTTACTTGAATACAAAAAAAAATATTATTTTTAATTAGTGTTAACTAGAATACGTACTACGTTGTTGTTCCAAAATAATATTTTTATAATATTTGTATAATCCAGACACATCATCTGGATAAAAATAAAAATGTACTGCATTAAGTATGAATTTATATTGATTATTGAAACTATTTAAATCGCAATTATTTTATTAGGATTTGTTTTAGTACCTACTAAATAATTTATATAAGTTTATGATGTTTTTATTTGTAAATATATTTATGTAAATAATAAATGGTTCATTAAATAAGATATGTATTTATATGAACTTAATAATTAATTGTTTTTACAAATAACTACATGGTTTAGGGTTCTTAACATTGGAGAAAATATTGTAGGGCTTGAAACTGGTTACTTGTTTATACCAAACACCAGTAATTTCCCGGAAAAATCGGTTAGCATTATTTTTAACACATTTTTACTGGTTACCGAGAAGATTTTCCAGTTAACATAAAACATTATAATAACATAATATGTATGAACCGACTACAGACTACCGTTACTTATGAACTAAAATATGTTTAATTTATTTTAGCTACATAAATAATGATAAGCCCGTAGCTCCTATAATTGTTTAATAATTAGTAACTTCTTAAAACTATTCTTAAACCATACTACATAGGTGTAATACATTTGTTCTTAGAAACCCAATATTCAATTACTTATCGGTAATTTTTTGAAGGAAAAAACGCGTGAAAATTTAATGCAAGGCTCCTGATATAATGTTGCAATAGCAGTTGAAAAATATTAAAAATACACAGACACAATTTTTTTTTTATAAGCATTTAAATTTCGAATTTTGACAAAATTTATCAAATTTAAAACAAGGTAAACAGGCTATATATAAATTACTTTATTCATAAATCATAATAATATCATAAATATACTTGGTAATATAATAGGCTGACTGACCGTTTTCGCTCAGAATCGTTTTTCTTATACAATGATATTATATCATTGAATTCAAATTTAACACCATCCATTACAGTGACCCACTTGTAACCTACTGTACACCAGAGCGACATCCACTAACCCACCTTTTTTATGTTTGATTAAAGTAAAAAATTATGATTTTTTTTGCTCAAGACGATACAAGCGTCAGAATTTTAACATGATACATTTCTATAAACAGTGAAAATACTAAAAACATAATGGCCAGTGGCGCCATTTCGTAATGAGAAAAATGACAAATGTGGTTTCTGAGGCGTACCTATAATATGTAATTACTTTTAAAAGATTTCAAATATTTAAAAAAAATCTACAGACAAATTCTCGTTACACTGACGGCTTCAGTGTCTTAAAAATACATCAGATAGATATGTACAACATAATTCGAAGATTAACTTTAAACTTTAAAGGTAAGAAAATTATTGTGTGAAGCGGGTAACCTATAACACGTAGATGATAGGATGAAATGTGAGTAAAAACGTTAAACATAATATGATACCATTTTCATAGAATTTAAAATTCATTCCGATCAAAAAAAAATCTTATGTTTATGGTTATTACTTCCTTAAATATTTAGGAAAAACTAATAAAATAACAAATGTTTACTAGACGTCAGTTTTTGACAAAATATATTTTTTCTTGTTGTAACAATTGTGTATCTTATTTTTAAAGGAAATTTGAGTTCAAATGTTGATAAACTTGGTACGATAATAGCATAAATATTGATTATTAAGGTACATATATTTTAACATTAATTGTATGATATTGAACTTTATTTTTCAGTTTTTCTCCAGTATTTTTTTATTTTGTACAAAACCTAAGAGTTTGGTCGAAGGGTAAGCAATGTTATTTGGTTCAAACGTCACAGTGAGTTATTAAAATATGGAGGGCAAAATTATTTACCATTCATTTTCAGCATCGCTTTTTCTTCTATAACAATATAAATTATAATTATAAAATACGTTATAAAATATGCTTCTATATATGAACTACATTTGAAATTCTGAAAGGAGCGATGAATGTACTGATTTTACAATGAAGTGGGGTGGGGGTTGTCTGACCGAAAATCAAGTGGCCAAAAGTCTAGTGATCGAAAAAAATATTGAAAATGCAAATTATTTAAATGTTATGTAATCGAAATATGTTACGGTCGTAAAATATATATTTGTGTTAATTATTTAAAAAAAAAAAATTATAATATAAAATTAACTAAAGTAGGTATTATAAGGTAAAAACAAGTTGTAATAAAATATTAAAATGATTGCTATACCTAGTAATAAGTTGACTTTTTATCTAGTTCATGTTTTTTTTTCATTTGTCTCCACAGTTCGAACTTTTGCACCACATTTATTAACACAAATCCAATAAAATACGTGTTTGCCGTCAGTTTTTCGTAATAAATCTTTGTTTTTTTTTATACATGAAATTATTTATATTTAATAAAATTCCTCCATGGATGCTAGATTCATATTAAAATATAAAAAAATGAAATGTTGCAAAAATATGTATAAAATACTAACGTAGATATATTGAACACTGAACAGATGATAAACACTATTGGTACGCACGTATACTGAACAGTCGTTACACAATAAGTACCTACTACGATATAGGTACCTAAGCTACTACGATATATCTACATACGGGCTAGGTACATCTATACAAATATTAGATAAAGTAATCGAAAAGCTAATCATTATCTTTACTTCGATCAAAAAACCCATTCGACCACAAAATATTTCGACTATATTAATAATATATTCGACCATCTGATTTTCGACCGCAATACAATTCGATCACATGACATTTCCATCACTTCTTTTCGATAACTAAACCTTCGACCAAACGACTCGCACCGATATCAATCACATATTGAAGTTTCGTTTTACGATTGTATTGAATACGGTGGACATATTTGACATCACGACTGCGATTTTCGATTATTATTCATAATTCGATAAGATCTGGGCCTCTATTATAAAATTAGTTGGTAACCAAAGTTTAAACAGGAAATATAAATCTATAATTAGGAAAATAAATTTTAGTTTGTATGCAATCATCATTAAAAAATTTCAGTGTATTTTTTGTGTTTGTGAATTAGGTTGTTTTATTTATAACCCCAAATGACTGACAAAAATAATTATGATATTGCGACCTGACAAGAGAGTATTATAGGTAATATCGTAAGATAATTCATGGTGTTATATTCAGAACAGTTTCAATTTATAAAGCCAATGTGCTTAGAGCTTTGCTATAGGTAGCGTCAACATGAGCATTGAAATTAACATCGGAGGAAAATAGAACACCTAAATCAGTAAATTATGCACCGTTGAAAAATTTTTTAATTCAAAATTGTTTATTTTATATAGGGCTATAGTTTTATTTAGACTGCTTAATGTTTACTTGTTTTAGTTCTTGACTGAACCAATGAGGAAATGTAGGAGGAAGACAGTTAATTTCTTGGGTACACATTTCTCGATAACATCTTAAACTGTATCATAGAATATATTATAAACTGTTTCTAGGTTATTACATTTGTAGAGAAAATTCCAATATAGTGTGCTTAAGGTATGGTTAATTTTTGAATATTTTGCTATTCTTAAGTCGCGATGATATATAACCGAGTTATCACGTGTAATTTTATTTTTATTATATTCAAAACTCACTAGTTATGGAGGATGGTAATTATCAGATGGAACTCAGTGATCATTTTTAATATGAGAGACATGAACTAAACTGACCAATCACGATGAAATTAAAGCAGTAAAAAAATAAATCAGCCCCTTCTGAGCATCTACAATCAAGTTGCAGCCCACCACAATTGGAAAAAATGTGTAAAATCAGGTGAACTATATAGTCACTCAAAACCTTAACTTTGTTATTGAACTTTCATAAAATAAATTCAATACATTAAATATGGCAATTATTAGTGAAACTTCATTAATATATTTAATTAATTAATTTTATAGATCAGGGATGGCAAATTATTTTGATGCTACGTGCCAAAAATTCCCTTTTTTTTTTTCAAGTTTGCTATTAATTTATGAAAAATATTATATTCAATATTGTAAGAAAAAAATTATCATTTAAAATTATTTTTTGATCTTTTTTTGAAGACATCAACGATATTGAAAAAGTACTAACATTGTGATGTAATTTATTATTAAAAATAAAAATAATAGATAAAATATTATACATATTTTAATTTTTCGTGTGCCATGGGATTGCCATCCCTGGTATAGATAATCTATAATAATTTATTGTCTTACCATTTTCTAATATATAAATTGTTACTATGATATTATTGTATACATTATACTCTAATAAAAACATATAATATATATATTATAATTACATAAATTTATAAGTTCTTGTCAAATTTTACTATAATTTTAGAAATATGGTTTTTTATGATTTATACACTCCATAAGATAAAAATTGAAAATTGTTTCGTAACTGCAAGTTACATATTATATAATATTATACCATATATATAATATTTTTACATATTATTATAACTGGTATTGCACTGCAAATTTTTACTAATGATTATTTGAATAAGCACTATACATTATAAAAATTATGATAAGTATAGCTTAAAAAGTTTACTTTTAATAACGTTTATTAATGCAAGAGATTAGGTAATATGAATAATTAAGGTAATAAAACACCTCCTCTTTGAACAGCCAAAGAGAGAAAATCTTTCCACAGACAAGGATTCTTGAAGATATTTTGTCAATAAAAAACTTTAATTTATTAATGTATTAACTTTAAAAACTAATCTATACTAACGAATTTCAATATTTCACATAATATGTACTGTTAAAACTATTATTATTTTGATTACCAAATCACATTTGTAATGCATGATTATTATGACGAATTATAATATTATTTTAATGTAAAATATAAAATGTAACTTGTATTTTCCTGGCTAATGAATTATTTGTTGACGACGTAGTAAATATTTAAATAGAATAAAAAAATAAGTTTATTCACATAAACTTAAACACAAAAAATATTAGAAGGAATATCTGTTAATTTTTTGTTGATTAAGTCTTTAAATTTAAAAAATCTATATCTAAAATTAGGTTTAGGTGAAACTAAAATATATTTATCAGTAAATAGCGTCTAAAATGGACATATTCAAGTATAAGTTCCTTTCCACTGGTCCAGTGTTACGCACATATAACTTTAAAATTATCTAGATAATATAACAGATAATGCGTTGAGAATTTATTTTGATGAAAAAAATATATACATACAGTTTTTAGGTATTTTAAGACTTTATAAATTAAGTTATAATGTATACACATATTTATAATTGTTTAGTAATATAATTTATTATATTATATAAAATACAATATAGATTAAATTAATAAATTTGAATAAAAAAATGAAAGTTTAACGCATATTAATAATATATTGAACATTTTAAATTATCTGAACACTGATTTTATTGTATTATGAAATAATGACTTTTTTTGACAAAATTTGATTTATTGCAAAAAAATATAATAATCAATGCAGATAATGAAATCTAAAAAAAATTATTTTGTTTGGTCTTAAACATACTAACATATAAAATGATTACGCAGTTCGGATTATGCATTGTTTCGAACTGCAATTTTGGAATAGGTATGGAGCGTTATTGTTTTAAATTTCAAATAAGTATCACAAGTTATAGAAAAACGGAAAAAATCAAGTGAAATTAATAAAAATACTATATAATTATCTGAAGATAATCAAATAACAGTTTTATTTATCTAGACAAGATAAAAAGATAAATATTTTTAACTAGATAACTTATCTAGATAATGCACAACACTGCATATTGAAGTGTATTGGGGTGATGTCACGCAGACACCCTAGATACCTAACCCTAAATACCTGACAGTTTAACATGATATCTGTTAAGTATAAAATATCACATTTAGGCTCATATTGTTTTATGAGAATCGATACCATATTTTGAGAAGTATTCAACTCTAAAAAATAATATTAAAGGGTACCAAAGATTTTATGGTGAAAGCACGCCGGCACCCGACGTACAAAATTAAAGTTATGAAATTATTTGTAATTTATGTGCGGTTACAATTTTTTTTTGCTATAAAATGGTTACAAAATAATAAAGAATTCTAAACTTAAGGTGACAGGATGTCTTAGCTTATAGTATTATATATTAAGGAGTCTGCACGGTCCTTACAAGAAAAAACTCTTACGCCTCACAGAGTGATCTGATTTCGATAATTATTTTTAAATTCTATTTCCAAATAATATTATAATGTGATTATAAAAATTACTTTTTTTTACAATCTTTTTATTTATGTATTTATTTTTTTTTTTTTGAGCAATGAAATCATTAATCAAAGTCCAATTAGTCCTGTATAAAATAATCATTTTTCTAACGAATAAAAATTAATGAAATCAGACTACGAGGTTGTAGGTTTGGTTGGCGGTGACGTTGAACATGACTTGTGCGCATCTATGTTCATAAATGTTACAAATGGCGACGAAATTAAATATTGCATATTGACAATTGTGAAATACACACGAGCAGGACCCTTAATTAGTTAAATATTTTAACTTGTGTCATTAAGATTTCTAAATTCTAGAATATGTTTTTAGCCAATTATATACTTACCATGAAACCGTTTTAAAAAATGTTCTGTTTAAAAATGTATAGAAACAATAGGTACATTTATATTTATACATTTTATACAATTCAGATAAATGATTATTTACATGTTTTGTTAGATACCCTGAAAACCTTACAGATTTAAGTGATTTCTGTTAAGTCAAGAATATTAAATTTTTGGTTATATTTGGTTAAACAAATTATTGTTACAAGATTTTGAGAAAATGTCTAGTCTAAGTATAAAATATTAGATGGTACCAACACGATGTTAAGGTCGTTAGGTAAGGCATAGGCGGCACTTGGTAGAAACCTATGTGGGTGCAAACGTTTATGGTAATAACATTCACAAATCCATAGGGAAGTTGCCCCCCAGTACCCCCTAATATATAACTATTGCTACAACAAATGTAGGTAAAAAAATTTATTTATTAATAACTATTCCAATTGGGTCTCTGTATTTCAAATATGTACATGAATATGTAAAAATATTATTAAAAAACAACTTTTTATTTTGACATAAATAATAATGAAAAAAAAAATTAACTGTGTTACATAATTACTAGGTATTTGTCAACTTCACTACTTCAGTGTCAAACGACGACCTCTTATTGAAGCCTCAGCATCAAACTTGTCAATTATATTATCAAAATCTATAGGGTATTCTTTTTGTATGTATAAGATTGCTAAACTGCTCAATCGCTCTTGACTCATTGTGACTCTTAAATATGTTTTTAATTTCCGTAAAGCTGAGAAACTTCGTTCATTAGATGCAGTGTTTGTAGGAATAGTTAAAAAAATCTTTAATATATTTGTATAATTTGGGAATCCTGTCTGAATATCTGAAGATCTAATATAATTTATTTTTTTTATAATTGTATCACATTCATGATTTAAAAATAATCTATTTACTATTTTTATCTCACTTGATAAATCATTTGATTCTATTTTGTATGTATTACAAACTTCCTCTATTGACTGATTAGTAGGGTTTTTATTAAATAAGACATTATTCATAGAATTTAACAAACTTAAATCATTTTCTTTAAATTTACTCTTCATGCACATCATTACTGTATCTATAATTCCAAAAAATACATTTATACGAAAATGATCTTGAACAGTCTGTATAGTTTGTTTTTTGCCACCACCTAATTTTAATGGTACTGATTTAATGCGTGGTAGGTTAGGCTCACTAAAACCATTATTTTTTGAAACAATAGTAGCCTTTTCCCATACTTTCTGAAAATTGTCATCTGTTCTCAATTCTTCAAAATTTCTTATAGTTTCTTTTACCATTTGACTTACTAGGCCATAATTTAATGTTGATGATTGCAAATATTTGGATAGGACATTTGTTTTTAATAATACATCTTCCAGTAAAATTAATACATAGTTATGATAAACAACATTATTATAATATGATACAATATATAGGTAAAATATATTACGTATCTAAAGTAAAAAAGCACTATTTTAGTAGGTAATAACTACATGTATACATATTTCAAATTACATTTTAAATTAAAATAATTAGCATATAAAATACATCACATATGACATGTCACATTAAATATTAATATTTTTAACTATGATCAAAATAAAATATTAATAATCAATAAATTAGTAACACAAATAACATTAAATTTAAGAGTAGATTGCACAGCTAATAACTATTATATTATATTTATTTGCAATACATTATGTTATTATCTATCAACTATAGTTACAAAATAGACAAATTAAATATTGAAAGTTTAAAATAGGTATATTAAGAGTTTATATACAAATAATTTGATGAAACTTAACTTACTCATAACATCATCTGTTTTTTTTTTGAAGAAATCCATTATAGTAACCTTATTATGGTTAGGGTTAAAGTAGGCTTTTCTTTTGCCTTCATCCATAATTATAATAGGTTATAGCCTGTAGGTAAGGGTGGTCGACAGTCGTAGACCGTAGTCAAAACACTCAAAACTTTAATAATTTATTTAAAAATTAAAACAGTAAAACAGTATTAAAATGATAAGTTATTCACCGGTTTTGGTAGCTTCACTATGATAATATAATCATGAAGACAATATGATCTATTTTGAACCATATCGCTATCTAGTGACGAATTAGCTTACTGCATTATTTAATTATTATTATTATTAGTATTTTAACATTTAATCACGGACTCCGTATAATTAATTAATTATTTAATTAACTAATTAATTGAGTAATCAGATATAAAATATTGAAATGATCCATGGTTATTTTTTAATATCAAAATTACATTATATCAGTATAATTGTTAACAATAAAATAATTAAAATATTTTTACTGTTGTGATTGTCTGTGTGTGGGTGCAAAATGATACTTTTGCCCCCCCCAGAAAAATTGTCGTGGGTGCAACTGCACCCTCATGCCCCCCTAGTTGCCGCCTATGAGGTAAGGTCGTAGGGATAATCACAATAGCACCCGATGTACAAAATATAAATTATGAACTTCTTTGAATATACCTATAAAAGGTTCTCGTGGTACAATACATTTTGAATTATAAAATGATTACGAGAATTTTAAACTTGAGCGGCAATTAAACGTGTGATAGCTTATAAAATTATTACTTAATTATTTAAATTTAACATTTATTTTTCATTAAGATCCCTAAATTCTATAATATGTCTTTTCGTCAAATAATTATATACTTACGACTTTTAATATTATATTCTGTTTCAACATTTATAATTTTAAAAATGTAATTTGTATAGGTAAAAGCACAATTATACCCTATTATATTGAAAATTTAAACAATAAACGTTCAACATGTACTTTTATACAGATAATTCATATTTAACGTTCGACATTCAAAATGTCTAAAAATATACATTAATATTTTTCATATTTTTTTTTTTTTTTTAATAGGTTGGTATCCAAATTTTAATACATTTTAACATTTTTATAGCCCCTATTATTTTAGGCCTCTTAATCAACAATTCATTTTTAAATGGCAACCTATATGATATAACATTTCCAAAATTGTATAAAACAGTTTTTATATAAATTTTGTATAAGAAATTTAATTTTTAAATGATCCATTGGTGAAATATAGCCCCTCAAAGTAAAGCATGTCTTGGAGGTGTTATAGTATTTTTCGATTGTAAACATAAGGAGTTATAGATATTTTCATATGCATATATAACATGTTTTAGTATAGACTGTAAGCCTTCCAAGTTTCTAGCATTTTTGTTAGTAATTTAATTGACATATTGAGGATGATAAAAATTTGTTATCAAATATCTTATGGACATTGGAAACAAGAGAAAACCGTTCCCAAAAAAAGTAAAAAAAATACGTTTAAATATCCATAAAAAGCACAAGTAAACAAAATACGTCTTTCGTCGTCAAATGATATTAACTAAAAAAACATTATGGATGTGTAGTGAGTGAGTGAGTTGATTCAAAAGTTTGTAACCAATAATTATTTTATTAGCCTATTTACAAATCAAAACCATTAGATAAACACAGAATATATTCTGTGATTGTATGGTTTGTTTACAAAATCTTTATAAACACTAAACAGTGTAGCCAAATGATATAATTTTTGTTTTTGGTTTCTAGGAAAACATTAGAGTCCTTTCTCTATGACAACAGAATAACCAGTAGGCCCACTTTTCTAGAATTACACGGATTTTAGTATGGGGGATAGATTTGCTACACCTGTTGGGATATCAGTGTAGCCCGTATAGAGATAATAACCAATATTATTATTGACTGGTACAACTTATTGATACAAAAAATATTGTACATACGTTTGTTTGTGTTTATCTACAATGTTAACATCAAAAATGTTTAGACTCAGTTTCAGCAGTAAAAGAGAATTTTTAATTATTTTTGAATCCTGGCTACACGGATATCCCAAACAGTTTTCACAGATTTTCGACTTCTCATTAAGTGAGCTTTCTGGTTATTCTGTGCTATGACCATGGACTAAGATAAAATGTACTAGTAACGAGTAGCTTATCAATTGCCTCGAAAGTATGGACAAGAGGCAAATATGGTTGGTTGCAATAATTATTGAGATTTTATAAAGCCATATTATGTATGAAAGATGGACTGAGATACAAAATGTGACGCCAAACAAAACCACCGGTAGCATTGAAAACATTCAATGAACAGTGTTGATGACACAAAGGAATCTTTTGCGGACCATCCCCCATCAATCACCCACTGTGTCGTTTCCAGTCCATTGTATCTTAATGTGTGGATATGACGGGCCAAAATTTAGACGTCCATAGTTTTATTCTGTTAAATATCAGAATTTACATTATAATCAAGTTTGGACTAGATAATATCGCACTATACACTTGAGCATTGGATACCTATAATTTAAATAATATATTATCATTAAAATTTTACATTTTATACAATTCAAATAGGTAGATTGTTCAATAAATATTTTATTAGTTTTATAATCACAAGAATTTCAAAATAATACAAATTAGTGATAAGTAATAACATTTAAAGAGTGCCTATGTCAGATTTTTGAAATACCTAATTCTATTAAGCATCGTATTGTGATTCAAAAACTATTGATCATAGACAATTTAAATTGTCAAATATTAATTAATTAATTATAAAATACAATTTTAAATAAAAATTTTAATTCAAATTTATTTTAATGTCTGTCATGTGAATTATGTATCTATTATATAATGTTATAATAATATGATTATTTATTATTGAATTTCTTTATATTATCAATAATCATTAATCACGTCATCATTTTTCATGTTTGGTTAGGTAAAAAATAATCACTTACTTAAACTATAGTCACGAATTGAATTCATACACTCTAAAAGTATAAACAAGTTATTGTAAATTAAATAAATATTTGATTACCTTTTAAAAAATGTATTTAATTGAACTATATAATATTATGTGTACATTAGCATGGAAAATGAAAATTTTTTATAGGTAGCCAGTTGGATTTTTTTTATAATTAATGTATTAAATGTGTGTGTTGTGCCGTAAGACTCCAACATGCCTTAATATATTGCATGCGAATATTATTACAGTGGTCACACGGTATTTTATATATTATTATACTATTCTATCTATATGTAATGTGTATTGACGTACATTTGAATAATCATAATAATAAACCATAGATTAAGTGCAAACCACGATTTAAGATAGTATTGTTAGGTTAGGCACCGGCATCAAGATTTAGATTAGGTTAGGGTATGGGTACATATAATTTTATATAATATTTTATTATATTATAAATTAAGTAAAATTTTATTATATGAGCTTACTTTTGATAGCTGTAGTGAATGTATAAACGTAAATCGTTAGTAAATGATCAGTGTTTTGAATTATAAATTATGTAAAATATTAGTGGACTTACATTTATTAACATCTGTTAATTTATAAACATATCTATTAATTAAGTTATTAAAATCTTACGATTTAGAACACAATTTAAACATTTAATTAAATAAAATTATAATAAATATTTTCGGTCTTTAATTTGGTGTTCTATATATTGTAAATAATGCAACTTCAGTTATATGTTCAAATGTCAACAGAATAAAACGTTCATCGTATCCATGAAAACAATATTTACAGAGATAAAAACATGAATAAATTGTCTTCCATTCAATTGACAACGTACCATAAATTGATTACATACGGCAAAGTAATCAGTTAGTTAAATAAAAAAACAAATTTCTTATCAAAATTGATTATAAATTATTTATATCCAATATTTTCGTTTGATGTTTTATATGTGATTTTTCGTTAAAAAGCTGGTCAGAGTTTCCGTTAGATCAAAACTAAAATAATATAGGTTATACGGACAATTGGTATACCGTTGGTATTTTCCATTGTGAGAGATTTTTAACTTATAAGGTGATACAAAATCATTCTCAAGGAAGTTTTACTGTGAATATATGTGTAAGTATTTTATTTTATTATACATTAATTAAAATCGTAAATGAGTTTACCATTAATATCTGTGAATGTATAAATGTAAATCGTTATTATATTATGATTCGTGGTAGGAATTATAAATTATGTATAAAATTAGTGGACTTACCAACTGTCACCCCTGGAAATGTATAAACATAATAATTATTAAAGTTTATAAAATACTACGATTTGGAATATAGCTAATCAGTTAATTCTGTAATTTTATAAATATTTTATTTTGTGTTTTGTAAATAATGCAACACCATATATGTGTTCAAACTTCAAACTGAACGGAATATCACATTCATTATAATATGCATGAAAAAAAATATATTTTCTCTAAGATTACACTTAATGACAAAACTCCCAATAATAATCAATTGATTGTTTTCCATTCAATTGGCATTATACCACAAATGGATTTTCTCATAGTAAATAGTAAATTAAAATAACAGAGATGATTAAATATATCTAATAAAACATTCTTTGATTTTCTATTAAAAAACAAATACTTGGTCGATATAATTTTAAGTAATACACACCTATTATAGATTCTTAGCGTAACGATTGGTACTTTGGACGGTAACAAGTAAAAATCCAATAACATATTTCTTAAGAATTGAGGGATAAAACTATTGAAAAAATAGAATTTTCCACACAAACAAGAACCACACAAATTGTTACACTTATCTATCAATCGAGCCGATGACTGTGTGAGGACGTGAGTCGCGTTCAACTGCGTGATCACTGTGCCACTTCCGGCCTAAACAAGTTTGGCCTGCAGTTTTTTTTATATAGATATTTTAAGTTCAAATTTAGAACACAATTAGATGTTTAATCGAATGATAACAATTTCAATTATATTTTGCAATATAAAAATATTTCTTGCTATACAAATCTAAATTTTACAACATGCAGTTAAAATTTAAAAATATTTAGATTCATTTCATCCTATTGCCAATTATGCCATAAAGGTATGAAACTATTCAAACTGTTCTACGGTAATGTGGTATTGACTAAAAAGTTAATAACTGTTCTAACGCGGATCTGTATCTTGCCGTGAAACGATTTGGTATATCCACCGCTACGTCGTAGGCGCAGTAGAGTCCTAGAACCTTGAGAGATCGTCGAACTAGGCCAGGTAGTATTTCAATTTGCTAATAATGTTTATCAGTGTTCTGTTGTATTGACCAACGGTTTATTGTGTTCAGTGGCGCAACCAGGAATTTTTCATGGGGGGGGGGGGGGTCTGACAAAATAAACCATCTTAATTTTTATAAACAATATTCTTATGTTTTTATTAACAATACATTTTTTAAATTTTATTATTATTTTAAATATTAAATAAGTACTAAACTAATTAAGAGGATGCTACCCTGCATGCATGTATGGGTAGCGTCCTCTTAAGACATAATTTTACAATGAAAAATCTAAGCGGCGATTTATTGAAGCTAATACTTCAATTACTTCATCTTCTGTAACTGGAACTTCACGGTGTATGTTAAGAACCGCTAATCCATGTAACCTGGTTTCAGAAGTCGAGTTCCTCAAATATGTTTTGATTCGCTTCAGTGAAGAAAATGACCTTTCTGACTCACAAGATGTAACTGGGAGTAGGATGTGCAATAAATTATAAATATTTGGATAGAAGTCCTGATTACATATAAGTAACGCATCTAATGCATTCTGAGGTTTAATATTATTTGTATTTAAATATCTGTGCCATAAATCAACCTCAGATACAACTTTTTCATAACTTTCAACATCTTCTTGATAATATTTTACAAGATGATGAAGATCACTTTTAGCGCATGGATTTATCAATACTTGAAAACCAGATATTATGTCTTTATGATTATTGAAACGATCATTTAATTGTTGTATTATAGAATATATAAATCAGATATCTAGAACCATAGTTTACTCTATGTCTAGAACCATGGTCATGATAATAATTATTAAGGTCACAGATAACATGTAAACATGATAGTATTAAATTATTGGTTATTGCACTGTAGCAGTGTAGCCACAACACTACTTAATTGATGTAGTCGAAAAATCAATTTATATTTATAAATTTAATTTTTATTCAAGTTTATTGAGAAAATGAAATTAATTTACTATTATACGTGCCAAGGGGGGGGGGGGGGGGGGTCCAGACCCGGAGTCCACCCCCCTGGTTGCGCCACTGATTGTGTTATTCCTTTTATGACGCATATATTTTGTATTGTCATATATAAAGCTGGTCACTATGATGTAATTTTATAACATTATTAGTTTTAAAAATATATCCCATATAAGTTATGAAATTATATATTCCTCAATGCAATAACTTAATAGTCGCATAGACTTCGCATGGTTATAACAATAAACTTGCAGTGTATTACTTATTTTATGTTGAAAAATTCTGTTAAATATGTTGTACGTAATTATTAATTATTAATTTTGAAATTGCATTGTAATCTACTTATCACCAGGGCTAAGATTTGTATGCAATAAAACACGGTAAAATATGCATTTTATTTACCAAAATATGCAAAAATATGCATTTAAATTTTTATAAGATAAACACAAAAATATAGTTACAAAAAAAATATTTTTTTGTTGAAATACATCAGTGATTAGCTAATTAGCTGTTCGTCTTAAGGGTCACGTTGCCAGTTTTTCAAATTTTTCACAATTCTATAAATTTGAAAATTAAATTTTATATTTTAGTTGCCACTTCAATTATAAGACTTTTACACTAATCTACTACCTGATACCTATTTAGGGGGGGGGGGGGTTGATAGGGTGTATTATATCGAAAAAAACGACTTTACGGGAATAACGCTCAAGCTTTGTAGAATTGTCGGATTCTGATGACTTTTTTTTATCTGAAAGAAGAAGACTTCCTACAGCCCACATCGATCTCTGATTTTGTTTTTTATTTCAAATAATTGTATTAAAAAATTTGTAAAAAAAATGCTTTTTATCTTGTATTTTTTTAGACATATTATACAATTTGAGAATGAATATTGAAAAACAGAGATTGATGCGGGCTAGCAATTAAATTAAATAAAGCAATTAAATCCTCTCTAGCAATTAAATAAAAAATTATGAAATTTGGTTGATTCTATAAGGTGGTATCATTATTCCCGCAGAATATATTTTTGAGGACAAAATGGCATCGGCATCGGTCGCCTTAATATAATATAATTGAGAAAAAAAATAATTTAGAAATAAATTTTAGAATTTACATTCACTACGACTTACGAGTGTTACATGCTACGATCACATATTATTTCAAATTTTCGAAAATGAATGTCAAATTATTTAATCTTTTATAGAATACCTATTGTACCATATAATTGTATTTATAAAAATAAAATTTATGTTTGACAAAAAACCAAGTATTATGAAATCTAATACTATAAAATCGCAAGAAAAACAGCTGATCTATAGGGAATTCATGGAGGATCTCATGGTGGAAAAAATTAAACACCGCTTTGTTTCCCCAGTCCGCCGGACCAATCCCGGTCAATTCCCGACCAATCGCGTACCTTCGCAGCGGCGGCGGCGGCGGTCGGTTTTTAAACGTTTTCGAAAAATGTTACGCTTTTTACGCTGTTTTTCGACTTTTAGACATTTTCACATATAGTTCGTTTCTTTTAAAAGCCGCGTGGTTTGTACGCGATATCGGTCCATAGCTATCGCAATCGACGCCAGCGTAGGTCGTTATTATCGCTTTTCGTTTCGTCTTTTCAACTGCCGTTTGTGCTCTATTTGTTAAGTTTATTTCTTTTGAACCCCGTGAATATGCGGTTTGTACGCAAATTCGGTTTGTACACTTAAAAATTCGCGTTCACGAAATGTCAGTCGGTCTTCGTTCCAACGCACAAGTGCACAATAAATATATACTGTTTTTTTTGTTTTGTTTTTGATTCAATAAATATTGCATTATGTGATTGTAGACGTATTATTTGATCCTTAATAACGTAGCTGGTATATTGCTTAACGTAAACACAATTACATGTATTATTAAACACAAATAAATGTATTATTCAAGCATACAATATAATAACGGTCAGATAAGTGAATAAAATACAATTAAAGTTTAAACAGTGTGTAGAATTATGATACATAGAATTATATACGATTACATCGATGTATATCGAATATATTGGTTTACGTCGCTCCGTAGACACACAGCTTAATTGTTGAAGTTTTGACCGTAATTTGCATCACAAACTGTGGCTCGATAGGTTAGGCGTAGGTTCCCCAAACATAGGATGATAGGTAGGTCCGGGTTCGAAACCGTCGTAGCTCTCTTCGGGCGGCAACGACTGTATCGTGTAGTCTAAGGCACGGCCGCCCGTAAATTGCATTTTTTTTCACGTTATATTTCATAAATAATATAATAATATACATGTTAATTTTACATTATATGACTGTATATTATATATTATGTACCTATATGTTATTTAAATTATTAGGAATTCAACACATATTATTATTTTTAAATTGTCATTGTTATTATATCATACTAACTATACTAATAATCATTTTTATTTTTCGTAAGTTATTTCCAATGTTGTGTGATTGGGTTTATGGAAAATACTATTTTTTCTCTTCACTAATAGCAGCTAGACATACTAGACTTATTTTCTGCAGCACATTGTTCGCTATCCGACTAAGTCGACTAAGTCGGATAGCCAACCTAGCTGACGAACTTTAAAGTTAATAGATTTTGACTTGATATGACTGACTTTCTAGACACTCCAACACGGTTTCGACTTTACACTTTTTACATAAGAAAAAGCACCGGACATGTGACGGCACATACCTACCATTCTATCCGCAGTAGACGGATTGCTCATTTTGATTTCGTCTTAGACGGTGCTGACTGACTTGCTTAACACTTAAACATGCAGGTTTTTACATTTTTTTTTTTTTTGATATAATTATATATACATTACAGGTACATGTTTATATGTATTGTATTGGTTAATATAATATTATGTATTTATATATTATTTTTTTTATGAATTATAATCAATAGGTACAATATATTATAATTGTTTGTATTTAATTGTATAGTTATAGTTTATATTTTTCGTAAATTATTTCATAAGTTGTGTAATAGGGTTTTCACTTATAGGCGCCCAACGTCGGGTCTGCAATCCACCGCAGGTTAGGTTAGGTTAGGTTTGCCTACTTGATATGCTGTAGCACATTGTCCGCGATCCGACGAATTAGGATTGCCTACCTAGGTGGCTAATTGGATGTTAATCGATTTTGACTTGAGATGACTGACTTGCTAGACAATCCAACTCGGGTTTTGACTTTACACTTTTTACATAAGAAAGAGCACCGGACATGCGACGGCACATACCACTCTATCCGCCGCAGGTGGATTGCTTATTTTTGTTTTGTCTTAGATGGGTAATGACTGATTTGCTGGACACTCTAACATGCAGATTTTCGAATTAACATTTTCTTACACGTACAAAAAAAGCACCTGACATACGCTGGGGGATAGTATCATTATTGAATTGCCGGTTTTCATGGGCCATGGGAGATTTCTAGACACTGAATCTTGACTGTCAAACGTTCCCACCTTCGAAACGAGACCGCCAAAGAGCCAGGTCATATCAGAAATTCTTATCACCTTCTATATGTATAAATGCGACATTTATAATTGGAATGTGTCTCCAAAATCGGTACTCACTTACAACTAACACGGTCAAGGGGTCCAACTATTTTTTCAATTATTCACCTATCTACGCAACTAACGGGGTCCGCAATCCACCGCAGGTGGATTGCATACCTGGTGATATACGCTTCGTATATATATAGTCCGCCTACCTATGTGATTTTATGACTGATAGCTAGACAATCAAATAAACCTATCGACTCTACACTTTTTAACAATTTTAACAACCAAAAGCAGCGGAGAAACGGGAGATGATCCTGGAGATCTTATCCAGCCTATCCATTTACAACGTTCGTGACGGATTGCTAGACGCTCAAACTTTTAAACATTCCCGCCAAAGCGCCAAGCCTTATCTCCAATCCATATCACTAATCCTTATCACAAATTCTAAACTGTCGTCTTACAGCCTTTGTGACTTTTATATTCCAAAATTGGTACCCACTCTCAGCGAGTCCAACTTTCCCAGAGTTTCACTTAGAGCTAGTTTACTATAAAACATTTATTTTTCACATTCTTACAGTCGAAATGTACAATAATATTCATTTTATTCAATATATGCAATAATATGCATTTCATCCAAAATATGCAAAAACATGCAAAATAAAAATACCACCAATTATCTCATCATGAGGTGATTCGTGGACATTACTGACAAAATCAATAATCAGAAGTCGCTAAAAAAACATGCTTTTGCATATAAATCCTAGCCCTGCTTATCACATTTGTTTTATTTTTTATATACTTTTATATATCGTTTCTGCTAGGAATTTAATGAGTTCGAAGACGTTGATGGATTTAGCATTGAGTGCTTCAGCGAGGGGGTTGGATATTTGGAACTGTCTTCTTTCCTTGTCATTGTGAATTCCTTCACATATGATGGCCATCCCAACACGCCGTTCGGTGAGTGAAGCGTCTGAATATATGAGAGTTTGGGGGTAAGCAAGTGAACATTTTCTTTGAACGCATTTCTGTAAATGTAGGTACAGGTTGAGTTTTTAGGGAAACGAAGGTCGAGATTAATATTCATACTGAAATCTCATAGTGATATGAAATCAAGTATGTTTCCTTTGGCAATGATTTAGTTGAGTTTTTAATTTATTCTGGGTCTTCACGCCGTGTCAAGAGTTGGTTTATGCTGCTTTTTGGGAGGTTTTTGATTGTAGAGTAAGGTATCCTGTCGGGGCCAGAAGCTTTACTTTTACAGTGGCAAAGAGCATCTTCTAGTTCTTCGATCTTCAGTGGGGAGTTGAGTAGGGTCTGATATAGGTCTAGAGTGTCTACTGTATTGACTAAGTTGACGTAACGTTGGGAGTATGCTATGAAATCGTAGTCATAATTAGCATTAATAGAGTTATTATGGAAAATAAATCCGAGAGATTGGCTACGTCTTTGGGAGATGAATTTTGAATCTAAAATTAGATTTATGGTTTTGGTTTTGATAGTTTCTTTTATTGATTTAATTTTTTTTCCGGGCGATGGAGGAGCCTGTTTGATTGTGTATGCTGGACACAAATTTTTTCCAGCTTGAAGTCTTGCTGTTTTTCACGAGGAATCTTGTTCGTGCCTTGCATCTTATTAGGATAATAAAATCTCCATGAGTCTTGAAGTCATGATGTTTGAAATGTCTTAAGAGATTTGTTTTTTTCTCAGATGAATTTTTTTATATCGTAATTTCACCAGGGAAATCTTATAGGGATTTATTCTGATGAGTCATCCATTGTTTAAAAATGTGAGATTGTCGTTTGAAAGCAGTTATTCGATTATTTTACCTCTAGGATCAGTTTTCTACAAACCCCAATATTCGCAATTTCAACAATCACCAACGGTTATAAACGTGTTATTGAGTTATTGGATAATATGTTCTATTTCATAGAGTGTAAATTCTTTCTGATTTGGTATATATATGTTGCGAGTTGTTAAGGTTACATGGAAGAGTGTGATAGAAAGCGCGATGGCTTCAAGATCAGTAAGAAATGTGATTTCTTCGGTGGGATAGTTATGATCAACCGAAGTTGTAACTCCCCCACTGGATCTTATACAGGAATTATGAGTTTTTTTAAAATTTTGTAATTGTGGGTTACTATTTGTATAGAAATTCGTTTCCTGTATACATATAATTTTGTGGTTGTAGTCTTTGATTATTAATTGGAGTTTTTCTAGTTTACTGTAGAACCCGTTGGGTTTCATAGGAAAATGTAAGCTGTCATATTAATTATTTTTATTAACAAACAATTATTGAGCTGCTGAGGGTTACAGAAAGAGGTTAGTTGTCTTGAGATTCTGAAGATTGGAAGAGAACATGGCCCAGAAGCGGCTTTATTTTATACTTGATCAATCAAGAGCATTAGACATGTGGTATACTAATTTATTTCTTAATTATGGATATTTAAGTTTTTGTTAGTGTAGTTGTCAAATACATATTTGAATTGGCTTTTGGACATAGGTGGGTTATTAGAAAAGATATCTTCAGCTGATTTGAGACTAGAGGTTATTTTGTTGACATTCTTGGATGAGGTGTTAGATCTGGATCTATCTACTTTAGGCTTTTTTGTGATGGATGAGTTTATCGGGGGTGGTGAGAATGGTGATACTAGAGATAAGGCGTCGGAGAGAGGTCTTTGTGTGGTTCATTAGATGAAGTGTGAGGGTTCTCGGGTTTGTGATTCTGGTTTTTGGATGAAGGCTGAAGAATTCTGTTTGTTTGAAGATCCTCTGTGATCTCTTCCATTGTCTGAGGGAGTGTGAGAAAGTGGTTAGTACTTTTAATGTGGGGGTACGTATAGCCGTTTTAGGGAGCTTAATATCTGTGGGGGAGTGTGTGGAAGGTTCTTCCACAAAGAATAAAAGGTGTCAAATAATATTATTGTTGTACTTGGTTCTTAAACATAAATATCAAATAAATAAATGTTTAACCTTACGTTGGGTATAGCCTGTATGAATGTTAAAAAGTAATAAAAAATTAATTTATGTTTAAAAGTTTGGTAGGTATAGATTTGGTAGGTACATTTCGTAACAAAACTACGAAACCGTATTCATTTGAATTGTTTTATTTACTGTATAATAAAATTGAGTGTTAACAGTAAATTATAACTTATAAGCTATAATAAAAATATTTTCAAATATTATCAAATAAAGATTCAGAAGCTAACAAAAAGTATACAAATAGTTATACAGTTACATAATTATATCAATAAAATCAAATTCTATTATTTTTAAGAATAAACTATATTATATAAAAGACAATTAATATGAATTTTAATATCATTAATTCTTCAAAATGAATAGTTTATATAAAGATCTATTCTAATTTAAAATAAATATATTGTAACAATACTCTTACCAAAAATTGATTTTTGTTCTGCAAAAATATAAATTTTGATATTATTTGATACCTGGCTATAACGGTAGATATGTTATTTTGTAAATATAATTATATGTTAAAAAAAGTTTCCAGGTATTGAATTAAAAAAAAATATATTAAAATAGTTTCAAATTTTAATTGGTTATATACCTAAATCACAAATTCAAAATAATATGCTACGTGGCAACATAGCTTACATAAAAACAAAAGACCCGATAATACCACTTTCGCGAAGAAACAAACATGGCAAATACCTATGCGTCGCAACATGATAATACCCTGGCAAAAAAGGAAGTGTGACTTTCAACAATGAGTCGCCCCATCTATTAAAATTGAACCGTGCTCAAACCGTCGACTGGTGTATACTACAGAGACGTTGCGCTTTAGATCAATCAGCAGATGAAAGAGCAGACATGGCATGAACAAAATATTGAGTTTAAAAACATCCTCAGTGATCCATATCACAAAGTGCACTTATACGGATTTAAAATAGGGTTTTTACACAGTTGATCACTTATTACATATAAACAATTCTCATAGCTTATGATTTTAGTATGACTATAATTTCCTGTAATTAACCAATTGATATTTTTAAATCTTATTATATCAATTATATGCCAATTAATTCTTAGTAATTTACTTATAGGTGCTAGCATACAAAATATAATTAAATTTTTTTTAATTTGAGATGTTTCTACAAATTATAAATACATTTTTTTTAGTGATACATTATTCAATAGATATTGAAAATTAATATATAATTTCCGGGCTTACCAGTTCCAGTTACTGAAATTATGAGAACATGTATTATTTTATTAGTATTATTTAGGTTAAGTTATTGCACTTATTAAATATAATTCTTAACATTTTATATTCTGATTAGATAAGATTAGATACGATGATATTAGATTAAGTGGGCTCAGAATCATAATTAATGTACAGTGGGTTCTTCGGTTTCCGTCGACAAAGACACAGTAAACGTAACACTGACACGTGCCGCGTAACGTTATTGTATTAATTATTATATTTATTACATTAAAATATAATTTGTTTCATAATAAATAAAGATTTGAATTATTACTCCCATACAAATGTTCTTAGAATAAATATACAGTTCACTAATAACGAACTATAGGGAGCAAGGTAAAGAAACATTTGATTGTCCTAACAAACTGGATTCGAAATAATATTGCGAAAGTTAAATTGTTTCATAACGCGTGTGAAGTGCACCCATGAAGAGGAACTAAGATTCAAGGATTCAAGCACGAAAGCAATAAAAAGCAAGGTAAGTGAACATTTCCTAAACGTATGGTAATATGGAAAGAGGGGGACGTGTTCATTCTATGGGTATAGGTATGGAATAACGTGGTTAGCACATCAGGCATAAAACATGAACTATTTTTATAAAATATAGTTAAAAAAGATGGAAGAGCAGATTTAAACTTCGACCAAAGACAAATTATCAGTGGACCGGTTCACAGATAACACTGGTGAAAAAATGCCTATAACGGGCTGACAAGGTTCAACGAAAGAAGGCCTGGAGATAGGGAATGCCATACAAAGGAAGTTGTGAACTTGTGACAATGGAACATTAGATAAGGACAGATAACGAGCCGATTAACGAAGTTTCAAGCATTTCTGTGTGATGATAATAGTAAGAAAAACGCAGTTGATAAAGTACGAAGCCACAAAGAAACGAATGACGATGCGTTCCTTGAAATGTATTTTTACCTTATGTTAAAAGCTGAAATGGTGCTAGGGTGCAAAATAATTAATGAGTCAGAAGAAAAAAATATTACAGGTGGTTGAAGCAAAGGAACGCACATCTCAAATTATATAAAGTTAAAGCCATCAAAAATTCTGATATTCAGCAGGTCCTTTGAGGATTGGTCAGCATTTCATTATATGTATAATATTTCACTAGTACATTGATTAGATTGCATTATATAATTATAATAATTAGATGAATCAGTTATTATAATGAATTATGCAGTTACATGAAAATCAAAACCAATAAATATGACAATAAGCGATTGTTAATTAAAACGCAAGTGAAAAGAATTTACAAATTACCATACGTGATGAATCGGCGGATAAGTTGAGGCATTTTACGAACGCATTGAAACAACACAGGCATGCCCTACAAGCGTTAGATGACGATCCGGAAGTATGGGGCGCAATAATCATTACACGTTATAACATCGAAGGTAGACGCAAATACTATACTTCAATGGGAGACAAAAACGCAAAACAGAATTACCTTCTCTAAAGGAAATTAAAGGTGATTTACACAAGAGGTTTCAAGATTTGGAGGCTGTATAGAAAGTTCGAAGAGTAAAATTGAAAATCAAACCTATGGTATTGTTTTAGTCTATTTAGTGCACATAATAATATTGTCATATTATGATCACGGGGTTTTTAACATTATCAGACCTTTCGTCTTTTAAATATCGAAACTGCGTTGGCTGACAACTATTTTAAGCAATAAAAGCAGATGATATATTATTACCATGTTTCACTAATGATTATCATTAAAAGTACGTTAGATTCGTCAAAATCATAAAATACTCAGTGGGTCTGTGAATGAACTCTTAATAGTTTATACTTTATACAAGCATAAATCATTTAATTAAACTTTTATAAACTTAACAAATTTGCTCTAGTCAGAAATACGTTTTCTTTGGGTGATAAATTGTATAATATTAAAATTAATAAACGGTTTCTTGGCTTACATATTTGGTTCACTGAAATTATAAAAAATTGTATTATTTAAGTTAAGTTATCATACTTATCAAGAAAAATCTTTCACATTTTTAACTTTAAACGAAAATAGTATGTATTGGATTTAAAATAACAGAATTTTTTTTTATAAAGGCTTTTTTATTTAAGGCTCCTAACCTGCAAACCCTATTAATTTTTCATCAAAACGATCGTAGCGACTGACAAAAATAAAGTACTTCTAGAAGTTATATTTAAAAAAGGTAAAGATGTTTTAATTGGTCAACAAGTCTACTTTGCATAGGTCGGAGCATATTTTTTATATTTTAGATATTTTTGAATATATTCAATACTAAAAATTTATAAATTTATAAAATGTAAAATATTTACTCTCGTCAAGAATTTGCTAAAATTGAAAAAGTGCTCTGACCGATGCAAAGAAGACTTGTTTATCAACACAAACATCTTTACATTTTTTAAATCGAACCACTAGAAGTACCTTAATTTCTGTCAGTGCGACGGCTATTTCACGTCCATAAATTGGTTTTGAATATTTTGATTTAGACATTGAATGACTTGTGCATGTGCGTCCGTGCGACCATAAACCAGATAAGAAATAACAATGTATTGAAAATAGATGTGGGTCACGAGTGATGGTAGTGGAGTATACACACACTAATGAACATTTAATACACACACAAAGACGATCAGTAATCCCAGGAACAAAATATTGCCTAAACACAACTCCTCGAAAATGATATATTTGCAGGGGCCTAAACATATTATACTATAATCTTTAAAAGAGAATCTAGCTCAATTTGAGGTTCCCCATAAGTTATTATTACAGTGCCGTCTGTGATAGTTTAATCGTGCGACTCATTACGGTGGTTTTTTCATGCGGGTTGTCGTATGACTTTGGTCTCCTTATTCTAGTCTTCATCATTAAGCCGCTGGGTTGAAGAGATGTCTTCGCCCGCATATACTCATAGTTCACTAATTAATATAATATATAATCTTGGTTTCTACACACGTTATAATATTTCTGTCTTCGTAGCCAACGCACACCCGTGAACATTGTAAATTTTAGTTGATTGGCCGATCAATGCTAAAGAATAGCGGGAAATGAAACAAATTGGAAATTATTTTTATAACGGATATATTAATATTATAAGTACACTATATATATATACATATAGTTGTTTATAGTTTATACTTCATACAAACATAATTTATTTATTTAAACTTTTTTAAACTTCAGAAATTTGTTCGAATTTTAAAATATAAATACATTTTCATTTGGTGATGAATTGGTCAATATTAAAATTAATATACGGTTTCTCGTCTTACTTTTAATATCCACTGAAATTATAACAACATTTTTTATTTTAATAATATTTTTTTAATTTAGTTTTCACACTTATCAAAGATAATCCTTCATATTTTAGATTTTAATAGTATGTGGTATATATTGGATTTCTTAATGAGAAATTGTTAATTCATAATTATCTTCCATATACCACAATAATAAACCTATATTTATACCTATTTTAGTATTGATTAAGTCTAATTTGTACAGATATGATCACTGTTTTTTTTTTTTAATATTCTCAGCAATTTCGTCTTTTACATAGTATTTAAAATTCGTTGCCTAACAATAATATTAGACAATCCAAGCAGGCGATGTTGTTGCCATGTTTTCTTATGATTAGCTTTCAAAGTTTGCGAAATTCGTCAAAATCTTAAATACACCGTTTTTGCGCTATGTGCATTGGCCACTACCGGTTTCTGTATGATGAACCATGATGATAGATTAAAATAATAGTTATCGTCAATAATGTAACTACCTATTTGTAATTCTTTAGAACTCATAAAATAAATTATATTATAATATTAGTTCTTAAGAACATAAGCACACCTATATATTATCATTTAATTAAACTATTTTTAACTTAAGAATATTTTTCGTATAATAAATACATTCTCTTTCGGTAATAAATTGTACAATATTAATATTAATATACAGTTTTTGGCTTACACTCATCGTGCTCTGAAATTATAAGAATATTTATTATTTTAATAGTATTTATTTAATAATAATTTATGTTTAGTTATCAGACTTATCAAAGGTAATCATTCACATTTAAGATTTTAAGAGAATGTGGTGGTATAACGTGTTAAATTTATAATGACTGGATGATTTTGTTTTTGTATTACATATTATGTTAAATTATTATAGTCTGTTATCATGTTTTTGACATCAAAACATCAACTACAATCTTCAAAAATGATTCAAACTCAATATGAGGTTCCCAATAAGTTGCTCCTACAGTACGTTTAGGTATAGTTGAAAATGTTAAAAATAGGTAAATTATTGCAATTTTATTTTATATAAATTTTAAGTTTTAATATTTTGATAAATGTGATATTAAAATGAGAAATTATTTTACGTTGAACGATTATTATTTTTTTGACGTCACTTAAGTACACTAGTACAGTGCGTATCAAGTGCGGAAAGTAAGCTATTTTTCCTGCACGAGCTACACATACTATTTTTTGTCATATGCTTCTGCGTTAATTATTCATTAAATAGGTGTAAATAGGTGTATTTAATTTAGTCCACAATATTTATAAAAATATATTATTAAAAAATCAAATTTACCCCATTATAAAAATCTACACTTATAATAAAATCGATTTTAATCGTTCAAAATATATTTATTAATACCTCTATACTTTATTTTGAAAATGATTACACATACTTGTGTGTACTTGTCTAGTTGGCTGTAGATCGCGTAATTAGCACCATTAATTATTCTTCTTGGCGTTCGCTTAAATATAATATTTGACTGAACAATTTGACGCGGTCCCGCGTAATAGCTGTTTGAATTCAAATAGCCTTTTACGCGGAAAGCCACGCAGCACTTCTCAAACAAACCGCAAATCGACGACGGACGGCGCCGGCGCGCGTCACCCGCGCCGTGAACCGTCGGCCGGCCGTTGGGTGAACCGGATTGTAATGTCACTAGTTTTTGACGACCGACACGACACGGTCGACTTGCGCCCGGTAGTCGCATCACCCATCGACTGTAGATTTCGAATACAGTGTGCTTACAGATTGTTCTTTTTTCCCTCTATATTGTTTTATTTTTTGCGTTTACGCTGTAAATAAACGCGCAGGTTCAAAGAACAATCAACCGTTGTGTCGTTTTTTCTTTTTTTTTTCCTTTTTTTTGTGTTCACTTGGTCAGCAGACCCGTCACCACCCCATCCTCGCGGCGGCTCCCCACAGGACCTCGTCAAATTGTCAACTTAATTTTAAATTGGTCTAAACTACTCTGGGCTAAACGGGAATCATATGGAAACAAAATTTTGGCAAAACGGGCTACGCCCTAATGAACTATAGTTAGTTATTCGAACCGGCGACGGTGCGTGTTTGCACTGACGCTGTTGTCCACTTGGCCACTTCCATTTGACCACCCAGCACTTATGGTGATTTAAAATTTACCTTCCGACACTCTTTGAGATTTCCATTTATCGCCCGTCCCTATTCCCACTTTACCGACCACTCGAGAAAAAAGCCGCTTTCGCACTTAACATAATATTATTATATTGTTATAGTTAATTGAAACATAAAAATATTTAAATTAAATTCAAGCTATTCTATTCACGAAGCTATTTATTTTCAGCAATCTAAGCAGGTGGAGTTGTTATCATGTTTCACTTATGATTGTCTTTAAAATGTGTGAAATTTTTCAAAACCATAAAATACACTATTGTTCTGCTTAAAGCATTGTCAACTACCCCTATATTGTGATTGTTCAAAATGTAGTTATTGTCAATGATTTAACTATTTATTATTCTTAACAGCTTATCAAATCAATTATATGTTTATTAACTTTTATTAGATTATACAGGCATATCATTTAATTAGACATTTTTAAACATTAAATGTTTCTTCTAATTATAAATACAAAGTATTTTAATGGCTAATCGTGAAATATTAAAAACGAATATACGATTTCTAGTCTTACTTGATTTTATTACTGAAATTATAAGAACATTTATTATTTTAATAATATTATTTAAGTTTAATTATTAGTTATTACACTTATCGAAGATAATACTTCACAATTTTGGATTCTGAAAATAATCTAGGGATGCCATATTATGTTATTTAGTTTGGGGCACTTTTCGATAAATTACTTAAGTAATTTGTAATTGGTAATTGATTACATAATGGTGATGTAATTTGTAGTTGGTCGTGAATTATATAATATGTATGTAACTTATTAATTAGGCACCTAACCTAACCTAACAACAATTACCAACCATTACTTTCTTGTATAAATTTAAAGTACCTAAGTCAGAGATTTACAATTCAAAGTTTATACCTACTGATAAATGTAATGATTAGGTACTAATAAATACACGAATATTATCACCAAATGTGTTTAATATGCTATAGCATAAATTTTATCGAACAGTCGGCACCGATCCTGAAATATTATTATGTTATAAACATTGTACATAATATGTGGTATTGTACTATATTATGTTCTATATTATGTTCTATGGGTAAATCGACAATCGTACACTACATTGTACAGGCAATAGTACTCATCTCATCGTCATTCGTCGCTGATTAGCGCCTCAAATATTAATACATTATACACTCAGCCCAAAATTTTTTTTATTCTGATTTAAAATGTAATTATTTTACGTTTTCCTTATTTATTGATAAGTAAGTAACTACTGTTTATTCCCTTGTTTACTATAATGAATGCCAGTAAATTTTATCGTCATCAAAAATATATCAATCAACTAATTTTCGATTGAACTTTTTTTACGGTTAAGAATCACCGATTTTGACCCACGCGGTGTATCCGTTGATGAGTTCATTTTTTAATAATGTATGTCACCAATACGTATTGTATTGAATTACAAATATAACAATTTTTCAAATGTAAAAATGAAATTACAAAATTACAAAAATTACAAAAAAAGTTTAAAATTTTAAACAACTACCCTCTTGTTAAACAATTATTCATTCTTTACAATACTAATCTTTCTTCGTCAACACTGGTAGAGAGATTGTTTTCTCTTGCTGCCTTTATAATGGAACCTAGGTAACCTACTTATTGTGATCAGTTGTCTCACGAATGATTTGAAATACTGTAGAGGGTCCTCAGTTCGGACCTCATGCTAGAGACTAAATTTGTTGTGTTTTGTTTTTTGTTTTTTAAGCACATTGGTCATTGAAAATTTATGCTATGGGAGGCTACGAGACTCAACAGAGCTCAAGTTCATTAAATTTGTTGTGATCTTTAACGGAGATTATTTTAATTTAAATTGTCGTGATCTTTAACAGATATTATATTAAAAACTAATTTTATTATTTTAATTTTTTTTTTTTGTGATCTTTAACTGATATATTTATTAAAAACTCTGAGTTTATGCAAAGTGCCTCACATTCTACTTCAATATTATATTAGAACATTTTATATTTATACAATATACATATACCTAGTTTGGATTTATTATATGAATGTACTTTATGTATATTGCACATGTTTATACTCTTACTCACCTTTTTCAGTACAATATGTTTCTGGAGTATTTATGGGATCTATTTATAACAAATAAAATATTATGTTATTTAGTTAGGTTGGCTTTATTACTTGTTACATTATAAACTTAAAAAGACAAACACAACTATAATACAATACATATTATGGTACAAATTCAATATATTATTTTTAAAAAATAGATACATTTAAGAATAATACTTACATATCAATTTTGTATAATAGATAACACCATATAATCGTCTAAAGTACCCTGCCAGTAATGTTACATGAATAATAAAATTAATTAATAACATATATGATGTAAAATCAAAAAATTAAAATAGTTATTTTATATGAAATAATTTATATCTTCTATTCATTACGTAAAATGTATTATTTATTCGTGGCTTAAAAGTTTATTGACCTAATTGAATTACCTATATCATTAACTATAAATTATATTATAGAATCCATTATATTAATATATTAGTGTTATTAGTTTATTCACTCCAAATAGCATTTAAACGTGGTTACAGAAAGTTCCAATTGATTATTTAAAGTTAAAGATAACATTTGAAATTATAATATATCAGAACATAATTTATATATTCTACTATGATAGTTGTTATAATTGGTTAAAATACATACAAATAAATATATTATTGAGTATTGATAGAAGACTAATTCACGTAACCTGAGGACTAAGAATTTAGTAGTATGTTCTGGATTAATTTAAAAAACAAAATTACAACTAAATGGAACCAAACATGATGTGATATTACCTATTGTGCATAACTACATACTACGGCACAGAATTTCAATACATAGATAGAACATACATATATAATAATATTTAACGAATAATGTGGTAGATCATTTTAAAATTGAATGTGAAACTTTTAATAGTCAAAATAAAACTGATTGAGATGGTTAAAAAAATATATTATTGTTTTAAAAAAAAACTATTGGTCGAACGTGGAGCAATTTTGTCTCCAACAATGTTCGCAACGACTCTTCTAAGCTGCACGGCGGGCGTAGAAACTTCAATGAGCTGATTTCCCCCCCCCTCCTCCTTCTGTGGTTCTACCACAACAAGTTCACCGGCGGTCTTGCAACCGGTTCTCCTATTTTTGTCTTTTTCTGACGGGTTGAACCGAACGTAACGTGGCGCTCGTTAACCTTCATGCGTGCCACCGCCAAACCTCGTGTGGTCATGAAATATGTGATCAGCAAATAGACCTTACACTCATAGACGGAACATTACAGGTGGCGTGGTTGGCTGGAGCTACGGTCTTAGAAGATAAGGTCGGACAACTATACATTTTCAGCATTCCGCTTAGTGAGGCAAAGCAATTTAAAAATTTGGCCGCTGTACAATTGAATGCTGCCCTGCAGACTTTTTTTGATGTTATGGCTTTCGAATTATAGTATTTTTACACGTTTAAAATAACCTTCGACCATATTATAAACTATCTAGTTTATATGCAGTCTTGTTAAGAATATTTTTCAAATGTATTCAGAATACGTATTTGAATACTTGGTGTAATTTGGATTTAAAATACGTATTCAAATACTTTCTTTTAAAAGTATTCAAAATACTTACAAAAATACTATATTTTAAAATCAATTCAATGACTAGTCGACTATAACCACTACTACCTATGCCATGAAGTACTATTATTGAATAGTTTCTAAGCAAACCAAACCCTCTTATGTAGGTATCCCTCCATCTATTGTGCTTCTTGTAAACAAGATTGTAATACAGATTGTAGGTACAAATTAAAATAAATATGAAAAAAAAGTTCAATAACATTAATACCAATATTATAAATTCAAATTATAAACTACTACCACAGTACCACCCATTAAATAAGAAGAAATACTAGGTATTTAAAGATTCAAGATAAATGCCAATCCAACCAGTGGTGGTCATTGTCTTGTATGCCATGGTATAGTATATGTAACTATGGGAGTGAGGAGCCCACAGGGGTTTCAGTGTTCAGTCATTCTGTTATCAACTTGTATTTTGGCGAACCCTTATTTATAAATTATCAGAGGTTAGAACCATTTTAAAATTATATTTTAGAAATAACATTTAAAATATTACATTTCAAATTATAAGTAATTGGAGTTTGGACTTAGGAGTAGACCCCGAGAATGAAAAAAAGTATTTAGTATTCTAGAAAAAAAATACAAATAAAAAATATATTTTAAGTATTTAAAATACATCGGTCAAAAAGTATTTGATAAGCATTTGATATACAAAAAAAGTATTTAAATACAAGTATTCGAATACTTAATAAGACTGTTTATATGGTGGAAGAAAATAATATAACAATATAGCCCATACAAATAACCCCGAATGTCATATAAATATTGTTCTTAACCTCAAAATTAGAGCAACCGGCAGCGCTTTTGCGGAAACTTGGGAAATGTTTTTACCTCATTAAGAGGAAATAATGTAATAGGTGGAAGGTTGGAAGTTGTCCGACCTTATATACTAAGACTGTGGCTGGAGCGGTCACATCATCATGGCAGTGTTGTACAACATAAAATATATTTTTCACATATTATTATATTTATACAATATAGATTATTAAAACACAAAATTAAAAATTAATATTTTTAAAATAAGTATAATACTATCTATACTTATATACTATCTATTCATCAACGGATACGTTTTGTCCGCTGCCCCAGTTCCAACGAAGGATAATCAACTACTGCAACAGGTAGCTGTTTCTGTCGTCGTTCAGGTCACAATAATATATAATAAGTTCATACACGTGTTCTGTGCACCAGAAAGCAGGTTTTATTTATATTATGTAATTATAAACTGTCACGGTTTGATTTAATTTTTAAGAACTATTATTTGGACGCCCGTAATCTTATTTGTCATAATATTTTAATAATGTCAAGTTTTTTTCTCGAAGACGATGTAAAGTGGGAAATATCCAATACTTTTATACAATTTTTATTCTTCTCTATACGCAAAAATAAGTTAAAATTGAAATTTTTTATTATTTTACATCTAAAGTATTAAAGGAACCACATTCTAAATTTCAAGTTCATACATTTGTAATTTTGTGAAAAAGTAATAAATTGCGTTAAAACAGTGGAATTTTATTTTATTTTACTATAAAGATGGCGCCACTAGTGTATTTTTAACACAAACTATTCTGGACAGATGGTACTATTACGTTTGTATTTTCGTTACCCAGATTTCCGCCTTTTCCAGGAGATTTTTGTACAAACTTTGTCCTGACAATTACGAAAAAAGAAATCGCCATCAAGCCGCTTCATGTGATCAGTTAACGTATTATTATGTATTACATTCGGCATTTCATATGTATTAATATAGATTAAACAGTTTTATTTTAAATTAGATTGTTTAATTACTAAGTATTACATTAAAATATAATTTACCAAATTCTTCGTCGTTAGGTAAATCACAGGCAAACAAATCTTTCTCCACATTTTCTTGTAATTCAAAATAATTCGGTATTTTTTGCACTATTTCATGATAATATGCAAATGTAAATTAACGCATCATTTATGAAAAAACAAATTTTATAAAAATAATATTAATTATTTCCATTTATTTAGTGGCACCAGCTAAGGATGTTTGTAATTAATAATGTAATGGACTTTGTTTTTTATTTAAAAATAGTCGTTTGGCATCCTTTTATTTATAAATACTAACTCTCTAAATTACTTACTATACTGATTTACAAAACAGTAATTTGCAAATCCAAAATTATCTGTTTATATATCAAACGTTAATTACTTTCGCAGGTTGTATATAATGTACACAGTCGTTATAAAATATTACACTTTTACGTATTTTATCTAGTTGAATTTTTCAAAATTTCGTTTGACTACACATTATAAAACATACAATAAGTATACCAAAAGTCTTTGTTATCCATAAAGCTATACTTACATTTAACCCCATATTTGTTTAATGCTTCTGTTAGTAATTTTACAACATAAAAAAAATTAGCAAACATACAATTTATTTTAAATAAATATTTATGAAAGTTATAATTAAATAAAAAATAACTAAAGTTAATTCTAACCCTCGTTAATCTAATTACGACCACAGGGGTGCTTTTAGAAATATCAGTAGTTTAAAAGAAAATGTAAGTACCTATGTACCTGACTGATAATAGTGAATGAATATTGAAACACATATTGGAACAAAATAAAGCATGAACGTATAGTTGAAATATTGTATTTAAAAGTATGCCCAGTACATATATTTAAGGCACTTTATCATAGGTGTGTTTGTACTATAATATTATACAAATACATTTTAAAATGTATAATCTATATAATTTACTGATATGAAGTCCCTTACTTTCGCATTCTAAAAGATAAAAAAAACTTCATTAAATAAATCATTGGTTATTTAAAATTGATGAATGTAGTTTATTGGATATTACATAGGTATATATTCAGGGGCGATTTTACGGTGGTGTGGGGGGGGTTTGACACCCCCCAAATGTCGGAACTGTAAGTACTAGTCGGCAATTTTTAGAATTCGCTAAATGTAATGTATAAAGAGATCATTGAAACTTCCATATTATTAATAAGTAAAACTAATACACATTAAGCATGAAGTATCAACATATTATAGTTTACTCGTAATAAATATGCTACGTTATTTTCGGCAGTCGGATAATCAAAGATTAAGTACCCAGAAGAGCTCAGACTATTGTGTTCTTGTAATTTAATTGTTTTCACTAATATTAAATATTAATGTCTAAAAATAGAAATGGAAAATACCGATATCGCGATCGGTACGCAACATTCCGCTGTCCGAAGCAGTCGGCTGTTTATCAATTCAAGATTCAAACTAAACCAATTCCAATATCCCCTAAAATTTTATATTGTATGCATTAAATGTTCTTATTCGATTTTGACACGACGAGTGGCGACACGATTTATAATAATATTTTATATTTTTATTGTTATTATTATTATTAATAGTGGTTATGCAAGTTCGGCATTTGCTTCGATTACAATTTAATTTAAATATTTTAAATTTATTTGTGCAACAATTTTTGTTTAAACATGGAATCTAAACGTAAGCGTATTAAAATTGAATGTATCGATTGTGGTAGTGTTTTTAATAATGACTACAAATTAAAACACGAGCGTGATGTGCATAAGGGGGAAAAAGTTAAAATACAACACTTTGGTGCTCCGAGCAACCCGTTTGCAGCATCGAAATCAAAAAAAAATAAGCAATTGGTAAGTATTTTTATTTTGAAACAAATGTACTATTTTATATGCATTGTTATTGTTCTGTATTTAATATGTTTTATTTTTTTAGCAGGCTGAAGAAATTTGTGAACCACAGCCCAGATTATGCGATACCGTTCCACAGACTATATAGTAGTGAAATAGTAAGTAATAAATTTGTTACTTAATATTTTTAATTTTTAAACAAATTTACTATTTTATATGCATTGTTATTGTTCTGTATTTAATATGTTTTATTTCTTTTAGCAGGCTGAAAAAATTTGTGAACCACATCCCAGATTATGCGATACCGTTCCACAGACCAGTAGTGAAATGTTAATTAGGTATTATAACATATTTATAATTTTTAAAGAAATGTAGTCTACTTTGCATTTTTGTTGTAGCAGTCTTCAAGTAAAGTAGAACCATTTAATGAAGTTTCAGAATCATCTCTACCTTCTACTAGTAAGTTATATTTGCAGTGTGTATCTTTAAAGTGTCACATGAGTAACAAAATAAAAATGATTTAATCATTTTTTTTTAGTTGATGGTGATAATGAAAATTCTTGTATTACCTGTGTTGGTCATTTAGAAGTCATCAAACAAGATTTTTCAGAATTGGTAATTGGTTTTGTCACCTTTCATTTAGTTCTCCAGTTACAACAGCTTCTAGTGAACGGACTTTTAGTAAGTTGAAACTTATAAAACATAATTTACGTTCTACAATGACTTCAAACCGTCTTAGCTCGTTGATGATATTGAGTTGTGAAAAAGATATTGTCGATAAATTATAGATATAGATTCTGTTGTCACAAAATGGTCTTTGGCCAAACAATGAAGAATAAATATTTAAAATAATTATATATAATTTAAATTATATTTTATAATTAAATATTAATTGTTTACTTTCTTTTATACAATGTTTTCATCATTATTTTGATGCATGTATTGGCTAATATAATACTTTAACATTTAAGAAATATAGTACATCACAAGTTATAGTTGACTATCAATGGATGTGATGGTTAGGGGTGGACTGGGAGTATATTAGCCCATATGGAGATGACAATAAGTCAAAAAGTAGATATCAAGAGCTAATAATAGCAAAATATACTCATTGCCAACGCATACTAAGCTGATAACTGAGTGATATAAGCAGTGGCGGCTCGTGGTTTGGACGACGCGACGATGGCACCCCCTACTAAAATTAATTAAATGAAGAAAATTAATTGTATAATATTCTTAATTTTAAATTTTTAAAAAATATTGCAAATTTTTAAATAGTAAAATAGTTATAAGTTTCCTACTATAGTTACTACCTACTTTACATTTGTCTATTACATTATTAATATTGTCGTGTGCGAACATTTAATTTGTTTCTCTGGTTTTTTCTCTCAGATACCAGGAGCATAATATGGGTACGCATGTACACACGAGCAGTGTTTGGACGACCGGCAGCGTCGTACAAGCAATATTTAGAATTCGTATATAATAACATATAAGAGACCGCAATCGTGTGCGTGCGGGTACGTTTATAGTTGCTGCGATGTTATATACGGGTTTGGACGACCGGCAGCGTCGTCCATACAGTAAAATATTAATTATATACTACTATGTTGGGTAATTTATTTTTAAAATTAACAGCGTTGTCGGTTGCTAATCGCTATTATTATTTTAATTTCCATTTTCTACTACGACCAGCGACTATATAAAAATTAAGATGTATATTTTCGTATATTTAAATAATTTGTTATACCTATGGCTACCGCTATTATATTTTAAGTCGCACCCCAACCACCAGCACCCACGAGCCGCCACTGGATATAAGATATAAAACTATTGAAGATATCATAATCATAATATTAGATGGTTATAGCGAATACGAAACTAAAATAATAGACTGCATGACAGGTAACAGACAGCCAATTTACCATAATATCACAAATTTATAATTTAAATTTAGAGCCCCTAAATTGACCGGCCCAGGTGGAATTCTCCACCTTTCTGCCCTGGCCAGTCACTGATGGTCATAGTCCATAGATCAACTGTGGTATATCGGCATCTACGCTGCTAAACGACGCTCTATGCTCCCATCCTAACTAGCTGACCTAATATTCGTGAAACGCATCCATAGTTAGCGTGTGGCACGCATGGGTGATATAGACGGTCAGCACTACCAAAACCCGAGCATCGATGAGCCAAATTATCAAAATTACTTTTGACTTTATAAGGCTTACTTTGTACGGAATAATTGTGATACTGGGCAACAAACGATTCATCACATATACAGTCATACTTGAACTATAGTTGCAACTTAAAAAAATCCATTCTAACGTTCCCAACACGTCTCGAGTCGATAAGATGCAAGGCATGTTGAACAATTTTTATTACATTTATACTCAACATTTTTAAATTTCCACTAACAGTTTTTTGACCAGGTGAAAAAATTTTTATTGATGCTAATTTTCAAAAACTAATAAAAATATAAATGTTCTCGTGCGTATGACTAGCTAAGAAATACGATTCAAAGAGTTCTATTAGACAATATCAAAATTGTTCAGTAGTACGTTTTAAGATTTTAAAAATTAAAAAATGTACTTCCTCGAGTGATTTTGAGTTGTTTGGCGTCTTTTGCAATGTTCAATTCTATAAATGTAATTTTAACTAATGCGAAAAAAATTCCTTTCAACTACTCAAAATGTCAAATAACTTTAAAATTCCTAGTTTGGACACAAATGGTTCTACATATGGAATTTCCCAATTTTATTTTTTAAAACAAACGGATAAATGCTTAATATATTATTTTATTATAATATTAGAGTTATTTTGATTAATATTATTAATATCAAATTCATATTTTAATATAATTATAAAATAATTGTTATTATTTTACCTGTAAGCTCTCCACAACTAGTACGTATAACAATTATCACAGTTAATATTATTATGAATTTATATGAAATCATAGTTATTGTTCAGATAACTACAAAGAACAAGTATAAATTGTGCTATTCAGTGGATATACGTATGTCAAAAGATTGTGAACACAGAATAAGTACTATATTATAAACACCAAAGATAAAAAAAAAAAATAAATAAATATAAATATAAAACACCGCAAAATATAAATGGCGTTTATGCATTATAACAGCTAAGTAAACATTTCATGTAATTCTTACATAAACATCTGTTCCAAAATACATAGAAAAAACATAAGGTTTAGTGTTACACAGACTATAGTGGGATAAAGTCAAAATTACAAAATATATTAAAAGCTAAACGCCTAAACACAACATATTTTGGACTTCGATATTTTAGTCACCACATTTGTTAAAACCAAACGTTTAACATATTGTTTATCTTAATAAATAGTTGAGATATAAATGCAGTAAGCTTATGTATTTTTTAACAACTTTTTTTTAACACTTAAAATGTTATGTGACACTAATTAATATTATTTTTATCTTTATATTATTATACACAGTCTTCACTGTTACGCCTTAAATTAATTGTATTTGATTCTAGTTTATGAAATATGTTTTCAGTTTTTGACTGCTGGCACTGTATTGTGATCAATTAATATGTATTTGTGCTTCTTATCAAAAAAAATAACTTTTACAGAGTGTCCCACGATTTTTGACAAATTAAATAACTTGTATTCTAATCAATATTTTTTTATTTTTTTTTTATTTATTATAATCAATAGACTCTTTTACTATATGTATAAATAAAATTTTTATTTTTATTTTTTTGTACAGAAAATAAAAATTTATAATAGCCAATTTATAAACATGTTGAAAAATATTAGTATATAGTATGTAATTTGAGTAATCCGTTAGCAACTTATTTACGTTTAAATACTCGTTCAATTTACTGCTACTGGGAAATTTATCATACCCAACAGTAAAAACCAGAAGTCAAAATTAAATTAAATCTCAATTTAACGATACCCATAACTGTCAAAATCTATAACAACTAATAAGTAATAGGTTAGGTTAATGGTCATACGAATTGGACATTTGGACCTTCCTATCCCGACTCCCACCTGCAGCAGCTTTATCGGCAGTGTTGCCGCCAATCTGATGATGATCGGTTCCGGGACATTTGTGGTCGGGACATTTGCGGTCGGCACCTTTTGCGTGCCATTTGCGGTCAATTTATTTCTATCTACCTGACTATAAGATTTGGGTGCTATATATAATATTTTATATACTATATACTTAATTTATGCTAATAGGTATAATATAATACTTTTTTACTATAATTGATATAGGTAATTATATACTTGTCAATCAAAATTCACTGTATTTACATAAAGAACATCCCCTAATTTTTTTTTAAATCTAATGACAAACACAAAAATAAAAATTAAATTAAAAAAAAATTAAAAATTAAAAAAAAAACACACATTGTAAAATTGTAAAATCAATACATTCATCGCTCCGCTCAGAATCTAAAATGCACATAATAATAATATTTTTGTCAATCACAATTCACCTTATACGCCATACTGCCATAGTATGAAAATGTGTTGGCCGTGATATTTATTTATACTGGATAAACCAATTTGTGATACAGCCGTTTGGTTGATTGTGGATATTCGATGTCATTATCGATAAGGAGAAAACGTTTACGTATATTTTATTTTATTTTACTTTTATTATCATTCGTTCACTCGTCGGCAATATTTACTCAGTGTTTGGTAATTTAGTATTGTATACGCCTTGGTACCTTCAGTTCGATTTGTTAACAGTGTTTTGATTTAAAATTTAAATTAAAAATGAATAATTCGTTTGAAGTGTTAGAGACAACTAAAGGCCATCCTCTAGCGTCTAGCCATACATGACAATTGCCAATACAGAAAGTATCGAACAAATAACGCAAATATAATAACCTGGGTATGCTTAAATGAGAAAAAAGAAGAAAAATGCAAAGGAAGATTAAAAACAACAGGTAATAAAGTTTTAAGTGTTACCACTCATACATGTAAATATGACTTAGCAAAAATTGAAGTAAAAAAAAAATATAATATTGCAAAAAAACGTACACTTCCCTAACAACACATAGACCTACCCAGGAAGGTCTTGGGACTGATTTTTGAGACTCTGAGACTCTTAATAGGAAATACCTGTTTAAATCCCAGACCGGTCTGGGTAGGTCTTAGGCGGTCTGTAGGATTCCTAATGTCCGGGTTCAGACTTTCCACAAGACTGCCCGTCAGGAACCAACTGGCCAGTGATACAACATGGTCCATTATGGTCTGTATATTTCCCATAATATTCCTGTTTGCAGTCTATTAAGGTCCTGGAAACTTCTTGAAAAGGTTATGAATATATCCCAATAAGGTCTCAATGGTTCCTGTACGAGTCTTGTAAGGAATTCATTTTAGATCCAAAAAATCTACTGGAATAATATCCCTTATTTATGTCCGATTGAGGAGTCAACCCTACTTAAGTGTAATTTGTAAAAAAAACATTTACATTTTTAATTATTTATAATTAGATGAGTAAAGCTTATTGTCAATAGGGATTTTAACATGACCCCATTCAATTATTTTAAGCCTTCATAAATTTTAAAAATTAACAACTATTTTTCTTTCCAAAGATTTTTAAACAAAATATAAAGGTACTTAATTTGTAGGAAAATCAATTAATTTTTTATATACAGATTTAAATTGTAGTAAATTGTAAATAATTTATTTTATTTTATTGTAATAACAACATATCAGCTAAAAAAACAGTATCATAATAATAAAATATTGTTATAATATATATTTTATTTTATAATTGTAAAATTATATTTTTAATCAAGTAAGCAAATAAAATATGAATGAAATTAAAAAAAAAACTTGTTTGAAGAATTACTTATTCTTTATTACAAAAAAAAAAAAACTAACTTTAAATAATGTTTGATCACTATAATGACCATTAAATAATTATTTCAATGACTAATTGCACTACAATGATTCTCTTCGTCCATTTCTTTCCTTGGCATGTTTTAACCACCCAGTAACCGCTTTATTAATACTAGTAATTGTTGAACCGGATACATTTTTCAATATTACCCCTGCATTTAAAATACAAATTTACATAAGAAAATGTAATTAGTTAAATCATAATTATTATCAAAATATTAGCATACTGTTAATTCAATACTTTCTCTCAAAAATATACACTTATCCAATTGGTTTTGATTAAATTAAAATATAAATAATAAAGTGTTAATATAAAAAGTAAGTAGAAATTATAAAAAAAAAAATGAGATGAAAATGAAGTATCTGTGTTATTATAAATTATAATATACACTTCAAATGGAATTCCATCATATTATATTTTCATACAATTTTCAATTAATAACACTCATAAACATCAAATTCATTACTAACAAGTTAAATAATATGACAAGAATTAAAAACCATTATTAATCATCTAATTAAAAATGGGTGGGTAATCAATTACCCATATAAAGTATTAACAGTAATAATAATGTGTTCTTAACAATATAAGTTAATAATATTATAATATAAATTCAACTTACGTGTTATCAATTTAAACATTGTTAATGAAATGAGTGACATTTTTTCATTTTTCTTATTATTTGTTCCACGTCCTGTCAGAGATATTTGCATCCCTAAATTATCAGTCATCAAGAAGTCCATAATGCATTTGGTCACCATATACACATTATTACCACCAAATTCTTTCAATCGTTTTACCTAGGGAAAAAAATATATGCTTTGTTTGTAAAATATAAATAAATAGTAATTTAACATTTTATAAGCCTTACCAAACATTTGTAAAATAATGTATCTGACTTTAGTTTTCCATCTATTTCTTTTAAGGAATCTAAATTATGTAATGGGAATTCTTCTAAATCCGTGTTGTCATAAAAGCTCTCATCGTGCACTGTTTTATTTTGTAAAATTTTTTTTAGCAATTCTTCATGTTTGGACTGATTTAAAATAATTTTATTTAATTTTGTATTAAGCTGTGGTAATGTTGAGGTAATAAATTTTAAAATACAACCATGGTTAACTGAAAACATAAAACTAGTATAATGCAATTGAAATTGATAAAATATACCAATTATATACCAAAACATATTTTATTTTTAAAATAGGTCAGGTGTATAATAATATTTATGATATTATTCTTTACCATTAGCTTCACTGTCTTTTGAGAATGTCTCAGACTGTGTTGTCGAAGACATTAGTTGACTGTCTGCTACAGGTGTTACATTTTTATGAGCAGATTCTGGTGTGCTTTGAAAAAGGCCTGTTAAACTTATAATTGGGCTATCATTCAATTTTGAAGGAGTTGCCATCAGATAATTTGCTATAAAGTTTATTAATATAAGATTAAATAAATATGTAAGGGATAATTTAAAAATACAATTCTTTACCAATAGCTTCACTGCCTATTTTTGATGTATTGGAATTGTACTGTGTTGAAGGAAACAGTTTTCTCACAGCAACATTTTTTACCGGTTTTTGCGGTGTCATATCAAAAATACTTCTTTTTAGACCACTTTTAATTGGACTAAACATTGGAGGAGATGCCATCAGATCATTTTCTATAAATATTTAATAAATATCAAGTTAAATAAATAGCAGAGTTTAGGTATAGCTATGGATTCTTCTACTACTACTCTTAATATTTAGGTTTTTTGTTACCACTTGACAAAGTAGGCATACCAGCATTTTTGGTTTTAGGCGAGTATAATTTTAAATGATTTGTGTACAAATTGTTTTTGTTATTTGGAAATGAATTTTGGGTACTTGAAGAAGGAGAATTACCAATATTTTTATTCAGATTGTGCAATTAATTAAAAGCAGAAACTATGCATATTAACAGTTGTTTAGATTTTTAACTCTGTCTTTTATTAATTATTTTAATGCTTGTATCACCTTCAGTATTTTCTTCAATAAATGTCCTATCAACCGACCAATTTTGTTGACTTGTAGAAGGGGAGTATAAATGTCCAATATTTTTTCTGCAAGATTCGTTATCTAGAAAAATTTATAAGAACTAAATTATAGTAAAAATATAATTTTTTATGATATTTACTAAGACTATATTACTATATATTTTACCTCTAGTATTCTTTCCAACATTTTTATGACTAGCCATTGACACTTCATCTAATTTTTTACAATTTTTTTCTTTAGGTGAATGTTTAAACTTGTTGGACTGCAAATTACAGATTTTTCTTTTTTGTGTTATGACAACTAAAAAAATATGATAATTATATAAAAAACATAATTAAATTAAACAGAATAATGTAATTGTTCATAATACTTACGAGGTAATGACTTAAATGGATCTATTGGAAGTGGTGAAATAGAAAAATTAGATAATTTTGAAGTTTGACTTTTTATCATTTTGGGCGATAATATACTCTGTCTATTCACCCTTTTATTAGCAAGCTCTCTCCGTTTTTTTTTTGCAAGCACTTCATCGATCTCAGAATTTAAGTCTTCAGCTTCAGATAATTGCAAAGCAATTTTTAACTTTTGTTTTGCCCTAATAAAGTTATCTAAATAATAATAAAAACAACAATTCATTATTTGTATAATGGACAATAATATAATTTTTAATACCAGAGGAACCCCAATTTTTTTTTATAGAAAATGTTTTTCATGAAGACTCATATGGAATGGTATTAAGGACCAGTTTGTCATATTTCCTGGAGTTTATATTTTCTGGGTAAAATGTTTCTGTCTGGTTAGATGATATCCAATTGTGTGGAACTACTTGAACACCATCAACAAATTCAACAATTACGTAATTCCTAGAAATATTACTCTTAATTAATTTAATGTCTTTTATAAAAACATTTTTCTAAAGATCATAAGTTGTATAATAGTAAATAAATAAATAATGTTAAATAGGTAGTGTTAAAACATTCTAACCTCATGAATTAAGCTTTTGTTAGTAATTTAAATTTCATAAGCTTGGTCTTTCATTATTGTCAATATGTAAAAGTGGAAAGGCAGCAAAACATTCCAAATTAATTTCACACAAAAAGTATTTTGTGTTAACATTATTTAAGGGCCATATTTTTCTCATAGAAAGATTTGAAACCATAAAAATACCCAAATGAGAAGATACACAAGGTTCAGTATACAATGGTTTCATTTCCAAAAATTCTTTACCGATTATGTAACTTTCGTTATTTACTTTGAAGCATATTATATTCTCAATGATAACTATTTTTCCTGAAGTAAGACCACAAATATTATTTGCTTTTGATTGAATTTTAAATGTCATATTTTTAAATAATAAAGTTGAAAATTGAAAATAATTTTAGTTTTCATATATCTGCACATACCTAATACAGTAGGCAGTTCAATCGTTTTCACTATATAGTTTTTTCAGTTACCTAACACATGTGCAGACATAGACGTGCGCACGGGGCAACCCAGGCTCGACCGGAGATATAGAGGCAGAGTAAATTGTAGATACCTAATATATATCCGTATTTTATAAAAGTATGTTTGTGAAGATCATGGACATTCTATTTGTCCTGATAGCTAATAAAATGAAACCAACTCAACTAACAAAAGCATTGTGAACAATAACCATAGTTATTGTGTAACAATGTTTATAAGGCATAGATTGTTCTGACCTATACATTTATAATAAATATTATTGAAATAAATACCTTAATTCCATGATTCCAACATCTTCTTCACAACTACTTAAATCTGACATGGTTTTTATCTTAACTATATACCTAAATGTAAAATAAATAAAATAGGTATAAGTACTTAAGTTTGTAAATAATAAAAATGTGTCTAAACTCTAGTCAACTTTACCATAAATATTTAATAATATTATGTATTCTTCAGTATTTTATTTTAAACAATAATAGTTATTACTTTAATGCATTTAATATACTTAGGTAATATAAAATGTAATTCTCAATCGATATTGTTATTTAGTTGACATTGTGAGAGCTAATATTTATTATTTATAAAGAAATAAATTAGGTAATTGATAACTCAAATACAATCATTATTCAAATTTTCAAAACCACTATGCATCTATGCCCTTTTAATAGTTTTACCAAACTAGGAAAAGTTTTGGATGTAATTGAGCATATTATTAATTTCATGCCTAATTCAAGTTAGTTATCAATTAAAAAGTCGAATGTTTCAACATCTTCAAAAAATCTTCTACGCTTAGTAGATTGACTAATATTATGGTTATACTTACAAACTGAATGTTCTAAATAATTATAAATATAGATATAATTAACTTTGTACTTACTTATATCACGCAAGACGCAATGGCGGAACGTGGAAACCTCAACGGAAAGTACAATCAACGAAAATTGACACACGTTCGGTAGCTTAGCGAAATACAATAAATCCACAAACTAAACGAAAAACGTTATACGTAGATACAAAAAACAACACTAGGTTTATACGCAAATGCAAGATACAATGGCGGAACGCTGAAACAGTGAAACATTCAAACCAAACATCAACGACAACAATCAACAACAACAAATCCAGAACGCACGAAACGAACCACGAGGCAAAAAAAAATGATTTTTCGTAACCGTGGAATATGGATACCTAGTGGAGCGTGGAGCGTCGCAGTGAAGCACTAAAATATAATATTAATAATTTTACAATGCGCTGCCGCCGCGCCGTTATACTCGTTAACTATAAACAATAAATTAATATTATATTAGATAGTACAATAGTAAATACTAAATACGCATTGGTCAGTGGTCACTCGTCGGTCATATCGTACCGCGCGGTATCGACGTCGTTCATCATGTGGGTAGGGTGAGGTATGCTTAGATCTAGAATATTCACGAAAATATAAAAATAGCTGATATTTCCAAACAAAAACAAAAACCTCAACCGGTCTGTAGGTACTCCGCGATAGCAACACATATTGCTTAATGAATAATGCGCCATAATATATTCTATAGATTTTAGTATTGTTTACTTGTTAGTTCTTAGAACCATAATAGTTAATAATATAATATATTATAAATTATAATTATTTTAATATAGGAAGTTGATTGCAATAAAATGATTGCTACTTAAGATGTATAGAAATCGCAAAAAGTGCTAAGCACCTCATACACTACACAAACATTGATAATCAACATAATATTTATTGTTTATAATAAAATAACAAATTAAGAAGTACGAGTACCTATATAATATCTTATACAAGGTTTATACAATACGTCAATATGTATAATAATAGTATTGATATATAGTATATTCAATATTGATGTATTGATATATTAAAAATATAAATATAATTATATATATATTTACAATTTAACTCAAATTACTAGGTAGGTCTTGGGACGATTAAAATACATCCCATCGGGAAGTTCCAAATAGGTATCAATTGAGTACTACACGGGTGGTACCAGGGAGGTCGAAATGCAGCCCATCAGGAAGTTCCAGTTAAGCATCAATTGGGCGCTTTATAGACGGTACCCGGGAAGGTCTGTGCTGTTAGGGTTGATACAACATGTTCCCCCCGCTCAAATTTTTCGAGAAGAGTTTACACCATTATTAGAACAGGGATTAGATTTAGTGACTGAAATTCCAGTTTACTCATCAGTAAAAACAACATTGAATCGTATACGGCGTAAATCACTCGGAAGTGCATTGGATCCTATAATAAATTATAATAATAATATAATAATTATTTATAATAATATTTATTATCTAGATATAGATTTGTAATCATTACCATACGTTATCAATCATTATCATCATCATCATCATCGTCATCAAACATATTAACAGTCTAATTTAATGTATCATTTATTTCAAAAAATGTAATTACAAATATATATAATATCAGATATTTGTAATTACGTTATGACGGAATATGTAAAAAATCTATAATTTCAATAAAACATATGAAAACTAACATAATTTGATTAAAATCGTGTAATATCGACATAATTTAGATATTATCATATAAAAAAATATCAGATTCCTGACAGGCACTCGACGAAAATGCCATAAATACTGCAGTTTTTAAGCCAATACATTAATCATTTAACATTGTAGTATTAGATAATATCAAAACTACCTGTTTGGTTATGTCTTCGGCGAGAGAGAAAGAGAGATAGGTAAAAATAATTACTATATTATAATATTATAGGTACACTAATTGACTCCTGTACTGTACAGCAGAGTGATTACCTACTTTACCAATTCTTATTCTTTACTAATTTAGGACAATAATAAATTTTAATTAAAATAAAATACATAAATCAAATTATTATTATTGTATCATTATTCCATTCATAATACAAATCACGGTCTTAGAAGATCTTCTGAGACCGTGATACAAATACAGTAAATATTTTTGATAATTTAAAATAATAATATTTGAAATAAAATAGACAAGATTTTAGCATTACTACTACTATTATAATTTAGTAATATCTAATATTATAATCTTGTATATTATTTAACAACTGAATTTTTAAAAACATGTCATATTAACAGGTAATAACTCGGTAAGTTATGGAATAATTCTTAATATTATGAAATCGTATTTCTAATAAATATTTTATTAATTTATTGTTAAGTACTAGGTACATACTTTATTTAGTTTTTATTTTGTTTAAAAGAGGCAAATAAAGGTATGATTTTTGTTATTTTGTATTTATAGTGGCAATAAATATATTATTAATATAATAATATAGAAATAAATACAAAAAAAAAAAATAATGAATTATTACCACTAAAAACTATACGTCATAATAAATGCAAAAAAAAAACAAAACATTATCAATTTTATGAGCATCTTAATCTTTCAGTCGGCAAGTCGATGGGACTACGGAAGTCTTATTTTGTACACTCTATTTCTCTATTATTATTTATTACCATTGAAATAATATTCTTAAAATAAAAGTTCAATATAAGTTGATCAAACGTATATATCTACGTATTTAAATTCATATACAAATACCAATCATATAACTATTACAAATTGAATAGGTAGGTACATAATATAATATAAAATATGGTGCCTACAATTATATAGCATTGTTACTACACTGCCTTTATATATAAAAATTACCATAATATTATCTTAATAAAAAACCATTAGGTACTTTTTTACCACAAAATAATTTTGTAGTTGGCAGTTGCGTGTAAAAATATATTTATATTTTCGTTCTAGATGAAATTAATGTGGGTATATTTTTAATGATACACTTAACTACAAAATGCAAAACCATAAGACATGATATATACTTATTACATGTTTCATATATTTACACCGAAAGCCTTGTATATAAAATTTTGAAGATTGTCAAAGAAATCATTTTAATTACGTTCATTATAAAATATTATATATGTTAAGTATTATAATATGTCACTGTAATAATTTAAACAATTAGCATAAATACTTACATCTATATACAATCAAATTAATTGTATTTGTCTATTTTATATCTTTATAGATTACTAAATGTATAGATGTTAATGATGGTTAATAGTGCTCGCTTTATAGTTCAATACCGGTCCATCACCAAATCATGGAGGTCAATATTGTAATGACAACGAATTGAGTAAGTGTAGTAGGAAATCTTATCTAAAGGTTGATAAAAATCCATACTCATGTAGGTAGTCATATAATATAATAATATATGTGTGCACCTATTACAACATATTCTGTATTATTTAGTAAATGCTAATTGGTATAAAATATTAATTAATCAATATGTTATCATCAAATTTAACATACTATTTAGATAAGTGCAACTTATCATTTAAAATTTTTGAATGTATTAAACAGTATGACGTGTTAAACTAAATATTAATATTGTTTGTTTGAATTTATTCTCGTTCACAAAATATAGATGAATTATCAGGAATAAAAACTTAGACTTTATACTATTAATAATTTAATTCAAGGCTGGGCAAGTTAATGGTTTTTTTTAACTCAGTTAAGTTAAGTTAATATGCACCAATAACAAAAAGTTAAAAGTTAATTTAACCATAGGTTAACTCAGTTAAGTTAAAAGTTAATACACATTTTTTGTTAACTTTTTATTAGGTTAAAAAAAGTTAATTTGTCTATACAACGCTAGCATACTTAATTTTTTTCCAACCCAAAACTAAATTATAGGATATAGTGTTAATACTTCATACAGTATTTCCATATAAGTTAGATTCGAATGGTATACATTTTTAACTTTAAAGAATTTACGATACATATTTTTCGACATGACAACGAAATAGACTGAAATAGTGAAATATTATAAAATTAAAAACAAAATAAATTGACTTAACTTACTTCTTAAAATGAAAAATTAACTTGTTAATTTCACGTTAATTAAAAAAGAAATTTAGTAAGTTAACAGTTAAGTTAATGAAAAGCCAAAAGTAACTAGTTAAGTTAAAAAGTTTAAATTAAATTAACTTTTTAACTCGTTAATGCCCAGCCTTTGATTTAATTATGCATAATCTATATCTATACTAATATTATAAAGAGGAAAGATTTGATTGTTTGTATTGAATAGGTTCCGAAACTACAGAACCGATTTAAATTAAATTTGGTACTTAGATAGTTTAGATACTGAGAAAAAACATAGGCTACTTTTTATTACTAAAAAAGTGCTGTAAGGGGCTGAAATGGGCTTAAAGGGGATGTAAGGGGCTATACTGGTTCGAATTTAAAAATTATTTTTTTGTTGGATAGTCCATTCATTGAGGAAGGTCATAGGCTATTTAACATCATGCCACATTCAATTAATAGAAGTGCTCAAACAGGGATTTTGAGATTTATGATGGAAATATTTGTTTATAAATGATTGCTATTGGTTATAGGAGAAATAATTAATAGAAATAGTATTTATTTATTATTGGTTGCTATTGGTTAATCGGGCAGATCAGGTACAAGCATGCATCAAATCGAATTTTCACACATTGCCTAACAGGGTGGCTGAGTTGCTCTTACTGCAGTGAGTTACACCAAAAAGGAGTTGAACAATCACAATTTGTTTAAGAGTTGTCATTTTTTACGGGCCACAAAGTGTGCAGGATCAGCTATAGCCTATATTAAAATATATACGTTTGTGTGCAGATCTCTGTGAAGAAGATAGGCTAATTTAAAAAGAGTTAAATTTGGTTTTTATTCGTCGGAACTTAGTACGTTTAGGTTAGGTTAGGACTATGTATTAATTGATTACATTAATCCGCCGTATTATATCAAAATAAACTTAGTATAACTTTGATACTTTAGAGTTAAATCATACACTTACGTACAAACCGCACTGGGTCCGCGATCTACCGCAGGTAGATTGCCTACCTGATAATATACTGCTGCGAATCAGAATTTTTATTCCAGGCATCAGAAAAGTTAAGATAAATTTTGAACACCGTACACCGAATATTAAATAACGAGTTGAACAAAGTTTGAGTCATATAGAGTTGGTACATTTAACGGGCAACGAAGTGCACAGGATCAGCTAGTATATAATATAGCAGTAGGTACATAACCTTTTGTGGTACACGGACCCCTGTAAAAATAATCTTTGAAGCCACGGCTTATGTTTATGTAAATAGGTATCTAAGTAGATATTATTTAGATCTTAAACTTAAATTATAGACATATAGATTGCTAAGATTAACAATATAAAATATTTAATGTATTATTTATTAATAAGTACAGTTACAACATAAAAAATAACTTCTTTAAGATAGCATTTAAGTTTTTAGTGAAAAGTTTATTATTTTATTAATAGACAGGTCCTCCAATATGCTCCGATAGTTTGCTTATGATTTATGCCTGATTTTATTAATATTTGTGGTAGATATAGTTCAGAGATTAAAGTTGCGGGATGTAAAGTATTATTCAATAATCAGTTATGCCTATTGATTTTATATGAATATTGTTGGCGCCGACGTAACTCCTACGATATATGGCGGTTAGCCACGACGACTCACGTCGGTATGGGAGTGAGGTGACACAGGTCTTTTGATATTAAATTCTAACACAAAGTTTGATCGTTAAATGATAGTGTATACTGTATAATATATGGAATTGAATTAATAATAATGTACATAAATAAATATTGCACAGAGTCGCGACCGTGAAGACGTCTCTTTGACGGTCAGCGAATAATAATAATTACGATCATAAACAATAATGATATGTCTTTATGACAATTGTAAAATACAAAACAATAATAATTGATAACGATACCACGGCGACGATGGCAGTGATAGTCGTTGATGTGTTACGATGATGACAACGTCGGCGGCGGCGGCAGATGATAGGACGGTGACCTCAGCTGCTGACGGCGGCGGCACAATGACGTCACGGCTGCGGCGGCGACGAGTACTTATTTAATTTTTAACGGATCACGTTCAAAATGTTAGTGCTATCAAACCGACACGGTTTACGCACTCGAATATTTATTGGCATAGGCCCACTCACCAACGATTACAGAGTGTTCCGTGAGCGGTGATTTCGTCGCGTCGCACACGCGGTTGCCGGATTGAGTCACAATAATACTATGTACCAATGTACAGCCGAATCAAATCATCCGAACGGCGATCGGAACACGACGAAAAATAACAACGCACAATATTAAATCGACTCGAACGATATAAGTACTTGCAAACGCACCACGTGGAATCAACACGAAATGCCACGGCAATCACGAGTGTAACGCAAAACGCACAGGCCGTTGTACATCGGCACCGTGGAACGCAGACTGAGTGGCGTCGCGGAGACGACGTCCGAGCCGTCCAGATTATGGAGTCTAAAGTTCGGGAATCGCCGTGTTATCGTGCGGTATCACTCGCACAGGTGGTGACATCCAAATATGAAAAGGCGGCAGTTTAAACATTCTCCCCCATGGGAAGCTCCGCTTGTCATTGTGGAAATGCCGCCGATGATGTTGAATCTAATTTATATAATTCAACGTAGATGTGTAACAAAAAAAAAACATAATTGCATTGAAAAAACATACAGAAAAAATAAATAAATACATGTTACATATTATGGTAACAATGAATATAGTCCATAAAATAATTATACTAAACATATTTGAACAAAAACAATACAGTATACAGCTCCCCCAACCCCCTCCAGCGAGATCATCGCAGGTGACCGCCACATACGCCAGTTATGTTGATCATAGCATATGGGTGTCATGTTGAAGTGTGAGATTCGTGCACTTATAATTAGTAAAACACAAATAACAAACAGGCAAATATTAAATCGTTTGGGGGCTAGAGTTATTTATATTTTCAGTCGGTCGGTAGCACAACCAGTTTAACTACTGGTCGTGTGATGCGTCCCTGATGCGTTAACACCGACGCAACTCGCACGGTTCCATCGGGTCCTGGCAATAGTTCAATGATGCACCCTAGACGCCATAATAAAGGTGGTGCTTGATTGTCAACCACGACGACCATGTCGTTGACCTTTATGTTAGGGACACGATCTGTCCATTTGACGCGTTCTTGGAGCGTTGTCAAGTACTCCGCTGACCAACGTTTCCAAAAAGCTTGATGGCACTGGTCCAGTAACTTCCACCGATTGGTCAAATTACGGGTAGCATCTGGGTTGGAACGAGGTGGAACGGCGAGCAGTGGTTGTCCAATGAGGAAATGCCCAGGTATGAGACACTCCAAATCATGAGAGTCTGTGGATGCGGGCGTCAGTGGTCGAGAGTTGAGGACGGCTTCGATGCGGATCAGGACAGTACTGAACTCTTCGTAGGTGAAGACGTGGGTGCTCATTGTGCGAACCAACAAACGTTTAGTGGACCGGACAACCGCCTCCCATAACACACCAAAATGCGGAGCACTGGGGGGGTTAAAAAGCCATTTACAGTGTGGACGAGAGTTGGTAGTAATGGCGAGCTGACCTTGTGGGCTGTTAATAAGCGCTTGCAGTTGCTTGTCAGCACCTACGAAGTTTGTTCCGCAGTCGGAGTATACCTCACTGGGGAGCCCATGACGGCCGACGAAACGGTCAAACGCTGCCAAGAACGCATCTGTTGACAAGTCCGACACCACTTCAAGGTGGACAGCCTTGATAGAAAAACAGACGAACACCGCTATGAAAACCTTATAGCTCCGAGATTTCCGAAGCTATAACTCCCTCATTTGTAGGGGGCCAGCATAGTCCACGCCGACTCGAGCGAATGGACGGACTTGTTGCACGCGTGCAGCAGGGAGGTCCGCCATCAAAGGTTGAGGAGGTTTTGCAGCTAAACGAACACATACAGAACATTTTGTCACCACTTCATGTACAACCGAGCGGATGGCGATGATCCAGTATTGGCGTAAAATAAGTGATATCATGACACGGGGGCCGGAGTGGCACGTTAGACGATGCCACCGACGACAAATCAATAGCGCTAGATGAGAGCGCTTGGCAATTAACATTGGGTGTTTACACTCGTACGATAGGTTGGAATGACGAAGGCGACCACCAACTCGGATGATTCCAACATCGTCGACGAACGGAGTTAAACGAGCCAACGGTTTTGATGATACTCTGGTCCCATTTGATAGCTCACGTAATAGGTCAGAGAAGTAAATACGTTGAGACTCTCTGATAATACTGCGAGTTGCACAGTCGACCTCAACCAGACTCAGACACTTCGTTGGAGGTGGTTCAAGATCGCAACGACGGCACCGGTTGATGAAACGGTGCATTATGGTGGTGACGCGAATCATGCGGTCATATGATGAAAAACGGTCGAACCATTCTTCTAGACAGTCGTGCGGGTCGATTCGAGTTGTGATAGAAACTGGTAACACTTCAGGTAAGCTGCACAATGGCATGGGAGCTACGAGATTTATCCACGTAGATGGATTGGCCCGAAGAATCGCAGGACCTTGCCAATAGAGGGATAACTTCTCGAGTTCTGAAGGCATCACACCTCTTGACGCACAATCGGCAGGATAGTTTGTCGACTCAATATGGCTCCACTTACAATCAGGCACTATGGTGCGGATCTGATGGATACGATTGGACACATATACCTTGAATGAAGTATGAGGGACCGTTAACCAGGATAGGACTATCATCGAGTCGGTCCAGCCGTAAGTCCCAACAATCTTGAGATGAGGATCCAATACTCGCTTGATGCGCCCAAGCTACCGGGCAAGTAACAGTGCGGCGTTCAGCTCCAGTCATGGTATTGTTAATGGCTTCATCTGTGACACACGAATCATCGACAACGATGGCAGATCGGACAGAAATGAGGACCAGTCAGCATGAATTTTCGGAGGCAGTGGATCATCCCATGCCAACCCTAGTTGCCAAGTCCGTTGCATGATGCATTTTGCCCAAAAAATTGTAGGGCCGAATAACCCCAACGGGTCGAATATAAACCATTGACAGCACGCCCCGTTTAGTGAATATTGGAGATGGTTGAAAGCGCAACGCACAGCTGAAAAAGTCATCGTTGGGGTTCCATTGCAATCCAAGTACCTTTGTTCCTCCGTTTTCGGAATCGTGGAATGGTAACAGCGTGCTTACCCGATCAGCTACCGGCACAGACGACAAAATGTCATGAGTGTTGCTGGACCATTTTTTAAGTTCAAGCCCAGATTTTGCGAGAATACGCTGTAAAGACGATTGGAACTCCAAAGCACCATCAACTGAATCCGCTCCTACGCAGATGTCGTCGACGTATGTCTGGTACAGTAAGGCATCACGGACATGATCGGCGTCGGCGCAATCATTTTCAGCAATTGACTGTAGCACGCGTATGGCCAGGAACGGTGCACACGTCACTCCATACGTGACGGTATTTAACTGGTACTCGACAAGCTGGTCATGTGGAGATGATCGCCACAGAATGTGCTGGTACTTGCGGTACTCTGGTAGCACCTGGATTTGACGGTACATCTTGCAGATGTCCGCCGTGAACGCATGTGGGTAAATGCCAAATCGCGTTAGGACATCAATTATGTCCTGTTGTAGCGTCTTCCCTGGAAGCAGACAACTGTTCAATGACGGTCCGGCTGAACATCGCGCAGACGCGTCAAACACTACACGGATCTTTGCGTCACCATCATATGCCTTGTAAATTGCATGATGAGGGATAAAATAATGACCGGGTGTGGGCGCGACTGACATATGATCTAACGCAAAATAGTCGTCCATGAAATTTGTATATAATGTCTGCAGCTGTGGATTAGACAATAGCTTTTTCTCCAATGACTCAAAACGCTTGACTGCCATTGAACGAGAACCAGCAAATGTTGTTGGCAAAACAGGGACTCGAAACGGTAGAGGAACGGAAAAACGGCCAGATGGTAGCCGCACACATTCATTCCTGAATATGGACTCACACTTTCCTTCATCAGTGAACTCATCTGGAGCCGCCTCAGGTTCTTCAATGTCCCAGAATTTGTTCATCTGCTCCTCAATTGATACAGTCAGCGATACCGGGAGTGCATGTAGTGGCTCGACGTTGGTATATGTAAGAGGACCAATTAGTATCCAGCCAAATACCGAATTGAATGCCGAAGGCAAAGAGGAGTCAATTTCAATTTTTGGCCATTCATAATGGTGGCGTATATGTCAGCACCCAGCAGCATATCCACACTAGATGCGACGTGGAATGAAGGATCAGCCAGGGCAAGATTTGAAAACATATCCTTAATGGTAGAATTCAATGTTTTGTGGGGCATATCACCGGTGATGGATGGCAATACCCAAGCTTGAATGGACAGCGATGGTTCAGGTGCAAACCGGGGCTGGACAATGCAGTCAATCCGGCCCATTATACTATTAACAGGATGCCCAGCTAGACCAGTAACAGGCGCAGTCCAGCGAGTGCGTTTTAGACCAAGGCGGTCCGCACATAATACCGTGACAGCACTTATTTGTGAAGCACAATCAACTAGTGCACGCATCGTCTGCCACGTGCCCGAACGGTCACGCACGTGGACAAGCGCTGTCCCCAGCATCACTGAACATGATGTAAAAGCGGTGGGAATCGGTTGAGATGCACACAAGGATGATTTAGCTTTGGGTTCGGGAACCTTTTCCTTGGTGTTGCGTCCACCCATGTGTAACAAAGTGTGATGATTCCGATAGCACTGCTTGCAACTTGGTTTTGACCGACACTTGTTAGACCAATGAGAATCGCTGAAGCAGTTGAAACACAAACTCTGATCACGCATCCATTTACTACGTTCATCGATTGCCCACGACAAACATTGGCTGCAGGTGTCCAAACTATGACTCGCCTTTCAGCATGGACAAGATCTTTCAGGCTTCGTTGTGGGCAACGACGCAGCATGTTGATAACCAGAATGACTGGGACGATCTCCCTTACGGTTCGACTGACGAGATGACTTCGACTGTGAACTAGCGGTTTCTGTTTTCGAATCACCAATTATTTCCAACGTTGACACTCGAGACTGAACGCACGCCAGTAGTGCATCAATAGTCGGATAGTCACCCTGACTCGTAACGGTAGTTTCGAACAGTTCCCTCGTCGCGACTGGTAAACATCGAAACGCCATTGAAAACAATACGAAAGATCCCAAATCTGGAATGTTTAGCGATTTTAATAGGGAGAGGCCGTACGGCGATCGGAACACGACGAAAAATAACAACGCACAATATTATATCGACTCGAACGATGTAAGTACTTGCAAACGCACCACGTGGAATCAATACGAAATGCCACGGCAATCACGAGTGTAACGCAAAACGCACAGGCCGTTGTACATCGGCACCGTGGAACGCAGACTGAGTGGCGTCGCGGAGACGACGTCCTAGCCGTCCAGATTATGGAGTCTAAAGTTCGGGAATCGCCGTGTTATCGTTTGGTATCACGCGCACTGGTGGTGACATCCAAATATGAAAAGGCGGCAGTTTAAACAAATATATTGTCAGTCATGTTATCTTATTATAGTGTAGGTGCTTATGTTATTAATATAAATTTTTTTTTTTTATTAATTACCTACCTACAGTGTTGGGTAAATTACTTTTAAAAAGTAATGGAATTACATTACTCGTTACTTCACATATTTTTATTTAAATTACATTTGCTTTACCTAAAATTATTTTTATCACGTTACGTTACTTTTTCATAAATAAAGTAGTGCGTGGTAGTGCGTTACAAATAACGTTACTTTTTTTTTATCTCTGATAACAGTTATCATTTTTTTAACCATATTCAATTCATAATAATATGATATATTTTACAATATATTTTAGACCTACTACCTAGTGATACACTGATACCTAGTATACAACATTTAAAATAATATGTAAATGTACAATCATCATTCATCTCACCTATTAATTATTATTTATTGTATGGCTATAGTAAAGTAGTTACCTACTACCTAGTTAAATTTAATTGTATACATTTAAACTCAAACTACACATGTTTCTAATACTAAATACAACAATAAGGCAAGTTATTTTCTAATAAACAAGTGAAACTAAATGATACAGTGTAATAATGCTATGAATCATAATACCCAATTTTATTAATACAAAAATACAATTTCATTTATTTTTAATTTTGACCAACAAACAATTTTCGAAGTTTTGGTCACTTATTTTACCACGTTTTTTTGTACAAATATCACCAGCAACACTAAATAGGCGTTCTACCGAAGCACTTGATGGCAATGGGGTATTATATTTTAAGAATATATTTTTTATGGTTGGCATGGTATTTAAAATTAGCAAGTCTCCGGAGAATGGTGTTGTCAAATATCGATCAATTTCTGTGTTGGGCTGTTCTACTTCTACATCATCACCATCGAAAAGAAAACCATCTTCGGTTGCAGGTTGCACATTGTCATTGACAATACCTGTTATTAAAGTTAATAGTTTAATAACATTTATCTTAAATATCAAATTTCAATTAATCACCTGTAATTGAATGTAGCTGCTCTACTTTAGCCTTAAAGGATTCCATACCTTCATCTCTTTCAAAAGGTGACATACCTTTAAATTTAAATTTTGGATGGGAGACCGATGATAGTATAATTGGTATTTCTTTAGTCATACTTGTGAATCGTAAATTGATACCGTCTAAACAAGCTTTTGCTAAGCTTTTGCATTTACCTGCCAATGATAATAATTCTGTTAGTTTCCTTTTCAGCCAACTGATAGTTGGTATTAGATAGCCCATAACCATATATTTATCTCCTTGGAGAATATCCAATGCCCTCGATAAAGGCTCCATAATCTAAATATAAAAAATAAATAATAATTAATATAAAATGTTAAAAAAAAATTTATTTTTATTTAAGACTTCAATATATATTTTGCAATAATCCATCATGAAAGCTAGATCATTTTTATCAAATCTTGGTATACCAGATTCATCACATACACGTTGAACCTTAGCTTCAGATTTTTGTAACTCATCACTCAAACATTTGACGGCATTGTATGTTGAATTCCATCGAGTTGTATTTGGTACATTTATATACACATTTAATGCGTCATGAATAGTATCTGCAACTACAGATGTCCTGCTTTGCTTGTTCCCCAAGCCTTGCATTTTTGCAAACAATGATCTCATTTGCTTTTTATAAATGACATCAGATAATGCTTTTTCACTGTCTCTTGTTGCAACTAAGTTCAAAGTATGACTTGCACAGCGATGATGAGGTGGAAGCGAATATTCGGGATTCTGTTCAAGACCATTAGCTAAAATTTCGTCTATTTCTATCATATCTATTTCATCGTCATTGTCATCTTCACCATCTTCATCATCGTTAGAGTTTTAAACTCTTGATCCAGTATTTCTTGTTTCTGATGTCTGTGTATGAACACTTATTTATAAAAAAAAATTAGAATTAATAACAAGGTAAACATAGATTTTTATTTACATTCTTTAAATAAAAAAAAATTTAATATAAGTTGATGAAGTTGATATTATAATTATTATTTTTAATTTTGTTATTCCATTTTCAATTTATATATATATTATTATATTCAATTTACAAATCCCTTACCTAAAAGCTTTTATAAAGTTGGAACCATTATCAGTGACAACTCTAGATATTTTGTTAATTATTCCATATTCACAAAATATAGAATGTAATACTTTTTCCAAAACATCAAAAGTATGTCGACCCTTTAGCCTCCGACAAGCAAGAGCTGCAGACTTTCGTTCAATAGTTATTGGGTCAAACCAATGAACTGTGACTCCTATGTAGCTCCTAATAAAAAAGACTGTCAGTTAGCAATTATAAACAAACCATTTCAAAAAAATGACTATATATTTGTACATTCAATATTCAAATTCAATATATTTTGTACCAACCATAAAAGTACCACCGACCCTGTATATGAGCATAATTCATATTAATAAGTGTTTGGTAAGTATAATAGTATAAATAAATAATAATTGACATTTTATCTCATAAATAAAATCTTACTTTTTGTAGACAGACCAAAAATCAGCAGTGGCACAAACATATTTAAGTTCAATAGACATCAGTTGCTCCTGTAGGAAACAAAACATTGGCTGTCAGCATAAAAATAATAAAATAATAAAATACTTATGTAATAATTATATTTTATTTCATGTAATTGAGTAATTTGCATTGCTTGAAGAGGTATCTCAATAACAATTTTTTTAAATGAACTCATGCTATATTAAAATAAGTAGGTAGGTACTACTGTACTAGCCACTAGGTAGTACTTAGATAAAACAATATTCAGTATTTTACGACCCCTTGGTATACCTCTTTATTCTTTAATAATTATGAATTCTACTTACTGTTATGTGTTTTTTCAAATTTGAACTACTTCTTATGGCAGTAGAATATGTTTTGGATTTGATACATAATTTGCATTTCACGAAAAAGTTTTTACTATCCGTAGATGTAACTTCAAAATATTTATTATATGTTGGCCACGGTAGTTCAGTGGTATTTGCCACACTTGCTGATACTTCAGTCTCAACCATTTCACTCATTGTTTTAATTAAGAGTTAATACAATTAAACTCAAACTAATATTTTATTATAACTATTCACTCACTAGACACTAGAATATTATTTTATAAACGATGTCGTAAATAATAAGGTATCTAGTCAACTGTTGAACTGTTACTATTATCTATTTACTAGAACTTTTGGGTTGTGCGAGGTCCGACGACAATAATTCGGCGTATACTGATTACTGGGAGATGCGGGTAGTTAACAAAATCAGTTCTTAACGACTAGAACTAATAAGACGTTATGGTAATACCTACGGTATTCGTAAATCGTATTAATATAATATGTATAATATTCAAACTATATGTCTATATAGTATATAGTATTAATTGGAAATGGTGACTGCAGTCTGGTAAGGTATGAACATCGAGGTATATCAGTTTTAAATTCGTACCTCTAGCCATATAGGCATATAAGCATATAGCCATATAGGTTGATAGCCGATAGCCAATAGGTGGTTTATTCATAAGTTGTAAATCATAATTCGTTTTAATTAAATTTTATTTTTAAGCCAAACTCTTTTCTTTCTGATAATGAATGTAATAGCATTCATTCCTGGAATGTTAAATAATATTGTTAACTATTATCAGAATCCAAAGTAAATAAAATTGATTTTTAATTTTTCTGGAATATCTTATTAGCTTATTTTTGTACTAGGTACATTCAAAACTATTATTTTAATAAGTAACGTGAAAAATAACGCATTAGTGCGTTACTTCATAGAAATTACTTTAAAAAAGTAATAGCGTTACAATTGCGTTACTGTAAGTAAAATGTAATGAAATTACTGCTGCGTTACTGAAAAAGTAATTACGTTACAGTAATTTGTAATTTGCGTTACGTTACTATACCCAACACTGCCTACCTATAGTATATCGTGTGATACACATTTTTTGGTAACAAAAAATGTTTTGATATTAGAATAATTATAGGTAGGTATTAGTATGTATTAATATGATTACTGGTATGTAAGATTTAAAGTAGATGTATTATCAGTTTCAATCATTTGTATTTTTTTTTTAAATCCAAGCAATACCTATTTTACTATTAAATATCTGTCCCTCAATAATTACGTAATTACCTATAAGAAATCTATTTATTTTATAATAATATTTTACATTTAAAATTTAAGTTATATAAACTTATTTAAAATATTGGGTGGTTGTGGTGCAATTTTTGAAGTATATTTATTTCCACGACAGAATTCAAGGGAATGAGTATGGTAAAACAGCACCAACTTATTACCGAAGTATATACCTAAGTACCTAACTATTATTGATATACATTATAAACCAAGCATGTATACAGAAAATAATTCTAAGAGGGAAGCGTGTGTTTATAACTAAATTAAATTTCAAATTAACCATAAAAAGCCTTGTTAAAAAAAAAAAAAAAAATGTTTTTGAAATATTTCGAAGGATTGAACCCTTCTTTATCTATTCTGTTTATGGGCCTGTTATTAATTATAATTTATAATCATATAGAAACCTATACTTTTCCAAATATTTAAATTAATTATAGTAACAATTTTTTGTTTATTGATAACCTCCTTAGATGACATTTAAAATATATTTAATTTTTTTTGGTATGGGAACCTCCATTTTTTTACTAAAAACTCTTGTTTTCTATACCAAAAGAAAATTATTAACCAATTGAAAAGTTTGTAATATTATAGTATTTAATATATTCAATATTGTGTCACATCAATATACTTACATATTTAATTCTTATATATTTTGAACTTTATACATTTAATGCAACAATTTACAATAGGTGTTAATTAAAAAAAGTAATTTTTATATTATTTGTTTCAGGTTTTAAAAGATGAAATTAAGTCAATTCATGGAAGACAGCAAGGGCGGCGGACTCCGGTCGGCCCGTCAAAAGGAAGAACGAACCAGCACTGGTATCCAGAGCGGCGGAATCGTGTCGGCTCGGGAAAACATCAGACACCCACACACAACCTGTAATTTAATAAATTTGTTGTCATGTTTAAAGAGGGGGGTAAGTCGGGGTATTGTCCCGTCTACCCCCCTCATGTATGTATAAAATGTTGTTATCAATAAACGATGGCGGCGTCGCGGAAGCAATGCGAAAGCTGTCCCCGCGACGCCGTCGGTTCAAACAGAAAAAAAAAAAAAAAAAAAGTCAATTCATGGAATACGAATACATACAGAAATACCTGTTGAAAATAACAAATAGAATTAATTATGTATAATAAAAAGAAAATAGTTATTGTAAAATAGAAAATGACTTTTCTGTTGTATACATTTTTTTCATTATGAATAATATGCTTCATATGCGAGGGGCCGAGGGCCATTGGCTATTTAATGTTCATTAATTTTATACCATTATTATAATAGCATCTATACTCTGTCTCAAAAGAGAACAATCTCGCTTTGTGCTTTGTGAATGATGTGATTGGCGAGTTCAGAACCACTTTAACACTAAGTTGTTGGTAGGAGAAGCAAAGTACTGACTAAAATTTGTAAACATTTTTGTAATTTAGAATATATTAATATATTTTATAAGTGTACACAATGACATTTTCAAATGTAATTTTTTTGACAAAAATTAATTTAACCCACTTTAGTAGATATTTACTAAAGCCTAATACGGAAATGAATTACTTTAATCACAATAATACCATAAAATATACATACTTAGTAATATTATAGGCTGACAGACTGACTTCACTCAAAATCGTTTTTCGTATACAATGATTATATCATTGAATTCAAATTTTACACCATCGATTACATTGACCCATTTAGGCCACTTGTAACCAACTGTACAGCAGAGTGACGTCCACTTACCTGCTTTTTTATTATTTGTGTGTCATCGCCTTTTGGGGTAGTGAAAATGCTTTGATATTTTACATCAGCATCTTTTCTGATACCTACTTGGTAGGAACAGTTGTTACTTTGTGGGGTCAAAAGTATAATTAAACTATAAAGTATTACTATTTTTTAAAATACCATTGCGCAAAATAAAATTTATTATACACGTAAAAGTCCCAAGTTAGTTATGGTTATCTTTTGATTATTATACGTTCACCTGACCAAAAATACCTATTATTATTATAATATTTTATTGATATATTTGATGCGTGACAAAAACATTGCTATAGTAGTTAATACTTTGCATTGGTCCTCACAGGGGCATGTTCAGTGGAGCCCATTATTCTGTTGAAATAAATAAATATACAAATACACTCTAATACGTAAAAAAGAAACAATATTTTGTTTTAGAATAGACAATTTTATTGTGTATTAAGTTATTAACAAACAAATGTAATTTTTGAATAAACTTTTTAAAGTCTGAAGTACAATCAAAAGTGTCAATGGATTGACGGCTCAAAATGGCCTAATTTTGAAAAATTTTAAGTATAGAATATACAAATTTTAACAATATACAAATGGCTTAAAGTGGCCTTTTTTTTTTTAGATTTTTATCATTTTTTTTATCATTTTTCATCATTTTTGTAACATAATAAATAAATGGCACAAATTGGCCTAATTGGGGGGGGGGGGGAAACCAGACAAGACACAATAAGCAGGGGGAGTGGTACATGATGGCGAGGTGCTTAAAGCAATTATAAGGCTACTTGGCTACTAACCTCTATACGTTATCGCGGCACATCCCGCAAGCGGACGAGTGCAATGGCCAGCGCGTTTGCTCGCGGGTGACGACCATCATGACGGCGGGTGAGGTCCCGACCGCGACGGCCACGGGAGCAATGAGACGATTTGACGGCGAGCGGCTAGTGCGCGATGTTGTGCGCATCGACAATGTGCAGGTGCTGAAGACGACTGATGCGTGACGACGGCGACGGTGACCTAAAACACTGAGCGAGCAAAGGCTGTTGGTGCTACGGAACCGTTGGCAACCGGAGACGTGACTCGACCGATTGCCACTGGGCAAAAATGGGAGAGGGTCGTCGGACCGCGCTGCAAAGGTCCTGATCCTCTCCACGTGATTTTTGCCCTGACTCGACCGAGTCACCATCCGGTGGCCGTCCTGGAGTCGCGCATCGCCGTACCCTGAAACGTTATCCGTTTCCTCGAGTCCGGCGATGCTGCGTCCTTGTTACTAGCTCAGCTGTATCGCTCACCCGTTTGGTTTGCAGTCTCCGCCGCCGCCGCCTTTGCGAGTCGTCTTCGTGCGCTCTGCCATCGTCGTGGTACCGTCGGGGTGGTATCGTTGCCCGCACCGGTACAGCTAGCCACCGCCGTCGTCATCGTCCACCGCTCCTGGTGTGACCGAAGCAGCCGAGTCCGCGCCGAGTCGTCTTAATGGTCTCGCGTGTCGGCAACCGCGAGCGCGCGACGATGGCAACTGCGATCTCGTCTTTCTGCGGGTGGCCGGAAAACGTATAGGGTGACTTACCGCCGGACACCATAAACGTACCACTCCCCCGTCGCCGCCGTCTTGTCTTGGTGTCTTCGTCTGGGGGAGGGGACGACTACACTGCCGGCTTCAAGCTTTCCGGCAACAACCACAAAGCTGCAGGCGCTTTGCGCTCTTCCACGTGGCGGCGATAAACCACCTTGTCCTACCACGTGTCTTGATCTGAACTGCTGCAGTGGTTGTCCCCGGTTCTGTCTCCCATTTAAGTGTAGTCGTGTCCTCTTCTTCCACACACAGAATTGTGTCTGCCTTTTGATGGTCAACCTGCATGCTATCGCCGGCCTGCCGCAGTACGTCGGCTGATCCAATGGCCGGTAATACCGCTGAAGGCGCCGGTACTACCGCCGGAGGAGCCGGTACTGCGGCTGCAGCGTCACCGCTGCCTTCTTCGATCGCAATGCATTCGGCGACACCAGCATTTTCACCAAATAACCATTTAATATCCTGTAGAATTGCCTGCTCTTCGTCCTCGAGTGTTCGCTCTAAATCTTTTACTTCCGGTGTGAATCCTTCGTCCTCTATTGCCATGAACCATGTTTCGACGCGTTCTACGACATGAATCATTACAATCTCTTCCACGAAGTCGCTAGTGATGGCCATTTTGATTTTTGGTATACTCAAGTCAGACGTTAAATTGCAAGTGAACTCGAAGTTCGATACAAAATCAGTTCACTCGAAAAATTCAAGCATTTCCCAGACGACGGGTACACAGTGACGCGAGTATGGTCGTTGCGAAGTCGTTTGTTCTAATCAACAATCGTTAGGATTTCGGGCCCGTTTATTTTTCCAAGACCATTATTAATGATATATACGCGTTGTTATAATATATTAAACTATAATATTTGAACAAAGATTTGTGTTTTGATTCGTATTATATACTGCGGAACTGCAGTGCTCATTTTATACTTTCACGTTAAGTATTTTAGATTCTGAGTGAAACAATAGATGTACATTGATTTTACAATGGTGTGTGTTTTTTTTGTGTATGCTTACAAGTTTTATAGTAAAAAAATTATTCAATCTTCAATTCTAAGGGACAAGGGTGATTTCTGATACGAAATTGTATTTAGTCGGAGCCCATTGAGAGATCTGTATTGAAATTTATTTTTACCTACCTGTCATTGTTTATCTATTATCTGCAGTTAGAACTTGGAATAGTTCAATAATTCCATGAGATAGTTATTCTTTATATTACAATATAAAATATTAGTTTAATTAGTATTTCTAGCGCGCCGTCACCAGTGTTGTGCATTATCTAGATAATTTTATCTAGATAAGTTATCTAGATAAAAATATTTATCTTTTTATCTTATCTAGATAAAATAAATATACACTATCTTTTTATCTTATCTAGATAAATAAAATAGTTATCTGAGAAAAATTATCTAGATAATTTTTTTTGTGAGAAATAAATTTTCTAAGTTTGTTTTGCTATTTTTATTCGATTTTATTTTCAAGTTATAATAATTGTAAATATTTACACGTCGACTATTTTGAAAAATTTAACTATTTTGTTAATTATTAACATGATAATTTTTATTCAGTTATTGTTTAGTTATCATTTTGAATTTTAATATAAGGTATTATTAACTGATTAATGATTATAAATAAAATACTTTTAAAAAGAAAAAGTTTTACTATATAGTGATTATGTTTTGTTTTTATAAATTATAGTTAGGTATTAAGTAATAAACAAAAAAAAGCAGATTTTACTTATTTTGTGTCTCCAATAGTAAAATAAATCATAATCTTATACTTTATTATTATTATTTTTTTAATTCAAAGGCTTTGATTACAGTGATTATTAGCCTAAGTTTGCATCCTAAATGTACTTAGAAAATATTAGAGAAAAGTTCAAATAATAGAAAAAAGAGAACAAACTTTATATTATTTCATTTATAACGAAATTGCCATTTTACAAATGCAAGCTTTAAATTATGTAAGTTTTTTTCAATTATCTGTTTTTTATCTAGATAAATGTGGTTATCTTTTATCTATTATCTAGATAAATATTTTAAGTATTATCTATTATCTTATCTAGATAAATATTCAATGAATTATCTGTTATCTTATCTAGATAATTTTTTAGTTATCTTTGCACAACACTGGCCGTCACTGAGCTAAACATAACTTATAATTAAATCGTACTCGCTAATTTAGATGTTAGTATTATCCGTTCACTATAACCCATATATTGATTTCTTTACCATGTTTAATTAAGGTTAAAATAATTGTTTTTGCCAACCTTGGACCTACTAACACCCCTTTTATTTACCCTTACGGAAAAAAGAAAGCATTTTGTTTTATATAATATTCCTATTTAAATGTCTAGGCACAAATCGCCATAAATTTATTTTATTTTATTGTGTGTGGGCGAATCACCACATTTTTATAATTTATAATTATACCGATAAATAAAACATCATACGTGCGCGAATCGCCGTAATATTATAATTTATAATATTATTCTTATTATTGTATTGAAACCCGCTAATCGCCTTGTGACTTTGTATTATAATTTATAATTCACGCACATAAGGCCAATTAACTATATTACGACGCCAAAAATATAAAACGAATTTTTTTTGAAATTCTGATTTAAAATGCTTTTAAAAAGACTTTTTCATAATTGTCTTAAAAAAATAGTTAATTAGTGTTCGTTGCAGTTGGGTACAAATGTTATTAGTATTATAAATAAAAATAATATACATTTAATAATTTCTGTATTTTAAATCAATGATATCGATAAGTAATACGTATACAAATTATATTTTACAATCAGACTTTATTCTACATCACGATTTAAGATAGTATGGTTGCACAACGACCACGATTTAAGATATAGTATCTAGATAATATAGTATTTTGAATCGACCGGTGTCGCCGTTTTTTGCACCGTGTCCCGACTACCGAACTCACGACCACGTTTTTTGTAAAGGACCGGCGACGCCGTCTTGCCGCCGTGTTCCTCAGTACAACCGACACCGTCCACATATATTTTGTTCTATATTAATGTATTTGTCTTTAAATTATATTAACCGTAATTAATCCGAATTTAACCGTTGTTTACATTTATTTATCTCGACACCGAGCCGTTTTCATCCGTAGTTAGAACTCAGTGCTAACACTACATTACCCAGGATTATCCAGGATCATCTCCCATTTCTCCGCTGCTTTTGGTTGTTAAAATTGTTAAAAAGTGTAGAGTCGATAGGTTTATTTGATTGTCTAGCTTTCAGTCATCAAATCACATAGGTAGGCGATGCGACTGCGTCAGATCGCGGACTATATGCAAAGCGAATATCAACGGGTATGCAATCCACCCGCGGTGGATTGCGGACCCCGTTAGTTGCGTAGATAGGTGAATAATCGAAAAAATAGTTGGACCCCTTGACCGTGTTAGTCGTAAGTGAGTACCGATTTTGGAGACACATTCGAATTATAAATGTCGCACTTATACATATAGAAGGTGATAAGAATTTCTCACCTGGCTTTTTGGCGGTCTCGTTTCGAAGGTGGGGAACGTTTGAAAGTCAAGATTCAGTGTCTAGAAATCTCCCATGGCCCATGAAAACCGGCAATTCAATGATGATACTATCCCCCAGCGTATGTCCGGTGCTTTTTTCGTACGTGTAAGAAAATGTTAATTCGAAAATCTGCATGTTAGAGTGTCCAGCAAATCAGTCATTACCCATCTAAGACAAAACAAAAATAAGCAATCCACCTGCGGCGGATAGAGTGGTAGGTGCCGTCGCATGTCCGGTACTCTTTCTTATGTAAAAAGTGTAAAGTCAAAACCCGAGTTGGATTGTCTAGCAAGTCAGTCATCTCAAGTCAAAATCGATTAACATCCAATTAGCCACCTAGGTAGGCAATCCGAATTCGTCGGATCGCGGACAATGTTACAGCATATCAAGTAGGCAATCCACCTGCGGTGGATTGCAGACCCGACATTGGGCGTCTATAAGTGAAAACTCTATCACACAACTTACGAAATAATTTGCGAAAAATACAAACTATAACTATACAATATAAATACAAACAAATATAATATATTGTACCTATTTATTATAATTCATAAAAAAAATAACAAATAGATACATAATATTATATTAACCAATACAATACATATAAACATGTACCTGTAACGTATATATAATTATATCAAAAAAAAAAAAATGCAAAAACCTGCATGTTTAAGTGTTAAGCAAGACTGTCATCACCGTCTAAGACGAAACCAAAATGAGCAATCCGTCTACGGTGGATTGAATGGTAGGTATGTGCTGTCGCATGTCCGGTACTTTTCCTTATGTAAAAAGTGTAAAGTCGAAAACCGTGTTGGAGTGTCTAGAAAGTCAGTCATATCAAGTCAAAATCTATTAACTTTAAAGTTCGTCAGCTAGGTAGGCTATCCGACTTAGTCGGATAGCGAACAATGTGCTGCAGAAAATAAGTCTAGTATGTATAGCTGCTATAAGTGAAGAGAAAAAATAGTATTTTCCAAAAACCCAATCACACAACATTCGAAATAACTTACGAAAAATAAAATAATATGTGTTAAATTCCAAATAATATAGTATATAATAATATAATATATAATATACAGTCATATAATGTAAAATTAACATATATTATAATAATATTTATGAAATATAACATGAAAAAAAAATGCAAAAAAGTCAATTTATGGGCAGCCTGCCTTAAAACACACGGTACAGTCGGTAGCCGCCCGAAGAGGGCTACGACGGTTTCGAACCCGGACCTACCTAACATCCTAGTTTGGGGAACCTACGCCTAACCTATCGAGCCACAGTTTGTGATTCAAACTACGGTCAAAACTTCAACAATTAAGCTGTGTGTCGTCGGAGCGACGTAAACCAATATATTCGATATACATCGATGTAATCGTATATAATTCTATGTATCATAATTCTACACACTGTTTAAACTTAAATTGTATTTTATTCACTTATCTGACCGTTATTATGTATGCTTGAATAATACATTTATTTGTGTTTAATAATACATTTAATTGTGTTTACGCTAAGCAATATACCAGCTACGTTATTAAGGACCAAACAATATGTCTACAATCACATAATGCAATATTTATTGAATCAAAAACAAAACAAAAAAAACAGTATATATTAATTGTGCACTTGTGCGTTGGAACGAAGACCGACTGACATTTCGTGAACGCGAATTTTTAAGTGTACAAACCGAATTTGCGTACAAACTGCATATTCACGGGGTTCAAAAGAAATAATCTTAACAAATAGAGCTTAAACGGCAATTGAAAAGAAGAAACGATAAGCAATAATAACGACCTACACTGGCGTCGATTGCGATGGCTATGGACCGATATCGCGTACAAACCACGCGGTTTTTAAAACAAACGAACTATATGTGAAAATGTCTAAAAGTCGAAAAACAGAGTAAAAAGCGAAACATTTTTCGAAAATGTTTAAAAACCGACCGCCGCCGCCGCGGCGAAGGTACGCGATTGGTCGCGCTATAGGGAATCGACGGGATGGGTCCGGCGGACTGGGGAAACGGAGTGGTGTTTAATTTTTTCCACCATGAGATTCTCCATGAATTCCCTATAGATCAGCTGTTTTTCTTGTGATTTTATAGTATTAGATATCCCACATATATTTGTTCAGCTATTTGGGATTTCACGAAAATTTCGAACCAACAACGCAGTTGTATTCGAAATATTGATAATGGTGTACAGATGTCCAACCTCGGCATTCTTTTCACTGTCCGAGGACAAAAGGGATGCGAATGGGGATGATAAACTTAACCATATTAAGCGAGACTGCATGTAACGTATTATAATATAATATGTAAATATTATGCACTATCTGTTTACGAGACACTACTATTCATCTATCCGCATATATATAAATAGCATATGTATAACTCTGGTAGGTACATATAACGATACTTTATATTATTATTTTAAAGATTTACACATGTATAATACAGGAGAAATTTAAAATTCCGCATTGTTACAGCTATACGGTTAGGTTAGGTTTAAAAACGGCTTTAACACTATAATATAGGGAACATGTCTCTATATAAGTGTATATTATACTATGTAATCGTGTACATGGTCGAACCCATTTAAAGTGATGTACACGGCTTGCACGTCTGTGACCGTAATTATTATCCCGACTCAAAACCTTAAATCTGATACTCGGGATTTATTATGTCCCGAGATATTTACTACACACCACTCATCTAACTACGTTTTTCTCTCTATTTTATCCAGTTTATTTCAAAGTGTTTAACATACATATTCTCGCGAGTTCTAATATATATTTCTGAATAATTGCATTATTTACTTATTAATTTAATAAAATGAATTTCATATTAAAGTATTTCTCGCTTTTAACGTGTATCAATAACAAACATGTGGAAATAAGGTACAACTTAAGTATTATATTATCATAAAAAATATATTATTTTATTTATTTATTTGTTATTTATTATTTAGTGATTCTAGTTACGAAAATAAGGGTAGGTATAGGTAGGAGGTTAGGCAGGGGGTTATCAAGCGCGTTACAGGTGTGGGATGGTATAGGATTCTAGGACAAAATCCCGCCAGCAATATTGCGCCGGACGAAATCCCGCCGCCTAAATCGCGTTTGGACAAAATCCCGTCGGACGGCATCACGCTAGGACGAAATACCGCAAAAAGTTCATAAATTGTTTTGTTATCAACTTTTCCTTCACACTTTACCAGATTTAGGACTGGCCAATAGCGAATTTTAAAGATACATAAAATTCATTAAATGGGCGTGTTTAAAAAGTTGTTTAAGATTTATTATTTATTTATTATCGTAGTTCCATATAATATGGTCCTTGTCATTTGGAAAATTTACTAATTTTACTAATTTCTAATACTATTTACTATCTATTTACTATTTTAAACATTAAATTGCAAATTATGTGCAATACCACGTAGGTAGTCAAGAGTTGGTGTCTCTTCAAATTTAGAACAAATAGACTCTATTCTTGCATTTAAGAGTTGATAACGTTTCTTCTGAGACGCATTTTCCTTCCCCTGAATAAAACCTTCTATCTTCACCTTTGTCAGATGTTCGTCTTGTTTGAATGCATTAATTACTTTCCAAATAGAAGGATGTGCAGCATGTAGGAGTGAGTATAAAGTATTGTGCCATCCTTCAACTCCATTATTGGTTCGAGGGAGATCTGCAGATACATTAGTGAAACAATTCCACATAGAAAGAGGAAAAATAGGACTGCGCCGCCTTCCACGTCTATCTAGTCGCCCCAGCCAAGTGTCTTCAAAGTAATTGAGGAGAGGAGCAAGTTGTGGCTCATTATTTTCGTAAAATTCACTCTCAATCAATGTTTTGAACGCATTCTCTACAGCCTCCTCTGGAATAAACGCAAGAGCCGCTATTTGACGAATTTCTAGAGCAAATTCTGCATCGTTCATATATCGCTGTTGTAAAGATGAAGACTGAATATGACGCCATATTGACTGGGAAAAATGAAAGTAACAGCCTCTCACCAGACATTCAGGAAAAACTTCATTGACCGATTTTTGAACTGCTTTCTCGAAGTCTATCATCAAAGTACTAGGTTTTAATGATGAGTTTAATACTTTCAATGCTGTCAGAAATTTTGTGTAAGTAGCTTGGGTCTTATCAGGCAGCAGTGCATAGACAAGGGGTAAGCAGGTGGAAAATTTAGCTCCATGAATAGTATAAATTTGTGAGAATAGTGGCGGGGAAGAGGAGAATGTTCCGTCAGCATACCAATGATCACAAGTTGTGAGGAGTTCTAAATTTTCTTTGGTAGAAAAAATCAGTAATCGTTGAGGATCTTCCTTTCCACTATCATACAACATAAACGGTTTTTTCCCCGTTGTCAGTAAGTATTTTTCCGGTATTATTAAGTCTTCTAGGGAAGACGGATTAGAGGGGGAAGTTTCTAAGCATACCCTATATCGCCGTACATTGCGTTTTAAAGAACTGATACTGGGTAATACACTAGAAACTCCTGGTGTAATGTCTTGGCAAACATTTGCGACTACAGTATGAGTTGATAATCCTACATCCATAGATAACTGTTTCAATTTAGAAAAAATTCGCTTACCACTAATTTTGGCTGGATCAGGTGGGTGGGAATGCACATTCATAACTTTCGTAATTTCTTCACCATTAGTGTGGACTCTCGCGCGACACATAACATTTTTGCTTTCCACGCATTTCCATATTGTTTTATCATTTGTTGGTGGTTTCTCTCTAGAGTATAGGAAACCTCTATACACTAATAAATTATTACCTTTAGCACTTTTTACAAATTCCATATTAAAACTTTAAACTTATGACGAGAGACACGTGCGACATGAAATGCGTGTGTGTTTGTACTGTAGACTGATTTATTAACTTGATGTTACGAATGTCATAAGTATACTAATATCGTAAATTCGGAGATAAAGTACAATAGATCGTACACGCGCGTCAGTTAATTGCGTATATATATTATATATATATATATATCTATATGGCTATACCGTATACGGATTTCCTAATTATCGTTCAAGCGATAAGCGATAACGCATTACCAATACAGATCAGCAGTAGACAACTTTTGAAACAGAATTACGTTGTAATGAATTTACGTACAATACGTTTTTTTGCGGGGTTTTACCCGGCGGGATTTCATTCGGGCGGGATTTTGTCCAGACGCGATTTTGGTGGCGGCATTTCGTCAGGCGGGATTTTGGTTGCGGGATTTTGTCCGAACACCATGGTATAGCGGTGGTATCCAGAACCGGCCTTTTCACCCTACTGAACTCATTGTTTATGTATTTCGAAAACGATATAATATATCGTTCCTCGCTATTAGGTATCACCGATATCATGTTGGCGTTAAGTCCCAGATGCGTGACAAAAAAATGAGCGTCGTAATTCAAGAGATTTTGTAAAAAGCATGGAATGAATTTTGGCGTTTTTAATTTGAGGATGCATGTATTACACAAAAACTTGAGAAAACGGCCTGACAAGACGTGGTCGTGATGCGCGACTTAACAATTTTGGTCGTTGAAAGTTTTCGCACACGGTCTTCATTCCGTGCGCGCGCACATCCTTGGCGCTCATTACGATCTTCACGTTGGTCGTCTTCAAAAGTTTGCATATCTTATCGGCCATATCTACGACATCCAGGACGAATCGATTGGATACATCGTCCACGGTCTCTGAGCCGTGAAAAATGATCGGAGTCCGTGGGATGTCGAATTACTCCATCAGCTCTGTAGGCACACCATCCCCAGCGACAATCATAAACCCATAGCTCATCGGTTGATGCGTGTGCAACGCTTCGATATTGTCACCGTATCACTGCGTGGATTTCACAAGAAGGGCCTCAAAGTTAGTGTACATAACGAACGGCAGGCGTTGCGTTTTACACAACGCGTTGAACTCGAGCGTGCTCTCTTCCGGCGGTAATTTATGTAATATGGGTTTGTGGGTACCACAAACTAAACGATGACGTGCCAACGCCTCATCGACGTACAATATATATCGCAAAGGTTGGTCTTCAAAACTGGTGAAACATATTTTACAGAAAAATAATCGATGTTCGCGACTATTTTTCTGTATGCTAGCGAGCGAGTTTTGAAAAATTTGATACATAGGTGTATAACTTTTTTCCCCCGAACCGGTGATCAAGACTAAGTCAAAATGATCCGGTAGTTCATCATCGACCACCCGCATGGGGTACACCATCAATTCCGTCGTAGATTTTTTATTTTTATTATTTTTGCATTATCTCACGCCGTAAACGTTAATCGAAGTACCGGGGGATTCACTCACTCGAATAATGTTATATCCAATACTGACGTGGGGACGGATAACGTGGAAAAGTCATAGCGGTGCTCTTCGCAGAAATAATTCACTCCTACTCTGGTACGGTTAACGTGGGGCACATGCTTCGCCAGAATCCCCCACTAAAAGCATTGTGGATCTATGTTTTTAGGATTTATTACGGCCTTTCGATCTGAGAATACCAACGATAACCGACGTGTTGTCGACAGCTGGTGTCACAGAGGCGCGGGAGATCGTGGAGGCGTGAGACGGACCAGCTTAGTGCTCGCGCCGATTCGTGATAGCGTCGGCCGTCGGAGACGGGACAGCAGCAAGTGCTGCAGCTACAGCTGGCTGGGCGTGCGGCATAACAGTTGCTAGTGCGGGCGCCCAGCTTATAACCATCTGACGATCTAACACGAATTATTAAATAATGATATTAATTCAAACTACATCTGACAAGATGAGAAAATGAGAAAATGAGTTTTTTGTTGATATTGGTAGATAAACACAGTAATGAAATATTTTATTTGAGACATTTAATTCTTAGACAACTGGTTGACTGTAAATAACAAAAAAATATATAAAGCAGATACATCAAACACTGTGTAATAACACAACGTATTTATGGCACTACCTACTGGCTACTGTAAAATAATGAAAACTGAGATACGTGTGGAATTACCAATTAGTTATTATTGTTACATTTTAAATATTATCGGTAATTTTGTTTTTAGATACCTAATAGAAATTAAACATATATTTTTGCCATAATATTAATCTAGTTTTAATACATTTTTAGCAGAAAGCAAACTTAAAGATAGATAAAGTTCATCTAGATTATTTTATGTCTCTTTATTAAGTGTTATATAATATTACCTAGTTTAGTTTCAGAGAAAATTGAAGAAAACTATTATGGGGTATTAAAGGTCCTCTAGGTTTTAGAGGTATGAAGTTCCGTAATTGTTTTTTTTTCAGTAGCTTTAAGTATTGTATTAATGTAATCCCAGTACTACCAAAATATCAAATGTCAGTACCGGTCCATCACTGAAAGGCGCCCATTGATCATACAGCAGAAGAAACCTTACGAGTTATTGGATTTGTCAGGTGGCATGCTGGATGAATCTAGGATATTTGACACCTGAGACATATGACACCCAATAATAGGACAATTGACACCCACGGATAGGACAATTGACACCGAACATAAATGCATATATAATACAGTATAGTAATTAATAATCAAGTTTATTCCTAAAAATTCTAATAAATTCAGTACCTAATTAATTTAAACATAAATAAATAATAATAATTTTACATAAAAATAAACATAATATTCAAGTTTAATGTTTGATTACATATTATACGTTTTTTAAAAACTAATAATTTCAAAATTTTGTGTTGAAGCAAGAAGTTTTACACATATTTTTAAGCCTTTCTTCATTTGTTTTAATTTTGATACCTGTGTTAAGTGTTAAAATCTCCGTCGAGGTTATGGAGTTCATCATCTGCAAAGCTTCAATAAATATATAAATATGTGGATGTTTAAATCTAATTAAATGTTGGAACTTATTGTTCTAAACTTCTGATATATTATTAGTCCTATTATATCCTAATTTTGTTACATTGTGCACGTTCCACATAATATATGGAACAAACATAGATGGGCTCCTTTTGAAGCACATAACTTGCGTATTATTAATTAACTTGTACGCCCCACTAACATATGTTACGTCGGAGTATGTTAAAATACCATCCACATCATTATCAGAAAATGCAAATATAAAAAACCAGTGAAAATTGCATGTGTATACGTTCATTTGTTTTAGAGTTACACCAAAAACTAAAATCGAATTTCTCAAAAACAGATTTTGCGTAAAAATTCCCGTTTTTCATTAATTTTTCTTTTGATTTTCATTACGTTTTTGAAAATTACTGGGAAATTTTTTCTTTTGATCCCCCAAAGTACCAACTAGATTCAGCTTCCTATTAGAAAAGATACTGTTGAAGAAAATCTAAGCATTTTTACTGTCCTAAAAGGTGATGACAGACACAAAAATTAAAAATTAAAAAAAGTAAAAAAACACAAAACATTGTAAAATCAATACATTCATCGTTCAACTCAGAATCTAAAATAAATAATAAAAACAAAAAACCACATATCATTGTAAAATCAATACATATCAATACAGTCATCGTTTCACTCGGAATCTAAAATGAGTAAACAAATAAAACAACAGTGTCGAATTTCACTTTCCACCTACGAGTAATTAAAACTAAGAAAAATAACGAATTCCTCAGATTGTAATGTTATTTATTTTAAAATTATAAATTTAAACATTTTATATACAAAATACATAACTACTTAAATTTAAAATGATTGAAAGGCAAATTAAAAAGAGTTTCTTCTGGTGATAGTTGTATCTGGATATTCTTTAGGATAACGTTTTCTGCAAAATGTAGAAACACCAAATTGTGTAAACTCTATGGAAACAAAAATAAAAACCCATATTACATAATAATTAATGGACTTTTTTACTATACATATATACAAAATTAAATAATGAAAAATTAAAATCAAACTTTTGAACTGTCTGTTAAGTTTTATGTACCTATTAGTTAATTAAATTAAATCTTATGGAACGGTTGACTTGACCGTTGTGATAATGAAGACTAATATTTGGTACAAACTAGAAAAAAAAACTAAATCAATCAAAAAAAAGACAAAAAAACTGAAAAATTTCCGAGAAAACATGAAATTAGCCAAGGTTAACAAGAATCATACTCTTCAATCCAAAGCATCCATTAGCAACAGATTAATTTCTTTTATTTGTTAATTATTAAAAAACATAGTTAATTCGTAGTATCGTCGTGTAAAGGAAAAATTCGTGGACAAAAAATGTGAAATCTCCTTGTAAAATGCTATAAGGTAAATATTTTTGTGTGAGTGGCAAAAAGGTGGACAACGAGTGTGAAATCGTTACGTGTGATTTTTGTTACGGTAAAACATTGTGTTAAAGGGTTCCACGCTACGGTTCCGAACTAAATCTTCCTCCTCAAAAGGTTACAATCAAAACACCAACTTTATCTGCTTCTCCACTTCAAACGTAATTCAAAAAACAAAAACAAAACGATAACGAATCTCTTTCTCCATTAGACTCCGATTCTATGTTGTCCAATTCAGAGGCAACCCTAACATCCCAAATATCAAGTCAACCTGATTTAGACTCACCTTCACTCTCTGATTTTAAATCTACACCAAGATCACTGCCAACTACTATCCGTATTTCCACTCCAGAAAAACAAAACTCTAGTCACTCCTCGCTTACACCCACTCAAGGCCTTCCGCCCGTCGAACAAAAGATCAAACCTTTACCGCCACTAATCACTTCTACATCAGCCTGGAGGAAAGCAGCGACCAAACTTATAACAGCAGTTCCTATCGACTCGATAATAGTCAAAGCTTTTTGGAAAGACTCGATTAAAATCCAATGCACTGACTCTGAAATGGTCAGAATTGTTCAAAAATATTTTAAGAACACTCAAACTGAATTAATCACGTTTTCAAGTCCTGAGGAAAAAACACTTGAAGTCGTAAATAGGGGCTTGCCAACCGATATCTCCAACCTCAAGCTCACCGAAGAACTCGTATCCAAAGGTTACGAAACCTCTGCAGTTCGCTAATTTGTTAAAGCTGAAATAAATTTGCCCCTTCATATGGCCTCCTTACCAAACAACGTTGCCAGGAAGTGAATATTTAAGGAACCTTCATTCTTTTATATCTTAGTTAAGGTAGAAACCTATAAAGTGACAAATCCAGCCCAGTGCTTTAAATGCCAAACATTTGGTCATTCCAGCATCTACTGTGGGTTCACCCCAAGATTCGTGAACTGTTCTGAATTTCACTTGGCTAAAGACTGCTCCAAGACTCCGGAACAGACTCCCAAGTGCAATAATTGTGACGGCCCTCACACAGCTAACTACAAACAATGTCCAGAATTCCTGAAGCTGCAAAACAAGCATCCTTACCCACATTCAATCGCCAGTGCGTTCAATCAACCCATCTTCACCAATATTCAGTAACCAACACACCTCCATCTAAAGAAGATGCTCAGATCTGCGCTCAGTCATATGCAACCGCCGCTAGCCTCAGTCTACATCCTAAGCCTACCAGTCCGTCGATCCAAATGCCATCCAATCGGAGCTCACAGACAGCACCGTGACAATCAGAGACGTTCCCATCTCTACTCTAACTGCTCTCATTCCTCTACTACTATCTCATAATGCCTGACACGATAATTATGTTTTGGAACTCTCAAGGCGTTACTCGGAAACGTCTTGAACTTCTCGATCTAGTTCAAAGGAAAAAGGTCGACATCATCCTGTTAAACGAAACCCATCTGTCTTCAATTCAAATTTCCAAACTTAATCACCTACTCGATAAATAGACCACTAGTAAACGGCCATCCTCTAGTGGGAGGCACTGCAGTCCTAGTGAACAAAAAATTTACTCACCACAACATCAAGATCAATACAACATCGATCACAAACATGGCAATCCAAGTTAAAACTAAAGATGAAGAACTCATTCTAGTCACAGTGTACTTAAGTCCAGGAACCCCCTGATGGCAGACTTGGATAACATCCTAAATTCTGGCCAAAATACCATCATAGCAGGCGACCTTAATGCCAAGCATGAAGAATGGAATAGCAAGTCAACCAACACGGCAGGTAGAGTCCTACTCAGATACATGGACACGAGATTAGACTCAATAGTTACTGCTCCAACATCACAAACACGTTACCCAATTCACCCAAATCAAAGGCCCGATGTTCTTGACATTGCCATAATAAAGGTAGGTGGTCTTTGTTATCATTTAGAAAATCTTCCAAGTGAGCTTTCATCTGACCACTCTCCTGTACTGCTTGATAACCACCGCATGAGTCTCCGCCAAAACCTCTATACTTCACTGACTGGCAAAAATATGAAGTTAAAATGGAATCCAAGTCCTTGTTTCTCCCTCCACTATCCAAAGGGAATATATAAACTCAGCTATTCAACTAATCTCAGATTTCAACTCAGACAACGTTAAGACTAATTCTGTAACACATATTCCGCCGGACAAAAAATCAGATCTACCACCGGCTATTCTATTTCAGATCAATAAAAAACGTAAATTAAGATCTATTTGAAAAGGACAAGGAATCCAGTCATCAAAACCCTACTCAACCGCCAAACTCGCTTAGTTAGTGACCTCATCCATTCTAACCGCGAAGAAGAATGGTCCAATTTGCTTGGTTCAATCGAATTTGCTTGACAGGGTTGGTACAATCTTTACAAACTGAACAGATGTCTTCTGAGGAAATCGCTTCCTACCAATCCACTAAAAAACGACTTAGGCAACCTCCATTATGGCTCTGAAGCAAAAGCCAATGTCTTCGCCACAAGTATAGAAAACCAATTTTCACTGCTGCTCATTACTTCCTCGAAAGTATGGAACACGCTTCGCAAGCTTCCTAACAAGAGCGCACCAGGGCCAAACCTTATATCCAACTGCCCCTTGAAACGCAGGGGGGGGGGAACTAGCTAATTACCTTTGCAGATATTATAGTATAATATTATTTTTATTTTTAATAATTAATATTATAATAGTTGTAAACCCATGGCAACCATTAATAAATAAAAATGTCCATCAGAAATCTCAAAATCCTTGTTTGAGCACCCCCCGGGGTTAGTCCTCTCCCTTTCTAAATTACCCTATCGGCTGCCCAGAAGACTAATCTAATTAAAAATATAAAAATAGCTGATCCCGTGAACATCGTTGCTCATTAAAATTTCCAACTCTATAATATGAATAATATGTTTTACAGATTATCATGGCAATATACAAAAAATTTCATCCGAAATTTCAAAACAATATATAAATGGTTGCCATGGTAATATGGACACACAGACATACATTCATTATATATATATATATATATAGACTATATTATAGTATAGATAGTATTTGCAGCTCTACCATGTTTAATGATACAATAGAGGTACTGAAAAATGTTACACAAAATAATTTACCATTTTTGTCTCCCTCATCAATTTCTTCTATAATAAACAGTAATTATAAAATACGTTATGAAATGTACCACTAGGAACTAGATTTTAGATTCTGAGTGGGTTGAGGGATCTAATGGTTTTACAATGGTGATAATTTTTTTTTATATCCTGTATACACAATTTCTACAAGAAGAAGTGCTTTGATTTCAACATATTATAGTAACTTATTTTTTTAGCTAATTGGATCAAAATGGTACTTTAAAGAGGTCATTTTTGATTTCCTCAATATTTATTTAATGCCGCGGGAAAAAGAGAGACATCGACATACCCGCTCCTTTAATTATAATGCTAATCACCACAGTACTACAAATTGTTTTATTATAATTTCAGATAAAATACAATTTTATTTTGTTAATATTTTTCTCGTTGTCTATCAACCGTATATTCAAGTGTACAATTAATACGATATTTGTGTACAAAATCTTTTGTTATATTTGAAATTTGTCACTGGCAACCTATTTTTATTTAACCACAATATTTATCTGGTTTTTTATTCTGATTATTTCTTTTAATTATCTAGAATATCTCTTCGATTTTAACAAATCAATATGGAAAATACTAGAATGTTTATATTAGTTTACTTCTTTAGTAAATTTTTTTTTTTTTTTTTTTTTTTTTTTTATTCAAAAACCATCATAAATTACATAGGATACAAAAATATTACGTTAGGTTACATGGTTATCTATCTCTTTTAAGCTTTTAGCTTGTGTTAGAGATAGAGAGTAATAATATTTAATTAATTAAGAACTATATACATTAAATTATATGAGTAGCACAGTAAGTGATGAATGAACAATAGAAGTACCTAATGAGAAAAAATAAAAATAAAAAAAAAGATTAATACAGATAAATAAATATTTTTAACAATAGAAAAATTGTAAGAATGAGAGATGATATTAAATATTACATATAAGATATAACATATAAAATATAGAATATAAAAAAAAAAAAAGAAAAAATGATAAATTAAAATAACAAAATATATAAAATATAAAATATAGCAAAGGATATGAGAAAGTTAGGTTAATTGAGAAAATAGCCAATGATAAACAATTTTTTTAACATTAATTTTGGAACAGTGAACATTTTTTTTATATTGACATGGCATACCGTTAAAATACACTGGGCCCAAATAATTTACAAAAGATTGACCAAAAGATTTATTCGAATATTTGACAGGTATATTATACCGCGTTATTTCTCTTTTACCTTCCAACAATTTGTTATCTTTATCTTGAGTGAACCTTTTTAGAGTGAACAAAATGGCAATTTTTTTATATAGAAATTTGGTTGGTAAAACACCCAGTTCCTTGTAATTTTGATTCGTAGAACCTTGCAGAGAGTACTTGTTTAAGCAAATTCTTATAATGTTATTCTGGTTAACTTGCAATTTGTATAAAACAGTATCACTTAAACCACCCCATACTAACATACCATATTGTAATATCGATTGGTACAGTGCAAAATAAATAACCCGCATTGTTTGCTTGGGAACTAAACCCCTTAATTTGTAGAATCTATAGGTTATAGAGCGTAACTTTCCAACTAGGTTTTGAATGTGAAGATTCCATCTTAAGTTTTCATCAAATATGATACCTAGATATCGAGTACTAGTAACTTCTTTGATAACAATACATTTATTTATGTTATTACAACTGTTACCATCAACGCATCTATGAATTGTTATAGGTTTAAGATTTGGAAAACTTTTATAAATTGAAAACGTCATAAACATTGTTTTTTCTTCGTTGAGTGTTAAATTTCTGTCACATAGACATTGATAAACTTTACTTAACCCAGCAGTCGCTTTTTCATGAGCCCCATCCCATGACTTATCGGTAAAAAGTAGGCAGGTATCGTCAGCATATGAAACAACTAATCCATCCAGACTTAAATCACTAACCAAGTTTATGTATAATAAAAATAAAATTGGACCTAATACACTACCCTGAGGGACTCCGTATTCAACGACACCGTCATGACCTATTATATTATTTATTACAACCATTTGTTTTCGATTGAACAAGTAACTTTCAAACCATTTTAAGCTAAGATTATTAATTCCAAAAGTGGGTAATATGTGAAGTAAAATTTTGTGGTTCACAGTGTCAAATGCTTTTTTTAAGTCCAAGAATATAGCAATCACCTTGTCACTGTTGTCTAACTCATTAAAAATAAATTGGGTCGTACTAAATAGAGATTCCTCTGTGCCAATACCTGGTCTAAATCCATATTGATTTTTAGATAACAGTTTGTTTTTCTCTAGGAATGAGATAAGTCTAATTTTAATTATTTTTTCAAGTATTTTGGCAAAATTATTAAGTAAAGATATTGGTCTATAATTATTTAGATTTTTGCGGTCTCCAGCTTTAAAAATTGGTTTAATAACTGCTACTTTAAGATTGTCTGGAAAAATACTTTGCTGTATACATAAGTTATATATATATACTAGTGGGTTCACTATAAGTTCGGTAATACATTTTAATAATTTGATTGTTATCATGTCTATACCTGCAGCTGTATCATCTTTGCAATTTTTTATTATGTTGATAACATCAGTATTTGTTATTTTTTTAGAAAAAAGATTATCGAAAGAAAGTTCATTATCCCGATGTAAGGCATAATTTTTCGCCGAATAATTAGAGCTCTCAGCTAATTTCTTTCCCATATTGATAAAAAATTTATTAAAAATATTTGACACCGCCAACGGATCATTGTTAACATCATATTTTTGTTCGTTAAAGATAACATTTTTAATGTCATCTTTATGACTATTAATTTTAGAGCCAGAAATTTCATTAATGAGTTTCCAAGTTAATTTAGGATTGTCTGAGACGTTCTTAAATTTTTTCTCATAAAAGGTTTTTTTTGCCATTCTCAAAATTTTTGTATAGTTGTTTTTATATTTTTTATAGTGTAGAGCTAGTTTAGTATTATTTGGAGTTGTTCTAAGTTTTAGAGATAAGGACTGTTTATGGCGGGTAGAGCAAAGCAAACCAGCTGACATCCATTCTTTTAATCGGAAATTTTTTGAAGTAATTTTTTTAGAAGTAGTTGATTTATTGATATAAGTAGAAATTATTTTCATAAACTCGGAAAAACACTCATTTGCATTGTTTTTGTTATACACTTCCTTCCATTTTTCATCAAATAAAAGTTTTCTCATTTTATCATGATCAATGATAGAAATCATTTTACTTTTATTTGTCAAATCAGTAGTGGTTATAGGTATTGAAACGCAAGTTGTGAAATGATCGGTTATGTCTGTTTGTAATATACCTGCGTTTATCTGGGTAATTAAGTGTTCTTCATTGTGAACAAATATATGATCAAGACATGCATGTTTTTGCCCGCTGGGTAACCTTGTATATAAATTTATGAAAGACGAAAACCCGTTTTGTGACAATAAATTAAGATAATCATTATTTAGAGCATTGTCCCCAATTATATTTATGTTCATGTCACCGATAAGCACAGTGTAATTACCTTTTATTTTATTTTCTATTATAACTTTATTGACCGTATCATTGAAAACATTAATATCAGTTGAGGGTGACCTATATATACATAATAAAATAATTGGTGCACCTAAATTAGTAAGAGTTAGTTTAACAATATTTGTTTCGACAAAATCATATTCAAAAAAGTCTACACTGTAATTAGATCTAACAAAAACGAAAATGCCATCATTTTGGTTCCTTTTTATTGTAGAGAAAAATAATTTATATCCTTCAATAGTAAAAACATTTTGATCCAAAGTATTATGCCAAGTTTCAGTCAATATAATTACATCTATTTTAACACTATTTGGATCATTTTCTAAAAAAAGCGTAAGTTCATCAAAGTTTGAGTTTACACTCCTAATATTACAACACAGAATGTTTACGTACCTGTTGTTTATATTGTTATTAACATGCCAAAATTCCGTAAAAGATTCATAGTAGTTTGTTTTTTAGCTAAGATATCCATTAATAATTAAAGAATTCTCCATTTATTATGAAAAATTAAGTTTTTACATTAAAATATTAAAAAAAAAAAAAGAAACTAAACTAATTTAGATAAAGAGTGCTCATCATTTATAATAACGGCTTTGCTATTTTCATTTTTTTTAATAAAAATTTTCGAATCTCTAAACCAAACAAATTTGTACCCTGTATCACGAGCAAATGCTCTAGTTTTGAAAAATAGATTTTTATTGAATTGTGTAAGACTATCGTTAATATAAATACTCTCATCATTCCAGTTTGGATTTACTACTTTGCCCTTCAATTTTGCTTTTTTGACATTATCCATCATAGATTTCTTGTTTTCAATTGACAGCAACTCTGCGACTATTTTTCTGGATTTATTTGTGATTTTTGAATGAACACGGAAAGCTTTTGATACGGAAATGTTTGCTCCTACTGCTGCCGCGATTGACTCCACTGTTTTTATACAGTCTTCGTTGTTGACTTCCGGGACACCCACAATTTCCACAAATTTTTCAATAGATTTTTGGTCAAAAACGTTCATTCGTTTGTCTAATAGAGCAACTTCAATTTTTAATTTACAATTTTCTTCTTTTAAAAAAGAATTTTCTACTTTGAGATTATTTATTGTAGTAACTAACTCTTGTAATTGTTTGCCGAAACTATCGAATTTATCACTCATAAAATTTACCGATTTGATTAGATTATTAATAGTTTCATTATTTACATTAATTGTGTCCGAATGAGTTGAGATTGATACTGTTTTTGAGTCCGGTTTATTCAAACAAATCTCGTTCGATTTGCACTTACTGCAGGACCATTTTAGCTTGGCTGTTTTGGACATATTTCTAAAAGCAGACTCCCTCAATGCAGCACATTCGAAGTGCAGTATTGAATTGCATTTGGAACAATTAATGTTATCATCTTCAAAAACGTCATCGTTACAAATAACACACAACATCGTTGTCATTGTTACAAAGTAAGAGTAAACCACTTAATTAAATTGGAACACAAGAATAATCGCATACACCGAGTTTAGAGATAAGAGAGTCAGCGTTCTCACCATACGTGCGTACAGGTCAAGCACCTGAAATTGATTCGTTTCTCTCGATCGTTCTTTGTAGTTCAATGTGTATTATAGTTTTTTGTCATTGTTTACTAAAGTGGCTTATTTACAGTGGAGAACCCAGTGGTCCAAGTCCCCACCCCTAAAATTTAGCCCTTAATGAAATGAAATTTATTTATTCAAATTTTATTTTTAGTGTCGTTTGTCATTAGAATAGCACATTTATCAGTTTGTCATTGCACTACAGCATGCATGTTAATGGGGATTGGCAATATTATATACATTTTTATACGTTTCAATGTATTGGTATTTAGAGTTAGTCATAACATGGGTAAGCTGTTACAGTAAATATATTTTCTACTTCAATGTATGGTAAGACGGTGGGGACTGAATGAACAATAAATTATGATTAATTTCACGTGCTTTGTGATAATATCGAGTATACAGGGTGATTTTTTTATCGTGAACCGGTTAATATCTCGGGAAGTATAAGGAATATACCAATAAATAATTTTTTTTTTAAACTTTCTAGGTTTTACTATTTTACACTGTGTTACAATACCTATTTAGATAACGAAAATCTTTAAACATACTGAAAAAAATAATTTTAACGTTTACAGACTTTAATTTGAGTAATCCGTTTGCAACTTATTAATGCCTAAATATTCGTTAAATTTACTGCTACTGGGCAATTTAATAAACCCAACAGTAAAAAGGTGGATAAGTGGATGTCGCTCTGCTGTACAGTAGGTTACAAGTGGGTCACTGTAATGGATGGTGTTAAATTTGAATTCAATGACATAATATAATTGTATAAGAAAAACGATTCTGAGCGAAAACGGTCAGTCAGCCTATGATAGGAGCCTATGAAATAAGTATATTTAATGATATTATTGTGAATAAAATAATTTATATATAACCTATTTACGTGGAGTCTTGTTTTAAATTTTCAATCCTTAGCCATGAAAGTTAAACATTTTATACATTTTTAACTACAAAATAATTAATAAATTATAAATTTGATAAATGTTGTCAAAATTTGAACTTTAAATACTTATAAAAAAAATTGTGCCTATGTATTTTTAATATTTTTCAACTACTATTAGAACGATATATCAGGAGCCTTATATTAAATTTTCACACTTTTTTACACTACAAATAAAATTTTATTGATATTTATTGAAAAAAAAACTAAAAAAATTGAAAACTGACAATGTCCGTAAACAGCTCAAAGAGAGTCAAAATATTTTCAAAATTATGAGAAGTAGACAAACTTATGAGTAATCTTATATTACATTTTCAAATCTTACATTTAAAAAGAAAAATTTTTATGAATTCTCAATTCAAAATATTTTGCTAATTTTCGTGATTTTTCCGTATTTTGTCAAAATTTGAACTTTAAATGCTTATAAATCAAAACTGTGACTAAAGATTTTTAATTTTTTTCATCTGCCTTTCAAACAATAACCTAGGAGCCTTCTTTTAAATTTTCAAGCTTTTTTACTCAACAGATAAATTTTTATTGATATTTATAGAAAAAAAACTAAAAAAAATGGAAATTGACAATGTCCGTAAACAGCTCAAAATAAGTCAAAATATTTGGAAAATGTTATGGTGTATAGGAAATGCAATTATAAACATTCAGTCAAAATATCATGTCCCTACGGTCATTTGTTTTAGAGTTACACCAAAAACCAAAATCGATTTTCTCAAAAACAGATTTGCGTAAAAATTCCCGTTTTTCCTTAATTTTTCTTTTGTTTTTCATGTCACTTTTGAAAACTACTGGGATATTTTTACTTTTGACGCCCCAAAGTACCAATTAGATTCACTTTCCTATCAAAAAAGTTACTGTTGAAGAAAATCCAAGCACTTTTACTGTCCTAAAAGGTGATGACAGACACAAAAATAAAAAAAATAAAAAAAAATACACATTGTAAAATCAATACATTCATCGCTTCGCTCATAATCTAAAACCAGAAGTCAAAACGAAATTATATCTGAATTTAACAATACCTATAAGTCGTAACGATCATAATCGATAATAACTAATAAGTACAAAGGTCACGCGAATTGGACCTTAATATCATCTTATCACCGCTCTCAGCCGAACACATCCGTGATGTTTACCGAAATGTTTCATAACATGTGGTTATTTGTTGATAACCTGATAATTCATAACGCTTGTCACTTCATACTTCATAATTTTTATATGACAGTTCAACTTAAAAAGCTTATAATCTAAGACCGTGCTTAAAAGTTAAATTATATTAAAATACATAATATCTAATTAATTCATTATTTCAATAATTAAGTTGTTTTTATAAGTCATGGTAGTTAGTGCGTTTGAATTTTTGTTAGCTAGTTCTAATCGTTTGGAAATGTTTGCATTCGTTTTAAACTGACATCAGAAGATGTAATTTCGATACATAATTTGGTATATTTAACTATTTGCACTAAGACTTAAAAGGTACTTTATATCTCATAGAAAAATTATATTTTCATTCATTACCATCATTATTTAAAATTTGAGAATGTCATGTATAGGTAGTTCAATTATTCATCAATTTGTTGATGCCTTCAATGTCATATTTAATTATGATAGTATAACAATGTACTAAAGCATGATACATATCAAAGACTTAATAGTATAGGTATACCGTATGTAATGTTTTGAGACCAATAATTCTTTAAACTTCATCTATTTATCTTATGAAATGTAAATTTTAAATCTAAAGTATTAACATTTTTCTTAAATTCTTGAAATGTAGATTATACCTTGTGAGATTTTTAATGGCCACTAAGATCTACTTATTAATTATTATATATACTTATATTAATATATTATTATTATTTATTACCTACTTATTAATTTTATTGGAGACGATTCATATTCTTCAATTGCAAGTCATTGTACATTTTGTACCTATCTAAGATTTCAAATTTGAAATTAGCAATTTCATCACAATTCAATGTGTAATTTTCATTTATTTACAAGTATCTATATTCTAGATTCTCTAATGTATTTACCATAATTTTACTTTAATTCCTGACTCATGAGTAATAATTTCTAAAGAATTAAAACATTTTTAAAGTTCTTGAAATATAGACAAGATGAACCATTTTTAATAAGATATTTTTTAAATTTCATAGTTGTCATTATTCTCAAATATTCTTCAATTTCTCTAAAAGTTGTTGTTCATTTGTACAATTGAACCTATCTAGGATTTCAAATTTCAAAATAGCTTTTTCATCAATAATTCAATGTGTATTCATTGTTCATTTTATTTTTATTTAGCCCATTGATTTAAATTATAACTGTTATTAGATATGGTCTATTTTCTTTAAACAGCTTACAAAAAAAGTTTATTATTATGAAAATTTAAAGCAATTTTTATTTCTCTAAAAGTCATTGTTCCTAAGATTTCAAACGTGACATTATATTTTTTATTTAACTATATTCTCCATATTATTCATATTGTGTCATTGTGATGTCTGATGATATATTTTCACTTTAATGTAAAGTGGAACAATTCAGCATATTTCAGCACCTAAATATCTAGATTTGCTAATATATTTACTTTAATTCCTGATTCGTGACTCATGAGTAATCATTTATGAAGAATTATAACATTTTTAAAATTATTGACATTTAGACATGTTGAACCATTTTGAATTAGACATTTTTAAATTCCATAGTCGTCATTATTCTCAATAAAATTATTCTTCAGTTTATCTAAAAGTTATTGTTTATTTGTACCTAAATAGGATTTCAAATTTCAAATTAGCTTTTTCATCATATATTCTATGTGTATCTCGATGTGTATTCTTAATTTCCTAAATTTTTAAATGTGACATAATTTTTTTTATTAAATCATGTTCTCAATATTGATATTGTAATGAAAATTGGAACAAATCAGAATATTTTAGATACTTATATCTAGATTTGCTATTTTGCTAAATATATTTAATATTATTTTGACTCATGAGTAATCATTTATATTATATGTACAACACATATTATTTTTCATATACTATATTGAAGTAAAAATGAAAATTGGGCCTAACGAGGGTATTAGGCTACAAGACATGTCGATAGGCATACTTGCTTATGCTGATGATATAGTATTGATGGATGAGTCTCAGGATAGGTTGAAGAGTTTATTCAGTAGGTTGCATAATGCAGCGTCAAAAGTAGGACTATGTGTAAATAAAGGAAAAACGGAATATATGTTTTTGAGTAGAAGGGAACTACCTTTCTGTCAGTTCATAAGAGTTGATAACTACGAATTTAAAAGGGTAGAACAGTTCAAATATCTAGGTTCTATTTTGACCGAAAAAAATAATGTAGCAAACGAGGTAGCAGCAAGAATTCAAGCTGGGAGTAGATGCTATTATGGACTGACTAAGGTACTACGCTCACGAACAGTATCACGAAGAATGAAGGAACGATTATATACGTCCTTAATACGACCAGTTGTATTGTATGGATCGGAAACATGGCCAATTAGAAAAATGGACGAGCATAGGCTCATGGTCTTTGAAAGAAAAGTGTTGCGGAAAATATATGGCCCGGTCAAAGATGAAATAACTGGGGAGTGGAGACGAAGAAAGAACATAGAGCTGGAAATACTGTATGGTAGTGCAGACATATTGGAGGTCATCAGAAGCAGAAGACTACGGTGGGCTGGCCACGCTTGGAGAAGCCAAAATCCACTTTTACATGCAGTGATTGAACAAAACCCTGTAGGTAAAAGGCCTCTGGGAAGACCAAGAATGCGTTGGGAAGATGTTGTAAAGAAGGACGTTGAGCAGTTGGGAGGATGTTCCAATTGGAGAAATCTAGCATTGGATAGAGAAGGGTGGAAGCTTGGTTGTGAGACGGGATGGTCTTAAAGGCCCAATAAACCAATATTGAAGTAACCGGGCGGGGATCTTCACAAACATAATAACTAATAATGAATAGTTAAATTGTATTTGTTCATTAGTTAACAACGCGAATAAGTACATAAATAAAAACTTATCAAAGTACCTAAATTTAATTTACATTAAATTGTATTATTATTCTTACATTATAAAACAAACTATACCAAATAATAAATATAATACTTTTTATGTGCATAATCTATTCCTGAATTTATTGATTTATTCATAAATATTATATTATTCAAAATTATGTACTAGAAAGTAAATAAGAAAATAATGATATGAAGTCTGAAAAATCCAACCACACGTTATAACGATATATGGACGTATATTATTGGTGAAATTTTGAAGTTCGTAATTTAATTCAAATATATAGGTAAATTTTTATACATACAGCCTTTTTTTTATTTAATCAAGATTTTTTTATTCATCTTAGCTATTTTTATTAAAATTTTGTATTGTATAAAAAATCTATTAGTAATAAAAAAATAATTATACTAAACATTCATGAGCTTATAGTTCCATAACTCATATTATTATACTTCTACAAATATAAAGTAAATAAAAGGAATTTTATTTGCAAATTGTGAAAACCGATTTGCAAATATTTGCAAATTATTTGCATAATGATAGCATAACTTTCATATAAATTGGTCACGGTGGGGGGGGGGGGGGGGCAACTTCACGCACGTTACAAAAGCAACTATTTTGAGGGCTTATGAATGCCTTATAGTTATAATTATTTTCTACTCATTTGTTTAAACATTGGTCGCATTTAATAGTGTAATAAATATAGAAATCAATACAATGTAGAGGACGATTGAACTCGTTTAAACCTCTGGCATGGACCAAAATTATTATTATATTAAACTCTATAGAGACCATGAGCAGCACATGTACCATTTTAGAGTAGAATGCGTTCAAATAGACTTCCCACATTTTATCATATACGGTACTATTTATTTGTAAATCATTTAATGTACAATATTCAATTATTAAAAAAACTTGTTTATTTTTGTTGATTTCTAAAACGCTTTAACATAAAATGCATTTATGTACTCAAAATCTTTAAATATGCAAAATCACATAAATTTAGTAAAATATGCAAAAATATGCAACATAAATTGTTGTATTTCAATAGTATGGTTCATGAAACGAATTTGTATCAAATCAGAATAGAAATATGCAGCTTCCTGAGAAAGATGCAAATGCATTAAGTTCCGAGCCCTGGTTATGACCTTACCCAAATCCTGCGAAAATTTGCTCAATGGAAATTTGTTCATACTTTAGTAAAGTTATTGATAACTAATGTGTTTATTGCCTTTGATAATTTAGTATTGAATTAATATCCATTATTTGGTCTATTCACACACAAAATAGTTTTGATATAAAATGGAAATTATACATTATACAAAAAATATATCCCAGGATACCTAATAATTATAAATGGAAAGTCGGGTAGGCACTATGAACAACGGGCTCTGGGCCTATAGGCCCGCAAACAGAATAACAATACAGGACTCACTTCTTCGATGCACAAAACATTGTTATATCAGTCTGGTGTAGGTATATCTTAAGGTATATCTTAAATCGTAGGTGGGAGTGATGATAGGACATTTTTTTTTTTTCTAATAGTATTGTTTATCTAGGATATATCTTGTTATTATCGATTATGACCGATATGGGTATTGTTAAATTGAGATAAACGACCAGGACGGCCGACGACTGACTCAGGGTCGTCTATTGTCACCTATATTTATCAGAAAAACAGGTTCTAGAATGTTCGCGACCCGGTGACGCCACCGCGCGACGGTTCGCGAACATTCGTAAAGCCGATATATAATAATACTTTAATGTACGTTCCCAACAATAGATTTTCGTTATCTAAAATAGGTATTGCCATTTGAAAATCGAAAGTTGATAGTGTTTTATCAAATAAGGGAGGAAGTTAAAACTATCAAAATTGTAACACAGTGTAAAATAGTAAAACCTAGAAAATTAAAAAAAAAAATTATTTTAAAATTCCTTATACTTCCCGAGTTATTAACTGGTTCATGATAAAAAAATCACCCTGTATAATATTATTAGTGTTTAGAATTAACATAGACTTATAGAAGTTTTCTATAAGTGTATGAGAATTAACGACATTTTTCTGTTTTTATTATCAAAAGCATACTTTTTTCCTCGGTTTGCGTTTTTAATTATAATGCAAAAACTTAAGTTAAGGTTATTTTGTCATTTAATATTTATTCATTAAAAAAATACTACATCAAATTCTAATATTATAGATTTCAATTCCATATATTGACATTTCCAATAAATAAATTATCTAAAACAAAACGATATGAGGCACTTTGTTACATTTCACTATAGGCATGTTGTTAATGTATGTTTTCGTTATAAAAAGAAAAAAAATGTTTACTTAAAATGTATTACTATTTCTTTTGTTTTTAAATGAGGCAGCTATATTTTTTTGTATAAATTAAGACTGAATCAATAAGACTCATAAATTAAAAGAAGTTAATTATTATTTTACTAAATATTGTATATGTTATGTCTTAATGGATGCAATTAGGTGAAAATAATAAGTACGAACGTTTAACTTGATATATAGCATGCCTTATATTGTCGAACTGCACATAACGAACAACACATGCTTCCTGCATCGCAAGGGATTATAACTAGGGATGGCAAAAATTATCCAATTTCACAAAAATCCATATCGGATCAAAAAATATCGATATATCGAGGTTTTTGGATTTTGAATTTTGAGTTTTTTTTAATAACTAGATGGCGTGTTTTGACCTACTGCTCGTACAGTCGTACCAATTGATAAAATATCGATGTACCGATAATGTAGAAGAGAAAATATCGATGTACCGATATTATCGAAAAGTAAATATCGATATATCGTTGCCATCCCTAAATTTATAGCTGAACAGTGTTAAGGTGTGCAGCAGTGCTGCCATGTACATAACAGTATATTAAGAGTTTTTGAAATAAAATGAAGAATTGCTCATATTTATTTTGTTTTGTGGCTTGGTATAGGTATACAATATTTTTATGAAATACGTTTATAGTTACTGACACATACTGTTAATGTTAAATTTTTATTTATTTTGGGTTATAATGTTTTAAAATATAGACTGTAACAATGTGCTCCTGAACTATAACAATTTACCCCACCCTGGGGCAGGTTGTTACATTTTAACTTAGTGACTTGATGGGGTTTTTTTATGTTTTCACTTTATTATAATAAAAATGTATATGAGATGTTACTTTATAAAATGGTCTTACAAAAATTATGACCATAATAAAAGAAAAATCGTAAAAATTCAATATGTCAAAAGTGTAACAACTAACTCCACTCCTATACCCATCACAATTTTAAATTTGTTATAATATTAATTTATTCATAACACATTTTTATTACTTATTTGGTGCAAATCATTGCGATCCTATTCCCAGAAAATTAGACAATTTAATATCAGTCGTCCACAGACGACCACATAAACAATGTACCTAACGTTTGTATGATTTACTTTAATACAAAAAAAGATATTTTTTTTAATTAGTGTTAACTAAAATACGTACTACGTTGTTGTTCCTTAACAATATCTTTATAATATTTGTATAATCCAGACACATTATCTAAAATAAAATAAAAATGTACTGCATTAGGTATATATTTATATTGGTTATTAAAACTATTTAAATGGCAATTATTTTATTAGGATTTGTTTTAGTACTAAATAATTTATATAATTTTATGATGTTTTTATTTCTAAATATATTTATGTAAATAATAAATGGTTCATTAAATAAGATATGTATTTATATGAACTTAATAATTAATTGCTTATACAAATAACTACATAATTTAGGGTTTGTAACATAGGAGAAAATATTGCAGGGCTTGAAACCGGTTACTAGTTTATACCAAACATGGGCAATTTTCCGGAAATTTGGCTAAAAATCGGTTAGCATTATTTTAAACACATTTTAAAACGGGAACACATATTTTTACTGGTTACCGAGATGATTTTCCAAATAACTTAAAACATTATTATAACATAATATGTATAAACCGAGTACCGACTACCGTAACTTATGAACTTATAGTTATAATATGTTTAATTTATTTTAGCTATATAAGCAATGATAAGCTCGTAGCTCCTATAATAATTAATAACTTCTTAAATCATACTACATAATAGGTGTAATACAATTGTTTTTAAAAAATCGATATTCAATTGCTTATCGTTAACCGAATTTTTTTGAAGGGGTTACTGCTTAACTGGTAATCTATAATATTGAATTTAGTACCGCCGTGCAAGTAATAGGTTATCACTAACGACAGGAATGGTTTAAACCCGGTAAACGGTATAAAAATGTTTTTTTTATGTTCCATAATTTCAGTAACGGTTTCAAGTCTGAAATATTTATTTATTTATTTATTTATGCTTAATATACGGAGCGAAATTCCATTTACAATCTGTGTATGAACATGACAGTCATATATAGTATTTTGATAAATTTAAGAGTGTAAGTAATAATTATTAATTAGGTATAAATTATGTATAGCATTAATGAGGCGTTTCAAAGTGAATAAGTGAATTCTATAATAAGTGTATGTAACGAGAAAAAGTAGAAAAAATAAAAATAAAAATAAATTGGTAGTGAATTTTAAATAGATAAATTATATTTTGTATATGTCATTACTTTTTGTAGTAGAAAAAATGTTAAGTTTCAACTAATGTGTGATAGAAAATTGGATCTAAACGGTACATATAGGATGTTTGAGGGAGTATTAAACGTAGATATATTTATGTTTCCTTCAAATAACTATTAAATATTGAATTATTTTATTCAAAAATATTCAAAACGAATCGATCAAAATCAATATAAAAAAAAAATCTTAGAAATTTGTACAACTATTTAAAAATAGTGAAACAATTCCACCTTATTTTTAAAGGAGAAATTAGTTCAAATGTTGGTAAACTTGGTATGATAATAGCATAAATATTGATTATTAAGGTATATATAGTTTAACTTAGGTTATATGATTTAACTGCGGAAACGCACTGAGTATACGTAACGGCCGGTGTTGCTAGTTCCCGGATGGTTGACCAAATAGCTAATGCCCTAAGTTGCCATGTTCAAGCTCAATAAAAAAAAATTGGACTTAGTTCTTAAGTTTTTTTCTAGTATTTTTTTAAAAATATATATGTTTTGTATTTTGTTCAAAATCGTTGAGCCATTACGTGAATCGGTTCATAGGTCACCGTGACGTAGTAAACTATGGTGGGCAAAATTATTTACCATTCATCTTCAGCATCACTGTTTTTTCTATAATAATATATATCATAATTATAAAATACGTTATTAAATATGCTTCCATATATGAACTACATTTTTAATTCTGAGAGGAGCGATGAATGTACTGATTTTACAATGAAGTGTGCGTTTTTTCTTACACAATGATATTATATCATTGAATTCAAATTTAACATCATCCATTACCGCGACCCACTTGTAACCAACTTTACAGCAGAGCGACAGCATTTTTAAATTGTAATATTTTACATACTCTAGGAACATATGCGCCCGCAGAAATTTTTCTAAGGAGGGGCAATGTTTTGATTTGAGGAAAAATATTTTAATTTGAATAGGTATTTTAATATAATAACCTTTTTTATTATACTCGTATACAATATATTATATAACAATAACATAATGTAGAATTTAATGTAGAAATTAACACCTGTAAGCTAATAACCTATGTAGTTGATGCTTAACCAATAAAAAAAAAAAAAATATATATATTATATATAATCACTATATATGTTACAACTTATTTTATTATAAGTAAGGTTATAGGTAAAAAGTAAAGGTATTATTAATTCTCAAAAATAAATTGTAATCGTCTTGCATCTCTTCCGAAACGATTAACATTTTCTTCGTAAAATTTGTTATTATTAATTAGGTCTATTATCGTAGATTTATGTACATTCATCATACATAAAGCATTGAGTCTTTCGTTAGTCATGGTAGAGCGTAACCAAGTTTTAACCCTCCGCAAAGTGCTGGAGGACGGCTCAGCAGTACTGCAGGTAGTTGTCGGGAAGCTAAGGCCAATAAAAATCGCTAAAAATACTGATGGGTAAAATATTTCCGATTCTATCAGTATATCTAGTACATTTTTTGATTTCAGAATATTTGAGCGATTGTGGTAGGTAATCATACCAAATCATTGATTCAGCTGCAAAATTGTCCAGAAAAGAACTATACTTTTTTTAATTTTTTCAGTAAGCGATTGATATTTTAGATAGAGAATATTATGTAGAAAGTTATTTAACTATAGAAAGGCCTGATCTAAAAATACAATTATCAATCGACTGCAAAATATAATCTAATCTAATGTTTTTATAATGATAACCGATTATTCATATAACCGCTTTAAATTTGTTGTATAATATATAGAAATGTATCTTAAAACATTCAATTTACAAAAAAATTTTTGAAAAAAAACAGGGGGGAAATGCCCCGGCACCCCCCCCCCCCCCCCCTGCGGGTGCCTATTTCTAGGAATAAGCAAAGGATATCTAAGTTAATCATTATTGAAATAAACATATCAATCACATATTAAAGTTTCACATTACGATTGTATTGAATACGGTGGACATTTGACACCACGACTGCGATATTCGATAATTGTTCATAATTCCATAAAATCTGAGCCTCTATTCTAAAATTGGTTGGTAACCAAAGTTTAAACAGGGTAAAATATGAATCTATAATTAGGAAAATAAAACTTAAAGTGTATGCAATCATCATTAAAAATGTCAGTATATTTTTAGAGTTTGTGAATTAGGTTGTTTTATTTATTTTATTTTTATTTTTTTTATTTTATTTTACAATACGGGACGAACCCTTTAATACATGAATATAAAAGTATAATAATAATAGTTTTAGTAGTTTATGGAAACGTGGCTCAATATCAGAGAGAGAATGAAGGGTCAGTGTTGGCAATGCGCATAAGACGGATGATTGGTGAGTTAAGATAGTAGTTTGAGGAAGAGAAAGGAATATGAAATGGAACAGATGATCGTGTACGGCAAGAGGGGACATTAAATGAGACATGAGATAGTAATTCAGGACTGTCAATTTTAGATGAAAGGAGATTGGATAGAAATGTCAGGTTAGCTGAATGACGACGATCGGTGAGGCTTTCTAAGGAAAAGAGGTGTTGGATTGGTGTGTAATCGTGGGGTGGACAGACTATCTTTAGTTTGTAAGCAGCTTGACGGAGGAATTTTCTTTGAACCCTTTCTATCATGCTACGTGCGGAAGCGGTGGACGGGTCCCAGAGGACGGAACCATATTCAAGGATGGGGCGGACTAGGGAGCAGAAAAGAGTTTTTAGAGGGGAGAGCAAGTGGAAATCAGAAGAGACACGGTTTATGAAACCAAGCAGTTTAAGAGCCTTACAACATATTATCTGAATATGCATATTAGGGCACAAGTTCCGTGTGAGAGTAAATCCTAAATCCTTTACATAATTATTAAAGGTTTTTAAGGCGGTATTGTTTACGGTGTAAATATGCTCGATTACAGCATTAATACGACTAAAAGTCATAACTGAACATTTAGCTATATTAAGAGCTAGCCCCAAAGATTCACCCCACGCAACTAATCGTTGAAGGTCGTTTTGAAGAAGGTGACAGTCAGAGGTGGATTTTATACGGAAAAAGATTTTCATATCATCAGCAAAGATAAGGAGTTTGGCATGCTGGAGGACGGAGACCGCTGAGTTTACGAATAGGGCAAACAGGAGAGGAGAAAGAACAGCACCTTGTGGTACACCTGAGGAGGGGGTAAAGCGGTCCGAAGAGGTGGAATCAACAGTTACCTATTGGATCCTATTTGAAATGTATGAGCGAAACCAGGAAAGTAATGGTTCGCCGATTCCTATGGAGTCTAGAGTCGACATAAGATGATTGTGATCAACACGGTCGAAAGCCTTGGAGAAATCTGTGTAGATTACATCTACTTGGCAATTATCGCGAAAAGAATCATATATATATGAATGTAGACTAAGGTTACAAGTAAGAGTTGATCTTCCAGGACGGAAGCCATGCTGCTCATCAATTAGGATATGGTTCAAGGGAGAACGAATCGATTTAAGAACAAGCGTTTCAAATATTTTGGATAAATGTGGGAGGATAGTTATGGGACGATAGTTAGAAACATCAGTTGAATCACCAGACTTAAGAATGGGTCTAATAGAGCCAAGTTTAAGTGCAGACGGAAAAATACCCGAGTCGATAGAACGCCTAAACAATAACCATAATGGTTCTGCAAGAACAGATCGAAGTTTGTACAAGAAATCACCCTGGATACCATCAGGACCAACAGATTTGACATTGCGAAGGGAACATAAGCATTTGTAGACGTCACTGATCGAAAAATAGGAATTTGACGGGAGCGGAAAGAGGCAGATAGGATGAGGTGTTTGGGACGGAGTCGGTGAAGGCTGGGTGAACACAGAGGAGAAGTAAGTAGCAAAAAGGTTAGCAGTGTCGGGAAGAGATGTACATTGCTTACCATGTAGTGAAACACATAGGTATAGATTGAGAAGAGCGGTTTTTTCTGATAAAACTCCAAAAATATTGGGGATTGTGTAATAGGGATGATTCAGTACGAGAGACAAAATTGCGGTAGCATTGTTTGGAGATGAATTTAAATTTAGCGCGGAGAAATGAAAAATGCTTGTAATCTGATAATAGCTGGGATGACTTAAACTTGGCATGAGCGCGAGACTTAGCAAACACAAGTTCTTTGAGCTCCTTAGTGTACCAAGAGGGGAAAGTTGAGGAATGAAAAGAGATTTTCGGAACGAAAGTTAAAATTGAATAATGGAGAGCATCAAGGAAGACAGACGTGGAATCATCAGGGGAGTATGACAGAAAGGTACTTTTCCAATTGAAATAGTTAAAGAAATTGGTGATCTGCATGTAATCAGCCTTACTAAAGTTATAAAATGATTTGAGGGAAGCAGGTAGAGGAGCATGAATGGGGAGATTTATAGAGAGTAAGAGAGGTGGATGGTACGTGTCAGCAGGCACGACAGGGTCAAGAGCATGTTTAACAGTTATGGAGTTTAGGTTAGAGAATATGAGATCGAGAAGAGATTGGTGAGAATTTAGTATGTAGTTATGTTGGAAGAATCCATGAATGGCGAGTCTTTCAGGAATGGCAGTATATTCAGAGATTGTTTGCGATAGGAAACATAGGCCATGTGCATCATTTTACCATGAAATGAATGGAAGATTATAATCACCAGTGAGGATAAAACAATGGTTTGGGTAGTTTTGAACAATAAAATCAATTGTGTTTAGATGAGTGGTATAAAGCTCAATGGGTGACGAGGGTGGTATATATACACTGCTAATTATAATATTCAAGGAGTTAAGAGAGAAGTGGACAAATATTTGCTCAACATTATTATAAGGTACAATAAGGGGGGAGGAATTAATGTCTTTACGAACAGCTACTAACACACCACCACCGCGATTAAAGGAGCTGGTTTGTGGAGACCTGTCGCATCTATATATATTGTAATTATCGAGACCAAGCTCAGAAGAGTAAAAACTGTTAGTGAGCCAAGTTTCCGTAAGAACAATAAAGAAATAGTTAAAACATGAAGTATTACAATTAAAATTTACAAGTTTAGTACAGAGGCCGCGACAATTCTGGTAGAATCCATTGATGTTGTATGTAATGGGGGTGTTGGCGATGTTTATTGTTGAGGATGATGTTGAACTCGGATGTCGTTTTTTGAACGGGAAATTACGCACGGAGAACCGTTTTTGAACGTGATGGTTAGGTTGTTTTCGCCTGCAGCAGCTCGACGGTCTAACTCAAGGTGACAGGTACGAAGTTGTTGACGTTCAAGTGAAGTTTTGTCACGTACAATGCTAGTAAGTGGTAGAAGAGACAAATTATGGATTTTAGCTTGACGATAGGACGTCAGAACAGCAGAAGCAGCTTCACAGGAGCCAAAAATAACTTTTAGAGGTCGAGTTGAAGATGGGGTTGGTTTACCAAGTCGAAACGATTTGAAATCAGAGTTTAAATCAGTAGAGAGTTTAGAAAATATGTCACGTACCGAGACCTTGTCGTCGTTGATTTTAGTAGGGAGATCGCTCGACGTGGATTCAGGTAGACCATACATAATGACATTGAGTTTGCATCGATCACGCTCGGTAAATTCTTGTAAGACATCCGAAATTTGGGTGGATGGGACAGTTGATGGATTTGAAGTCTTTGACTCTAGAGTTAGAACCTTAGATTCAAGGAGGTCAACTTTGGTACGGAGTTCAGAAATTTCAAGTGAGAGTGAATCAAATCGCGATGTAAGAGCATTGATACTCGTTTTAAGGTCTGAACCTAGGGATTTGTGGTCAGCCAACAGTTTATCTTGAGATGATTGGATATGTTGAATAGCTTTTAAGATGTCATCGTTCGAAGTGGATATCTTAGAAGTAGTGGAAGCTGTAGAACCCGAACGGGTAGTAGGTGGTGAAGGCCTGGACATAGTTTGAAGTAGGCAAGTAGAAGTAGAAAAGAACGAAGTATATGTTGAGGGACAAATGGCGTGTACTACGACACACTGTATAAGTGAAGTTTCTGCGCACACAGTGTATACGATGAGAGTGAACGGGTCGTATCTCAAATTGGCAGAAGTAATTACCGGGCGGCGCAATAATGAATCAGTGTGTCCGTCGAGCAGATAATAATAAATAAAACTTACGTATTTACGGCGGCCGTAAGTAGAGAGCGAACGGGTCGTATCTCAAATCGGCAAAAGTAATTACCGGGCGGCGCGATAAGGCAGTCCGTGTGTCCGTCGAGCAGATAATAATAAGTAAAAACTTACGTATTTACGGCGGCCGTGTATAAGTAAGAGGAAATCACAGTAGTTGTCCTTTTGGGGAGAGTTTTGATCGAATTGACACAAAAATGACACCAATATAGGGACGCACTTAAAACAAAACAGATAAAACAAAGTACGCAAAAAACTGGCTACTATAAGCAGAAATATGAGCAAAAGAGTCGGAAGCGATTCTATTACGTTACACGATTTTAAAAACATTTAAAATTTTTTTTTATTTATAACTTTAAATGACTGTCACAAATTATTATAATATTGACCTGACAAGCGAGCAATATAGGTAATATCTTAAGATAATTCATGTTTTTATATTCGGAACAGTTTCAATTTATAAACCCAATGTGCTTAGAGCTTCGCTACAGGTAGCGTCAACATGATCATTAAAAGTAAGATCGAAGGAAAATAGAACACCTAAATCAGTAAATAACGCACCGTTGAAAAACTTTTTAATTCAAAATTGTTTATTTTATATAGGGCTATAGTTTTATTTCTTAGACTGCTTAATGTTTACTTGTTTTAGTTCTTAACTGAACCAATGAGGAAATGTAGGAGGACAGTTAATTTCTTGGGTACACATTTCTCGATAACATCTAAAACTATATCATAGAATATATTATATACTGTTTCTAGGTTATTACATTTGTAGAGACAATTTCAATATACTATGCTTAAGATATGGTTAATTTTTGAATATTTTGCTTTTCTTAAGTCGCAATGATATATAACCGAGTTATCACGAGTTATTTTATTTTTATTATATTTAAAACTCACTAGTAATGGAGGATGGTAACTTTTAGATGGAACTCAGTGATCATTTTTAAAAGGAGATTAAACTGACCAATCACGATGAAATTAAAGCAGTAAATAATAAATCAGTTCCTTCTGATCTATAATCGAATTGCAGGCTACCACAATTGGAAAAAAATTGTACATCAGGTGAACTATATTATTATAGTCACTCAAAAACTTAACTTTGTAATTGCACTTTCATAAAATAAATTCAATAGATTAAATATAGCAATTATTAGTGAAACTTCATTAATTTTATACATCAGGGATGGCAAATTATTTTGATGCTACGTGCCAAAAATTACGTTTTTTTTTCAAGTTTGCCATTAATTTATGAAAAATAATATATTCAATATTATAAGAAAAAAATTATTTAAAATTATTTTTTGATCTTTTTTTGAAGACATTGATGATACTGAAAAAGTACTAACATTGTGATGTAATTTATTATTAAAAATAAAAATAATAGATATAATATTATATATATTTTAATTTTTCGTGTGCCACCTCGGGCACGCGTGTGGCGTGCCATGGAATTGCCATCCCTGTTATTGATAATATTCTATAATAATTTATTGTCTTACCAACATGTAATATGTCAATTGTTACAATGATATTTTTGTATACATTATACTCTAATAAAAACATATAACATATATATTATAATTACATAAAATAGATAATATTTCACAATAATTTCTATTCTAGAAATGTGGTCATTTATGATTTATACACTCCATTAGATTCAAAATGAATGTTATTGTGCACTGCAAATGTTTGTCCATTGATTATTTAAATAAACACTATACATTATAAATATTATGATAAGTATAACTTAAAGAATTTACTTCTAATAACTTTTATTAATGTAAGAGATTGGGAAGTATGAATTAAGGTAAGTAACACCTCCTCTTGAATAGCCGAAGAGAGAAAATCATTTCACAGCCAAATTTCACAGCTTGAAGATATTTTGTCAATAAAAAACTTATTAATTTATTAATGTATTAACTTAAAAAAACAAATCTGTACAACCGAATTTAAATATTTCACATGCCTATGTAATATTATAACTATTATTATTTTGATTACCAAATCACATTTGTAATGTATGATTATTATGACGAATTATAATGTTATTTTAATGTAAAATATAAAATGCAACTTGTATTTTCCTGGCTAATGAATTATTTGTCGACGTCGTAGTAAATATTTAATTAGAATAAAAAATTAAGGTAATTCTCATAAACTTAAACACAAAAAATACTAGGGGGAATATCCATTAATTTATTTTAAAAAAAAACCCTTAATTAGTTAAATATTTTAACATGTGTCATTAAGATCTCTAAATTCTATAGAATATATTTTCAGCCAATTATATACTTACTATAATACTTTTTTAAAAAATGTTCTGAATAAAAATGTATAGAAACAATAGGTATTATATTTATAAATTGTATACAATTTAGATAAATGATTATTTACATGTTTTGTTAGATACCCTGATAACCTTACAGATTTAAGTGATTTCTGTTAAGTCAAGAATATTAAATTTTTGGATATATTTGGTTAAACAAATTATTGTTACAAGATTTTGAGAAAATGTCTAGTCTAAGTATAAAATATTAGATGGTACCAACACGATATTAAGGTCATTAGGTAAGGATAACCACAATAGCACCCGATGTAAAAAATATAAATTATGAACTTCTTTGAAAATATCTATAAAAGGTTCTCGTGGTACAATACATTTTGAATTATAAAATGGTTACGAGAATTTTAAACTTCAGTGGCAATTAAACGTGTGAAAGCTTATAAAATTATTACTTAATTAGGTAGTTAAATTTAATATTTATTTCTATTTAACATTAAGATCCCTAAATTCTATAATATGTCTTTTCGTCAAATAATTATATACTTACGACTTTTAATATTATATTCTGTTTCAACATTTATAATTTTAAAAATGTAATTTTTATAGGTAAAAGCACAATTATACCCTATTATATTGAAAATTTAAACAATAAACGTTAATCATGTACTGTTATACAGATGATTCATATTTAACGTTCGACATTCAAAATGTCTAAAAATATACATTAATATTTTTCATATTTTTTTTTTTTTTTTTAATAGGTTGGTATCCAAATTTTATACATTTTAACATTTTTAAATGGCAACCTATATGATATAACATTTCCAAAAATGTATAAAACAGTTTTTATATAAATTTTGTATAAGAAATTTAATTTCTAAATGATCCATTGGTGAAATATAGCCCCTCAAAGTAAAGCATGTCTTGGAGGTGTTGAGTATTTTTCGATTGTAAACATAAGGAGTTATAGATATTTTCATATGCATATATAACATGTTTTAGTATAGACTGTGAGCCTTCCAAGTTTCTAGCATTTTTGTTAGTAATTTAATTGAAGATATACATATTGAAGATGATGAAAATTTGTTATCAAATATCTTATGGACATTGGAAACAAGAGAAAACCGTTCCCAAAAAACGTAAAAAAAATACGTTTAAATATCTATAAAAAGCACAAGTAAACAAAATACGTCTTTCGTCGTCAAATGATATTAACTAACAAACCATTATGGATGTGTAGTGAGTGAGTGAGTTGATTCAAAAGTTTGTAACCAATAATTATTGTATAAGCCTATTTACAAATCAAAACCATTAGATAAACACAGGATATATTCTGTGATTGTATGGTTTGTTTACAAAATCTTTATAAACACTAAACAGTGTAGCCAAATTATATAATTTTTGTTTTTGGTACCTAGGAAAACACTAGAGTCCTTTCTCTATGACAACAGAATAACCAGAAGGCGCACTTTTCTAGAATTACACGGATTAGTAGCATAGGGGATAGATTTGCTACACCTGTTGGGATATCAGTGTAGTCTGTATAGAGATAATAACCAATATTATTATTGACTGGTACAACTTATTGATACAATAAATATTGTATATACGTTTATTTGTGTTTATCTATAATGATAACATCAAACATGTTTGGACTCAGTTTCAGCAGTAAAAGATAATTTTTAATTATTTTTAAATCCTGGCTACACGGATATCCCAAAAAAGTTATCACAGATTTTCGACTTCTCATTAAGTGAGCTTTCTGGTTATTCTGTCCTATGACCAGTGGTCGGGATCGACGCTACTAGTTTTTTGTAGCATGCTAACGCTACAGCTACTCCCCCCCCCCCCCAAAAAAAAGGTAGCTCGCTATCGCTACTTTTTTTAAATGTAGCGCGCTGCTTCTAACGCTATTGTTTAGATGTAGCGTGCTACTTTTTCGCTACATTTTTAAAAATGTTCTTATTGAAAACTTGTATTTTAGTTTGTACTGATTTGACATTTGGTCACTGGACAGGACCCAGGACAAAAACTTTACTATTACACTAATCATCATCATAATATAAATAAACAAATATAATCATAATTAATATTTTAATAATCACCAATTAGATTGTAGGTAGCGACAAAATAATGATAATTTTCGGTTAGCGTAGCGAAAATGTTTAGTTTTCTATAGTATTTCGCTATCTAAGGCATAATGCAGCGACGCTACGTCAATCGCTACAAAATAATAGAGTAGCGTGCTACTGTAGCGTCGCTACAATTAGCGCACTACTCCCGACCACTGCTTATGACCATGGACTAAGATATAATGTACTGGAAACGAGTAGCTTATCAATGGCCTCAAAAGTATGGACAAGAGGCAAATGTGGTTGGTCGCAATAATTATTGAGATTTTATATAGCCATATTATGTATAAAATATGGACTGAGATACAAAATGTGACGCCAAACAAAACCACCGGTAGCGTTGAAAACATTCAATGAACAGTGGTGATGATACAAAGGAACTTTTTGCGGACCGCCCACCCTCAATCGCCCACCGTGTCGTTTCCAGTCCATTATATCTTAATGTGCGGATATAACGGACTAAAATTTAGACGTCCATAGTTTTTATTCTGATTTACTTTATTCTGTGAAATATCAGAATCTACATTATAATCAAGTTTGGACTAGATAATATCGCACTATACACTTGAGCACTGGATACCTATAATTTAACTAATATGTTATCATTTTAATTTTACATTTTATACAATTTAAATAGGTAGATTGTTCATTAAATATTATTAGTTTTATAATCACAAGAATTTCAAAATAATAAAAAATTAGTGATAAGTAATAACATTTAAAGAGTGCCTATGTCAGTTTTTTGAAATACCTAATTCTATTAAGCATCGTATTGTGATTCAAAAACTATTGATCATAGGCAATTTAAATTGTCAAATATCAATTAATTAATTATAAATTTATAAAATACAATTTTAAATAAAAATTTTAATTCAAATTTATTTTAATGTCTGTCATGTGAATTATGTATCTATTATCTAATATTATAATAATATGATTATTTATTATTGAATTTCTTTATATTATCAATAATCATGAATCATGTCATCATTTTTCATGTTTGGTTAGGTAAAAAATAATCACTTACTTAAACTATAGTCACGAATTGAATTCATACACTCTAAAAGTATAAAAAAGTTATTGTAAATAAAATTAAATAAATATTTGATTACATTTTAAAAAATGTATTTAATTGAACTATATAATATTATGTGTATATTAGCATGGAAAATGAAAATTTTTTATAGGTAGCCATTGGATTTTTTTTATAATTAATGTATTAAATGTGTGTGTTGTGCCGTCAGACTCCTACATGCCTTAATATATTGCATGCGTATATTATAACAGTGGTCACACGGTATTTTATATATTATTATACTATTCTATATATGTGTAATGTGTATTGACGTACATTTGAATAATCATAATAATAAACCATATATTAAGTGCAAACCACGATTTAAGATAGTATTGTTAGGTTAGGCACCGGCATCAAGATTTGGGTTAGGTTAGGGTATGCGTACATATAATTTTATATAATATTTTATTATATTATAAATTAAGTAAAGTTGTATTATATGATCTTACTATTGATAGCTGTAGTGAATGTATAAACGTAAATCGTTAGTAAATGATCAGTGTTTCGAATTATAAATTATGTAAAATATTAGTGGACTTACATTTATTAACATCTGTTAATTTATAAACATATCTATTAATTAAGTTATTAAAATCTTACGATTTAGAACACAATTTAAACATTTAATTAAATAAAATTATAATAAATATTTTCGGTCTTTAGTTTGGTGTTCTATATTTTGTAAATAATGCAACTTCAGTTATATTATGTTCAATTGTAAACAGAATAAAACATTCATCGTATCCATGAAAACAATATTCACTGAGATAAAAACATGAATAAATTGTTTCCACTCAATTGACAACGTACCATAAATTGATTACATAGGTACGGCAAAGTAATCAGTTAAATAAAAAAACTAATTTCTAATCAAAATTGATTATAAATTATTTATATCCAATATCTTCGTTTGATGTTTTATATGTGATTTTTCGTTAAAAAGCTGGTTAGAGTTTCCGTTAGATCAAAACTAAAATAATATAGGTTATACGGACAATTGGTATACCGTTGGTATAATCCATTGTTAGAGATTTTAAACTTATAAGGTGATACAAAATCATTCTCAAGGAAGTTTTACTGTGATTATATGTGTAAGTATTTTATTTTATTATACATTAATTAAAATAGTAAATGAGTTTACCATTAATATCTGTGAATGTATAAATGTATATCGTTATTATATTATGATTCGTGGTAGGAATTATAAATTATGTATAAAATTAGTGGACTTACCAACTGTCACCCCTGGAAATGTATAAACATAATAATTATTAAAGTTTATAAAATACTACGATTTGGAATATAGCTAATCAGTTAATTCTGTAATTTTATAAATATTTTATTTTGTGTTTTGTAAATAATGCAACACCATATATGTGTTCAAACTTCAAACTGAACGGAATATCACGTTCATTATAATATGCATGAAAAAAATATATTTTCTCTAAGATTACACTTAATGACAAAACTCCCAATAATAATCAATTGATTGTTTTCCATTCAATTGGCATTATACCACAAATGGATTTTCTCATAGTAAATAGTAAATTAAAATAACAGAGATGATTAAATATATCTAATAAAACATTCTTTGATTTTCTATTAAAAAACAAATACTTGGTCGATATAATTTTAAGTAATACACACCTATTATAGATTCGTAGCGTAACGGTTGGTACTTTGAACGGTAACAAGTAAAAATCCAATAACATATTTCTTAAGAATTGAGGGATAAAACTATTGAAAAAATAGAATTTTCCACACAAACAAGAACCACACAAATTGTTACACTTATCTATCAATGTTGCAGAAAGAGGTTAGTTGTCTTGAGATTCTGAAGATTAGAAGAGAAGATGGCCTAGTTTGGTGAGATACAACTTTAATGGTATGTTCAGTGGCTTTAGTTTATACTTGATCAATCAAGGGCATTAGACATGTGGTATCCTAATTTGTTTCTTAATTATCGATATTTAAGTTTTTGTTAGTGTAGTTGTCCAATACATATTTGAATTGGCTTAGACAGATAGGTGGGTTATTAGAGAAAATATCCTCAGCTGGTTTGAGACTAGAGGATATTTTGTCGACATTCTTGGATGAGGAGTTAGATCTGGATCTAACTACTTTAGGCTTTTTTGTGACATTCCTGCTTATGCTGATGTCGGCCACGTGAATGGATGAGTTTATCGAGGGTGGTGAGAATGGTGATACTAGAGATAAGGCGTCGGAGAAAGGTCTTTTGTGTGGTTCATTAGATGAAGTGTGATGGTTTTCGGGTTTGTGATTCTGGTTTTGGGATGAAGGCTGAAGAATTCCGTTTGTTTGAAGATCCTCTGTGATCTCTTCCATTGTCTGAGGGAGTGTGAGAAAGTGGTTAGTACTTTTAATGTGGGGGTACGTATAGCCGTTTCAGGGACATAACTATTTGTGGGGGAGTGTGTGGAAGGTTCTTCCACATGAGGTATAAAATAAAGAATAATAGGTGTCAAATAATATTATTGTTGTACTTGGTTCTTAAACATAAATATCAAATAAATAAATGTTTAACCTTACGTTGGGTATAGCCTGTATGAATGTATGTAATAAAAAATTAATTTATGTTTAAAAGTTTGGTAGGTACATTTCGTAACAAAACTACGAAACCGTATTCATTTGAATTGTTTTATTTACTGTATAATAAAATTGAGTGTTTACAGTAAATTATAACTTATAAGCTATAATTTTAGGGAACTTTTTATCAAATAAAGATTCAGAAGCTAACAAAAAGTATACAAATAGTTATACAGTTACATAATTATATCAATAAAACCAAATTCTATTATTTTTAAGAATAAACTATATTATATAAAAGACAATTACAGTGAAACTTCCATAATATAACAAACTTCCATTTAACGAAATTTTCTGTTTAACGAAATATTTTTAAGAACTATGACCTTCATTGTTAATTACACGTAAATTTATCTTCAAATAACGAATCTGATATTTCTATATAATGAAATAATTATTCGATAAAAACCAGTTTTTGTAAATGTTGTCATTATCAAATTGATAGTTTATGTCGGTGTCGGCACCGATGCGGCCGGGACATTTGCGGTCGGCACCTTTTGCGTGCCATTTGCGGTCAATTTATTTCTATCTACCTGACTATAAGATTTGGGTGCTAAATATAATATTTTATATACTATATACTTAATTTATGCTAATAGGTATAATATAATACTTTTTTACTATAATTCATTACATATTTAAACTTGATAAATGATAATGACATCGAATATCCACAATCAACCAAACGGCTGTATCACAAATTGGTTTATCCAGTATAAATAAATATCACGGCCAACACATTTTTATACTATGACAGTTTGGCGTATAACGTGTAAGTAGGTGAATGGTGATTGACAAAAATATTATTATTATGTGCATTTTAGATTCTGAGCGGAGCGATGAATGTATTGATTTTACAATTTTACAATGTGTGTTTTTTTAAATTTTTTTTTAATTTAATTTTAATTTTTGTGTTTGTCATTAGATTTAAAAAAAAAATAGGGTATGTTCTTTATGTAAGTACAGTGAATTGTGATTGACAAGTATATAATTACCTATATCAATTATAGTAAAAAAGTAATATATAATACCTATTAGCATAAATTAAGTATATAGTATATAAAATATTGTATATAGCACCCAAATCTTATAGTCAGGTAGATAGAAATAAATTGACCGCAAATGGCACGCAAAAGGTGCCGACCGCAAATGTCCCGACCGCAAATGTCCCGGAACCGTTTATGTCATAGTTCTAAAATTGTACATGATCAATGTACCCGATAAAGATAAGACACCGAAGGTAGGCAAACTGATTAATTTTACTGTAGTACACTTCAGTTCCAATATTGGTGCAAACGAGTATACATTCTTTCGTTTTCTCTTGGTCCGTACAAAAAAAATATTGTAGAATAGGTTAGAAAAAAAGTAATATGCATTTTAATATCTTTAATTCCTCAAAATGAATAGTTTATATAAAGATCTATACTAATTTATAAAAAATAAATATATTGTAACAATACTCTTACCAAAAATTGATTTTTGTTCTGCAAAAATATAAATATTGATATTATTTGATACCTGGCTATAACGGTAGATATGATATTTTGTAAATATAATTATATTTTAAAAAAGTCTCCAGATATTGAATTAAAAAAAAAATATATATATAATAGTTTTAAATTTTAATTAGTAATATACCTAAATCACAAATTCAAAATAATATGTTACGTGTTTGATCACGTTTACAGTTGATCACTTAATACTATATGTATTAACAATTGTTTATATAACAATTCTCATAGGCTATGATTTTAGTATGACTATAATTTCCTGTAATTAACCAATTGATATTTTTAAAACTTATTATATCAATTATATGCCAATTAATTCTTAGTAATTTACTTATAGGTACTAGCATACAAAATATAATTAAAATTTTTTTAATTTGAGATGTTTCTACAAATTATAAATACATTTTTTTTAGTGATACATTATTCAATAGATATTGAAAATTAATATATGATTTCCGGGCTTACCCGTTCCAGTTACTGAAATTATGAGAAAATGTATTATTTTAATAATATTATTTAGTTATTGCACTTATTAAATATAATTCTTAACATTTTAGATTCTGATTAGATAAGATTAGATACGATGATATTAGATTAAGCGGGCTCAGAATCATAATTAATGTACAGTGGGTTCTTCGGTTTCCGTCGACAAAGACGCAGTAAACGTAACGCTGACACGTGCCGCGTAACGTTATTGTATTAATTATTATATTTATTACATTAAAATATAATTTGTTTCATAATAAATAAAGATTTGAATTATTACTCTCATACAAATGTTCTTAGAATAAATATACAGTTCACTAATAACGAACTATGGGGAGCAAAGTAAAGAAACATTTGATTGTCCTAACAAACTGGATTCGAAATAATATTGCGAAAGTAAAATTGTTTCATAACGCGTGTGAAGTGCATCCATGAAGAGGAACTAAGATTCAAGGATTCAAGCACGAAAGCAATAAAAAGCAAGGTAAGTGAACATTTCCTAAACGTATGGTAGTATGGAAAGAGGGGGACGTGTTCATTCTATGGGTAGATATGGAATAACGTGGTTAGCACATCAGGCATAAAATATGTAACATATTTATAGAATATAGTTAAAAAAGATGGAAGAGCAGATTCTAACTTCGACCAAAGACAAATTATCAGTGCACCGGTTCACAGATAACACTGGTGAAAAAATGCCTATAACGGGCTGACAAGGTTCAACGAAAGAAGGCCTGGAGACGGGGAATGCCATACAAAGGGAGTTGTAAACTTGTGACAATGGAACATTAGACGAGGACAGATAACGAGCCGATTAACGAAGTTTCAAGCATTACTCTGTGATGATAATAGTAAGAAAAAGTTGAAAAAGTTGATAAAGTACGAAGCCACAAAGAAACGAATGACGATGCGTTCCTTGAAATGTATTTTGACCTTATGTTAAAAGCTGAAAATGGATTGGCGCTAGGGTGCAAAATAATTAATGAGTCAGAAGAAAAAAATATTACACGTGGTTCAAGCAAAGGAACGCACATCTCAAATTATATAAAGTTAAAGCCATCAAAAGTTCTGATATTCAGCAGGTCCTTTGAGGATTGGTCAGCATTTCATTATATGTATAATATTTCACTAGTACATTGACTAGATTGAATTATATAGTTATAATAATTAGATGAAGAAGTTATTATAATGAATTATGCAGTTACATGAAAATCAAAACCAATAAATATGACAATAAGCGATTGTTAATTAAATCGCAAGTGAAAAGAATTTACAAATTACCATATGTGATGAATCGGCGGATAAGTTGAGGCATTTTACAAACGCATTGAAACAACACAGGCATGCCCTACAAGCGTTAGATGACGATCCGGAAGTATGAAGCGCAATAACTATACTTCAATGGGAGACATTAAACGCAAAACAGAATTACCTTTTCTAAAGGAAATTAAAGGTGATTTACACAAGAGGTGTCAAGTTTTGGAGGCTGTATAGAAAGTTCGAAGGGTAAAATTGAAATTCAAACCTATGATATTGTTTTAGTCTATTTAGTGCACATAATAATATTGTAATATTATGATCACGGGGTTTTAAACATTATCAGACCTTTCGTCTTTTAAATATCGAAACTGCGTTGGCTGACAACTGTTTTAAGCAATCTAAGCAGATGATATATTATTACCATGTTTCACTAATGATTATCATTCAAAGTACGTTAGATTCGTCAAAATCATAAAATCTGTGAATGAACTCTTAATAGTGTATACTTTATACAAGCATAAATCATTTAATTAAACTTTTTTAAACTTAACACATTTGCTCTAATCATAAATACGTTTTCTTTGGGTGATAAATTGTATAATATTAAAATTAATATACGGTTTCTTGGCTTACATATTTGGTTCACTGAAATTATAAAAAATTGTATTATTTAAGTTAATTTATCATACTTATCAAGAATAATCTTTCACATTTTAAACTTTAAACGAAATTAGTGTGTATTGGATTTAAAATAACAGAATCTTTTTGTATATTATTTTAAATTATTTGTCTGATAACTCGTTTTGGACCTTTAGGCCCCTGCAAACCCTATTAATTTTCATCAAAACGATCGTAGCGACTGACAAAAATTAAAGTACTTCTAGTAGTTATATTTAAAAAAGGTAAAGATGTTTTAATTGGTCAACAAGTCTACTTTTCATCGGTCGGAGCATATTTTTTATATTTTAGATATTTTTGAATATATTCAATACTAAAAATGTATACATTTATAAAATGTAAAATATTTACTCTCGTCAAGAATTTGCTAAAATTGAAAAAGTGCTCTGACCGATGCAAAGTAGATTTGTTTACCAACACAAACATCTTTACATTTTTTAAATCGAACCACTATAAGTACCTTAATTTCTGTCAGTGCGACAGCTATTTCACGTCCATAAATTGGTTTTATAAATATTGGATTATTTTGATTTAGACATAGAATGACTTGTACATGTGCGTGCGTGCGACCATAAACCAGATAAGAAATAACAATGTATTGTAAATAGATGCAGGTCACGGGTGATGTTAGTGGAGTATACACACACTAATGATCATTTAGTACACACACAAAGACGATCAGTAATCCCAGGAACAAATTAATTGCCTAAACACAACTCCTTAAAAATTACACATTTGCTCTCTAATAACCTCTTATAAAATCTTAATAATAAGATTATAATCTAGACAACCTCATGGGCTTTTTAGTATATTTTAATTTTAAAGCGAGTTATGGGAATTTTAAGATGTATAAAAAATTTACAATTTTAAAATTCTCATTACATTAAAATTAAAATATAACAAAAAGCCCATGAGCTTGCCTAGATAATAATCTTACCTTTAGATTTTATAAGAGGTCAATTCGCTCTAATTTTAATACTAACGGAGCTACACGTGTTATGCTGAGCGTACAATTTGCTATGTTACACACTTGTAAGACGGAGACATGTGAGACAACACATGCGGGTATACCGTCCTCTTAACATATTATTCTATAATCTTCAATAGAGATTCTAGCTCAATATTAAGTTCCCCATATGTTATTAGTACAGCGCCGTCTGTAATCGTGCGACTCATTACGGTGGATTTTCCATGCGGGTTGTCGTATGACTTTGGTCTCCTTATTCTAGTCTTCATGATTACGCCGCTGGTTTGAAGAGATGTCTTCGCCCGCATATATACTCATAGTTCACTAATTACTGTAATACCTAAATAATCTTGGTTTCTACACACTTTATAATATTTCTGTCTTCGTAGCCAACGCACACCCGTGAACATCACGTAAATTTTAGTTGTTTGGCCAATCAATGCTAAAGAATAGCCGGAAATGAAACAAATTGGAAATTATTTTTATAACGGATATATTAATATTATAAGTACACTACCTATATATATATATATTTATAGTTGTTTATAGTTTATACTTCATACAAACATAATTTATTTCTTTAAACTTGTTTAAACTTCAGAAATTTGTTCGAATTTTAAAATATAAATACATTTTCATTTGGTGATGAATTGGTCAATATTAAAATTAATATACGGTTTCTCGTCTTACTTTTAATATCCACTGAAATTATAACAACATTTATTATTTTAATAATATTATTTAAATTTAGTCTTCACACTTATCAAAGATAATCCTTCATATTTTAGATTTTAATAGTATGTGGTATATATTGGATTTCTTAATGAGAAATTGTTAATTCATAATTATCTTCCATATACCACAGTAATAAACCTATATTTATACCTATTTTAGTATTGATTAAGTCTAATTTGTACAGATATGATCACTGTTTTTTTTTTTCATAGCAGTTTCGTCTTTCAATATTTAAAATTCGTTGCCTAACAATCATTTTAGACAATCCAAGCAGGCGATGTTGTTACCATGTTTCCTTATGATTAGCTTTCAAAGTATGAGAAATTCGTCAAAATCTCAAATACACCGTTTTTGCGCTATGTGCATTGGCAACTACCGGTTTCTATATAATGAACCATGATAGATTAAAATAATAGTTATCGTCAATAATGTAACTACCTATTTGTAACTCTTTAGAACTCATAAAATCAATTATATTAGAATATTAGTTATTAAAAACATAAGCGCATCTATATTATCATTTAATTAAACTATTTTTAACTTCAGAATATTTTTCGTATGATAAATACATTTTCTTTCGGTAATAATTTGTACAATATTAATATAAATATACAGTTTTTGGCTTACACTCATCGTGCTCTGAAATTATAAGAATATTTATTATTTTAATAGTATTTATTTAATAATAATTTATGTTTAGTTATCAGACTTATCAAAGGTACATTCACATTTAAGATTTTAAGAGAATGTGGTGGTATAACGTGTTAAATTTATAATGACTGGTTGATTTTGTTTTTGTATTACATATTATGTTAAATTATTTGTCTGTTATCATGTTTTTGACATCAAAACATCAACTACAATCTTCAAAAATGATTCAAACTCAATATGAGGTTCCCAATAAGTTGCTCCTACAGTACCTTTAGGTATAGTTGAAAATGTTAAAAATAGGTAAATTATTGCAATTTTATTTTATAAGAATTTTAAGTTTTAATATTTTGATAAATGTGATATTAAAATGAGAAATTATTTTACGTTAAACGATTATTATTTTTTTGACGTCACTTAAGTACACTAGTACAGTGCGTGTCAAGTGCGGAAAGTAAGCTATTTTTCCTGCACGAGCCACACATACCTACTATTTTTTGTCATATGCCTCTGCGTTAATTATTCATTAAATAGGTGTAATGAACGGGCGGAACCTTTTTTGCCTTAATTTTGTTTCTATATGATTCAATTTTCACTCAGAGTTGTTTAGACCAATTTAAAATTAAATTGGCAATGATTTTAATATTTGAGTCTCATTTAGCGTTATCCAGAAAACACCACAAAGCCATACTCTTTGTTTTCCAAATTATTTTATTTTTTACAAAAGTGATAAATTTAATTTAGTCCACAATATTTATAAAAATGTATTATTAAAAAATCAAATTTACCCCATTATAAAAATCTACACATAATAAAATCGATTTTAATCGTTCAAAATATATTTATTAATACCTCTATCCTTTATTTTTTAAATGATTACACATATACTTGTGTGTACTTGTCTATTTGGCTGTAGATCGCGTAATTAGCACCATTAATTCTTCTTGGCGTTCGCTTAAATATAATATTTGACTGAACAATTGTCAACTTAATTTTAAATTGGTCTAAACTACTCTGGGCTAAACGGGAATCATATGGAAACAAAATTTGGGCAAAACGGACTACGCTCTAATAAACTATAGTTAGTTATACTATATATAAGCAGGTATCAATAGCTAAATAAACAGACATGTCAGCAAACTCGCGTATTTTTCCTACCACTGCGCATGTTGTAGATATATCTATGTGTTCCGAAGCTTGGAATAAACCATAAAGCAGAATTTCTAATTTGGAACCCGTAGGTTTCTACCATGCCCGGTTGGGGAATGGCGGTCTCGCCGTTTAAACAGTTGCCTGCCAAGCGAGTGACCTGTGGCCGGGATTCGAACCGGCGACGGTGCGTGTTTGCACTGACGCTGTAGTCCACTCGGCCTCTTCCATTTTACCACTCAAAATGTAGTTATTGTCAATGATTTAACTATTTATTATTCTTAACAGCTTATCAAATCAATTATATGCTTATCAACTTTTATTAGATTATACAGGCATATCATTTAATTAGACATTTTTAAACTTTAAATGTTTCTTCTAATTATAAATACAAAGTATTTTAATGGCTTATTGTGAAATATTAAAAACGAATATTCGATTTATAGGCTTACTTGATTTTATTACTGAAATTATAAGAACATTTATTATTTTAATAATATTATTTAAGTTTAGTTATTACACTTATCAAAGAGTATTATAATACTTCACAATTTTGGATTCTGAAAATAATATAGGGATGCCATATTATGTTTTTTAGTTTGGGGCACTTTTCGATAAATTACTTAAGTAATTTGTAATTGGTAATAGATTACATAATGGTGATGTAATTTGTAGTTGGTCATGAATTACATAATATTTATGTAACTTATTAATTAGGTATTAATAATTACCAACAATTACTTTCTAGTATACATTTAAAGTTCCTAAGTCAGAGCTTTACAATTCAAAATTTGTACGTATTGATAAATGTAATGATTAGGTACTAATAAATACACGAATATTATCACTATAGGTGTGTTTAATGTACTATGGCATACATTTTATCGAACAGTCGGCACCGATACTAAAATATTATTAAGTTATAAACATTGTACATATGTAGTATTGTACTATATTATGTTCTATGTGTAAATCGATAATCGTACACTACATAATATTGTACAGGCAATAGTACTCATCTCATCGTCATTCGTCGCTAATTAGCGCCTCAAATATTAATATATTATACACTCAGCCCAACATTTTTTTTATTCTGATTTAAAATGTAATTATTTTACGTTTTCCTTATTTATTGATAAGTAAGTAACTACTGTTTATTCCCTAGTTAACTATAATGAATGCCAGTAAATTTGATCGTCATCAAAAATATATCAATCAACTAATTTTCGATAGAACTTAAGTAGTATAATTTGGTATGTTCTGATGGCGGAACCCCTGAGCCGCTGAGCCTCGCTGAGCCTTGCTGAGCCGCTGAGCCGCTGAGCCGCTGAGCCGCTGAGCCTTGCTCGTCTTGCCGCCGCCGCCCGATCGCGCACGTACGCGACGTATATTTTACCCCACCCCGTCTTTGCTCGTCATCACCGCCGCCTGATCCGTCATGTAATGTATAGCATAGAGTCTGTTATCAGTGTCATATGATACCATATTATGATAACATATTATCGTGTATATTTTTTTCATTAAATAAATACTGAAAAAAAAAAAAAAAGATTGGTGAGATTCGAACCCACGACCCCCGAACTATAGCATTGACGCTTTAACCCACCAGGCCACAGACCTGATACACTTTTCTATCGATTCTTAACGTATATAGGTGAATGAAATGCATTAAGTTATATTCCGTTGACCAACACATCGTATGCATACTATATTACCGTGCATATTATCATATTATCATACATATTATTGTGCACACTACTAATCAATATATCAGCGCAGCAGTCATCTGGTTATCAGATATGTTATCATATTATTTTATCATATATTTATTGTACTTATCCGCAATATATTCAAACTCTCACACATACGCGACATATATATACCACCACCCCATTTTTCACGCATTTATTGTTTCTATAAATATTGCAAAAAGGCTCTGGAGAGATTCGAACTCTCGATCTCCGTCTTACATTCTGGCGCTTTAACCAACTAAGCTACAGAGCCGGTTTGATACATTAATCAGGGACTTGTACCACACGTTTTTATTTGTAATACATTTAAGAATACTTGTACAATTACATAAAATAAAACGTCTTGTGTGGCCCAACATACCCTAACTATTGTTGTCATTCTTCAACAAGGGTTGTGACTATACCCTTTGTATACAGGCAACGACATGCGCTGGACATACCCTATCTATTGTTAACATTCTTCAACAACACTATACATGTTCACCCCTTTGTATATTTTTAACCTTAAATTTCTGTCGCCATAACGCTCTATGGCGAGACATGTGTTGGACATACCCTATATCTATTGTTAACATTCTTCAACAAGGGTTGTGACTATACCCCTTTGTGTACAAGCAACGGCATGTGTGTCCCGACATACCCTATCTATTGTTATCATTCTTCAACAACACTATACATGTATACCCCCTTTGTATATTTTAAACCTTGTCCACCTGCACCTTTTACGGTAGGTATTGTTATTCAATTTCTCATCTGCTGTGATTTAGGAATTTACTCCCACCTAATAATGCTACCCCCACCGAATAACGACTCAAATCGACAGTCGCTTGACCCCGCAAGAGCGGACATTTATTCAGTGTGTTCAGAGTCTTATACTATACTACACGTACATTTTTATTTCTCGTTAGTGTTTTTCAAGTCTTATTAAATTTCCAGTGATTATTTTTATAAGTTTTTAAAATCACTAATAACATGGCCGGTTCGATCACTGACAATGCTGCAATCTACAAAAAGAAGCCGTTTGCGTACGTTCCACCGTCAACTCCGGCTGCCCTAATAGATTCAACATCCTACACATTGGACTTTACCACTCGCAAATTTTTACTTGTTGGAATCGATCCGACTGACAATTTCCAAACAGTCATCCATATACTGACTTCTTCACGTCACGTGAAATTGTCAACAGATTTTCTAAAACGAATATTCTCGCTTATGGGTAACGTGCTATCGTTTATACTAGACATACCGACATCCTATAAACGAAACTTATTTCTCGAGATCGATTTATTTAAATTATCGAGTATGGTATATGTAGGATCAAATAATTTAGTAATAGAATCTAAAACCGAGGACGGGTGTAGAGTTCTTTTGAATCGTTCAGATCTAATTCAGCTTCAGAACTTGGAATGGAGTATTGCTGCGAGTATACGGGAAAAAGATATTTTCATCAAACCCAAAATTATAAAACAAATGAACGAATATTCCGAGAATTTGATCGGGAAAATTCTTCAAGTGGATTCACCGCCTAATAATGTACGAGAAATGCAAATTTTCATTAACAACCAAGAAGTTAAGCAAACCAGTGAAAACCAATTCCTCAACCAAATCAAAATGTTTGCACCTACTCAATTAACCGAACTTTGTATGAATCGTCTGGTGACACCAAACACCCCAGAGGTAATTCAGAAATTTATTATCACATATTATATAAAATATTTAATACTTTTTATATTATTTTAGCCATATGACAAGAATTTTAGAAGCCCGTCATTAATGATACCAAGCTATTCACCTGTCAACGCTGGTAACTACAAATCGTACGAAGACCCCATTAGAAGTAATGGATTTAATCTGACGGATGAGGATTATGATTTATCTAAGGTAATTTATTAAATAATTTTTAGTAAAAACAATTTAATGATTTTATATTTATTTTTCCAGCCGATAGATCATTTTGATGGTCCAACGTCACCCGATGATAGCTGTAGCCAACAACTGTCGTTCGACGAAAATGATGGGCCTGATTTTTTCAATCTAAACCATGCATCGTCTCAATTCAAGACACCACGGACATCTCGATCAACTAGTGCTGAACCCCAAACACCGTTGCGTAAAGTAAAACGTAGACTTTTCTAATAATTTATGTAAAATAAAAAAAAAAAAGACGTGATATATAAGAAAAAAGTTTTTTTATTTAATAATATTAAGGTTTACAATAAATATTAAGATTTACAATAAAATATTAAGGTTTACAAAAAGTACTTACAATAAATATTTACAAGGTTCTTACTTCTCCGTTAAATGGATTATAAGTAATAATTTGGTCATGTAATATTAAACAATATGCGGAAGTGGAAGCTGGAAACGCCTCTTCAGCTTCTAGTTCAATTCTGAGGTCAACAGTTGACATTTTCACGTTGTCGTTCTGTCGGCTCATGTCAACAACTATGATTGGAGAGTGATTTTTGAATTCTGATCGGTTCAATAGAGGTGTTACATCGTCGTGACCGTAGTAAGATTTTTGGAACTCTGCATACGCGCGGTATAATGTCGCCATCTTATTCTTGTTAAAGTCACTTTGAAAATCTTCATATGGAAATACTTCGGAGTTTAAATAGACTTTCAAGTTTTTAATTTTACAATGATCGAGGTATGACATTGCTTTACTTGTGCTATTTTTCCTATCAGTTTGAAATCCGATTATAACATATCGAGGTTTTTCCAACTTGTTGGATGTCTTTACTTTCCACGAATGTGAAGTGTTTTGAGGTAAAAATGGGTATTCACACAGTTCCCACGATCTGAACGTACATGTCAGGGGTTTTTGACTGTTGACTACTTTCAACAGTCGAATTTTTTCTCTATCGCTAACTCTCACTATAGGCATCCGCCACAATATTTTTGTTATGTTTATTTTAGCGTCTTTTAGTTTAGGAGCGTCTACGACACCTTCATTATTTTTATACTGTTTGATGGCATTCATATCAATCGAAGCTCTATTTAATATGAGTTGCTGGCTACAGTTTATTAAAATGCGTTTATAATCTTCACAAAAACCAAACAAATGTTTAAGATTAATACATCCGTTAAAATTACCACTATCAATAAAATCTTTATTAACATTTTTAAAATCACTATCCCAGGCAGCGTTTTGGTGTGAGGAAATATTTGTTTTATTGTACGAACATTATCCTTTTAATGTGGTCGATATACCCGGATTGACGAGTTTCTGAATTTGATTTCCGTTTATTTCATATTTCATTTCGGAGAAAAGAAATGCCAGTCCGTTGTTTATAAATCTAATCTCGTCAGTTATTTCTGCAGGTTTGGTTATTGTTCCCTCGATGTAAATATAACTCTTGCACGGTAAAGTATAAGACTCTGTGTTATGTAAAGCAATACGCACCTCATCATTATTAGAAAGAGCCGATGTTGAATACGGTAAAAAAGAATGATAATCAATTTGTGTTATTTTACAATCGTCGATGTAACCAGCCGTCACGTCTAAATATGTGTCGTCCATATTAAACGACGTTAATCGAGCGTAGAAAAGCCAAATTATCAGGTGTTAGACTATGTTTAGTCTGTTTTCATCTCGAATATTTTTTCTTCTTCGGAGTTGTTACCTTGTTAGTGTTTTTAACACGACTAACGGGTTTTCATATACAGCCCTATTTATATTGTAAAATTGAAGCCCCATCACGAGTCTTGAATTAATAATCGTATTGATAGCGGTTCGCCCCGTAGATCGATCAACTCGTCGTCCTGATTTTTTAAAATTATTCTTGCGTGTGTTATAGCTGCTATATGTTAATTTTTTAGTCTTAATCGTCATGAGTTGATGTTTGAATGACCGTATTGAAACATTCTCCTTATACAACTCTAATCCTTCTTCCCCAAACAAACACTTCTTATGGTCCTCAAGAGTCATGTGGTTTTTAACCACATGTCGTTTTACCCCCTTCGCCTTAATCTTTTCTCCTCCTACTCGATCTTCTTCATCTTTTTCCTCATCTTCCGGTCCAGTATATATATTGAAGGCATATGATTTTGCCCTCAGCGCACAAAACTCTGTAATGATGTTGCCGTACACCTCATCAGAAAAGACACCCGGTTCTTTCTTTCTATCTGCTATGTAGCATGGATGATCATGAGGCAGGTTGGCGGTGTCCATCCTATCCAACAAGCTATGGTTGGCCGCCAAGTCTGCATAAAAGTCTGTGGTTTTTATGTGATATATCAGAGAATCTAGAATAATAATGATATTAAAATAATGATATTATATGAGAGAAGTTTTAGTATATATATATATATATATATATTTTTATATATATACCTGTGTCAGTATACATTAGAGCTAATCTGGGACCATAATGTTTCTTCATCACATTATAGTGGTAATCATACATCATTGTCTTGCTGATATCCAACACTGCAAATCCTATAAATAATAAATGTGTTGGTAAATGTTTATCAAAATATAATAAGCTGTATATGAGTATAATACTTACCAATATAGATTGGTTTAAAGAAATCTATAATTTTATTCTCCAATGTTACAGCCGTTATATTTTTATGTTCATAATTAGTACAGTATTTGAATGTCGATCGGTTTATTAATTTCTGCAAGCGCTGTTCGTTCGAAACAAGTTCCATAGTAATCCTCAATCTCATCGATTCCATCATTTTTCCTGGAAAGTTAAGAGAAAATGTTAGTAAAATGTTTAAAAAAGTTTGGAAGTAACATACCAAATACACTATTGTTCATCAGTTTATAGAAATCAATCTCAAACTGGTTCATCGCCTTCTTCCTCATCCCAGAATTTAAATTAATATATTTAGCCAGCCATTTGGACTGTTTGAACTGCAATACTCTATGAACCTAAAACAAAATTCATTAATTTAATATATATTTATATAATCAAAATATTTTAAAATTTACTTTTTTCACAATTAAACCATTTGCCATAGCCTGTTTCAAATTACGGTAGTGTATAATATACCGCTCTTTAGATTCTAGTGTTGCCATGAGCTTCCTTATTTTAGATCCACGTGGTATACCGCTGTTCGGTAAGAATGGTAGATCGTTGTGATCATCGTGCAAGTGCTGTGGATACTCTATGTCGACCTCGTACATCCGTCCTATCTCAGATGTATCGTTTAAATTTTCCAATCCATCAAGTGTAGGTTCTACCCATTCAAAGCCACCATATGGCATGCACTCGGACATTGCCCAGCCATACAAGTTATTGCCTACAAAAATAAAAACGAAATAATTAATAAGTATGAAAAAAAAAAAAAATAAGTAAATATCTGTATATACTTACAGTCTTGATAAATTATCCATGAGTCTGGTTTATTCACATCGTATTTAGTCGTTTTCCGATCATTTGCCATACCATAACGTATGCTCGCTTGTGTAAGACCCCCACGTATACCTAAAACAAGATTGTTAATTAATAATTATTGAAATGTTTTATTTTTAAATATCCCTACCTTTTTCACACATCATAACATGTCATAATCTGCCAAAAGTTGAAGTTTTATGGATGTGAATTTCAAGCATGCATCAAAGCTTAATCCAGGAGCCGTAAAATAAAAAGCCGCATCTAAGCTATACGACGTTTGGCAAATGTCTCTAAAGTTTTCGAATACATCCGCTAGCAATAATACGTCTATTTTCAAATACAGATCACTATATTCTCCTAGTGTTTTGCAATTGAAATGGTTCCATACTGTGACTGCATGTTCATATTCCTTTTGTTAAATATTTTCCTCTTACAGCGTGCTATAGAATGACTCTATTGGTGGTAGTGCACCCTCATCCAATTTCCTCCAACTATCTGTATACTCGTATGGGTACACCCCCTTCCGTGTCGCTAGAGCCATATCATTATGAGAAAAATGTTTTGAAGTTTCTCTAAACTTATCAAATCCAGATGTTATTAAATTTTTTGAGAGAGAGGACAAGCTTGAAGCCATAAATTTAAAAGTGTCTATAAATCGAAGGGTAAATTTATTTGAAATATATTTGCTAAATGAGACGAATTTCTCCTCGCTATTAGGAATCACTGTTGTACTGCGTTCATCATATCCCAGCTCCACGGCAATGAAGTGTGCGTCATCATTGCTTAAATTGTGTAGAAAACAAGGCACAAAATTCGGTGTTTGTAATGTTAGATTACACCTGTTTCAAATAGTTTGACGATATTGGCCAGACAGGTGACAGTGGTCTCGCACTTTTCCGTTTAAAATTGTATACTCTTTTGTACATAAATTACACGTTATACTCCTCTCATACTCGTCTTGTTGTTCCTGACTCATTATTATTGTGTTGTTGGTCTTCAAAAGGTCTTCAATTTTCCTGGATAATGCCACAACCGTCTCAACAAAATGTTTCGCTACTTCCGCTCGCGTCTCTGATCCTCGATGAATAACAACTTTTGTTGGTATATTAAATTTTTTAAGCAAGTCGTTTGGTACATTTTTCGCTGTTTTCACATAAATACCATAGCTCATTGGTTTATGTCTCTGTATAACTGTTGTGCTTTTTCCCTTCTTCTCATCCGTCTTCATTAAAATTGCCTCAATATCTGCGTAAATAACTACGGGATGACGTTGTGTCTTACCCCACCCTTCAAACTCCAAAACACTACCCTCTACTGGCATCACCGGTAATATAGGTTTATGTTCACCGCATATCTTCTTATGCTGTTCTAGCGCCTCCTGTCCGCTCAGCTTATATTTATGTCGTCTATCGTCAAAACTAGTAAAACATCTTTTGCAGAACACTAATCTCTCGGTATGCGTAGTTTTCTGTTTACGAATTAGTCTTGAAAAATTTGAAATATATGTGAAGTGCGAGTTGTCTCCGTCCGTCACCGACAGCAAGTCAAAATGGTCCTTTTTTTCTTCATCGACCACACGCAGCGGATACACCTCATAGGTTGGATATTTTCTAGGAGGCTGAAATTTTTTATCGAGACCGTATACATTTATTGACACATTATTATTATTTTTTTCGAATTTGGAGATATCTGATAAAGGTGTCGGGAACGATATATCCGCAAAATCATATTTGTCCTCGTGTTGCCCATACTTATTTCCTTCGATACGACATACCGCCGGCCCAGTCACATGTTTCGCCAATATTGCCCACTTGAAACATTGCTGGTCCGTATTTTGTGGGTTTATCGTAGCCCGCTTCCTATCGATATATGCTGGCAACTTGATATATGACGAGCCCCCCATTGGCGTATATTTATATACTGCTAACAACAACCCGTCTATTGTCTCCAGAGTAAATCCACTGCCGCGCGATTTATACTCTTCCGCCTCGGTCATCAACTTCATATACGCTCTCTCTAAAATCTCCGTAACATTGCTATCAATAAAAAATTCGACCGCTGAAGTTTTAAACGCCCTATTCTCTGATGAGTTTGCTACGTGCGGACGGCTGTAGGTTGCCTCGAGTTTTAAATTGAATTTAATAGGGTGGCGGTGCACACTTGTCTTTAACAAATTTTCAAGCTCGGGCATGAGAGACCGGAGAAACTCGTCATAAACTTGACAGTTGAACAGATTTTTCGCATAATACCAAACTATTTTACGGCTTGCTAATGACGAGATTTCTATAAAGCCGGGGGACTGCACCAAATTCAACCTAATTTTTTTTGCTCTAGCAGCCGACCCGGTGCGCGGTGTTAGCGGACGATACACGTTTTCCGTTACAATCCATGGTTGTATAAGAATCTTTAAAATAAAAAAAAAAAAAACCTAATATCAATATCTAATAAAACTAATGCCCTATCTATATTAGAAATCTAATTAACCTCACGAATCTTAAAAAATCTACTGATATAACTACGAAGTTATAAAAAAATGTTGACATATAAAAATCGCGTTGAAAAAATTAAATCTACCAAACGATCTGACAACCGGTGCAATGCCGGAATATTCCAACTATTACCCCATAGGATGCTACGTGTGAATTGATCGATATAATGCCGGAATACTCCAACTATTATACCATTGATCGTTTCACAGACCTTTTGATAAGTTTAAAATAAATTAAAATAAATATCATATAATAAAATCACGCGTTGAAAAAATTAAATCTACCAAACGATCTGACAACCGGTGCAATGCCGGAATATTCCAACTATTACCCCATAGGATGCTACGTGTGAATTGATCGATATAATGCCGGAATACTCCAACTATTATACCATTGATCGTTTCACAGACCTTTTGATAAGTTTAAAATAAAAAATATAGAATTTATATATATATATATATATATATATATATAATAAATCTAAGTAATTGATTAAGTGTTGTACGATAATTTGTTGAATTTTAAAAATCTATTTAACGACATTTATTTTTAAAAATCTAATTGGTCGAGCAATAATACTTGTTGGTATATCTTTTTAAAAAATGATCCGTTAAAATCAGCGGGTCTTTAAAAATCAGTTCCGATAAATAAAATAAAACTAACCTCTATCCGATAAATAAAATAAAACTAACCTCTATCCTCGAATTCGTCCATGGCTTCCATACACATGTCGTCTTCGGTTACCACATTCGAACCACCGGCCGGGACATCTGGTACAAATATCTGCGGGGCAATTTGGATATTCGCCTGTGGAGCGGCAAGAGGCGCGAGCTGTATGACGCTTGATCGTGTTGGTTGAGCGGTGATCGGCGCAGCGGGCAATGACCTCAAATGAGCCGGAACATTAACGATACCTTGGAAAAAATAATATAAATTAATATTGTATAAGATAGAAATAAAACTTTATATATTTAGTACATACCATGAATTTTCTTCGAATGTTTGCTGAGGCTAGTCTTGTATGAGAATGTCGATGGGCAAACAGTACACGGAAAACGCATGCCTGTATGCGTTTTTTGGTGGGCGACCAAATTACGTTTTGCACTGAAAACCGCTGGGCACTGCTCACATTTAAACATGTTTAAAATGTTAGAATTCATGACGAAAGAAATGATAAAGTATATAAACACTTGTAAAAATTAAACACGGAGTGAAAATTAAACAGAGTATGTAAAGCGAATTGTGAGGGCTATGAAAACACGGAGACAGCAAAGGCAAATCGTGAGGAACGGTGTGGGTGTCTGGAACAGACTGACTCTGTCTTGGCGGACATCAGAGCAAGTGTCTAGAAATCTATACATCTTTTGGAGAGGGTAGCAATTCAAACCGTGAGTTACCAAAATATTAATCGGGTATTTACTATGATAAATGTGTACATCGCTAGTTATTACCAATTATTTTAGGAACCATCGTTTATCGTACAATTTCCAAGAATTCGCCTGTGCGTGTTGAGAACAGACCGGACGGTACGGATCGTTCCGCTGACAATAGGAGGTGTATACCATTTATGATTACAATAGATTTAAGCCCAGCGCTCGAAGAGACCTTATAGCTGCTGACAACCCAAGAAATATGACCATATGTCGATAAATGTTAATATACAAAGGAGGTATACATGTATAGTGTTGTTGAAGAATGTTAACAATAGATAGGGTATGTCCAGCGCATGTCGTTGCCTGTATACAAAGGGTATAGTCACAACCCTTGTTGAAGAATGACAACAATAGTTAGGGTATGTTGGGCCACACAAGACGTTTTATTTTATGTAATTGTACAAGTATTCTTAAATGTATTACAAATAAAAACGTGTGGTACAAGTCCCTGATTAATGTATCAATCGATTATTATATCGAGATGTGTTTAATAATATTCATATAGCTATATACACATACTAAAGGTAAACCGGCTCTGTAGCTTAGTTGGTTAAAGCGCCAGAATGTAAGACGGAGATCGAGAGTTCGAATCTCTCCAGAGCCTTTTTGCAATATTTATAGAAACAATAAATGCGTGAAAAATGGGGTGGTGGTATATATATGTCGCGTATGTGTGTGAGAGTTTGAATATATTGCGGATAAGTACAATAAATATATGATAAAATAATATGATAACATATCTGATAACCAGACGACTGCTGCGCTGATATATTATAAATTGATTAGTAGTGTGCACAATAATATGTATGATAATATGATAATATGCACGGTAATATGGTATGCATACGATGTGTTGGTCAACGGAATATAACTTAATGCATTTCATTCACCTATATACGTTAAGAATCGATAGAAAAGTGTATCAGGTCTGTGGCCTAGTGGGATAAAGCATCAATGCTATAATTCGGGGGTCGTGGGTTCGAATCTCACCAATCTTTTTTTTTCAGTATTTATTTAATGAAAAAAATATACACGATAATATGTTATCATAATATGGTATCATAATATGGTATCATATGACACTGATAACAGACTCTATGCTATACATTACATGACGGATCAGGCGGCGGTGATGACGAGCAAAGACGGGGTGGGGTAAAATATACGTCGCGTACGTGCGCGATCGGGCGGCGGCGGCAAGACGAGCAAGGCTCAGCGGCTCAGGGGATCAGCGGCTCAGCGGCTCAGCGGCTCAGCAAGGCTCAGCGAGGCTCAGCGGCTCAGGAGTTCCGCCATCAGAACATACCAAATTATACTACTAACTTATTTACGGTTAAGAATCACCGATTTTGACCCACGCGGTGTATCCGTTGATGAGTTCATTTTTTAATAATGTATGTCACCAAAACGTATTGTATTGAATTACAAATACTTATAACAATTTTTCAAATGTAAAAATGAAATTACAAAATTACAAAAATTACAAAAAAAGTTTAAATATTTAAATAACCACCATCTTGTTAAACAATTATTCATGCTTTACAATACTAATTTTTCTTCGTCAACACTGGTAGAGAGATTGTTTTTCTTGTTGCCTTTAAAATAGAACCTAGGTAACCTACTTGTGATCAGTTGTCTCACGAATGATTTGAAGTACTGTAGAGGGTCCTCAGTTAGGACCTCATGCTAGAGACTAAATTTGTTGTGTTTTGTTTTTTGTTTTTTAAGCACATTGGTCATTCAAAATGTATGCTATGGGAGGCTACGAGACTCAACAGAGCTCAAGTTCATTAAATTTCTTGTGATCTTTAACGGAGATTATTTAAATTTAAAATGTCATGATCTTTAACCGATATTATATTAAAAACTAATTTTATTATTTTAATTTTTTTTTTTTTGTGATCTTTAACTGATATATTTATTAAAAACTCTGAGTTTATGCAAAGTGTCCCAAATTGCCTCACATAATACTTCAATATTATATTAGAACATTTTATATTTATACATATGGTTTGGATTTATTATATGAATGTACTTTTTGTATATTGCACATGTTTATACTCTTACTCACCTTTTTCAGTACAATATGTTTCTGGAGTTTTTATGGGAACTATTTATAACAAATAAAATATTATGTTATTTAGTTAGGTTGCCTTTATTACTTGTTACATTATAAACTTATAAAGACAAACACAACACAACACATATTTTGGTACAAATTCTATAAATTATTTTTAAAAAATAGATCCATTTAAGAATAATACTTACATAACAATTCATAAGCATAGACATCAATATAAAATGTTCTTATATAATCTGCCAGTTATGTTTTAATATTACATAAATAATAAAATTAATTATTAAAATGAATTTCAATACATAGATGGATCATAAATATATAATAATATATAACCAATGATGTGGTACATCACTTTAAAGTTGAATGTGAATCTATTAATAGTCAAAGTGAAACTGATTGTGATGGTTAAAAAAATATATTATTGTTTTAAAAAAAACTATTGTTTGAACAAGGTTTGCAATGACTCCTTCAAGCTGCAAGATGGGCGTAGAAACTTAAATAAGCTGATTTCCCCCCCCCCCCCACCGGTCGTCCCACCTCAACAAGTTCACTGGCGGTCTTGCAACCGGTTCTTCTATTTTTGTTAATTTCCGACGGGTTAAACCGAACGTAACGTGGCGCTCGTTCACCGTCTGTGCGTGCGACCGCCAAACCTCGTGTGATCATGAAATCTGTGATCAGCCCATAGACCTTATACTCATAGACAGAGCATTACAGGTTGCCGTGGTTGGCTGGAGCAGTCACATCATCATAGCAGTGTTGTCATTTCTGACAAGTGACAACATAAAATATATTTATTCACATTTTTATATATTATAAAAACACAAAATTAAAAATGCATATTTTTAAAATAAGTATAATACTATCTATACTTATATACTATCTATTCATCAGTGGAGACCTTTTGTCCCTTGTCGCCATTCAAGTGAATGATCATCAACTACTGCAACAGGTAGCTGCTTATGTCGTCGTTCAGGTCACAATAATAATATATAATAACTAGTAAGTTCCCACACGTGTTCAGTGTGCCAGAAATCAGGTCGTATTTATATGTAATTATAACCTGTCACGGTTTGATTTAATGTTTTAGAACTATTATTTCGACGCCCGTAATCTTTTTTGTCAGAATATGTTAATGCTTAGTAGTTAGTACACATGTACCATAAATAACATTGTGTACATCATACATTCACAGCTCCCTGTTGGATATAACTTTATAATACATAACAGTGGAGCTGGTATGGCAAATCGCAGTTGTAAACAATTATTATGTTCAATATTATGTTTATCTGAAGGAAATGTGAAAAACTCTACCGGTTGTTTAAATGTTATTACTACCCTCTGAATTGGCAATATTGGCTACACAGCAGAGATTGTGATTATCAGATTAAATTTGTATCAAAAATTGTATTACCGTAAACCTGTATTAGTTATTTAAATATTTAAATATTTAATTACCGTTAACCTATTTTTATTTAAATATTTAAAACGATATTGATTTGTGGGAATCACCCTGTAAAATACAATACAAAAAGTAGTATTTTGACTATACTATTATAGCAACATTGATTTTTATTATTATTTGTATATTATAAGTGACTTTTTTTGTGAATCACCCTGCATAATACAATATTATTCATTAGTATTATTTTACATTGTATGTTTTCTTAATAAACATAGTATTTTATTTCATTATATTATTATCATTATTACCATTATCAAGTTGTTTTCTCCTAATATTTAAGTCACTAGAATCCACAAAAGGATTATGTTACATAAATTTCCTAAAAAGGTAAGTATACAGAAGAAGTGGGTTTACTCACAAAACTCAAAGTTGATTCTGTGCCATCTGTACAGTCAGAATTTTTCACATTTATTATAATATGTGTTTTTTGCAGGGCTTGAAACCGTTATTAAATTAAAAAACATTTTTTGGATACCGGTTACCGGTTTTATATCCTTCCTGTTGTTAGCAGTAATCAATTACCGGTATTATATTCAAAATTACAGGTTACCATTAAGTGATAACCACTTCCAAAAAATGCCAGTTACCGGTAACCGATTAAACACCAGTTTTCTAAAATAAAAATTGTACTACACCTTTGTACCCGTATACTTAATACAATATTTGTGTTGTTATAGGAATCAAGCTATTTTTAGATTTCCCAGTACAATATCAGATGAGGGAGACCATGACTTTCGACTATCGACTACCGTCATTACCAACGAACGATATTTTATATTATAGGTAGGTAGGAAATTGAAATGTAGAATACCAATTATTTGAATTATTTTTACAAGAATTTAGACTATGGAAAAAAAACGAAGATATAATAGGATGATTTAAAAATAGTTTTAAGAAGTTATTATTTATTAAACCGTTAGTAGCTACGAGCGTAAAATCATTTATATAGCTAAAATAAATTAAACATAATATTATTATAGCTCATACGTAACGTTAGTCAGTATTTATAAATACCGGTAATCGGTTCTAAACCGGTTAAAACATATTACGTTATTATAACGTTTTATGTTACCTGAAAAATTTTCACGGTAACCGGTAACCGATAACCGGGAGTACAAATAGGTTTATAATAACGGTAATCTATTATAGGTTCCTCAAAATTCCGGGAAATTATCGGTTTCAAGCTCGGGTTTTTTGTTTATACTGTTACTTTTATTTTATATTATATATTTTTTGAATTATTTAAATGTTACCAACTGTGTAATACGAATAATGCCCCATGCTCCCCTAGCTTAGTAGTACTAAAGTAGACCCGGGAGAGTTTACATGTCATTAAACATCTACTTTAATAAATAAAGTACCTGAACCGATCATTTTTAAATTAAATAGTAAATAATAAACAGAAGAACAGGAAAAAGCATTATAATGTGATATACATTGTTAACTTATTCAAGGAACTCTCTCAACATGGTTAAAACTATATTCAAAAATTTAGATAACAAAGTAATGAGTCTAATAAAAAGTTTGTATGAAAGTCAATCCAATAAAACCAATGATATAATTCATAAAAGTCAATTAAATAAAGCAGTAAATAAAATAATTATTTCACTAATATTATATAGATATTAATAAAATTATAAAAAATCAATGTGTCTAAACATAATATCTTATATCTAGGTACCAGCTATATGTAATACTGATGTTAATTTTATTTCTAAAGTATTTATCTAGTATATTATGTTTAGGTAATAAAATCGTATTTTTATTTTGTATATTAAGTATTTTACTATAAAAAAAATTATAATATCAATAAACTCCGTATAGTATACGAGCGTATTATAGGTATCAGTAGGTTCAGTAGGCTCAGTAGGTATTTGTTTCAGCTATTATTAATGTAATTTATTGTAATTATTTAATTTTAATTGATTTGGCTGAAATAAATAAAATAAAAAATTACAACGTGTAGACTTTTAGCTTGTTTTGTGTAATCCTTCTCCGCTCCCGTTTTAAATACACTCGCGAGTCGTTCCCGATAATTAAATTAGAACTTTTTCATTCTTATTTATTAATTTTATTATTGTTAGATGAATCCTTTTCAGAATAATGCTTTTTCATTGATATCAATCTTCTAACACGAAACAATGTAATAATTATGAATCATCGAAAAGTGTATTTCGATATAAATATTCTGTTGAATATGGGTAAATAGGTATACGGACTCCGAGCGATTACGATTACGATAACCGCGAGGTAGTAGGTACCAGAGGTACCTATAGTCTATAGTTATTAATTGCTATTTAGTGCCTGTACTCTGTGGTCTGTTCGTTATCCAACCATTTTAACAATTTAGTTTAAAAGTTATTCAATATGAACATAGATGAAATTGAAATAATTAATACAAAAATAATTATTAATGATTGCATTTATGTTTTACAAATATAAGTGGGTGATGGATTTAGGTATACTTGTGTTCAACGAAATGTAGAGCATTGTAAAGGGAGTGTAACGACAAATTCATCGAAAACCAAAATTTTAAAATATCAACAACATTCTCATAATCCTGATTCTGCCAAAGCTTTTAGTTTATGCTGTGCCTTAAATGCGATGAAAGAAAATATTGTAAACATTTTGAAAACAATTCCTTCTAAAGTTTATGCAAAAGAAGTTACCAAATTAACAGACGAAGCTGCTTGTTTGACGCCAAATGAAAATAATGTAAAACGAAATTTAAGGGCAATTCATTCCTACAATTTCTTCCAAAAAATTTGTGTTAGAGGGTAAGTGGACAATGACAGCAAGACCTAATCAGCAAAAGTTTTAATTTCATGATAATCGATCAATTAATAGTCGCATAATTATATTTGCTTCTCCAGACTGCCTAGAAATATTATCAGTTATCACAAAGTGATCACGTGTTCATGGACGGAACTTTTTCATCTTGCCTTAAAGGATTTTATCAACTTTATGTACTACACGTAATTTATAGAATGAAATCCTTACCTGTCGTTTATGCGTTATTACCAAAAAAAAAAACACAGACAGGTTATGTAGAACTTTTGATGGCTCTCAAAGACACATGTTCATCGGTGAAGTCATTTTTATTGATTTTGAACTTGCTATGATAAAAGCGATTGATGTTTTTTTGGAGACACTGTTTCCATATATTTGTGCTATTACCATTTAAGTCAAAGTGTGTGGCGTGAAGTCTAAAATCTTGATTTGGCAACAAAATATAGAAAATACTAATAATTCCGGTGTTCAGTACGAATGATCAATGCATTAGCCTTTTTACCACTTAACATTATTAAAAAAGTTAGGTACCATACATGTAATATACCTAAAGATATTTAAATATCTTTTTTTAAAGGAATGAGCTTATTATATAATATTTTTTCACATGATAATGATGTGGATGATATTTAAACATACTTCGACGTAACACAAGTTAATTAACAATACGCAAGTTATGTGCTTCAAAAGGAGCCCATTTATGTTTGCTCCATATATTATGTGGAACGTGCATAATGCAACAAAATTATGATATAGTAGGTGTCGCCGCCACGACAATACTTAAAATATATTCCACCACCGACCGGCTCACACACACACACACACACACTATATTATTTACCTTGTCTAATTTTATATTAATTACGCAAGAATTATATTATAATAATATGTAGATGACGCGTATCGACACGATAGCGGCGGCGGCCGCCGCCGAATCGCCGGTCCGCGAAATAACACAGCCGCCCAAAAATTATTAGTACTGTTCGCAGAGCCAAAGGCGTACGACCGTCACGCGTCGAATTTATTGTTATACACGTGCGCTAATCGCCGTTGCGTTTCTTTATTATATTATTGTTTTAATTGTAGGCGCGAATCGCCACAATTTATTATTGAAGTTAATTGTAAGGCACAAATTGCCATTTCATAATATTAAATTTGTTAGGCGCTAATCGCCAACGTTTTATTTTGTTTTTGGTTATGCGCGAATCGCCGGCCTTATTATTGTTAATTATTGTTACGACGCCTTGTCGGTATCGTGTGTCAGTATATTATGTTGTTATAACCATAGGATAGGTAGCAGCTGGCCAGCAGCACATCGTCGTACCTGTGAGTTTTATATGTCTTATTATTATATTATTATTGTGTAGGATCTCTATATATTATAATTATATATTGTATTATGTTGATACCGTTATTACAAACCAATACTTGCCTATATTTATTATTTATACTATTGCTATTGCGAATTAATTATTATACAGCAACTATATACCTACCTAAAACCGCGTTAAGGCGGGTTCCCACGACGCGTATTTTGGTAGAAAGTATTTTGGTGACCGGGCGACACCGACTATACCTCCGTACCCGGCCCGTACAGTAGGACTAATAACATATCAGAAGGTTGAAACAATAAGTTCCAACATTTAATTATATTTCAACATCCACATATTTATATATTTATTGAAGCTTTGCAGATGATGAACTCCATAACCTCAATGGAGATTTTAAAACTCAACACAGGTATTAAAATTAATATTAAAATTAAAACAAATGAAGAAAGGCTTAAAAATATGTGTAAAACTTCTTGCTTCAAAACAAATATTGAAATTATTAGTACTTTAAAAAACGTATTATATATTTATATGTAATCAAACATTAAATTTGAATATTATGTTTATTTTTATGTAAAATTATTATTATTTATTTATGTTTACAGATTTCTGTGACAGTCCGAGTACTTCGGGTCGCGGTCAATATGCAAGCAGTATATTAATATATCATCAAGTAGGCAATCCACCAGTCATAAATTGCGGACACGGTTATGAGCCGAAGTAAGTGCAACTTAGGCTACTTTAGTAAGCAAACTACGTCTTAACTGTGCTCATAAAATACCCGTAATCTGTTCTGGAGAATAGTGGACTATATAAGAACAATAATACTGGTTATGCTAAGGTGATTGGTGACAAATCAATGAACACGGTTTTTTTTTGTTATATTCATTGCCGGATACACGGCCTACTATTGAGAATAAAGACAAAAAACAATATCTATTGGGGGCACAATAGGTGCTGGCCAGCTGATGGGTGTAAACAATAACCTTAATTGGTTTAAACAATAAAAAATAAAAAATAATACTTATATACAAAAGAAAAAAACCAGGCAATCCGCGGTCAGGCGGTGAGGTGGGTGGTCGCTGCAAAAACTGAAGGTGGTAAATACAATCAATAGTAGTTGGCGTAGTTGGCGGTGGCAACGGTACACATTACACAACGATGGTATAAAACAAAACGGTGTCGGTGGTAATAAAAACGAACAAAAGAAACAACAACAATCCCGCACAACAACACAGGTCCGTCCATTATTGTGACGCTCAAACTACAGCGCGTAAAATGTCCAGCACATATTCTGCACAGTGCACACGCAATTCCAGCGACAAGACATGGTGGGAAGAGAATAGGGGTGTACGGTGTACGTACCAAACTACCAACAGCAGAAGACGGCGATTACAGAATAATTGTCCCAACATAAAAATACCCGTAATCATTATAATGATCAATAACCAATTGGTAATCTATAAGAAAGATCACCAATGATTATCATTTTTATTCATTGTCCAATGAATAATCAACGAGTTAACAACTCTTATTCGAATATCTCGATGATTTTCTTGCGTATGCCGCGGAACAAAAAATTTCCAACACCTACTATTGGAATTAATTTATATTCCATTTTAAATTATTATCATTCAATAACTAAATCACAAAATCACGTGGACTTCAAACCAAAAGAAAAAAAAGTTTTTTCTCTAAGACGATGTTAAGCGGGAAATATCCAATACTTTTATAAAATTTTTATTCTAATCTATTTGTAAAAATAAGTACCTATATAATAAAAAATGTAAACTATTCTACATCTAAAGCATTAAAAGAACCACATTTTAAATTTCAAGTTCAGACATTTTGTAATTTTGTGAAAAAGTAATCAAATATGATAAAACAGTGGAATTTTATTTTAATTTACTAGAAAGATAACGCCAATAGTGTATTTTTAACATAAACTTATCTGGATAGATGGTGCTACGTTTGTAATTTCGCCAACCAGATTTCCGCCTTTTCCAGGAGATTTTTATACCAACCTTGTCCTAACAATTACGAAAAAAAAATCACCGCCAAGCCGCTCTCAAGTGATGAGTTAACATACATTCGGCATTTCATATGTAATCATTATATAGATTAAATAGTTTTATTTTAAATTAGATTGTTTAGTTACTGTGTATAACATTAAAATATAATTTACCAATGTCTTCGTCGTTAAGTATATCACCGACAAGCAAATCTTTCAGCAAATGTTCTTTGAAATCGTCAAAACTCTCCATTGGCTCAACTATTTCGTGATATTATGCAAATGTAAATTACCCCATAATTTATGAAAAAAACAAAATTTTATAAAAATAATATTAATTATTTCCATTTATTTAGTGGCACCTGCTAAGGATGTCGGTAATCAATAATGTAATGGACTTTGATTTTTATTTAAAAATAGTCGTTTTATCCTTTTAATTTATAAATATTAACTCTCTAAATTACTTACAATACTGTTTTACAAAAATGTAATTTGCAAATCCAATAGAATCTGTAATATATATCAAACGTTAATTACTCTCATAGGTTGTGTATAATGTACACAATCGTTATAAAACAGTTTACACTTTTACGTATTTTATCTAGTTGAATTTTTCAAAATCTTGTCTGACAACACATTATAAAACATATAGGTATACCAAAAGTCTTTTTTATCCATAAATCTATACTTACATTTAAGCCCACATTTTTTTAATGCCTCTGTTAGTAATTTTCCAACATTAAAAACAAAAAATATTAGCAAACATAAAATTTATTTTAAATAATTATTTATGAAAATTATAATCAAATAAAAAGAACTCTCGTTAATCTAATCACTACCACGAGGGTGCTTTTAGAAATAACAGTAGTTTAAATGAAAAAGTAAATACCTATGTACCTGACTGATAATAGTGAATGAATATTGAAACACATATTGGAACAAAATAAATCATGAAAGTATAGTTGAAATATTGTATCTAAAAGTATGCCCAGTACATACATTTAAGTCACTTTATCATAATTATCTTTGTTCTACAATATTATACAAATACATTTTACAATTTATTAACTATATAATTTACTGATATGAAGTCCCTTACTTTCACATTCTAAAAAATAAATAAATAAAAAAACTTTATTAAATAAATCATTGGTTATTTAAAATTGACGAATGTAGTTTATTGGATATTACATTGGTCCATATATGATTTTATTATACCATATATTTTAAATAACGATATCTAAATGTTCGTATAATATAAAGCTTGAAATTATAGTTGAAAATATATTGTTAAGGTACATTCCAAATTGTCAGGTTCATACAATGAAGCCACCTTGTCATAGTTTCTAGTTATGATAAACACGGTTAAATGTGTGTAACGAGACGTAGAGATGTGTTATTTAATTTGCGGTATAGCACTTATATATTATACACGAGTATCACGTGTCCCGATCCGAAAAATACAACTAAAATCAACGGACCATGGAGACAATTAGATATAGGTAACATCAGATCGCGTTACTGTGCATTGCCGTTTCAAACACCAAAGTGAAATAATAATATTATTATAATCAAACTTTAAAGTAGGTAATAGTGTAATATTATTAGTGTTAACTTTTAACGATTTCAAGTTATTCTGAATTCAAGAACACAATTATTAAATAACTTTACCCGTAATATTATGAACGACAAAACAAGTATAAAAATCTACATATTCGAAACATGGATACTGCATGGAAGCTAAATGTGGTATGATTAGTAAATACAAACCACACTTGAACCAGACTCTCCGCGCTCTTTCTTTCCCCTCTGAGTAGTTGACTATCAATGGACGTGATGGTCATAGTCCATTGATCAACTGTGGTCCATCGCAACTACGCTGCCAATCGACGCTCCATCCTCCCATCCTAACTAGCTGACCTAATATTCGTGAAACGCATCCACAGTTAGCGCGTGTGGCACACATAGGTGATATAGACGGTCAGCACTACCAAAACCCGAGCATCGATGAGCCAAACCACCAAAATTACTTTTGACTTTATAAGGCTTACTTTGTACGGAATAATTGCGATACTGGGCAACAAACGATTCATCACATATACAGTCATATTTGAGCTATATTCACAACTTGTAAAAATCCATTGTAACGTTCCAAACACGTCTCGAGTCGATAAGATGCAAGGTGTTGAACAATTTTTATTAGATTTATACTCAACTTATTTTTAATTTCCATTAACAGTTTTTTGACCAGATGAACAAATTTTTATCTATGCTAATTGTCGCTTCCGCATTGGCAAGTATGATATCACTACCATCGACCACCACACACACATTCACACATGCACACGGTCGTATAATTATTAATTATTTTTAAGGTTGTAATAACTAATAATATGTAGTAATATATTGGGCCGCGACGCAGTATCGTTGGGCATAGGCCGACGGGGCGCGCAGTCCGTTCCGTAGTGCCTATGCGGAATGAGTAATTCTTACGTGCGCGAATCGCCGTAAATTTTGTATTATTGTTGTTAGGCGCGAATCACCAGTGCTTTATACTCTTCTTGTAAGGCACTAATCGCCAACGTTATTCTATATTGTTTTTGTAAGGTGCTAATCGCCAACGTTATGTTATTGTAATTTAATTATTGTTACGACGCATTGTGTGTCGTATATTATTACTATTATTCTAAAAAATATAGGAAGGTAGAGCACCGTCATATTTGTGAGTTTTTATATATATATAAATATTTCTATTAGTATTATTTTAACAAAGCTGTTGTGCCAGGAGGGCCACATACTCTTATTATTTCTATCACAGCTCAAATAGTTGTAGTAACAAATTATTATTATTATCTATAATCACATTGATATAAAAATGGTATAATATTATTAAAATTATTTGTTTGTTGAAATTATACGCTGATATTGTGCCTAAACCCCTACTGTTATAAATTTATTCATATAGTTTTTAAGCACACACCCACACAAGTACACAACTACACACCCCACCACCACAACTAGTACTCGCAGGTTTTGCTCGGCGAACCTGTCCAATTATTCCTGTCGAGTACTAAACCATATACACATATAGCACACAGGTCGGTCGGGGGAGTAGTGGTGTGTAGCGGCGCATGGAGTATTTGGTGATCGGGCGGCACAGCCTATTATTGTTCGTACCCTGCCCGTACACTAATTTAAAAAAAAAAAACTAATAAAAATAGAAATTTTCTCATGCGTATAACGAGTTCTATTAGACAATATCAGAATTGTTCAGTAGTACGTTTTAAGATTTTATAAATGAAAAAACGTACTTCCTCAAGCAATGGAACATTGCGAAAGACGCCAAAGAATTCAAGTCTTTCGCAATGTTCTTTTCTATAATTTGGTTTTAAGTAATGCAAAGAAAATTCCTTTTAACTACTCAAAATGCCAAATAACTTTAAAATTCTTAGTTTGGACACAATTGGATCTACATATGGAACTTTTTGTTCCCAATTTTATTTTTTAAAACAAATGGATACATGCTTAATATATTATTTAATTATAATATTAGAGTTATTTTGATTAATATTATTAATATCAAATTCATATTTTAATATAATTATAAAATAATTGTTGTTATTTACCTGTATGTTCTCCACAATTAGAGCGTATAACCATCACATTTAATATTATTATAAATTTATATGAAATCATAGTTATTGTTCAGATAACTACAAAGAACAAGTATAAATTGTGCTATTCAATGGATATACAAACGCATACGTATGTCAAAAGATTGTGAACACAGAATAAGTACTATATTATAAACACCAAAGATAAAAAAAAAATAAAATAAATAAATATAAATATAAAACACCGCAAAATAGAAATTGCGTTTATGCATTATAACAGCTAAGTAAATATTTCATGTAATTCTTACATAAACATCTGTTCCAAAATACATAGAAAAAACATAAGGTTTAGTGTTACACATATTATGGTTGGATACAGTCAAAAGTACAAAATATATTAAAGGCTAAACACAACATATGGACTTCGATATTTTAGTCACACTATTTTATAAAAATTATTTTTTCCTAAAACCAAATGTTTTTAACATATTGCTTATCTTAATAAATAGTGGAGATGTAAATGCAGTAAGTTTACGTATTTCTTAACAACTTTTTTTTAACCCACTAAAAATGTTATGTGACACTAATTAAGATTATTTCTATCATTATATTATAATATATTATAATATAGTCTTCACGGTTACGCCTTAAATTAATTGTATTTGATCCTAGTTTATGAAATATATTTTCAGTTTTTGACTGCTGGAACTGTATAATTGTGTTCAAGTAATATGTATTTGTGCTTCTTAACAAAAAAAAACTTTTACAGAGTTGTATATATGCATAACTAAAAAAAATTATAAAATATCAAATAACGATTACTTACATACGAAGCAGAAGTCAATGAAGCCGAGTCATCAAAATTGCAAACGACTACATAAGGCAGCGGTTCCCAACCTTTTATAAGCGTGACCCTAAAATTTTAAATTTAACTTTTGGCGACCCAAAAAAAAAAATCATAATTGCAAACTCAATATTCATTTATTAATTATTATCATCAAATTGATAAATATGTGTATTTATCACACATTTATTTGCTGCAATCACTTGATGTAATAGCTGCTTTAAAATATTTTCAGACATAAGATCTATCCTTCATTTAATCGTGTTATCCGAAAGTGGGATTAATTCTAATTTGTTAGCTATGTCATCTCCGCAGACCGTTCTAACCATAGAAATAGCTGCAGGTTTAATAAGTTCCTCTCCAATGTTATGTGCTTTTTTGGAACGTGCGATTTTCCAAGCAACGTCAAATGACGCTTTTGTAGTTTTTTGTAAATAAACTTGTAAGTGTATTGGACGGGCAATCAAGACGCATACATTTTATTTTATTTTGGTGTTCCTTCCAAAATTGTAATGGTTTATTTACCAATGACGGATGAACAGTGTTACCTAACTTGAGTTTATTTTCTTTCATAGATTCATTTGACAAGACTTGTAGGCAGAACACACATTGAGGACGCACTAATCCCGATCGATCTTTTATTTCAATAAACCAAACTTCAAAAAATTATCTTGATACGGCAGAGCGCGCTTAGTCATTACAAAAAGTTAAATCATGAAAAAATTAGATTAAATTAATAAACACGCACTATACGCAGATCGAATAACGAGTACGTATGACGAGAGCGGAATGACTGATCGATAAACTAGTAAAATACATTATACAAGAATAATGCATCAAAACGAATAACATGCGCACCTATACGAAAACTACGATAAGGACACTTCAAGGAGCGCTGTGACATTTCGGGAAATAATATCATGAACAAAAATAGAAACTATATACCTATTACTGCACTATGCGGGTAGCACCGCGCACAGCCCGCGCCAGACCATTAAGATAACCTATTTCAAATTATTTTTTTCCTTGATCATTAGAATATTAGAAGTATTAGAATATTAGAGTATTAGAATATTTCAGAAAATTTTTTTTTTTTTGAAAATAATAATATAATATGTAAATTGGAAGACGTATGTAATGATTTCGCGACCCACCATAAAAACCTCTGCGACCCTAATTTGGGTCGCGACCTGAGGTTGGGAATCGCTGACATAAGGTGACGTCTGCGACGGGAGTGGGGCAATTCGATTCATTCGTGAAGTGCCGTAGCAACCAGCATTTTACATTTCTTTTATTCATTTGTTTTTTTGATATCTTTTATTATATTTAAATTATTTTTACTAAGTGTTACTTGTTTTTTTTTTACTCTTATTTTAGAGTATTTTATATCACGTGTGTATACAGAGAGGTTTGTGGTGAAAGACACTTTAAAAGGTAGTCAAGGACATTGTTATACTTCCTTTCTTATCCAGTACTCGTCATCATGGTTAGTTGTTCGGGAGTAAAGTATTAAGTAACCTTAGAGCTGTATAGTGTAAATCCTGTTGGACCTCTTTTTAATTATCCTTTTGTGCAGTACTCGTTATCGTGGTCACTAAAAGGAGAATTTAAATAAGCTCATACAGCAGGTGTTGATAATTTACTCGTTTGACAGTTTGAGAACCGGAAACCGAAATATATCTGTTATATACTCCAAGCCTTTGCATGGCGTATACGACAATAGAAATGATAAAAGTTTATGCAGGAATGTTCCCCTCATGGGGCAACCAATCCACTGTAATTATTCTAGATAAAATAAAAATTATTAACCTGCTATAGTTGTTAAGTGCTTTCATAACATTTTCTTGTACCTACCTTTATTTTAAATAATACAATTTTTCCGATAAATATATTTTGTATTCTTACTAGTTTATCTTTTTACGTACGTCAGTGTACTTTTATGAACATTTAGTCAGTTACGAAGCATATTTTGTCCTTTGTCCCCGCCCCACCATCTACATCTAAATTTTAAAATTTCAAAACATGTATTATATATAGTACAAATGAAATAACAATCGTTGGTACTAGTTTGGAGTCGGTGGGATTAGTACAAGCCGATGGCGGTACTGGGATAACGTTACCCCAGTACCGCCAAGGGAAAATTGATTTTCCCTAGTTTGGGGAGGTGTACAAATGTTTAAATTTGGGATTACAAATGTGTACAAATGAAATAACAATAATTAATAGGATACTTTTTGACTTTTATTTTCAGTTTGGTGGTACTGGGGTAACGGACCTGCATGCGTTGTCTCCGTCTTACAGATGTACAACATAACAAAATACTGTTTTGCGTAGGATAGAACTACTACCTCAGAAATTAGGATTTTTAAAAAGTTTAATTATTAAAAATTATTGGTAAATGCTATAAAAAAAATGCAAACCCTACGACACAGATAAAGTTGTTCCCTATGCGTTGTGGAGTTTTGGGTATTCTACTACAAATACCGAGGGAGTGGTTCTATCTCGCGCAAAACAGATTTTCGCTATGTTGTAAATGTGTAAGACAGAGACAACGCATACGGGTATAGCGTCCTCTTAAGTTGAAAAGTATATTATTTGATTTTGTACACCGTATATCTATAAAGAAAAAAATCAATAATATTTATTTATTTTTTTTCGATAGCATTAACACCTAAAGTTCCTTATATTTGTGACTCAGAACTAAAAGGTGCTATCTCAAAATATCAAATTGTTCAGGAGAGCTATTTCAAACTATTTTCCACTTGAAACTGTATTATCTTTTTTCGTACCTAATGAATGATTTACAATGATTGGCACATCTAAAAATTCACTAAGTTGTTCTGGCGTTAACAATGGCCATTTGTTTTTTTTTTTATCAAAGTGTAATGTGAAAAAAACAAAAATGTAGGTTGGGAAGTCGGGGAAGTGCGGAGTAAGGTGGAAAATTACAAAGGTTATGAGAAATTAAGATGGTATGCATATCGGCACTTATATTACGTTATTTTTATCCTACTACTAAATATTATTAGTTGAGTACGGAATCGACAATTTGTCTTAGAGTGTAAAATATACGTGTGTTCACTTACCTCGTATAGCTGTGAAAAGTACTCGTTGATCCTTGTTAGAATGGATACATCTCTGATTGTTGCGGATAGATGCATGTTACTATTATTTTATGACTTAGATTTTCATTATACACTGTCGACTCACTGCGTTCATAATTGAATACCACCTGTATGGTTTTTGTAAGGAAAGGTTGGATTTGACATTATTAATACAAGTATTTGTGTAGGAGATTTCTTAACGGTCTGGTGTTATAAAACGATTGTTCAGGTAGTGTAGCAAATGATAATGACATGTTTTTTTAAGTTTAAAAAATAAAATGAATAGACCAAAATTAACTCATACCTGGTATTAGAACAAACGCAATAGTTAAGTCAACTTCGCGGAGAAAGATTAATTTCAAATTGAGAAAAACTGTACAGTAACACGTAGTTTCGCTTTGGGTGGAGTTAACGTCGTCATGTGTGTTGATTGCAGCAGTGTACTGTGCCGACGTGGCACATCGTTTGATCGTTGTGAATAGCACCGTCTCGGGATGATGGTTGAATGAGATCGGATGCCCCATGTCTTGCGTTTGTAATTTATATAAGGAAGCTATAAGTTTGTTATGTGAACTGCACACGCGTTTGCATTCATGTTGTATTTTTGCATATTGTCGATGGCTTTTTGGCACGATAATGGTGTTTTGCATGTTAAGTGCTATCTTATTATTCTTTTTGCGCATAGTTTTGGCACTGATATTTGGTTGTTAAACCGAATGTCGTACATTGCGCATGTGCATACATTTTATGTCGTATTTTGCACATCGTCGTTGGTCTTTTGGCACTTTTTGAATTATATAGAGGTGTTTCACATGTTAAGTGTCATCATATTATCCTTTTTGCGCATAGTTTTGGCATTGCTAGTGTTGAAATATACAATTAATATTAGTAGTCACCCTTGACACGAGTGTACAATTTAGTATCTAGCTATACGAGGATAAGACTCACTCTCTGTACGGATGTAACATGACCTCGGTTGTGGATATATATAGGGTCTTTGCAGTATGTAATACTCATTTGCACAGGCACCGTCGTACAGTATACGGTGTGTGTGTACTGTCACAGTTAAATAGTCCAGTTGTACGTTATTACTTATTATATATTATACTTATACAAAATCATATTGTCGTGTTATTATTCATTTATACTAATACTAAAGTCATTAGTCCGTCAAGCTTCACTTTCAACAGATAGATATCTGGTTATTTGGCAGAATGTCGTACAGTGCGCATATTATGTAGGTGTAATATATTATATGCTGTTTTTTAATGCGATAGAAATCCGGTTGCGTAATAATGTATTGGTGTTGCACTGTTGCGTAACGTTCTTTTATTTTTATCAATTCCTTATGCCCAAATATGGGCATCATTAAGTGTGTGTCCGTCTCGAAATGTAAATTGCTTATTGTGGAAATGTGTTGTTTTTTAAATGATGATGTAATCGTTGAGGAATGTATGGTTACCTAATATTATTTTATGTTGCGTAATATATTTTAATTGCGTTTGAGTTTTAACACCCAAGTATGTCCGTTTTGCATCGAGTCCTCACGGTGCATATCGTTTACACAGTTGAAATACAGAAAATTTGCTAAGTATATTTGATGATATTATTGTGAATAAAGTAATTTATATATAACCTATTTACGTGGAACCTTGTTTTAAATTTTCAATCCTTAGCTATAAAAGTTGAACATTTTATACATTTTTAACTATAAAATCATTATTAAATTTTAAATTTGATACATTTTGTCAAAATTTAAACTTTAAATGCTTATAAAAAAAAATTGTGCTATGTATTTTTAATATTTTTCAACTGCTATTGTAACAATATATCAGGAGCCTTGCATTAAATTTTCACGTTTTTTTACCCAACAAATAAAATTTTGATAAAGGTAGACAAACTCATCAATAATCTTGTATTACATTTTCAAATCTTATAGATTTAAAAAGAAAAATTTTTATGATTCTCAACTCAAAATAATTTGCTAATTTTCGTGATTTTTCCGTATTTCGTCAAGATTTGAACTTTAAATGCTAGTAAATAAAAACTGTGACTAAGGATTTTTAATTTTTTTCATCTGCCTTTGAAACAATAAACTAGGAGACTTCTATTAAATTTTCAAGCTTTTTTACTCAACAGAAAACATTTTATTGATATTTATAGAAAAAAAAACTAAAAAAAAATGGAAATTGACAATGTCCGTGAAAACACCTCAAAAAAAGTCAAAATATTTGGAAAATGTTATGGTGTATAGAAAATGCTAATATAAACATTCAGTGAAATTTTCAAGTATTTACACTCATTTGTTTTAGAGTTGCACCAAAAACCAAAATCGATTTTCTCAAAAACAGATTTTGCGTAAAAATTCCCGTTTTTCCTTAATTTTTCTTTTGTTTTTCACGTCGCTTTTGAAAACTACTGTGAAATTTTTACTTTTGACCCCCAAAGTACCAACTTGATTCACTTTCCTATCAGAAAAGTTACTGTTGAAGAAAATCCAAGCAATTTTACAGTTCTAAAAGGTGATGACAGACACAACAAAAAATTAAAAATATTAATAAAAAAAAAAGATTTTAACTTTAAATGCTTATAAAAAAAAAAACTGTGACTAAGGATTTTAAAAATTTTTAAATGTTACTGTTACAATATAGTAGGAGCGTTTATACATTTTCAAGTGTTTTTACTTAACTAATAAAGTTTTATTGACATTCATAGATGAGTAACATTATTAAAGCCATATAATATATTATATACGTACATACAAGCTATTAATTCATAGTTATAAAAAAAATTGAAAAAATTGGACATGAATTAAAAAGAAATGAATAAACAAATTATATAACAGTGTTTAATTTCACCTGCCACCTACGAGTAATAAATACTAGGTAATATAACGGGTTCCTCAGATTTTAATATTATTATTTATTTTTAAATTATATATTTCAACGTAAAATATACATAACTACTTAAATTTAAAATGCTTTCGATGATTGTCTTCTGGTTTACCTTCAGTATTCGGTGATAGTATCGTCATTGGCAGTTTCATCTGGATTTTTTTTAGAATAATATTTTTTGCAAAAATTGGAAACAATCAAATCTTTAAACTCTGCAAACATCAATAGAAACCCAGATTACATATCCAATAGATTTTTTTGTTATACATAAAAAATTAAATAGTAAATACATCTAAAATATATAAATATTGAACTGTCTGATAAGTTGTATAATATATGAATTAATAAAATTAAATCTTTCGGCACGGTCGACTTGACCGTTGTGTTAACGAATATATAATATCAATTTATAATATGTTATCACAATAATATTTATTAATAAAACAATAAAACTGATCAACTTCCGAAAAAACACAAAATAAGGCATTATTAACAAGAATCACTCTCGCCAAGCCAATAACGCGTGTTTTTCAGACAGATAAATACAGAATGATTTTTCTTTGTATTGATCTTTAGCTTTGGTGATAGGGGCTATTAGCAACAGAATAATTTGTTTTACTCCATATTTACAGTGCAATAAACATAGTTAATCCGTATGACGTATGGTATGCAGTTCCTAATAATGATAACTAAAACTACATATAATATTGTTACCAGAGCTCTATAAGATTTTACATTATTTTATAAGATCTCTATATGATATAACTTTCAAGCACAATAAATTAGGATTTAGACATAAGTTAGTTGAAAAATATTTATTTATTTTTAATTATGAAAGCCCTATAAAGTAATATTTGTGTTTTGTTTTTAAATTATTTTATTTCATATACTTCATATGTCCATCTTATTAGTATGTTTGGTCGTTATCCAACAACTGTAAATTCAGACTCCAGTATGAAAATAATATGATTATTTGGTGTAAAATAATGTAAAATACTAGGTAATTGTTTTCAATACATGAAGGGTAATAGAAGATAAATTAACATTTGAAAATATTAGATATCGTGAGATTATAATTTAATAATATATTTATATTTAATGAACATTAACATATTAGTGTAATGTGAGTGCCAACAGAGGCTATAGAATTAAGATTTATCCACTCGGAAATTCCACTATATGATTCAGTATAATATCTAACTGTTTTATAATAATAATATGTATAGTTGAATAGTACATACATAATATTATATATAATGATGTATAGATAGGCTATTCCTGTATCAATGCAATTGCAGGTGGCGTACCACTTTCCAAATAAAGTGGTAACATAAAATCATATTTTCCAGTCAACTCAGAAAAAAATGTTTTTTCTTCCATTGTTTCATTTTATAGAGTATAAAAAATGCTTTCTGGGTGGGACAGACTGTTTTTGAATGTCCTGTACATTATTAATTGTCTATGTTATATAGTATAGAGTCTACACTATAGAGTATAGATAGTATTTGCAATTTTACCATGTTTAAAGATACAATAGAGGTACTGAAAAATGTTACACAAAATAATTTACCATATTCATCTCCTTTATCAATTTGTTCTATAACAAAAAGTAATTATAAAATACGTTATTAAATATGCCACTCGGAACTAAATTTTCAAATTCTAATGCTAATCACTAAAATAAAGTTTTACTTTCTTAATATTTTCCTCGTTTTCTACCAACCGTATTCATATTTAAGTAAACAACTAATATGATATTTGTGTCCAACATCTTTTGTATGGACGTTGATAGTTGATATTTCTTGAATTAAATGTAAAAATAAGAACATAATGCAAAGAAATAAACTTAAAAAAAGAAGCAATTTCTCTAAAAACTGGAAATTGTGGTAACATTCAATAACATGGTAAAACCTAAAAGTAACTTATCGATAAGATATTACAATACTCCTCTTTATAATGTTCATGTATTGACAAAATAACAATTGAATATTATTAAATAGTAAAAATAACAAAACAAATTAACATATGATAAACAATATTTTTAGTATTAGGCTAAACCAAGTTTACTTGAGAGCTCGATAAACCTTGAATTTGGTACAGGTTTATGGTTTAGTTAATATATCAGCCAACTTTGATTTGATTATAATAATATGTCACATTGACTTCCTTGTTTTAATATTTTCACGAATTAAATTTTATACACTTTTTCCGATGGGTTTTAACCGCTGATGTTTTCTTGGCTCTTTGACAAGGCTTATAGTCGACTGATTGTCTTCAAAAATAGTATTGTAGCTTCATTCAGTTTTAATGTCATTCAAACATTAATCCTTTGATCCATGAACATTCGGACACTGCGGCAGATAAGGCTACTCACTCTGCTTCTTTCGAAAGTGCTACATTGATTTGTTTTCTACTCTGCCAGCAAAGTGCTGAACCAAGAACCTTGAAAAATTAGTACATTTTCGGTATTCTAAATCACCCGTTAAGTCACCATCACAGACACCAACCAGTGTGTCACACTCTATTCTATAAACGGTTTAACATAAATTAAAAGTTCCTTTTAAATACTTTAATGTTCTTTTTAAATACATCCAATTAGTTTTGGATGGCTTGGACTGGCTTCCACTCAGAATAAATTATTACAGAATAAGAATACATTAAACAGCCAAAAAGTTATCTGTAAAGTTTTGTTGTAATTTGTTTATCCTTGACCTTGAGTAGTGTTGATTTTCTTTCCATTGACGTTCATTCATATAGAATTTTTTAAGAATTTTGTCAATTTAATGGGCTCGCCCAGTATGTAGAATCCCATGTTCACAATCTCAACTAATGTCCATACCAAGAAACTGATTTGTGTGACCCAGATATTCCACTTTGAATTCTTTGCATGGAATATCCTTTAATGTTCTAAAAATTTGATTCTATTACTAGAAATAATTATATGTATCATCTAAATACAGCAATAAATATAAAATAACATTACCACTATTTTTGACGTACCTACCTACAAACAGTTGTCTGAGTTGCATATATAACAAACTTTTGCTTAATCATAAAATCATTAAATGTAGTGTACCAATACTTAGGAGACAGTTTAAGACCATAAAGAAAATGGTGTAACTAACATACTCCGTCACTTCCTGATTTTATATCCATCTGGTTGCTGCAGATTTTTTTAAAACATTTTTTATACTTCTTTACGCAGGGTAGTGAGGAAAAAAAAAGCGAACGGGCGGCTGTACGAACGCGAACATGGACATGTCGTTGTGCGCAGCCGCGGATTGTCGTAGCTGTATTTTGTAAACGGCTATGGGTTGTGTCATTAAGCGACAGTATTTTTGGTTGGGTTATTAAACAAAGAATACTCAACAATAATATTAATGAGATAAATATTTAGATAAAAACGGAATGATCGTCCGGTTAGGTTAGGTAAAAAAAAAGAAAATTAACTGAACATGTAGTAGCTGAAAATCAACGCAAACTAATTGTCGTTCAAGCTGAAGTTTATCAGCCGTGTTCTCCCGCACTATCAACGAGTCAAGATGATAGAGTATCGGTAACACCTGCACGTGTAACGGAGGCTGAACGTTTCCGAAATTATCGTGCTAAAAAAAAGAGCAGCAACTTCAAAATATTCATTCCGATGCGATATTAACACCTTCCCCGGCACCGTTAACAAATGCTGAACATGCAAAAAATTACCATGAAAGACAAAAACAAAAAGAACTTGGAAATAAACTTAATGAAATAGTAGCATCATCTCTTCCACGTGTAACAGAAGCTGAACGTTTACGAAATTATCGTGCTAAAAAAAAGAGCAGCAACTTCAAAATAATCCCGATGCGATATTAACACCCTCCCCGGCACCGTTAACAAATGCTGAACGTGCAAGAAATTACCGTGAAAGACAAAAACTAAACTTGGAGACTGAATTTAATAATTTCAATATTGCTGATTGTTTAGCAGCAAATCTCGAAAATAATTTAGATACAACCGATGTCAACGGCTCTCAAAATAGTCTGTCTTCGGAGAATAATTCTTTCAACAGAATTTCATCTACTAATGATTATGATGACGATGACGTAGAATCTTGGCCATACCCAGATTATGGTACAGATTGTGGTTCCAGCGAGATCTAAAATCTCCCTCTTCAAAATATCAAACGGTTTTAAATTCAATTATACAAAATATCCCAACAATTAATATATTGTTATGTGGTACATGCAGGTCATCATTGTCTCGAAATAACATACCAACTATGGCTACATATAATGGCTTTACATATCCAGATATGCCTAATCATCTGCCACCAATGGACTTGATTTCAGAAAGACTAATTTCTCCTCGTATTCCATTCATGGCAATTCGAAGATTAAGACACTGTAATGGCCAATATGGAATTTATGGACAAATCATTAATGTACCTGTTTCTGTAGACACGATGGTCTATCATATACCAAGAGATATTGATGACGACCATTCTATAAACGTACATATCAAACGCCGAACAACACACAAGTCTAGTTATTTACATGGCTTGGTCAAAAAAAGGACCATCAAGGTTTGGTTGGATTATTTGATTCCATCTCCACTTTATAGAACTTATAATATTACAGTTAATCGTTCTTTTTTCGATGGACAACAACAGAGTGATAGTGACATTAATCTCGATGATATTAGTGAACACATTCCAATTGAAGAGAGTCTTATTGCACAACAGCAGACATTGATGTGGAATGAAGATGAGTATCTCTGTTTGGCACCAGATCAAGCTCAGCTTCCTCAAAGTTTGATATTTGATGAACATGCTGAGGAGCTTTCTTTTCCAGCAATTTATCTTGGTGATTTTGGAATTTTAGAGAAGGAGTCCAGATAAAGCTTTTTACAATGGCTTCAAGTGGGTTACGACGTTCTGATCGACGAGGCGTTAAACCACAACATTTGTTGTATATGGCGATGAAAATTATGAGGTTAAGGATTTGTGATAGCCTTACGATTGCTTTCAAACACGTTGGCAAAGATACCAATATTACAAAAAAAACAAATAGAAGGGGACGAATATATCAATAATTGTATTGATACAAATCTTGCTTTTTTACGATCGATCCCCAACTCAGCTTGGTACTGGGCTCACCGCAAAAAGGACTTGTTTACAATGATTTGACAGTTGGGCAAACCAACAATATTTCTTACTGACAGCACCAATGAAATTGGATGGACCAATTTACTTCATACAATATATAAATTGAAGAATAATGGTGTCTCAATTTCGGAAGAATTGATTGAACAGTTACATTATAATGAAAAAGCAATGCTTATTAACGAAGATCCGGTTACTTGTGCTCTTTATTTTAACAAACTAGTTGATACATTGATGAATATCTTGTCATCACCAACATTTAGCCTTTTTGGTCGACATTATGTTATTCATTATTTTAAAAGGATCGAATTCCAACACAGAGGAAGTCCTCATGCACATACTTTACTATGGTTATCAGAGGCTCCTGATTATGTCATTGGTACAGAGTCATCAGGTCTCATCGAATTAATTGATCTAGTTATTTTTGTATCAGCTAATTATGCATCGGGTCATATAAATCTACAAAAACATCATCATACGTTCACATGTTACAAAAACATTATTGGTAACAGGAAAGAATGTCGATTCGAAGCTCCATTCATGCCAAGTCGATCAACAATTATACTATCTCCCATGCGAAAAGAAGAAGACGGATTTTCTGGTTATTTTAAACATTACAAAAACATCAATAGTAATCTTGAAAACACGGATTATCCTGATATTGACACATTCTACTTTCAAAAGAATGTTTTATCAAACGATCACTATCATCACATACTTCAAGCAGGTATTAAAAGGCCCAGAGTTTTTTTGATGCGCCAACCATCTGAAAAATGGCATAACCCATTTAATCCGTTTATTTTAAATATTATGAAATCAAACATGGATATACAATTTGTTACGAACATATACTCTTGCACTAATTATGTATCTGAACATGTCAATAAAAGCAACTGAGGTATCAGTAACCTCCAAAGAGAAATTATAAAAACAATAGGTGAACATCCAGAATTTGACATTGTCGAAATGACATGAAACCTTGGTATAAAAATGCTTAATAGTGTTGAAATTCCAAGTCAAGAAGCTGCCTGGTATCTTTTAAGAGCTCCAATGTCAAAAAGTTCGGCCGTCATTGTATCTATTCCAACAGTATGGCCATCAGAGCGAAAAAGAATAAAAAAACAAACAAAGAATTGGAAAAAATGCAAATTGGTGATGATTTAACTGATATTTGGAAACAAAATTGGTTCGACAGGTATGAACAAAGACATGAAGATTTGAAAAAAATAAATTTAGCAAAATTCGTAGCAAACTATACACCTCGCCCAAATGGTACTTACATAAAAAGAAAACAATCGCGAGTAATCCGTTACAGAAATTACGATATGGGAGATGACTTGAATGAATATAAAATGGTAACTTTGTATTGTCCTTTTCGAAACGAAGATATGGAAATCCTCGTTGAATCAAAATACATTGAAATATACGGCACCAATGAAGACTTGATACTACGTAACCGTCAGGAATTTGAAGCCAATTTGGATATTCAGAAAGTCATTGAAATTTGTAGAAATTTATGCCGGGAAGACAGGGGGTCTTTTGGAGATAATGAATCACATGAAGTTGGTAACGTATTGGAGGAGCCCAATCCATTCGTGGCGTTATATAACAATCCTGGTGCTGATATGAATAATGACTTGCGTCTGGCTGTTCTCAATAAACTTGGTCCAATTGCAAAGAAACGATAAAACCTGATGGACCGTAATCAGTTCTATGAATTAATGCAAAGTACAAATGAAAAACAAAGAGGACTTCTGATGGAAGTGATCAAACATCTTCTTTCTCTAAACGATTCACCTTTTCAAATATTTTTCACTGGTCCAGCTGGATGTGGCAAAACATTTGTAATAAAATTACTTATAGAGATATATAATCACTATACAGATAACGATGGACACTGCAATGCTTATACCACCTACTGGAAAAGCAACTGTTGCAATTGATGGTACCACAGTGCACACAGCTTTCAAAATATCTATTGCAGTATTGATGTCACTATATTTTGAAACTGTTTGTCAATATCCTGTATTATTTAAATATGTCAAAGTAATCATCATTGACGAAATAAGCATGATAAGTGCTGAATTATTATCTAAAATTAACACGCGAGAAATAGAGAAACCATAGAGAATCTCTTACGAGCAAAACTTCATAAAATGTCAATCGTTGATACAGGAGGGTTGCCATATGAGACAATATTTGTTAAATACGTACATTACATGATAACAACAAATATAGATGTATCTGATGGTTTGGCAAACGGTGCTGTAGGTAAATTGGTTCATATTGACCTCAATGAAGCAAGAGAAGTTACTGATGTGTGGTTAGAATTTCCTATGGACATTGGCAAAAAAATTATAAAAAAAGTCTCTGGATACGTTGCAGCAAATTCCATCAGCCGATCTGCTGTTCCAATAGGAAGGCGATCATCCACCATTCACCTCAATACAAGTAAAACCATCTGCGCCAGACGTAGTCATATACCAGTAGTTTGCTCGTCAGCCATGACAATTCATAAATCTCAAGGTAGCATATATACTGAGGTCGTTTATGATACAACAAAACACACGCACAATCATTATTGTACGTAGTCTTGTCGAGAGTAACGGATATCCAGGGATTGTATCTTATATCAAGCACTGATGATTAGAAATTTTATCATGGACGAAGAGCTACTGATACCACCAAGCGTCTCCGAGATGAATTTGCAAGGCTCGCTAATAATCGTTTGGAAACGATTGACAAACGGATAGTCAATTGTATGCAACAAAACAAAGGTATATCAATATATTCGTTCAATTGCCAAAGCCTTCGGGCTCATTCTAAGGATATCTTGGACATGGTACTAAAAAATGCTTCAGTACTTATGTTTTTTGAAACTTGGGACCAAGGAACGAATGATATTGAAATCCCGAATTTTCGTTGTGTTATAAAATACAAACGACCAGCGGTTCGAGCAGCAGGAGTTGCAATTACCACAATAACAGTGATTTATTGAATATTGTCACTCCATCGATAGAAATGACAGTTGGGCAGTCACAATACAATAAATCAGGAGCAACGTCAGTCGGTGAATATTGCATTGCTGAATGCTTGTTATCAAATAAAAATATTATAATAATGGTTGCAATCTACATCTCCCCAAATCAGAAAATGGCTGATATCATCAAATTTATTCATAAAGCATTTTTAGTGTATAGCCATGAAGGTGCAGCTCTTTATGGTGGTGACGAAGATACATGTGCAATGGTCATGAGTGGGGATTTCAATGTTAATTTTGCATCTTATGATTCAGCACCTGTCGTAACTTTATTGCGAGACAAATTCAGTTTGCAATTGAATAATGATCCTACAATATCGACTACCAAATCAGGCACAACAATCGACGCAATTTTTACGCGATATATCGACAATGTTCAGTCGCAAATGTACGTTTCCTATTTTAGTTATCATATGCCAATCATAACTACTATACCGATTGAGAAAAATGATAATCAATCATTAGAATAAAAAAAATATAAATATATAATTTATATTGTTTCTTTTCTTTTTTTATTATCCTCATTACCCCATTCTATCCATGCCTTTCTTTCTTTTTCACTCACTCACGCGTACCGTTCAAAAGAAGTTTAACTTCCCGCGCGCGTATCGGTAACACACACACTGGTTATTTTAATGTACACATACATGATTTTTTTAAACTATTATTTGTATCTTTATTACCTACTCTTCAAACTTACACAGAATCTCTTTGATTTTAATACATTATTATGGAAGATTTTAAAATATTGTTATTAGTTTAGGCCTTTACATAATTGATTCTTTTATCTCATTCGTTCTTCGTCGTCCAACGCGTGTTATAGTTATACGTCGGTGTTAACTACAGTGACTTATTTACACTGAAGGTCCCGCCCTCTATGTTTGGCCTATGATTATATTAAATTTATTTTATTTATGCGATAGTAAAAAATGGATATAAATGTAACTAACAGCTTTATATTTCAAAAGTATGTAGATCCCCCTTGAAAAAATCCTTTATATGCCTATAGTTCGCGAGTGCAGTAATTCACACGTTATTATAATATGTATTAAAATTTAAGTTTCACTGTCGTTCGCCTTTGGGGTGACACATTTATATCGTTGGTCATTGCACTACATCGTACATGTTAATAGAAATTGGTGATATGTTAATTGTTATACATTTTACTGTATTGGTACATCTATAATATACCCATCACAATTTGAAATTTTTTATAATACACCTATATTCATTACTTATTTGGCGTAAATCATGTTGCGAGCCTATTCCGAGAAAATTGGACACTTTAATGTCAGCCATTTACACGACCACAGACAATGTGATTTTTATAATTTACGTGAATGCAAAATAAATATATTATTATTAATTAGTTTTCACTAGAATACGTACTACATTTTTCTTGGTCAATGAGTTCTATATTTTTTTTGTAATATCCATTCACATAATCTAAAATAAAAAAAGTGTACTGCATTATGTGTTTACTTTGAATACTGCAGAAACTATATATTAAACATCAATTATTTTATTAAGATTTGTATAAAATACTAAATTATACATTTAATTGTATTATGCATTTGTATTTGTGTGTATTTATGTGAATAAGAAATAGTGTATTAAATAAGGAGTGTTGAATTTGATAATTAATTGATTATACAAAAAACTACATGATTTAGAGATTTTAATATAGTTTAAAATATTGAGAGTGATTTTTAAATTGATAAATTATTATTGTTTTCAGGTTTTGGCAAAAGCGTTGAAGTTATTTGTTTTACAATATTATGAGAGTTTTATGGATCTGTCATTACATTTTAAAGTAGAAAAAAATGTTGAAATTTCAACTTATGATGGATAATTGGACCTAAATGTACATAGGATGTTTGGGAATTAGGGGAGTGTTAAAGATGGATAATTCTAAGTATATAAATGACCAGAAAACACATATTTATGATTCATTAAAATTACTATTAAATATTAAATTATTTTACTCATAATTATTAAAAATAATTTGGCCAAAATTCAATGTAAAAAAAAATATTTAAGGATTTATTGGGGTATTCAGTATATTCGACTGACGTCATCTAACCTAACCTATGAGTTCTGTCGAAGTGTCACCAATGTCACTACTCGATTCTGCTCGTTGGACACCGGCTAAGAGTTCGTTTTAGCTAGAGGGGTACGCAGTAAGCCTTTAAAAAGGCCGAAATGTCAAATAATAATTAAAAACGATTATAAAATAATTAATAATAATAAAAAACGTCAATAAAAATATACATAGATTAGTATATTCGGTGACAGGAATAAGTTCAATCTTCCCACAAAATACAAGTATCTAACGATTTAATACCATTTTAAATATTTTTTTAATAATTCAGTGCAGCTGTTTATATGACTATAAAGTATAGATGGTATTCGAAGTAGTTACTATAATGCTTAAGGATACGTGTATGAGTGAAATAATATGTTGCAGAAAGTTATATTTACCATCCATTTTCAGATTAATTCCGTGTCTTTGAACTATATAAATTATATTTATAAAATACGTTATTAAATCTGCTTATATGCACCAAATTTTGTGATATTAATTCTAATCATTGCAGTACTATAAATTGGTTTATCATAATTTAAAATAAAAAAAAGTGTTGATTTTTGAAGATATTTCAATATTTGTCTGTGATATTTAAACATTTTTAAATTGTAATATTTTTCGTATTCTAAAAATAAGCAAAGGATATCTATGTTAATCATGATTGATATAAACATATCAACCAACTCATAAAGTTTCAATTTTATGATTGTCTTCACTGCGGTGGACATTTGTCACCACAACTGATATTTTCGATTATATACTCGTGCCACTGAGAGAGCGCTACTGGGCGGCGACCAAAACTTGTCCGATCCTGTATACAAAATTACTACCAGAAGAAGTGCTTCGACTTCAACATATAGTATTTTATCTTTTAGCAAATTGAATCAAGAGGGTACATTAAAGAGGCCATTTTTGATTTCCTCAATAGTGATTTAATGTCACGGAAAAAGCCACTGATAAATTTAAAAAATCGCAAAAATGGGATTTTAATTTCTAGCGCTTTGTTTATTATCACAGAAACGAATAAAAATAAAATAATGATTTTAGTTATTTTTTTGTAATTTATAATATTAATTCAACTTACAGGCTATAATAAAATATAATAACAAATAAAAATATAAAATATCTGGACGGACAAACCGTCTTCGCTCAGAATCGTTTTTCGTATAAAATCAGGCCCGGCTCAAGGGCGCCCTAGGGTGGCACTTAAGTAAGAGGGCAGCATTTTCAAAATACTGATAATATTATATTGTTTGGGGCGGCAAAATTTGATTTTGCCTAGTTCACAATTTTCACTTGATCTAGCCCTGTATACAATGATATGATATCATTTAATTTAAATTTAATACAATCCATTATACAGTGACCCACTTATAACCTACAACAGAGCAACATCCACTTACCAGCTTTTCTTTTGTTTTAATTAATGTATGATGAATAAATACATCACGATTTCATTCCCGAGTTGATGCATATATCGAGACGAGTTGAGACGTAACAAAAAAATTTGCACTATAGGTCTTACCAAGAAATACTTCCAAGAAAACAAGACAAATCAAAAATATTTTTGATCAATTTTTATAAACATAGGCAATTTTACCTACCATCGTCGAACTGAGGTATGCTTAAACCATAATATTCAACAACTCTGGGAAACCGAACTTTTTTTACACAGATGATCTAGAAACGGAATGAACACATAGCAATAATTAAGCATAAATTATAAAACTGTCTCTTTACCCACATATTACATTGTCTCTGACTTACAAACGCATAACATACCAAATTGTACGTTCTGAATAATTAATTTAACTACGGTACCTATGATTAATTTTAGAGTGAATTAACCCACTACCAAATTTAGAAATATGAATATCCTACCTAATTGCAACTTGTTTAAAAATGCACATTATAAATTACATGCATATTTATCTATGTATATATAATATTATATATATAAAGACTACTCCGGACTATGCTTAATTATATTTTTCGAGCATTGTCGTACTAAGAAAGGGCGATTATTTCTTGAATATTGAAAGTTGACATTTAAAAATGCCTCGGGGCCTTCACTGGCACCTGCCATTCATTCTGAATGTGCGTGAATGTAATTATGTCTCGTGGGTCGGAGTATAGTTTTATTTCTTAGATGTTTACTTGCTTTGGTTTTTGACTGAATCAATTAGGAAATGTGGGGCAAATAACATTTCTTGGGAACAATTTATTTCTGGATAACATCTTAAATTACATTATAGAATTCATTATATTATAATGCTGTTTCTACGTTATAACATTTGTAAAAAAATTCCAATTTATTAACTTTGATTAATTGTTGAGTAATTTGATTTTCTATAAAGTCATAATTATCTATAACCGAGGTATCACGCGTAATATTATTTTTCTTATATTCAAAATTGACTAGTAGTGGAGGATAGTAATTATTATCAGATGGTACTCGATAATCATTTTTAATAGGAGAGACAAAAGTATTTAGCATATCAGAAAAAGTTAAGTAACGTTAAGTGTCACATATTGGTCCTGATATTATCGATAAACCGGAATGATATTGTTATTGGTCAGTGAGGTGGACGGTTATACCTTTGATCGGGTTTTAAAATATTGTACATAAAGTCATCAAAACTATCGAGAATGTGGTGTCAGCTCCGCATAAACTTATGTGAAACAAAAATAAACGTATTACAATAACTAAATTTTGTGTTAATAATTAATTAATTAATCTAATACGCTAGTAAACCTGAGTATCTGAAGTAACTAGCAACGGAAATGTACAGACTACTTTGCAACATAAAAAACTAAAAGTATTAAAAAATGAATTAAACTGACCAAACACGTCCGACCTCGCCGCCGGCCGAGCCGGGAGTCTGTTTCCGTGCGTGTGACGCGCTACTATTGTACAGAAGATATTATTATGTTGAATAAATATTACAAATTGTGGCTTGGCGTGGCGTGTTGGCTGCGCGACTGGAAATAAGTAACGGCCACAGCTACTAGCTCCCGGATGGGTGACCACCAGGGCTCATAGTAGTTAAAAACCTTGCCATACACGTGTTTGCTACATACCGTAACAATCATAAAAACAACATACCGTACCAACCATACCCCTAGTCCCTACCACAGTTCATAACCCCTACAACAACTAATGGCCTTAGTCGCCGGGCTGAAGTTCAATAAAAAAAAAAAAAAACATTAAAAGTAACTCCTCAACCAACACATCCAGTCTACCGTGTCACCTTATATTACATTACTTTAGTAAAACGTATATTAGTGAAACTGCATTAGTATTATTTAATCAATTAATTCTATATATATATTAACTATACTAATGTTCTTACCTATAGTTGATATATCATTTGCTATTATGATATTTGTATATGGATTTTCACCTAATAAATACATAGAATATATACTTTATATATTTTATTATTACACAAAATAGGTAGGTACTTGTCTTATCCTACTATTATTTACATTTTAGTAGTATGGTTATTTATGATTTTTACACTTTATTTGATTAAAATTGAAAATTATTTTGTATATAAAATACTCCGTTCCAGAGAGAACGTACCTACACGAGCCGCGCATCCGACTGATGCAAGTGACAGCGCAGAGGCCAAATTGCTCCCACTCTTTCCCTCCCGGTATGTGAGGAGTACAACCGAATTAAAATTTTTCACATTATGTAAAAAAAAAATGTTACATCAATACAAAACTTTAAATTGAAACTTTAAATTGAAAAATGGATTTTGAAGTGTGTAGGGGTGGTGTCACGCAGACAATCTGATTACCTAATAGTTTTACAAAATTTCTGTTAATTCAAGAATATTAGATTTTGGGGTTTTACTTTCTTGATTTTTTATCAAGTAAGTATGGTAATTGAAATGAAAAAAGTCTGAATTTTTAAAACTTCAAGAATTTGTGTTAAATAGGAAAATAATAAAAATGTAACTCAGTAATGATGAGTAGGTGGGTAATTCAGCTAGCTTTAATATAAAATATTAATGAGAGCGATTTGATATCACACCCAAGCAGTATAACAATTCGAACCATAAAAACGTCGGCATAAACAGTCCCAAAATTTCTATTTTTTTTTAACTTTTCTCCTAAACTATGAAAGCTAGAAAACTGGTTGATAACTCATTAAAAAGGGATCATCAAGTAGATACAAAATGTAGAATTTAAAATTTAAAAAAAAATTATTTAGTTTTACACAGTTAAAAAAATAGTTATTTTTTGCTAGATTTTCATTTAGCGAGGTAGATTTCCGAAACTGGAGAAAGGATTTTATTGTTTGGGGTCTTATTAGATTCACATTGGCTAGGGGAAAAGTGCAGTGAAGATTTTCAGAACTTTATCTCCAATTGTTAATTCACTACATGGCTGAAAAGTTGAAAAACATCAAAAAAACGCCTAATAAAATGTGTTTTAAATTTTTTTAAGGTTCCGTAGTGAATTAAACATTAAAGGTAAAAATCTGAAAATATTCACTGCAGTTCCCATAGCTAATGTGAATCTAACAAGACTCTAAACAACAAAATCCGATTTCCTGTTTCGGAGATCTATCTCACTAAATGAAAATGAAAATGATTTTTTGTGAGGCTGTTCTCTAGATTGAAACTTTTCTGGATTCAAATTTTTATACCACTTTGATGTGATATCAGTTAATATATTTCTAAAAACTAAAAATCAAGAAAGTTTACATGCCGACCTCTGACTTGGCAAGCGTTTTTTTACAAAAATGTGTACCAGATTTTTAGAAAATTCCAACTACAAAAAAAAGTATAAAAGGGTACCGACGACACCCTGGCATCCGACGTATAAAATTAAAACTATGAACTTCTTTGTAATTTACAAAAAAAAAAGTTATCGTGAGGGTACAATTTTTATTTTGTTACAAAATGGTTACAAAATAAAAACAATTCTAAACATGATATGAAAGGGTGTCATATTTTTTATAATTATATCTAAATATGAGGGAGCTACTGACGGTTTAACCTAACCCATTTTAGCTTCTTTGAAATTTTTATAGCTAATATAATCGGGGCTGCTGAGTACGATAGAAATCGGCTGATTAGTAGAGTGTCTTGGTAGGAGGGGGGGAGGGTGTTTCCAAAATTGAGACAAAAATCAACTGACTTTAGCGTCCCAGCCGCAAACACAAAATGTATTGAAATATAAAGACAAACACCTATTTACTCGATTATTAATAACTGTTGATGCTTAATTGTTACCTATTCAACGATTAAAAGTTGAGATTTGCAGCGCCGACCTTTCAAACATTTTCCGTGCTATTTAATACAAACAAGTACTGTACTATTTATAATATTAATATTCATAACTTTAAGAGTTTCAAGATGTATAAAAAATATATAAATAATGCTCTGTTTCCATAATCTATACTTTAATTTAGAAATTAATTAATATATTTTTCACTGTTAATAGCTAAATTCGTGTTAAATTAATTACTATTATCAAATAATTCTATTTAATCTTATAATTATACCAGTATATTATAATCCACAGAATATGCTATATTAACATTTTATTTACTTACGATTATATATATATATTATATAGGCTATAGCCTTTATAATGCAACTACTAATTGTTCTTTATCCTTTCTTTTATTGTCTTTCTTGTGCATACTCTACCTATTTATTTTGTTCTATTTTTTGCTTTATTAATTACTAACGATCATAATCAATAATATCTAAATCTGTATCACAACTTCCTCTTTTCAGCACAAGCTCAGCTTTTGAAAAGAGAACCAATATATTTTAATGTAATTTTAGATTCTGAGTGAAACGATGAATGTATTGATTTTACAATGATGTGTGTTTTTTTTTTTATTTTTATTTTTTTTATTTTTTTATTTTTGTGTCTGTGTACACGATAAGTAGTCGAAATAATGCTTCGATTTTCGACTTCAGTATCTTGTTCGATGGGAAAGTGAATATCGTTGGTGCATTGGGGAGGTCAAAATTTTAATTTCCCAGTAGTTTTCAAAAGCGATGTGAAAAACAAAAGAAAAATTAAGGAAAAACGGGAATTTTTACGCAAAATCGATTTTTAACAAAATCGATTTTGGTTATTGGTGTAACTCTAAAACAAATGACCGTAGATGCATGAAATCTTAACTGGTTGTTTATATTAGCATTTTCTATACACCATAAAATTTTCCAAATATTTTGACTCTTTTTGAGCTGTTTACAGCCATTGTCAGTTTTCAATTTTTTTAGTTTTTTTTTCTATAAATATCAATAAAATTTTATCTATTGAGTAAAAAAGCTTGAAAATTTAATAGAAGGCTCCTAGTTTATTGTTTCAAAGGCAGATGAAAAAAATTAAAAATCCTTAGTCACAGTTTTTAATTATAAGCATTTAAAGTTCAAATTTTGACAAAATACGGAAAAATCACGAAAAATAGCAAATTATTTTGATGAGAATTCATAAAATTTTTTCTTTTTAAATCTAAGATTTGAAAATGTAATATAAGATTACTCATAAGTTTGTCTACCTTTATCAAAAAAAAAATGTCTAGAAGAAACTTAAATTAAATTTTTATGAGCGTCTGAAATTTATATTTTTACAACATTTGATATTTACTCGATTTCTCATGTAACGATTTTTTTATTTTATTGTAATTAAAAAACGAATGACTGTAGATACTTGAAAATTTCACTGAATGTTTATATTAGCATTTTCTATACACCATATAATTTTGAAAATATTTTGACTCTATTTGAGCTGTTTACGGACATTGTCAGTTTTCAATTTTTTTAGTTTTTTTTTCTATAAATATCAATAAATTTTTATTTGTTGGGTAAAAAAGCGTGAAAATTTAATATTAGACTCCTGATATATCGTTTTAATAGCAGTTGAAAAATATTAAAAATACATTTGCACAATTTTTTTTTATAAGCATTTAAAGTTCAAATTTTGACAACATTTATCAAATTTATAATTTATTAATTATTTTGTGGTTAAAAATTTATAAAATGTTTAACTTTTATGGCTAAGGATTGAAAATTTAAAACAAGATTCCATGTAAATAGATAATTCGGTTACCAAAAAATCTAAAAAATACACAAGCACAGTTTATTTGTATAGTCATTTTAAGTTCAAATTTGGACGAAATTACATAAAAACCTAGAATAACTATTTTAGTTATTTTGTTGTGATTGTATAATATTATTCGTGGGCACTTGAAACTTCTAATTTGTAATATTTGCATCGATATATTATGATGATAGTATCACGGTTTGTTGTTGATGTATAACGCGTTATATGTACCTAATGGATATTGTGATATGATTAATTTGGAATTTATTATAGGTCAATTTTTTTTTTAATACCATAGATAAGTGTATAATATGTCTTATACCTAGACTGACATATCGTCTCCACTCAGAATCGTTTTTCTTATACAATGATATATCATTGAATTCAAATTTAAGACCATCCATTATACAGTGACCCACTTGTAACCTACAGTACAGCAGAGCGACATCCACTTGCCCACCTTTTTTGTTTTGTTTTGTTACTCATAAATTGTTTGTAATTGTTATAATTTGGTGACAATAAATATTATTATTATTATTATTAAGTAAATTTAAACCTTTTTTTTAAAGAAGAAACGTGATATTTTATCGAAAATAATTTTAAAAAAATTACAAATTTCTAAATATTTCTCAAAACTATAAGTATCCCAAAAGAGTCAAAATATTATGAAAATGTTACCATTCATGTAAAATACTAATATAAATATTTGGTGAAAATTTCAATGGTCTACGGCTATTAATTTTTGAGTAATACCAAAAAAATGAGATCGATTTCCTCAAAAATCGATATTGCGTAAAAATTATCACTTTTCTTTCACTTTTGTTTTGTTTTTCTCTACGCTTTCTAAAACTACTTGGACTTTTAAATTTTGACCTCCCAAATGTACCATAGCAACTAGTTTCACTTTTCTATCAGAAAAGATGCTAATTTCAAAAATCGAAGCATGCTTACCATCTAAAATATTGCTGACAATGTCCACCTAATGCTTATTAAAAATTCGTGGGTATTTACCACAGTAGCCATACGTGTTCGGCGCCACTGAGCTAGGTCTCACGCACCGACTCCGCTCAGAATCGTTTTTCGTATCCAATGATTTAATATTGAATTCAAATATAACACGTCCAAAATTACAGTGACATACTCAACAACTACTGTACAGCAGAGCAGTACCCACTTGTCCAGCCTTTTTTCTATATTTTTGTCATTAAAAAATAACACGTTTTTTCTTAAAAAAAGTTTTAAATTTACTTGTTTGTATTCAATAGCACGGAAAATGTTTGAAAGGTCGGCACTGTAAATCTCAACTTTTGATCGTTGAATAACAATTAAGCATCAACAATTATTAATAATCGAGTAAATAGGTGTCTGTTTTTATATTTCAATACATTTGTGTTTGCGGCTGAGACATTTAAGTCAGTTGATCAGTCCCTCCCGAGACACTCTACTAATTAGTCGATTTTAAGGAGATTATTAAAGGACCATAACACTCAAAAAAATAAGTCTATTTTAAAATATAGTATTAAGTGAAATAAAAACAGAGATACCATTAAAATATATTTACAACTATTATTTAGCCTGCGGCAGTCATTTGAAAAATACGTGTGACGTCATAATTTCGCCGCCGCCGATTACTATGTATACGATTTTACGGGAGTAATACAACTTTCGCTGTTTAATCTCTTATAAGTCGGCTAATACTCAATTTATTGATGCAGACCTTTATAATAATTTAAAGTTCACAAATTTTTCTTTTATTGCATGTTTTTTACAATAGTAAGTTCATCATATGATTCAATTAAAAATTAAACAAACATTTATTTATACGACTGTAGACTATTTTAGGACTGTTGTGCACCGTATTATTATTGTGTAAATGTAACTATATTTATTATTTATACATGTTTGTAGATAATATTTACAGTATTGTTTAACTTAATATAATGTTGTGTTTATCGTAATATAAATAACAATATTTGCCCAGTGGTGTATCAAAATAAAAACTAATAATTAATATAAATAATACTGTCTAGTCGTCTAGGCCTCAGTCGTACGTCGCGAGTCCGTACTCATCGTGTTTCGTGTAATCGTATGTTTAGTTTTCGTATGCACAGTATAGTTTATATTTATACAATAAAATAAAATATTGCACCTATTAAAATGTTGTGTTCCGTTTATGGTTGTTCTAATCATAGTGAAGAAGGTGTTAAAACAGGCCCAGAAAAAATACATTTTTTTACATTTCCTAAAAGAGAAAAATCTCCAAAACGATTTAAAAAATGGAGTGAATTCTGTAAAAGAAAAAATTTCATTCCAGGAAAATCAGCTGTAATATGTTCAAAACATTTTAACAAAAATGATTTAAATCAATCTGATTTACTTCGTCAAAAACTTATGCCGAATTCTAAGGTCCTTGTTCATTTAAATGCTGGTGTTTTCCCTACTATTTTTTCACAACAGGATTCTAATCAAACGTTAAACCGTTCGCAACGTTCTTCTAGAACAAAATTGCAAAATATGGTAAATTCAGTAACTGCCAAAACAAGAACACCGAAAAAAAATAACAATTCATGCAATAACATCGAAACATATATATCAGAAAGTGAATCTGTAGACGGCAGTTTTGATAGTGCTTCTACAAGTACAATAAAATCAAAAAAAATAAAATTTGGTACAATTTTCAAACATATTTTATTGTACATATATACACACTAATAAACCACCACAATAATATTATTCATATATTGAATACGAACGGCGTACGTAAGTAAAGAAATGAATAAATCTAATAATACAAAAATATTGCTAAGAAAGTTTATCATTCGTTTATAAATAAACCGTTTAATAATTTTACAAGAAAATAATATTAAATTAAAAATTTAGTTCTAAAGCTTCAAATTATTAAAAGGGTCTAAATCAATAAATTTATTATTAGCCGAGTTATACGCGTTTAAACAGCGAGACTTGTAATATTCCCTTAAAACCGTGTACAGAGTAAACGGAGGCGGCGAAATTATGACGTCACGCGTATTTTTCAAATACTCGTAACTGGCTAAATATTGGACGCTAACAATTTTTAGTGGTGCCAATAGTCTTTTATTATTTAGTTATATTTCACAAAAATATAAAAAAAAAAAATTTTTTTCAGTTGTGTAGTCCTTTAAGATATTTTTTAAGATCTCTAAATTCTAGAATAATATGTTTTTCGTAAATTAATAATTATTATTTACTTACCATCAAACTTTTTAAAAATATTGTCTGTTTAAAAATGTATAATTTTTAAAATGTAATTTAAATACAAATTGCAGACACAATAGTACGCTATTATAATGAATGAAAATGTTAACAATAAACGTTAATGTTAAACATACATGATACATGTATATTGTATAAGACGTAAGTACTTATATTATAACCAAGTTATGAGAAGATATCATCAATTTTTATCTTACTAAAATTGAGCATAATATTATAATATATTGAACTAGTATGTAGGTACCATTATAACAATTGTACATTTTATACAAATATTCAGATAGTTTAATATATAAAAGTTTTTTTATACACCCATCTGATAACTGGACAGATTTAAGTGATCTCTGTGAAGTCAAGAATATTGCATTTTGAGTTATATTTGCTTATAAAAGTAATGAATTGCTACCAGATTTTGAGAAAAAGTCTAGACCAAAAAAAAATGTTATAGGGTACCTACCAACAATGTCAAGGTTCATCCGATGTATGAAATTGAAATTATGAACTTCTTAGAAATACTAAATACTAAAAAGGTTACGTAGTACAGTATATTTTGAATTATTAAATAGTTACGATAATTCTAAACATTGGTGATAATTTATTATGCGTGTCATAGATTATAAAAATATATCTTAAATAGTTAAATTTAACCTGGATTTTATTAAAAGATTTCTAAATTCTAGAATATATCATATCGTCAAATAATTACAAACTTACTATTATCAATAACATTGTCTGTTTCAACATTTATTATTTTAAAAATGTAATTATAATACAAACACAATGACAAACCTTATATGAATTTTCATATAAGAATTGTAATTTTTGAACAATCTATTGGTGAGATATATCCTCTTAAAGTAAGGTGTGTTTTAGAGGTGATATAGTATTTTTAGTTTGTGAAGACTAGGAGTTGAACATTCTGTACGTTCACCCAAGTTCAAAGATGTGATAACTATATTATACTATAATATACATTTAATAAATATTAATTGTGATAGTATCAGTAATTGAACATTTAAACCAATACTAACTGTCTACTACATTAATGCCTATACTCTATTCAGAATAATATTGAACCACTCAGCCGACCAAAACACGTTTTTTCCGCTCATTCCCACCACAATCCGGACATTGGTGAGAGCGTTAGCACAGGCGCCTGACGACCGATGACGGCCAGCGATGACTATTGGCCAATCACAGAACGCATAGCCATCGCATGGGGGGGAGGGGGAGGTCAGGCACTGTTTGGCGGCTCAGCCTGCATGCGCGAAGTGGTTCAATCTTATTCTAAATAGACTATATCTACCTACTAATCATAGCGAAAAATAATAATAATTATAAGTTATGATAATAACTCATAATGACCGATAAGCAAAAATATATCGTTCATGTCAATTGCCGATAAGTACCAAGTTCTTAAGTACAAATTGTACTACTCTTTTGATATAGCCATGCAGAGACGTATCTGGATGACCCTGGGGTGGGGTCCAGACCAAAGCAATATTGTTACTATACAATAAAACGGTACTATACCGTAAGACTAACGACGTAAGTGACTTACCAAATGTATAGTTATTTATCCCACATTTACACTCTAAAAGAATAAAAAAACTATTGTAAATTAAACAAATATTTGTTTACTTACTGAGAAATGTATTTAATGCCGCCATATATTATTTAACAGTACGGAAAAATTGTTTGACAACAACAGACGATGGTATCGACACACACAACTTTTTAAAGACCGCGTGCAGTGTAATATGACGGCTATTGGCAAATACAGAAGATGATAGAAGCGTGTACAACACGCCTTGTAGTCCAGGGCATACTGCATTAGCGATGGCGGTGCGCCGGGCGCCAAACGATATTGGTGACAACAGTGCAACAAGGAGATAAGATATGTAGCCGTTCAGCCTCGGACTAAGGTAGGATGGACTAGAAACGAACAGGCAGGGGAACCATGCCGTTTAAGTTATGTAGTAAGGTTGTGAGGGGGGATATGGGGGGCAAGTTCGAATCTAGCACAACCTATATTCATCGTATAATTTAGATGAACGTAGCACTAGATTCGCACTTTCCCCATTTCCCCCCGCACAAGTCTACTCATCACCTTAAGCGGCGATTAGGCTTTCGTTTCCAGTCCATTCTATCATAGTCCGTGTCGTTGAGCTTACTTTCGCGGCCAAAGTCCACGGGTAACCAAGATCTGCGACATTGAATGTGTGGTTCATATACGCACGCATAGAACCGGTAAAATGGTGGCGACAACGGCTGGACACTAGACTTCAACTACAGTATGCGTATTGTGATGATTAGTGTAGGATAAGATACAGATACAGATACTATAGGGTGTTTTTAATCAAACCTAATAAGATGTTGCAGGTACGTAGATATCGCTTGAAATTCAACTATTCATTGACTGTGTTAATGTCAGAGTTGCTAAACAAATATAATATACATTTATTTTTTAAAAGTAACTATACATATTCTTATAAAATATATGGGTACATATATCATATAGAATTTTACCATATTATAAATTAAGTAAAATATTATATGAGCTTACTTTCAATTACTGTGAATGTATAAACGTAGATCATTATTAAATGATTATAGTGTCATGAGTTATAAATTATGTAAAAAAAATAGTGGACTTACATTCAGGAAGCTCTTTTAATTTATAAAGACAAAAATTATTTATGTTATTAAAATTAAGAAACAATTTATTAAGTTAATTCAATAGGTAATATTGTTAATATTTTTGGTTTTAAATTTAGGTATTCTATGTTTTGTAAATATTGTAACTCCAGTTATAAGTTCAAATTTCAACTGAATAACACGGTCATCTTATCCATGAAAGCAAAATATTTCACTGAAATTATAAGTTATAATGATACCACCCGCAAAAAAGCATCAATAAATCTTCTTCCATTCAATTGACAACATACCAAAAAGTGATTACCTACGTTAAAGTAATCAGTTAAATAAATTAAATTAAATTTCTATTCAAAATAGATGATCAGTTTATAATATCTTATAAAACTTCCATTGATGTTTTATTACTGATGTTTAGTTAGAAAGTTTATATCAGGACTAACATAATATACGGGGAATAGGTTAAACGGGCTGTTATTATTTTCCGTTTTATGGAGATTTCTAGGGGATTTCTATGAGGAGTCCGTTTTAAGGAAGGTTTTACTGTGAACATATTATGTGAAATAATTTCGTTTAATAAATTGTTAATAAATTAAAATAGTAAATGAGTTTACCATCAACATCTGTGAATGTAAAAACGTAAATTGTAATTATATGATTAGTGTTATGAATTATAAATTATGTATAAAACTGGTGGACTTACAAATTTTCAAACCTGTATATTTATAAACATAATAATTTTCAAAGTTTATAAAATACTACGATTTGGAATATAGTAAAATCAGTTATTTAGTATTCAATAATATTTAAAATATTTTATGTTTTAATTATTTCAGTATTATATGATTTCTAAATAAACACCTGTTAAAATATATCGATGACATATTGGATTCTTAAATAAACATTTTATGTAATTTCATATTGTTGATTGTCATTATAGTCAATGTATTGAATAAATAGTTATACAATTATTATATAAGTACTAGCTACTAGCTATTAGGTAACATGTATCACAAATATACAATTATTACAGTTATAATAAACAAATGAGAGGCCTTACTTTTGGAAATGCCTGTATTAATGTAATAAAGTAATTATAATTAAATTTATGTTCAAAACTTAGGTGTAGTGGAACATTTTGTAACTAAATATGAATTTGTATCTATTAGAATCGTTTTATTTAGTAACTATTTAATAAAATTGAATATTAATATTTAAAAGCAAATTATAAGCAATAATAATATGGACAATATTTATCAAATAGAGATCCAAAAGCTCTCAAAAAATAAAGGAATATTTGTATAGAATCATCATTATTTCAATAAAAAAAATGTTCGATTATTTAAAAATAAATATATTATAATAAATTATTCTCTTACCTAAAAATATACGTGGTTCTGCAAATATAAATTATAAATAATATTTGATTTGTGGATATAATTTTATGATATTTTGAAATATTAAATAATTATATTTAAAAAAAAAAATCCTTAGTTCTTATTTGTTAAATAAACAAATATTTTATTAAAATAAATTAGCCCTCTGGTCTAGCCAAAAGTAGATACTAATCGCGGAAACACATAAGTCACACATATAATCAAGGTGATTTTAGTAGTCGTAGACGGTTTGGTGATAAGAATATAATGATAATGCCTGGCTCTGAGAAGTTTCAGTGTCTAGTAATCCCACATGGCCAAATTGGTAATTTAATGATACGTTCCCCCTGCGTTTGTCCGATGCTTTTTTGTATGTGTAAACAAATTAAAATTTGAAAACCGCATGTTAGAGTGTCTAGCAAGTCAGTCATCACCTGCCTAAGACAAAACCAGCGTATTCCATTAATATAATATAAGTTTATAACGATAAGTGGCATTTAACGGTACGTTAAGAGAAAACAACTTACATATAAATCAGATATAATAATAATATCAACAGATTCTCGAGTAGACAGCTCAAGAGTGAAATATCGAGTTGCACGTCCTCAGTGAGCACAAAGTGAACCAAGATGATAGATGGGATACTACGGATGGTGCCAGCCGGCGTCCACCTAATTGGCTATGCAGACGACTTCGATGTTGTAGGGGTCGCAAGTACAAGTCACATTCAGGAGGAGCTGACCGACCCTAATTTTTGTCTAAAATAAATGATTCAGCTGAGGTGGAAGTAATGATACGGTGGTTTTAGTCTCAATTGTGATGCCACATGAAAATAAAAAAAAAAAAAATCGCGCTGAGACAAAAATTATAACTTCTACTTCCATCTTCGACCAGTCAACTTCTAATCAGAATTACACTCACTGCAAGAACCAATGATCCAAAACTAACAAGTCAGTAAGCCGGATACACTGCGACGTACGCCGATAATTTCATAATATGATTAACAAATTATTATTCTTAAAACTTACTATACCAATATTATGCGAATTAATTCTTAACACAAGCATACAAAATATAATTTAACTATTTAAGATTAAGATATCTATCGGTCATATTTTTACTCAAACCAGAGTAGTAAATATCGTCGAGTAAATAAGTTTCACCTTAACTATTTAGTGGTATAATTAGTGGTATAGTTTTCCACTGATTTGTGATTATGTTAAACAAAAGAGGAAGACGGTGCTAGGCTTTTTTGCTCAAAATTAAAACATACTTCAACAAGTAAAATTTGGTGCTTCTAACTCAGTACCAAGGACTGTATGAATAGCATTAACTTCATCTAAGTATTTTCTACCTACCAACATAATTATATTTTGAAAAAATAAGAAAATCAAATATAAAAATATTATATAGTTACAATTTTTATTTAACTTCAAAAGTGGTTCTTTATCAACAGTACACTCAAAAAATGCATGGGAAACAATTGGTAACCGAAAGTATTCCATTAGGTCTGGTAAATGTTTATTCCGATTTTCTGTATCATACTTGTACGTCACAGAATTTTAAGCATTATTTAAATTATCATATATTCTCCCAAGCATACCTTCAATATATTATCTACAACCTGTTCGGTACAACAATCGGCATGATTATTATTAGTAAGCTATTGTGCGTCTAAAATATAAAGTACAACAACGCTACGCAACATCTGTTCCCTCGACCTCCGCCCTACGTAGTGTCCGGTGACCTGTTGCCGAAGCTTCTGCCTATTGTCACCGTCGGCGTAACGGTCGCGACCACCGCTGCGTATTGGCAGGTCATTTACAAACCATATTAAATTATTGTATCAAAATCCCATAATCATCTGCACTGCTGACCCCCGCCTCAACAAGCTCACCGACGAGACCCAAGTCACAAGATTGCCGGAGAGCCTTTCTTCACTTTTCTGACAACCTCTGAAAAAGCCAAACGCCGGCAATATCACGTTCCTTCGGAGCTCCAGCAGCAAACTTCGTGTACACCTATCGACATTTTACACATCAGACGTCCGATATTTTGCTGTTTGAAATTTAATTTCACGGCGGTCTTACAAACCAACCAGGATGGGCTAAGACGACTTCGCGGGGCTGTCGGGTGCCCAAGAAAGCCACCGAACAACAATTTCCACGGTCCAGGCTTGATGAGATGGGCCATGCCAACCACGTGTGTGTTGGCGGCCAACCCGGCCAGCCTATCAATCCATCAACCACAATCAACACTCAACCAACATCGCAGTCGTCAGCAGTAATATTGGTATCATATTCATTTTTCCCGTCCCCCCGTATAAGCACGTAAATTAGGCGTCGCAGGATGCCGTTTCTTTGAATCATTTAATTTTCTTTCAAGCTGTCGCAAGCCCGAACTCGCGAGCTCATTACCATATTTATTAATTCACAAAAGATGCATAGCACAACCAGGTTACCCTATGTGGGCACCCACGTGTTATGTGGTGTGTAGCATCCCGTGGACCGAGACCTTTATTATTATCATACTTTAAAAGAGAACTAAAATATGTCTTGCGACTAGCTAATTCTTAAATATTATCCTTTTTTTTATACTTTACATGTGCCACTAAAATTTATAAAAATTTGTAATATATCTTTTCAGTTATAATTATTACATTTATTTTAATTCAGTAAATGTCACCAAAATTATTATGTTGTGAATCTTTGCACTTTGTAAAATACACACCACATGATTACTCTAATCTGCGCTCTTATTATTTCATTAATTAATTATGTTTTATTTTTAATCTTTGATGTTCATTAATCATTGCGTGTACTAAAGCCTACGAGCTCCACTGACGTAAATCTTCGGATTTACACGCAGTGCGGCTCGTAGGCCACAAACTGAGGGCCCCCCCTCGGTTTGTGAGTGGATTTTGGAGTCTTAAAAAACTCCAAACTCTCACATACTTGATCCTTTTCATTAAAGATTTATACACCTATTAATAATTAGAACATTATTTAGTTTCGGTCAAGCCATTTCGGAGGAGTTCAATAACAAACACTGTGGCACGACATTTTTATATATTAGATATACATATCTACTTGATATGCTGTCGCATAATGTCCGCGATCCGGCGTAGTCGGATTGCCTACCAGGGTGGCCGAATTGCCCTTACTGCTGCGAGTTACATCCAAAAGGATTTGAACAATCACAATTTTTTAAAGGGTTGCTATTTTTTAAGGGCAACGAAGTGCATAGGGTCAGCTAGTTTCTAATAATAATTATTATTATAATTATTATAAACACATTTTTTTATTTGTGATACATTGTTTAGTAGGTATACAAGTTAATATTTGATTTCTGGGCTTACCTTCTCCATTTACTGAAATTATAAAAACATTTTTATTTTAATAGTATTATTTAAGTTAAGTAATTGCACTTATCAAAGATAATTCTTATCAGTGATAAATAATTATTGTACAAAATTAAAATTAATATACGGTTTTATGACTTACATTTTAGGTTTACTGAAATTATAAGACAATATATTATTTTAATAGTATTATTTAATTTGAGTTATCACACTTATCAAAGATAATCATTCACATTTTAGATTTTAAAAGAAAGTAATATGTATTGGATTTAAAATAACAGAATTTTTTTGTTTTTTTTTTATAATATGTTAAATTATTTGTCGGATAACACATTTTGGACCTCAAAATAAACCATAAAAGATATTTTAGCTCAATATGAGATTCCCCATGAGGTATTCTTACAGTAGCTAAATACTTAGTTGACAAATATAATAATTACATACTCCCAATTTTATTTTATATGCGTTAAAAGTTATAAGACGGAGTGGCCGAGTGGTTCGAATCCCGGCCACGGACGACATCGCTCTTTGGGCAGGCAACTGTTTAGACGGCGAGACCACCGGGTGGGACACTTTTCGGCCAGTTCACTTTTCGGTTATTCTGGAATATCCGTTTTCGGCTAGTACACTAATTCGGTCAACAATTAAAAAAATTATTAAAATTAAAAAAAAATATACATTTTACATAAATATATATTAAAATATATAAAGTTACATTAAATTATCAGTTATTATTATTAATTACACAAAAAATAATAAAATTATAGGAACATTTAATTGTTTTAATAAATTGTAGCACATGCACACATATCCTCTATATTAAGAGTGATTACACTGATCATATTAGGGGAATAAAAGATAAAAGTAATATCTACCAACTATCTAGGTGTAAATATAATATCTCTCATCGTTATTTTTGTTCTATAATATTAAACTTATATTATCTAGCGATTGTCATCTATCGTTTTATCATAAGCATAACATTCTGCCAATTTGTTTTCTTCCTTTTTTAACTCTGTATATACACCAAAATGAAGCAACTGTGATCTTTCCAACATTAATATCTTAGAATATGACTTGCCAAGTAACTGCTTTTTCTCGGTTGATGATGTTTTTGACGGTCTTACCTCTCTGCGTAATACTTAGTCTATTGGGCCTATCTGGAGTATTTTTATTGAATCTTAGGCATTCTATCTCTTTTCCACTGTGATCTTTTATTTAGACGCTCCTTGGATGACGGATTTTTTCCTGATATATGGAAACTATGTGCTATTACTCCGGTACTAAAATTGGGGGATGCATCTATAGTCTCCAACTACAGGCCAATCTCTATTCTTTCCCACATTGCCAAATTATTCAAATTAATAGTCTTAAGAATATTTGACCAAGCGTCAACAGATTGTTAATGGAGGAACAGCATGGTTTCCGGTCTAGCCGTTCTACCACTACTTGTAATGAAGTCTTGTATTGAAGCTTTAAAAGCTCATTTGCAAGTTGATGTCATCTTCACTGACTTTTGCAAAGCTTTTGACCATGTAGACCACCATATATTGCAATGTGTCTTGCAAGCAACTGGTTTCGGTGAGCCACTTTTATCGCGGTTTCGTTCCTTTATTGATGGTAGGAAACAATTTGTTAAAAATCATGGAGTCTCTTCTGATATACTCCCCATTTCATCTGGTGTCCTTCAAGGTGGCCACCTCTCCTCCGCTACTGTTTTCTATATTTTTAAATAGTATTAACCATTTATTAAAGCATGCACGGCTCCTGGCGTTTGTCGATGATGTAAAAGTATTCTATCGTATCCACTCTCTAAACGACTGTCTTATCCTACAAGATGAACTGAATGCAATTGTTGCATGGGCCAACAAACTAGGATTGGATTTCAATATTGCTAAATGTCATTATATGACCTTTACACATCTTAAATCCCCAATTAATTTTAAATATGCAATTAATGGGACTATGCTGCAATCACTTGATAAATCTGTCACTGATCTTGGTTATGTTCTCTGTCCTACGCTTAGCCCAAATTTACACATTGAGCGTGTCTGCTGTAAATCTCTTAAGATCTTAGGTTGTATTAAGCGCATAACATCATAGTCTAAATTAACATCTCCTCTTAAGGCATCGTACTGTTCACTTGTTAGGCCTATTCTTGAATACGGCTCTGTCATTTGGGATCCTAATACTGCACAAAACGTAATAATGCTTGAGTGAGTCCAAAATAAATTCTTAAAATATGCCAGTCATGTACTCAGTATTGAATGTCCTCCTCATAATTATTTACCAGTACGCGAGTATCTCAAGCTAGATTCACTAGCTGATCGTAGGTGTGCTTCTAACCTTACATTTTTATCCAAATTATTAAATGGGCAGATTTACTCACCAGACTTTATCTCTCTCATTCCTTTAAATGTCCCCCTCGCTTCGCCCGTCAACACACCACTTTTAATTTACCTACCTCCGCCACTAACTATTGTTTAAACGAACCACATCGGCGTTGTATGTCTATTGCCAATTCAGACCCCTCCTTTACCATCTTACAAAACTAATCAAATATTTATGTATCATTAAATTGCACTGTTATATCCCACTATTGTAATAACTTATATTAATATTTTAATTGTAAATAGGGCTCACGCCCGTAATGTATGTTAAGAAAAAAAAAAATAAAAAAAATAACTTATAAGTGTTTAGTGAGTGTTTTTACAAAGACTCCCCTCTAATTATGTATTGGTTGAATATAATAAATTTAATTCAAACAGAATCGTATGTAATAATACGAAGTAATGGTATTCCAAAAATCCCAAAAGATAGAAAAGTTTGTAGTCATCATGATAAAAACCATATCAATATAACGAAATACGAGAGAGGAGAGATTACACGAATGAAATTCATAAAACGCGTGTGCTATAATTATAAAAAAAAAAATAAAATATCCCTATTCCCTTCACATTTTTTTTTTTTTTTTGTGTAAATTGATAATATAATGTAAATTGTAAATTGTGAAAATTGTAACTTGATATTTTTTATGTTTTTTACTTGAACTAATAAGAAGTTTTAAAATAAATTTAAAATTTAAAATTAATAATATTATATGATTATTACATAAATTGGCAGTTTAACAGAAAAACAATTGGAAGAATATTTTTAATTGGTGAAAAATGTATACTGGCCAAAACGGACATTCCAGTATGGTCAAAAAACGAAAGGTTCATTTTGACCGAAAACGGTATCGCCCAAGATAGCCATCCATCCTCCAACCGGGCATGGCAGAAACCTATGGGTTCCCAATTAGAAATTCTGCCAAATATGAAATAAGCGTCCAAACTAGGCCTTCGGGCCATTACCCCGGACATAACGCCATACGCAAAAAAAAAAATTAAAGTATTTATACTTTATACAAACATAAATCAGTTATTTTTACTTATTTTAACTTGAAAAATTTGTTTGAATTATAAAATATAAATACATTTTCTTTCGATGATTAATTTTTTAATATTAAAACTAATATACGGTTTCTCGTCTTACTTTTATTTGTCACTGAAATTATTACAAGAAAATGTATTATTTTAATAATATTATTTAAGTTTAATTTTCACACTTATCAAAGATAATCTTTCACATATTAGATTTTAAAAGTATGTGGTATGTATTGGATTCACAATAACATATTTTTTTTGGTTTTTATATTGTGTAAAATTATTTGTCTGATAACATGTTTTGGACAATCTTATAAAATGATTTCCGCTCAACAAGAGGTTTCCCATATTTATTCATTCAGTACCTAGTTGAAGAATATCGAAAATACATTATCACAATTTTATTATATGAGCGTTTTAAATTTAATATTTTGATTATATTGAATATTAAAATGAAAGATAATGATTTCTCTCCGATCGATTATAGTTTTTTTTTATTGTAATTTAAATGTATAAATAATAAACCGTATAGGCAGAGACTACGTATATTGTTATAGTTTAAAGTTTAAATTATTTAGATCAATGTTATGAAGTTATTTACATCACGAAACTATTCTTAATATTCTGATTTCTTCATAAGGAATTGTAAATTAATAATTATCTACTATATACCACAATAATAAACGTATATTTATACCTATTATAGTATTTATTTCGTCTAATTTGATATGATCAATGTTTTTTTAGTTTCTGAGCGGAGCAAGGGATCTAGTGGTTTTACAATGGTGTTTACATTTTAAACATCTATAATTAACAGCATTTGAACAATTACAATATATCAACTATCGTTTCAGAAGAAATCATTATTATAATACGTCAGCATTTATCGCCTAAACTTTAAAATGTTAAAATTACTTGTATAAATGTCTGTCTCATCTGTATACAATGATGTTTATTTTTTTTTATACTGTATACAAAATTACTACCAGAAGAAGAGCTTCGATTTCAACATATAGTATTAATTTATCTTTTAGAAAATTGGATCAAGATGGTACTTTAGTGAGGTCATTTTTCGATTTGCTTAATAGTTATTTAATACCACGGGAAAAACTACCGACAAATTACAAGGGGATTATAAAAAAGGGGATTTTAATTTCTAACGCTTTGTTTATCACCATAGAAACAAATGAAATGAAAATTATAATTAATGATTTTAATTATTTAGTTGTAATTTATAATATTAATTCAACAACATGCAAGCTATAATAAAATATTATAACAATATAAAATATCCAGACTAACAAATCGTCTCCACTCAGAATCGTATACAATGAAATCATGTCATTGAATTCAAATTTAATACAATCCATTATATAATGATCCTCTTGTAACCTACTGTACAGCAGAGTGATATTCACTTTTCCGCTTTTTTTGTTTAATATTCGAAGCAGTTTTGTCTTTCACATAATATTTAAAACACGTTGGTTAACAATTATTTTAGACAATCCAAGCATCTAGGAAATGTTGTTACCATGTTTCACTTATGATTAGCTTTCAAAGTATGCGAAATTGGTCTAAATCACAAAAACTCCATACACTATTGTTGCGCTATATATGTATTGTCAACTATCGGTTTCTATATGAAAAACAATTATCATTGATTAACATAATAGTTATCGTCAATAATTTAAATACCTATTTATTATTCTTTAGAACGCATAAAATCAATTATATGCAAATTAATTCTTAAGAACATACAAGCTTACCTATATTATCATTTAATTTATTAAACTATTTTAAAATTAATATACAGTTTTATGGCTTACAATCATCGTGCACTGAAATTATAAGAAAATGTAATATTTTAATTAGTGATGGGCAACAAAATCGATATTTCGATACGATATCGATATTATATCCTATATTAGGAATTATTGTAACAAGTTTTTTCCTTATCTTCAACTAGCTGACCAACGTTGTTTTTCCATATAAATTCTATAACATTTTCTAGACATCTTTTAATAATAAATAATATAAATTTAATAATAAATAATATATAAATACCAAATACTACAGAATGTCTTTATATACAACGTTCACATGCTTTCTTTAGAGGTTACTCTTGAAAGAGCGACAAATAATCGGCCATGTGAAAAACACTCAACGCTCAAATTTAAGCCTGCAACGTTGAAAGTTTGACGCTGTGATTTATTAATGGTCATTGCAAGAGATATCTTTACCGGAAATTATAGGTGTTTAAATTGGAACAGTAAAGCCCATAGTATCTGAGGAATTCGGGGAATCAATACATCTTATCCGGTACTATATCCGGTGAGTATTGTGCACTCTATTATGAAATTGTTTAGTGGTTTTACCAGTAAACGCGTACTATTGCAAAGTTTAGGTAGATTCAGGTCGCTTAATAAAATAACTGGACAACCTACTTTCAACACCATTTTGTAAGGAGGGAGTCCAGACGGGTTCAAAGAATTAAAAAATTCTGTAGGAAAATGAAGAGCTTCTTCCAAATCAGGAACAGTATCAACTGAGTAGTATATTTGCGTTAGCGCATCAATCTTTGAAAGTATCAAGTTATTTACCTTATCAACTTGTTCGTTAGTCGGGGACGGAATCGCTCTTTCTTTAAACCAAGATATAGTCTTACAACTTATGTTATCAATGTCGGGATAGACATTGTTGACCAACTATTGAATGTTGTCTATCAAAACACAAATGTTTTCTAAGTTAATACTTCTATCACTTCGTGTTAACTCTCCGTTGCCAACTTTCATCTGGATCTGCGATAAAATAAATTTGCAGAAAATTGTGATCATCGGGTCGAAGTGGTGTCAAGCTCCCAGCTAAGTAATAAACTTTCCCTTGAATTTTAAATGTTAGCATAAAACCTCGCTTAATGACTTGCTCACTCTTGAAAGAGGTAATTTGAAATGCGTTATTATAATAGCGTATAATATGAATTGTTTGGATTTCAGATGATCACTCGTAAGGAGAGAGTGAAATGGTTCAGGTGAAGGAAGAATTTCTTTTAATTTTACTATTCATAGTTTTAGTTCACACACTACTGACATTGTACCTATTGGTACTATACGATCTTCCTTGTAAGGTATTGAAAGATTGTAATTCACGGCGGAATTTTTTTAACCCATTCTCTTTTAATACTATACTGTATTCGATGTCTATCCCTATCCTGGTTGAGGCCAGCCTCACGTTCCGTTGATGAGTTTTCATATCGTGATAAACGTGCTCTTTCTACATTCACCGTACTACATATCCTATGTTCGAATGTCGTCTTCTTTCAGACATGACTTTTTAATTTCTGTACAAAAATTACTCAGTTTGAATAGAATTCACTTTAGAACTTAAATACTATCATACAATTTTGAATATTTATTTTTTTATTAATTTATACTACGGATTGCGTTGTTGGGAACAACGTGTGGCGCCCTCTAGGTAAAGAGTGGACTCAGAGAGCAAAAAATAAAACGAAAAAATTATCAAAGAAGTTTGTAAGTGTTAAATTTAAGATTTATTATTATTTTTTTTAATTTGAATATTTTCTATTTGTTTGTGTCCATATCAACCATTAATAAACCAAAAATAAATAAATAAATAAATCTCAAAATTCCTGTTTGAGCCCTTCCCGGGGGTGTTTCTCTTCTATATTATACATGTTATATACATATAAACGTTCCTCTTGAATCACTCTATCAATTAAAAAAAACCACATCAAAATCTGTTGCGTAGTTTTAAAGACCTAAGCATACAGAAAAAAAAAGTGCGTGTTGCAAGTACGCGCGTATGAAGTGAAACTACTTTACTAAGGGTAATGCCGGGTTTACACAATGCGTAGTAATTGTCACTTACAGTCGCACATTGCGTGGAAACAGAAAAAATAGTGCTTAGTATTAGTAAAACCGGTAGTGCGAGTGAATAGGACGCCGTTCTATTTACTAACTACAAGTAGCTACCCCCTCCATGACTCTACTCTACTCGCGGTTGCACTTGCAACGTCTGATCACTTGATGATAGTGCTTAGTAAACACTAAAAAAATTGTGCTTAATGTGAGTGCGAGTGTCATGTGAACGCTCAACGCAATGAGCGAGTGTGAATGACAAGTATTAATAACAATAATTACTACTACGCATCGTGTAAACCGATGTACGTGTAAATTAGTGACGTGACCGATAGGTTGGAATAACAGTTCAGGTCCATCACAGCTGACGATATGTTCAAATCGAGGATTATTGCTCGTAGACTTTTTTACATTTTATGTCTTTGCTTTGCACATGGAATCGAAATCGAAAAACGTTACGTTACAAAAAAACGTTACGTTACGAAAAAAATTGCAATACGTCAATTTTCTAATACGAGATTCGAACCCGATATACGAGCTTATTTCACGATAGTTACGTGCAACTGCACCGACGCTCGATGTGTTTGATACTTTGACCATTCAAGCATATAGTGAATGTCGCAAAATTCGGACGTGGACGATTTTACATTTTTATCAATTACCCTATAAATATTACCTAGGTATGTGCTACATATGATAGCAAGGACAACAAAGATATAAAATGTGGTACTTCATTGCAGACTCGTATGCAATATGTTTACCTCGTTTCGATATATTGTTATTAGGTTACCCGGGATGCACCACGTGGAGTCACTGCCTTGGAACGGCGCGCACGAGTCACCGTACGTGATGCGGCCGGTCCCGTACTCTGTCACGGAACGCGGAGGGCTCCCGACAGTCTGGCGCCAGCCAAGTCAGGAACAGAACACGGCACCGACGCTGGGTGGTGGCCAGTACCTGTCAGGACGTGTCCGTGACTTGGTGGCGCAGAGGTCGAACGATTCCACCGGACACTGACCGGTGGCGGTGTTGATTCTCGCGTTGCCACGCCTACAGCCTACAGCAAAATTATATTACTTTAAATTTCACACCAACTTAACCTCTTACAATAACCAATCAATAAATCAACTTTCTTCCACCTCACTTTCTGATAATATATGTAGAAGACTCAAAAGGCACTGGCCTAGAGACCTACTAAAATAAAAATAATAATTTAATAATATTTTCAATATTTTCTATTTGATTTCGATATCGTTCAACTTACGATAGCTTACTAAATCGCGATACAATTTTAGCAAAATCGGAACGATATTGATACACAAAATTATATCATTGCCCACTAATTTTAATAATATTATTTAATAAGACATTTTTAAACTTAAGATGTTTCTTTGAATTATAAATACAAATTTAATTTAATATCAAATGTAAACGTAAATAGTTAAATATTAAAATTAATATACGATTTCTGGGCTTACTCGATTTTTTTGCTGAAATTATAAGAAAATGTATTATTTAAATTAAGTTCTTACATTTATCAAAGATAATTCTAAACACATTTTAGATTCTGAAAAGAATCTAGGGTTGCTATACCTACATATTATGTTAGATAGGTTTAAGCTACAATAATATTCAACAGTGGTTCTCGGTCAAGAAGTTCAAAAATGTAAAATTATGTTTCTCATGAGTTGTTCATACCACACCTATATAGTTAAAAAATACCGAAAATACATTATCACAATTTTATTCTATAAATATATGAATTTATATTTTGATAACTTAGATATTGAATCGAACAATAATGAATCTACTTCTAATGTTCATAATTTTTTTGTTATTGTTTATAAGGTTTAAGTCATACAAACATGCAACTATCCATTACAATGTATATTGCTACAATTAAAAATGTTGACTGTTTTTAAATATTTGTCATGCTGTATATATCACAAAAATATGCGTACCCTTTTCGGTATTTAATAGTATAATGGAACATTATATAATATTTATATTATTTCAAATATATTGTATGAATATACTACATGTACATTGTACATTGCATATGTTTATACTATTACTCACATATCTCAGTACAATATGTAAGTGGATTTTGTAAGGAATCTTTACCTAATGAAAAAAATTGTATGTTTTTTAATTAGTTTGGCTTTATTTATTGTCACATTATAAACATAAAAATACAAACAAATAGCTATACAAAACATATTATTATGGTACAAATTCTATAAAAAAAAGAAACAGATATTTTTAAGAATAATACTTACTTATAACTGGAGACAAACTGACTTTGCGAAAAAATGAATCTAAATATTCTGTGAATAATAATTTTAGCTTACATAAATAATTGAATTAATTAATTATATATTATAACAGAGTACATTAATATACAACATCACCGATGAACCTAGCATAAGCAGGTTCATTCGCATTTTGACGTGCGAAATCCACATCAACAAATGTAGAAACACTTGCAGTCTATGTGGTTTTCAAGTAACAAAATTGGGTGGAATGCGCTAATCACAACACGTTCACAAGAAAAGATATTTAATTATCAGTTAACTTGTTACTTTCAGTTCTCTTGTCTATTCACCTTAACTTAGTAAAACAGTTTCTACGTATTATCTTACCCAACATGGGTGGTCACAAGAACCCGAAGAGAGTAGCATCTGTCCGGATCTCACCAGCTCAAAAAAAGCAGAAACAAATTAATCAAATTAATCAACCCGCTTCACTAGATCCGTGAGAAGAAGGCTCAATCTTCTGTTACTCGTTTCCAAGCAGCATCATGGAAACCTTAAGCTCGCGTTCACATCATCTACTCCAACACCTAAAGCCGTCCAACGCTAACCAATCCCACCAACCTAACCCGACACATTGGCTACAGCTGCACCTAAGATCATGCCATCATTTTCTCAAGACAAATTTAATGCCAAATTCTCAAGTTATAGTATTAAGCTTCAAGCTGCAGACTCAACCACCTTCCGTTCAGTACAGACCGTTATGGAAAAGCCAACATATCCTTAAACACCTTCTCCCTGCTGGCAGAATGGAAACTTAAGGTGCTGCTCAGACGCGTCCAAAGTTACAACTCCAAAACTCCGTAAAATCTGAGCTTGAGATCCTAGTATATACTATCACTCAAGTGCGCCAGTTCTTAAAAGACGGCAGAAAACTACCAATGTACATGGTATGCCTCCCAAACACCCAGGTACAAAATTTTTTTGATAAGCATTGAAAGTTTAAATTTTGACAAAATGTATCAAATTTAAAATTGTATAACTATTTTGTAGTTAAAAATGTATAAAATGTTCAACTTTTATAGCTAAGGATTGAAAATTTAAAACAAGGTTCCGAGTAAATAAGTTATATAAAAATTATTTTATTCACAATAATATCATCAAATATACTTAGTAGTATCATTATAGGCTGACTAACCGTTTTCGCTCAGAATCTTTTTTCTTCTACAATGATATTATATCAATGAATTCAAATTTAACACCATCCATTACAGTGACCCACTTATAACCTTCTGTACAGCAGAGTGTTACTCACTTGCCCGCCTTTTTTAAATTACTTTCGAGTAAATAAAAAATGTAATATCAATTATTAAGTTAGTAAATTTAATGCAAGATCTCTTATAAATTTTGTTAATCTAAGTTCATATTTATTAAGAATACGATTATTTTTATATGCATATAAAGTTCAAATGTTGACACAATTTGTCAACATTTCTAAAATGTTCAGACTTTTCAGTTGGAAATTTATAATTTTTTTTCTTTTCATAGCTAACATTAGAAAAGTTGAAATAAAACTCCCCACAAATGTTACTACCTTAAACAAAAAAAGTATACATAAACGGAACATAAATTGTTATGAGCTTTGAATTTATGATTATTACGGTATTTGATATTCAGTGGTAAATTATCGAATTCCCGTTAATCAATAATATTTTTATATTTTGGTATATTTCCAAAACGAATAACCGAAGACTCTTGAATTTTTTATCTAATATTTATATTAGGATTTTCCATACATTGTAAAATGTTCAAACTATTTTGTTTTTCTTGGAGCCTATTAATAGCCAGGATATTTTTTTTAAACTTTGTAAATTATTTTTTAGTTAGAAATTCATATAAGATTTTATTTTAATAATTAGAATTAGATATTTTAATTCAAGGTTCCCAATGAGTTTTTCTTCTCTATCAAAAATAAAAAGTTCTCCGGAAGGTTAGGCCATGAGATATTTTTGATTTTTTAAAATTTTTTTCCAACAATTAAATTTGATTAATTATACAAGTATTCTAGGCTGACACAATGTCTCCGCTCAGAATCGCTTTTTGTATATATTGATTTATCATTGAATTCAAATATAACACATCAATTACAACGACATGGTTTGCAAATACTGTAGAGCAGAATCCACTTGTCCGATTTTTTTTTCCATGACAAAATAGAGCAGCCAATATTTGTATGCAATTTTTATACTAATCAAAATAAATAATAGGTAATCAACTGCCACATATATGAACAATCATCAATTGAGAACGGCTCTACCAATTTGACTGATTTTGTGGCTGTTGTGTATAATACTATAATACTATAATAATCTGTAACCAAAGATAACCATTTATAACACAAAAAAATATTCGATTTCAGTTTTCTGAATCTGAGTCCTTATATGGAAATATCTTTAAAATGAGTACCTTTGTTTTAAAAATATTTTCTTATTGTACTTCTAAATAGCATTGGAAGTACGACAATTCAGGTCCATGAATGTGGCCGCACAATGTCAACATTTTGGCTCCAAATTTTGTCAATAATTTGTAAGTCATTTATAAGTATTTGTAAGCACAATTGGTAATTTGTAATTACATCCGTTTTAAATTATCCTCAAAAGTTTAAATAACAGCTAACTTCCGCAAAACTTGGCCTTTTTGGCATTTCAAAGTTTTTGCCTAATCCAAATCGTCATTATGCGCAATTTGTAAGTATTTGTAAGCACAAATTTAGAATTTGTAAGTCATTCCTCCCTAATTTAATCCCAAAAAGAAGTTGGTCGAAAATGAATAAAAAAAAACCTAGTTAAATTTTAAAAAATATCTTAATAGGATAAAAAATTGTAACAGAATAAAAAAAAAAGCTAAATATTCAGTTGAATAAAAAATTAATATTTAATAAAAAAGTCAAAAATTAATAAAAGGAGCAGTTAAATTAAAAAAAAAATATATAAGATCAATATATAAAAATAATAATCTAATATTAATATAAGATTTTTATCCTATGAAGTTATTTCTTTGATTTAACTAGGCTTTTTTATTAATTTTCCTTTAATTTTCCATAAAAATCTAAAAACCTATAAAGGATAAAAAAAAATTTTATTTAATAAGAAATCAAATATTAATAAAAGGAGCCAAGTTAAATTTAAAAAAAATAGAAGATCAATATATAAAATAATAATATAATATTAATATAAGATTTTTATCCTATTAAGATATTTTTTTTAAATTTAACTTGGCTCCTTCTATTAATATTTGATTTTTTATTAAATATACATTTTTATCCTGTTTATGTTTTTTAAATATGAGTTTTTTTTCTACTTTAGATCTTTAATTTAACTAACCTTTTTTTATTGAAATTACATTTTGTTTAATATCAATTTTTATTTAGCTGATTTTTATTCTATTACAATTTTTATCCTATAAAGATATTTTTTTTAAATAATTTAACTTAGGCTTTTTTTTTATTAATTTTCGACCAACTTCTTTTTGGGAATAAATTAGGGAGGAATGACTTAAAAATTCTAAATTTGTGCTTACAAATACTTACAAATTGCGCATGACGATTTGGAACAGTCAAAGTTCAAAAATCTCGACAAAGCACGGCCAACTTTCTTTTAGGGATAATTAAGGAAAGGATGACTTACAAATTCTAAATTCGTGCTTACAAATACTTACAAATTGCGCATGATGATTTGGAGTAGTCAAAAACTTTTGAGGATAATTGAAAACGGTTGTACTTACAAATTACCAAATTGGGCTTATAAATACTTACAAATGACTTACAAATTATTTAAAAAAACTTGGAGCCAAAATTTTGACATTGTGCGGCCAACTTCACGGACCTCGACAATTTCCAATTGAAATTTTATACGTTTTGTCATTTAGTGAAAAAGTGAGCAAATGCGTTTAAATTGTGGAATTTCATTTTATTTTACTGGATTTTTTTAAAATTACAAACATTTTCCTGACAATTATGCACGAAAAAAATATTGGGCAAGCCGTTCTCAAGTAATAAGCTGATACATGATCCGTTTGATTTTTATTTATATCTATATATTATTTTAAATTAGATTCTTAAGTTGCTGTGTATTACATAATGACATTAAAAATTAACTTACTCAATTCTTCAACTTTAGCATTATTAAGCACATGATCGCCAATATCTTTTTTCAAAAGCACCAAAAATTCCAGAAAATTTTCTTTAGACGGAGCTATTTTATGATACGGAAATGTGAATTACCATTTAGGAAACAATATATTTTGTAAAAATAATATTAATTATTTCCGTTGATTCAGTGTCACTTGCTAAGGAGGTCCTAATCAATGGACTTCATATTTTATTAACAAATAGGCGTCTCTCAATCTTTTAATTTAAAGAATATTAGCTCTCTAAAATACTTACCAAACTGCTTTACAAAAACGTAATTTAAAAATCCAATATCATCTGTATAATATAGGATATAAATATAATATATCAAACGTTTATTACTCTCCTAGGTTGTATACAATGTATATACTATCGCTATTAAATATTTTAAGACTTTTACATATTTTATCTAGTTGAATTATTCAAAACCTTATCCGACAACACATTATAATAACACATTGGTATACCAAAAGTCTTTGTTACCCATAAATGTATACTCACATTTAATTCCAAATTTTTTTAATTCTTCTGTTAGTAATTTTTCAACATTAAAAATATATTATAACAAACATACAATTTATTTTAAAAAATAATTTGTAAATATTTTAAGCAAATAAAAAATAATTAAAGTTTATTCTAACTCTACTGAATAATTTTCTAATATAAAGCCCCTTACTTTCGCATTCTAAAAAATAAAATAAAAATACTGCATTAAATAAATCATTGGATATTTAAAATCGACAAATGTAATTTATTGAATATTACATAAGGACATGTTATATATTATAGCATATAATATTATAGTTGTAATATTATTAAGGTATAAGCCAAATTGCCAATTACAAACAATGAAACCACCTTGTCATAGTTTATAGTTATATTATACAAATATGCATAGTAAAACGAGACGTCAAGACGTAAAGGTGTATTATTGAAGTAAAACTTCTTTGTTGAGGTGTGGGTGGAAAAAAATCGTAACGAAAAATGAAACGACACGTTTGTTTATTTTTTTATAGATGTTCATAGTAACCATTAATAAACAAAAATGTCTATCGTAAATTACATATTTTTTTATTGCTTTGATTTTTCTCACTATCTTATAATTTCTTGGGTCCAATTACTTATGAAAGAAGTTTTACTTTCCCAGAGGGTCATAGTGGGCTCACACTCTCTCACTTTTTTTTCATTCACTGCATAGCACTTATATAACACGAGTATGACGTGTCCTGATCCAAACAATACAACTAAAACCAACGAACCACGGAGACAATTAGAAATAATATCAGATCGCGCTACCACGCACTGCCAATTCGTACACCAAAGTGAAATAATAATTATAATTACACTTTACACTACTAGTATAACTAACGATTTTAAAGGTATTACTTATTATGAATTCAAGAACACAAATTATTTTACCCGTAATAATTAAGAACAACAAAACAAGTATACAAATTCGAAACATATTCGAAACATGGATTTTGCATTGAAGCCAACTGTGGCATGATTAGTAAATACAGACCAGACTAAAACTAGACTTTCCACGCTCTTTCATTTCCACCTGAGTAGCTTACCATCAATGCTTCTGACGGTCATAGATCAACTGTGGTCTATCGGCACTTACACTGACAAACGACGCTCCATCATCTATCCACTGGCTGACCATTGGCTATTATTCGAAAATCACGTCCACAGTTAGCGTGTGACAAGAGTAAACAAGGATCTAACATTATGTTGGTTAATCATGATATACTTTAAATTCGAATATTATTAAGACCATTTTCCGTTCAAGATACATGATACAAATTTTTTAAATATTTTGACTCTTTTTGAGCCATTTATAGCCATGAGAAATGTTAGATTTTTTTTAATTATTGTCGATCATTGATCAATAATTTTTCACTTGATCACAAAACTTAAGAATTTATAAAACAAGGTTTTTCACAAGTTGTAAATAGCTCTAAATGATAAAAATTTTTATGATTGTCTGAAATTAGAATTATGAAGAAAATTATCTAAATCATTAAAGTTTGCAAATTATTTTTCAGTTAGAAATTCATCCAAGTATTCCTTTTTATAGCTAACATTAGACATCCGTTCAGAATTCTTTTTCATATGCAATAATTTGTTATTGAATTAAAATATAACACAATTAGGTACATATACGTCCGCTAGGTGGAAAAAAGTCGTTTTCCAACGCTTCAGCCGTCATCGAAAATTAAACTTACTATGCAGGAACGACAATATATAATATGTTGTGTGGCAAGGGCGGGAAGTGAGCTACTTCAGTCACGGGCCACGTGTACGGCACGAGCTGCAGCTAGGGCCACATTACACCCAAGACTGAAATTGTCTTTTCACGCACGAGCCGCACATACGACTTTTTGTCAAACTTCTGCGTTCATCGATCACGCCATCACAGCAAAAGCAATGCAGGCAAGGATCTATGCAACAACAAGAGTATTTTGTATTCGATTTGATTGCACTGACAACAATCGTATTCACTCAGTGCACATTTTCTGCACCGCCGATTTTGTCAGTGCAATAGGTGCATTTTATAAATATGAACCATTTTTCTCTAAAATGGGACACATTATTATCATCTAATTTCCTATTTATCATATTATTATCATTATAACTATATTTATTATTTATATCTGATAATAATGTTTTTTTCATTCACTTTATAGAAAACTAGTGCAACAATCCCGTATTGCTAGTGGAATATTTCAGTGCACACTAATTTTTCAAATCGAAAACGCTATTAGTTTTATTTGTTTTAATCGTCATAAGATATGCGTGATAATATGTGATCTCAGTACTTTTGGGGATTTCCATTTTACCGCCCGGCACTACGGGGATTCCCATTTTACAACCCGATGGACGGAAAAAAGTCGCTTTCCAACGCTTCAACCGTCATCAAACACTATACTTTCAGTGCAGGCGTGATAGAAAATTATTTATTGACAATAAGTGAAAAAAATATATAAGACAATTTTGAAGAGTGTGTGTATTATATCGTAATAACAAGTATGAAATGATACCATAATAATCCATAATTTTTAGATACAAAAAATATACACTATAGCTAACGGTTTCGTGAAAAATAAATAAAAAGTTTAATGATTTAGATCACGAATTTTAAATAATTTTAACAGAAAACTCTAAAATTATAGAATCGAAAAATTATGAAAATATACCAAAAATTGAATTCAATTTTATTAAAATAAAAGATTTAGCTAATTTAAAAAGCAATTCTTTAAAAGCTATTTCAAATATAATTTTCAAAAGTATAAAAAATTAACAGACGAATCGATATTTTCCCATTTCAGATATAATAGAGATCATCAAAAGTATAAAGGCAATACAAATATCAACAACAAATGGATTACAATTAAAAAGACAAGATATAATTCTTATTGATGACTTACAATCTAAAGTGATGTTCAATAAGATTTACAAATAAAATAACATGAATGGAATAATACTGTTAACATTTTACAGATATCATTAACATTTTGGTCAGATCAAATAAATGATTTTGAAGGAGAAAAAAGGTGATATTGTTGCTATGAAAATTATCAAAATTAATAAACACAATAACATTGAAAACTTAAATTTAGTTTGATCAACTATTGTTATTAAAAACCTTAAAATACCAGAACAAAAAGAGTAAGTAAAAATAACTATAAATAAATAACAATTAATAACAAATTTACGATCATTTCAGTCTTGAAAAATGGTATAACAAAAAAGGAAATGATATCAATGAAAATTAATTTAGAAACTGTTCAAGTCAAGATCACAAAACATAAAAATTCAAATCAATATACAATAGTCCAATAAATACCATAATTGGTAAGTTTATGAGACATTATGAATTAGTAATCGATAATAAGCATTCATTGTTCATTCAGATATTATCACTAAAATCCATGATGTAGTAGGCAAGTTACTACTTAACAATAAAACAAATTACACAGGTACATAATTATAGTATACTATAATTTAGATACTGTAATTCGGCATAAATCGGATAATAGAAACGGAGATAAGGGTTCTTTCTGTTTAGTAAATAATATTACATTTTAATGTCTTGTTTAAGAAACGGATATTAGGAACTCACTGAACCATATAATTGCTCTGTATACGACAAATGTTCAAATATAAAAATATGAAACAATAGAATGATTATTTTTATTACAACGCTGTACGCGACGATAGTCATTATAAAAATATTAAAATTATATTAAAATTATATTAAAAAGATTATTTCAAATTTAATACACAGAATTATACTGGAAGTCATAAAATGCGTGGGCTGGAACGATATTCACACAAATCACATCCGTGCGCCGAGGTACAGTATCTATAGGCAAGGGGTACGGGGAACTTCATATAAAAGGGAGCCCGAATTGGCCTGTTTTCAGACGTGTACTACCACCCATTAGTGCAAGCACCTTCACGCCACTCTGTACAACATTATTTTGGACTTAGAAAATTATCAAACAATACAATAAAATTCATAATAAACAACATCTGTCTTTTATTTATTCAACAACCACGACTTCAACATCAAATAAAGTGTCTGCGACCTGCATCTATAATATCTTGGCAGCCACTTATCTACTATTAGTACTACGATAGTAGGTACCAAGCGGCCAAGCATATTACAATGACATAAAAAAACAGAAAAAATAAGCACAATTCATAAGGAATTTGAGAAAAGAGAAATAATTTTAGTTGACAACAAAGATAATAAAGTATAAAGAATGTATACTTAAATTATTTAAAATTAAAATAAACTCAATTTAAAATGATAGATTGTTTTGAACTTATGGAACGAAAACATTGACGAATTTAAAGCAAAAAAAAAATGATCTTGTATCAATAAAAAATGTCAAAATCGGAGAATATCACTATGAAAAAAATCTATCATTAACAGCTCATTCCATAATACAAACGAATCCGAATATTCCAGAAGTAGAAATGTAAATATATTAAAAAATAATCTCTATATTATATAAAGGAAAGTGTACTTTACCAATAATCAACGCAGAGCCGAACCTATTTGAGTTATCGACTTGAAATTTCGAGGATAGATTTTTATAATAATTTCATCGGGCACTAAGAAAGGATTTATCAAAATTTTGATTTTAAAGGGTTGAAATCGGTAAAAATAATTTTTACATGTAATTTGTATACCTAAATTGATATAATAATAACAATAGCAGTCGACCGATAACAGGAAATAATGTAAGGCACGGTGTGGCGGCCCGAGGGTTTCCATCTACCTGGACTAACCTAACCTTTTTTTTGTATGTATATTTTATCGGCGTGTAGATATGAATTGTTCCGAGGCTATATTTATGAGTTGTATGGAAAACACCGACTACAAATTAAACAAATATTGCATTATCGAAAAATAATAATACATTTCTTAGCGATATGCGATAAACGTGTTACGATCCACCATGCCGTCGCGGTGTTTCCTATATCATTTACACCATGCTGTACATTATACGTAGTGTAGTAAACCGCCGTTTCAACAGAAAAACGGCGTTCCAAAGTCCAGGCGGCTAGATCAACATCACGCCACCTGAATAGGCCACTAATGCCGACACCTCATTGGATGGTGCCGATCAACTACGCATCACGCCATTCCTATGACGTCAATAACTCTTCCTTCTCTCCTGGCATGTCTCATATAAATAGGGGCCCTGTTTCACAAGTCTTTAGAAGTAGTTATCCCAGCTTTCAGTACTTGTGGGTCGCGGACTAGTATCAGCCGCATCGCCGCCCACGCTAAAAGTACTTAATTCCTAGTCATAGTGCATAACATAATTACTCTCCGGTAGTATTAACATTCTACCGACAAATTTCTAAGTAATAAATTAAATATATAAAATTACGTAATAAACAAGTGTTTCATAAAATTATAATTGTGTTACAATATTATTATATCCAAAACTCATCTACCGTCTTCCGATCCAGAGTACCGACGTGTACGTGCCTTCGTCGTAAAAGAAGTGTGCAGTAACCAATCGGGTGAGAGCGACGGGTTACTACATAAAATTTGGTGTCAGGTGTGGGGTACGCTTCATCAGACGAAAAATTTTCGAGTCCATCGGAAAAAGTACTTTGAGACCCACCGACGAAACCACGTTCACGACAACAAAGGAAAGGACGACAACAGAGCATTCAAACCAGGTCCATTCAAGGAGGACAGCAGAGCATTCAAACCAGGTTCATTCAAGGAGGACAGCAGAGCATTCAACCCAGGTCCATTCAAGGAGGACAGCAGAGCATTAAATTCAAGGGCGATCCAGGAAGGACGTTTTCAAACAAAATCAATTTTTCGCGGGCAATTGGAAAGATGCGAAATGTGTAAGTCATCTGAATAAAATATTGTATGTCTGCATCGAATTCTAATTGGCAAATAGTTGCATATAACCCCGTTTCTCTAAAAATTAAAATGGTTAACCCGGACCAGCTAAGTTTTGAGGGGGCACTCGAATTAACACACGCGTTAACGGTAGATAGGGAACAAATTCAAGCTAATATAATAGCTCAAACGGTACAAGCGCACGCACTAAGCGTATTCATAGCGGGAGTCTCACAATCTATCGGAATAATATTAAAAGCGCGCAATATAAAGGTATTTGAGGAAGCGGTTTTACACGCAATGGAGGAGGAAAAAACAACTGAATATTACAACAATGCGATCGGAAATAGTAAATCTCAGAATAGTAAAAATAAATTCGAGAAAAACAAGTTCAATGATAAGAGCACGATTAAATGCCATCGTTGCGAGCGATTAGGGCACTACGCAAACGAGTGTAGGACAAGCGAACATAAATTACCTACTTTTAGAAATCCGAACAGTGGTCAAAGTCCAAAAACGGAAATGAAGCGTGAATATTCTAGTAAATTTTGCAAATACTGTAAAAAACCAAACCACGACATTAGCGAATGTCGTAAATTAAAATATAACGAGAAAAAGAAACTCGAAGAGAAAAATAGTCAGGGAAACCAGAATAGGTCCATTGAAGAAATACAATCCGGAAGTAACATACGCATAATAACGCCTATAACGCAGGAACACATAACCTGTTTTTCCGATAAATTCGTTAAAGGTGAAATCAAATTTTTAATTGATAGTGGTTCTGAAATGAACATTATTAAAATCTCAAGTTTAAAAGGGCATATAATCGTAAATGAAAACGATAAGAAAAAGATTAAAGGTATTCATGCAAGTCCAGTAGAGACAGTAGGATCAGTAGTGATTCCAATTTATATTAACAAACAACCTTTCATAGTAAAATTTGACATTGTACAAAATATTTTTCCAATACCCGAAGCAGGTATAATAGGCATATCATTTTTAAAATTGAATAAAGTCGTATTAGATTGGGATAAAGAAATATTAATAATTCCAGAAAAAATAGGTAATAATGCATTAATTATTCCACCGAGGAGTAATTGTGTATTACAGATTAGAGCCAACGAAAAAATCGATCACGAAACAATAACGATAAAAAAATACGAAATTAATGAGGACGTAATTATAGCTAATAGTATCAGTCCGGTCAAAGGTGATAAGATTATAAGTAATATCGTAAATATATCCGAACAACCGTTTATAATTGAACAATTAACTACGAGTAATTTGAAATGGGAACCGTACCATGATAACATTTTTCTTGCTAGCGAAAGCAGTAACTCATTTAATAGAATTAAAAAGATCAAAGAAACTATTAATACGGAACATCTTAATAACGAAGAACGCGATAACATATTAGACCTGTGTAGTTGATTTTCTGATTTATTTTTTTTCGAGGGTGACCTTCTAAGCACCACTGATATAGTTACACATAAAATTAATACACCTAGGTGTGTTAAACCGATTAACATACGTCCATATAGGCTACCGCACGCGTATCAGGACGAAATAGAAAAACAAGTGAAGGAAATGAAAGACGCAAGTATAATACGCGATTCGTTATCACCATTTAATTTTCCACTCGTAGTAGTAAAAAAGAAAAAAGATGCGGACGGTAACCAAAAGTTACGAGTTTGTGTAGATTTCCGGAAATTAAACGAAGTTACGGAAAATGAAGCATATGGCCTACCGAATATATTAGAGATACTCGAGTCCTTAGGTTCATCTAAATACTTCAGCACGTTAGATTTGGCGAGCGGTTATCATCAAATAATGATCGATAAGGGGGACACCCATAAAACAGCTTTTTCTACAAAATCTGGGCATTACGAATTTTTACGATTACCCTTCGGACTTAGTTCCGCGCCAGCAACATTTACACGAGCTATGAAATCAATTTTAATGGGTTTGGAAGAATTATGTACAGCGTATCTAGATGACATTGTAGTCCACGGGTCAAGTTTAGTAGATCATCAGAATAAGTTAGAACAGGTGTTTACGCGATTACGACTGCATAAGCTAAAATTACAACCTAAGAAATGCATGTTTCTGCGTAAAGATGTTTTGTACTTAGGGCACGTTATTAGCGAAAACGGGGTAACTCCAGATCCTAACAAATTAACTTGTATTAAAGAATATCCGAGACCACTAAACGAGAAAGACGTCAAGTCGTTCTTGGGTTTATTGAATTATTATCGACGCTTCGTTGATAACTTCGCCAAAATAGCAAAACCTCTAACTAGTTTATTAAAGAAAAACACACCGTTCGTGTGGACAGACATGTGCGAAGACGCATTCCAAGAATTAAAAAACGCGTTAATGAATCCACCTCTTCTTATCTATCCCAACTGGGAAAACGGAAATTTTAACCTCATGACCGATGCGAGCCAATATGCGATTGGAGCGGTCTTATCCCAAGGTGACGTACCAAAGGATCAACCCATAGCTTATGCAAGTAGAACACTGAATACCGCTGAAACGAACTATAGCGTAATACAAAAAGAATTGTTAGCAATAGTATGGGCTGTAAAATATTTTAGGCCTTACTTGTACGGAAAAAAATTTAAAATAATAACTGATCACCGTCCATTAACGTATTTATTCAATATAAAAGACGTTTCGTCTCAGTTAATGCGATGGCGGTTACAACTAGAAGAATACGATTACGAAATTATCTATAGAGCAGGCTCACAACATTCGAACGCAGATTGTTTGTCACGTATACATGTTTTTACTAATGATGAACCAATTAGCGATTTCGAAGAATTTAAAAAAGCAGAATCTAAGCCTATTTTTAATTCTAAAATAACAGAGATAAAAGGTAGCATTAAACACGTAAAGCACGGTGAAAATATAATTTTACCTATTTCGAATGATAAAATAATAACCCATCCGGCGATAAGAGAATTAATAAACAATAACAACTTACCAACACAGGTAAATTTCGATGTGAATAACAAATTCGTTATGACCAAACAAACCGACAAATTGATAATATTCTACAATCTTAAAAGTAATCATTACACGGAAATTAACGCCGAAAGTTATTACAATGCGCTTAGTGAAATAAAAATATATTGTATCGATAAACAAATTAATAAATTCTCGACAATCAGACTAGAAGGGTTAACAACGTTGACCTGTTACGAACGCGTACGTACAATGTTCCGTTACGTATTCCGTAACACTAGTATCGAAGTAATAATTTATAAAGAACAATTTTTAACCGATAGCCAGAAAAATCAGATCATTAAAGAATATCACGATACATTAGTAGGGGGTCACCAAGGTACAACCCGAACCGTAAAGCGTTTAAAATTAAAATATCAATGGAAAATTTGAAACAAGACGTAGCAACATATATTAAACAATGTGCAATTTGTCAGAAAAACAAATCGGGTAAAAAAATAAAACAACCCATGTTAATTACTTCAACAGTGACCACGACATTTCATAAAATTTGTTTAGACATAGTAGGTCCCCTTCCACAAACTACTGCAGGTAACATTTATATTCTAACATTACAAGACGAGTTATCACGATACGGTGTGGCCATAGCGTTAGCCTCAACGGACGCAGCCACGGTAGCGCAAGCTTTCGTAGAGTGTTTTATATGCATTTACGGTATACCCTTAACAATTCTAACGGATTGTGGAACAAATTTTCTATCTAATTTGTTTAAAGACGTTTGTAGGCTATTAAAAATCGAAAAAACGAAAACAACGCCGTGGTGCCCGCAGTCGAATGGTTATCTTGAAAGATCTCATAAAACTCTAAAAACCTACCTGCGGAGTTTCGTAGACAAGGATAATAATTGGTACACACTAATCAGCTACGCAATGTTTTGTTACAACACTACAGTACACACTTCAACTAAGTATACACCTTACGAGTTGGTTTTCGGGAAAAAACCGATAATTCCATCGGCCTTTGTACAATCACCGAAACCACAATATAATTACGATGATTACGCGTTAGATTTAAAACGAATAATGCAAGAAACGCATCAAACTGCTAGAGATAACTTAATTGAAAAGAAAAATACGAATAAACAGTACTATGATCAAAGTTCAAATCCACTCGAATTACATGTAGGAGATAAAGTGTTATTAAAAGAACATAATAAAAAGAATGCGCTATGTTTAAATTGGACAGGTCCATACGAAATAACTATGGTACATGACAACGAAAATATAACAATAAAGAAAGGGAGGAAGGACTATAGGATCCACGTAAATAATACAAAAAAATATTTCGAGACCGATTTATGAACACTTTGGTGTCATAATATATGTGTATATTTTCTTTAGCTATAGGATCCTCTAAATTTCTTTTATTGTTATATTGGTTGTAGGTATAAAATAGTCGTTATTATAGTATAGTTTTTTTTTGGTGTTTTAGTACAAATAAAAAGTTCATCATCATGGATTTAGAATTTTCGATGCTCGATAGGACAAGCATTGTACTTATTTCTGGAGCAATGTCAAACAGTCTAGACCGGTTTAGGACAATCAAGATCGAGGGGAAACCCTTACTTCTTACGAAAACTCAACAGGTCAAAACAATGAGCGAAACAGACGTAATTAGAGCTATCCGCGAAATATGTAGAATCTTTAAGAAAAAAGAAGAACTATTATTTCCAATTTTAAAGACAATGAGGGACAGCATAAATTCGAAAAAAAATACTTTAATGATAAAAAGTATAAAAAAGTATTTAGATAAGGGGAAGGAAGAACCCATAGTAGTATTTTGGAACGGTAGTACGGATAAGGAAATCATGATAAGACTAGGTTTAGGAAAATATAATATGTTAGAACTAACAAGTTTTGATGTATATAACAATCGCGTTTTCTATCTTCAATTAAAAATAATGAGTAAAAAACAAATTATAGTCCAAGAAGAGATAGGCTATGCCGACAAAAGCGGCCGTTTATTGAATCTAACGGAAACGCACAAATTAGTATGTAATCGGGATCACCCGATAACATACGCGCATGACCCGTGCACAGACGTGATATGGACTAAATGTTTATTTGATAGATTAATGCGCGCGTGTAGGCAAAAGCATAATAATGTAACCGTTTATATATAAGAGTAAATTAATATTTACGTGTAAATTATACGTAATCATGTAGTTTTAATTAAAAAAAAAAAAAAAAAAAAACACAACACAAGTCCTATAATTCGTACATTTTTTCAGACTAATGTATGTACTAATGGGCGTATGTTCCGCTCACGGCGTTGAAAAATATACCGATGAAAAATTAACTACGCAAGCCGGCCTGTATTTTGAAAACCAAGGTCCGATGAAAATAATGACAACACAGTGGAACATAGTAGCTTCGTACGATATTTCACACTTTTACGAAAGGAAAAATGTAATAGACGAATATATGGGGGCAACGTACAAATTGTGTAATTATTTAAAAGACCGGAATATCACTCAAACCAATTGTGAGACTATTTATTCATTAACTAAATTAGTTGCATTTATCGCAGAGGAAAAAAGAAATATAATATACGAAACAATAGGTCGCTCCTGTATCACAAAAAGGGGGTTCCCGTTGAAAATGATAGCAAAGGCAGCCCAGATTATATTTGGGTTATGTGACCAATTCTGCGTTCTACACCACAACGCTAATGTAAAAAAACTTATTGATACAAATACCTCTGAAGTAAACGACGTAGGAAAACAACTAAGGGTTATCAAGCTCGAGGATGAGCACGAGAGGGGGCCAGCTGTTTTAATTGATCTAAACGATGCTATCCATCAGCTGACAAATATGACAAACGAACTGAACATAAAGAGCTATTTAGCTTATCATTTTTTTCAGACGAACCTCGTCTTACAATTATATTTATCTGAGACCACTATGTTGTTCGACGTCATACAAGCAGCTAAGGTAGGATTAGTTCATCCCAGTCTAATGAGTGCACCAGAATTACTAAAACAATTCATGGTCATTAAAATAGGGTTACCTAGTGGGACAGATCTACCCATGGAACTAAACGTAAATAACGTAGAAGAGATGATGCCTCTCTCAGACATTACAATATATTATTCAGACGACAAAATTGTATTTATTATAACTGTACCTTTAGTATATCAACATGAATTAACTCTTTTTCAGCTTATACCAATACCAATTTGTAACCAAAATAATTGTTTATATGTAAAACCTAATCATAAGTATTTAGCAATAAGTAAGTCAAAAGAATTGTATTCCACTTATGACGAAATCGATAGAAGTCAATGTAAGCATGCCAATGATTTCCTCATGTGTCCTGAAATATATCCTTTACATCCTAGAAGTGTACGCCCAGTATGCGAAGTACTTCTACTACAAGATCCGAAGGAAGTTCCGGAGAGTTTTGAGATAATGCATGTCCAGTTACAAACGAATCTATTTCATAAATTAAAATTCAAGAATGATTGGATCTACGCTACTCCAGGAGAAACCGTATTTATCACATGCGATCACGACAAGCGAAGCAAGAATCACTTCTTAGAGGGAGTAGGAATATTGTCAATTAACGAAACATGTAGAGCATACGCAACACGAGACATATTGATTCCACACAAAATAGAAATGGACAACGAATACGTCGATTTCATACCAAATTCCAAAATAAGGGAATCCACGGAAGCATATATTGGTTTAAACAATAACATTTTAAAAAACAAACACGTACGAACAAATCAAATGTTCGACTTAAATATAGTTGCACAGTCTACATCGGAGATAAAAGAAAAAATGTCACGGGACGTCGAAGCGGAAGGAATCAAAACCAGTAAAACCAAGCATGACTATTTACTATATGTAATTAGTGCTATAACTATTGTCAGTCTCATTCTGTTTATGGTAAGTTTATCGAACAATTACCTTGGTGCGCCCAGACGCGCCCTACACGACAAACGCACGCAAACAGTCTCGGACAAGAAACAGAAGTTGTCCGACTTCCGATTTACGAGCAACCCGAGATAACCGAGAACCAGCAGGCAACCCTCAGTTCCAGACATTCGCCGAGAAACGAAATCCAACAGGAAACATTAATACCCAGGAGCACGGCATATTCCGTCGACCCGGCCATCCCATCTTTATGATACGGTGTATCATTCTTACAAGGGAGGGATGTAGTAAACCGCCGTTTCAACAGAAAAACGGCGTTCCAAAGTCCAGGCGGCTAGATCAACATCACGCCACCTGAATAGGCCACTAATGCCGACACCTCATTGGATGGTGCCGATCAACTACGCATCACGCCATTCCTATGACGTCAATAACTCTTCCTTCTCTCCTGGCATGTCTCATATAAATAGGGGCCCTGTTTCACAAGTCTTTAGAAGTAGTTATCCCAGCTTTCAGTACTTGTGGGTCGCGGACTAGTATCAGCCGCATCGCCGCCCACGCTAAAAGTACTTAATTCCTAGTCATAGTGCATAACATAATTACTCTCCGGTAGTATTAACATTCTACCGACAAATTTCTAAGTAATAAATTAAATATATAAAATTACGTAATAAACAAGTGTTTCATAAAATTATAATTGTGTTACAATATTATTATATCCAAAACTCATCTACCGTCTTCCGATCCAGAGTACCGACGTGTACGTGCCTTCGTCGTAAAAGAAGTGTGCAGTAACCAATCGGGTGAGAGCGACGGGTTACTACAGTAGGTATATCACATTTTATGTATAATGATTACCCGGAACACGTTGGAAAATTATTTAAAATATTATATTTATTCAATTTAATTGTTTGAATATTTTTTTTAAAAATATCATCGATTGAAGACATTTTTGTCAATGGAATGTTGACACCCCAAATAGTTGTACCAATTATCGGTGATGGTGCCTGCCTTTTCCGTTCAATATCATTTCATTTGTTTAACACTCGAGAAAGATGTCAGGAGATCCGAAATACAATTGTTTCGTATGTGTCTGATAATTGGAATAACTTTATTACTATGTCTTACAATGGTGACAACGTTTCCACTGCTGAGGCTTATGTTCGTGAAATGGTCAATCCTACTGTCTATGGTGGTTATTGCGCGAATTGGTTGCAGCTGGAAATATTTTCCCATTTTTATTTCAAATTTATTATAATAATAATCTTTATGCTAAATTTGGTGTAGAATACACTGTAGATACATTCCCAGTAAAAAGATTGCGTCTAACTGGAAATATTCATAGTGGTTATTTTGATGTTTATTTATCTATTCCTAATATTCATAATGTTGCAGTAAATTTAATTACTACTTCAGAGGGCGATTTATCTATTTTTAATAATGTTAGTGTCATAGAAAATAGTAAGAAAAATAAAATTAAAATTAATAAAAAAGTAAGAAGCGTCGCCGTGCTAGATATACAGATAAAACTCGAATCAACCAAGTTAATAAAGCTATAACAAAGTACAAAGCAATCAAACACCCAGAAACTTTAGGGTTTCCGACTAAAATTAATTTACGCAAATGGAAAATTAAGAAATTATCTGGTCTAGCATATAATCCCACAATTGATTATAAAAATAACATTGGCACTATGAACCAAAAATGTAATTTTTGTAACACTCTCAAGTGGAAAGGCGAAGCTCCTGGTATGTGCTGTAATATAGGTAAAACACAACTCGATCCCTTACAGCCGCCCCCAGAACCATTACGCAGTTTACTTGAGGGAGACCATCCTGATCATGATCACTTCATTAACCGTACTAGGAAATATAATAGTTGTTTTCAAATGACCTCGTTTGGTGCTAAACAGATTGTTGAAGAAGGGTTTTATGCCAACATTTAAAGTGCAAGGCCAAGTCTACCATTTGTATGGCAGCTTGATTCCAAATACTCAGGAAAACCCACAATTTTTACTAATATATTTTGTTGGTGAAGATGAAAAAGAAGTTCAACTAACTTAGATGCTCTCTTTATCCAGAAGTTAAACAAGCATTAGTCAAACAGCTACAAAATATGCTGCATACTGAAAATAAGTATATTCGAGAGTTAAAAACCACAGTAGATAATGGAAGTCAAAATAATACTAATTTTCAGGTGGTTATCTCACGCTGATAGAAAACCTGCTAATGGACACAAAGGCTGTTACAATGCTGCAACTACTAATGAAGTAGCTTTAGTTATAGTTGGGCAGCAGTTTGAAAAACTTGATATTATTATTCAAAGCCACGATAATCGATTACAACGGATAAGTGAATTACACAGATCCCACGACGCACTTAAATACCCTCTAATGTTTTGTTATGGAGAAGATGGATACTCAATAGATATTTCTCAGAAGGATGAAACTACAAAATTTCCTCTCACAGATAAAACTGTATCTGCTGCTAATTTTTATTCATACAAAAAAATGGTAAGGAAAGAACTAGATGATTATTTGCTTCGTTATGGTCCATTGTTCAACCAATGTTTAGTAGATATGTACGCAAAAATAGAGACTGAAAGATTAAATTTCATCAGAAATCATCAAAATAAGCTTAATGCAAATAAATATATTAATTTAATACATGCCGTTGGAAGACAAGATGTTGACGCAGATCAACTTGGAAAATTAGTTGTATTGCCATCATCTTTTACAGGAGGCCCACGATATATGCATGAACGAGCCCAAGATGCACTGACGTACGTTCGACACTATAGCAGCTCAGATTTATTCGTAACTTTTACGTATAATCCAAAATGGCAAGAAATCCAAGAAGCACTTTTACGAGGACAAAAACATTAACATCGCCCAGACATCATTGCAAGAGTATTTAATCGAAAAGTTAATAGATCTGTTGACAAAATGAGATTTGTTTGGGAAAGTAAGGTGCCATATATATTCCATTGAATGACAGAAACGAGGCCTACCTCACGTACACATATTACTATGATTGGAGAATCGAATTTCATCAGATATGATAGATAAATTCGTGTGTGCTGAGATTCCGAATCCAGATGTAGATACTTTACTGTACGAGATAGTAAAGGCTAATATGATACATGGACCATGTGGACTTTTGAACAAAAATTCTCCGTGCATGAAAGAAGGTGTCTGCAGCAAACGTTATCCAGTTACGCTCATTCAAGAAACTCAAAGAGGTGAAGATGGCTATCAAAAATATAGAAGGCGATCAACAAACGGTGGAGGTTTCAAAGTGAGTATTAAGTCAATTGACTTAGATAACAGGTGGGTTGTTCCATATAACCCTGTGTTATTGCGTACTTTTAGTGCTCATATAAATGTAGAAATAACCAGTTCAATCAAGTCTATAAAATATGTATGCAAATATGTCACAAAAGGTAGTGATCATGCAGCGTTTCGTTTAGGAAAAACTGACAATACTGATGAAATAAAAATATATGAAAGTGGCAGGTATATCAGTAGTTCCGAAGCAGCTTGGAAAATTTTAGGTTTTCATATACACGATAGGTATCCAGCTTTTACTCATCTTGATGTTCACCTAGAAAATGGACAACGTGTCTACTTCACAGCAAATAATGTTGCCGAAAGAATAGAAAATCCACCAACAACAACTGTTCAGGCTTTTTTCCAGATATGTCAAACCGATAATTTTGCAAGAACATTGCTTTATCCACAAGTTGTTTCGTATTATGTGTGGAAAAATAAGAATTTCGTTAGACGTAAACAAGGCCAGAATGTCGAAGGTTGGCCAGGAGTTAAGAAAGATACAGCTTTGGTAGTGTTTATACAATCCACCCAAACAATGTTGAATGTTACCATCTTCTTCTTCTTCTTCATTACGTAAAAGGTCCAACATCGTATTCATTTTTGAAGACTGTGAACAATTCCAGGCCACATGTAAAGCACTTGGATTATTAGAAGATGACAATCAGTGGGATTTTGCTTTAGAAGAAGCAGCATTATGTCGTTCACCTAATAAAATTCGAGAACTTTTCAGTGTAATATTAATATTTTGCCATCCCTCAGATGCTTCAGTCTTTGAACTAAGTATAAAGACGATTTTTCAGACGATATTCGGCGACAATATTATAGACAACATCTAGAAAATAATATAACAGACAGTGAACTTTATAATAAGTGTTTGGTGTTAGTTGAAGACTTTGTTTTGAATCTAGGTGGAAATAATTTAAAAGAATATGGTTTGCCAACTCCTACAAGATCTAGTGGACTTTTAGAAAATAGAGAATATTTAAAAGAAACAAGCTTGATTTAAATGATTTACAGGATATTGTTTTGCAAAAGAACCCTCTTTGACTGAGGAACAGTGGTTTGTTTACAAACAAGCTTTAAATAGTATCAAATTAAATTTAGGAAAATGTATATTCTTAGACGCTCCTGGCGGAACTGGTAAAACCCACTTAATCAATATACTTTTGGCTAAAGTAAGAAGCTCATATAGGATTGCAATTTCAGCTGCATCATCAGTAATTGCCGCTACACTTTTACATGGAGGAAAAACTGCTCATTCTGCTTTCAAGTTCCCACTCAATCTGAACACTATCGAGATTCCAACGTGCAATATTAATAAACAATCTAATATGGCAAATGTTCTAAAAAAATGCAAGCTCATAGTTTTGGATGAAAGTCCAATGTCTCATAAGAAAGGCTTTGAGGCTTTAAACAACTGTCTGAAGGATCTAAGGAATTCAAATTTATTAATGGGAGGAGTCACAGTACTGCTAGCTGGAGATTTTCAACAAACTCTACCAATCGTACCCAGAGGAACTCGAGCTAATGAAATCGCAGCATGCATCAAGTCTTCATATTTGTGGCCTAAAATAGAAAAATTTTCTTTGACCAAAAATATGCGAGTACATTTAAAGGAGACAAGACTGCTGAACAGTTTTCTGAGCTACTCTTAAAAATAGGAGATGGAAAATATCCAGAATGTGAAGAAAAAATTACTTTGCCGACAGGATTAGGTACCGTCGTTAATACTTCACAAGAACTTACATACAAAATATACCCTGGCATCGAAAACCTCAAAGAAATATCAATGGACTGATTATGTGAGAGGGCCATTTTGACATCAAAAAATGATACAGCAGGAGAAATAAACAAAATATTATTGGACTCTTTTCAAGCAAAAAAAATGGAATACAGATCGGAAATAGATGATGCAGTTAATTATCCCGTAGAATTTATCAATTCACTCAACTCTCCTGGATTCCCACAACATTTATTAACATTAAAAATTGGTACTCTTATAATGCTTCTAAGAAATCTTAGCCCACCAAAATTGTGCAATGGGACTTGTCTACGTATTACTGATCTTCAAAAAAATCTGATAGAAGCTCAAACTATGACTGGATCTGCAAAAGGTGAATCAAGTTTTATTCCTCGCATACCAATGATACCATCAGATTATCCATTCCAATTTAAGAGAATGCAGTTTCCTGTCAAAGTATGTTTTGCTATAACAATAAATAAATCACAAGGACAAACCTTGAAAATTGCAGGGATCGATGTAAGAGAAGATTGTTTTTCACATGGACAATTTTATGTGGAATGCTCCAGAGTCAGTATGCCCACAAATTTAGTTATTTTGGCACCAACAGGAAAAACATCAAATGTAGTTTATAGAGAAATTGTGTAATAAGATTACATTATTATTTTTTATTATATACCTATTAAAATTAATCGTCTGTCTTGGTCTGCGGCCGTCCGGTTAAAGTTGGGCTGTAGACATTTTTATACTTAAACCCGACAACGACGGGTAATTCAGCTAGTATGTTATTTAATTTAAAAGAATGGTTCTTTTTAGATTCACTAATCATAATGAAGACCATGGAATTGATGATTCCAGAAATAGAATTTTTCAACACAATAAAAAATATAAAAATATAAAAAATATAAAAATATAAAAAATATGGAAATTGAAACAATAATAAGTATATAAAAGTAATAAACCAAATCGAATAATATTTTATATTATTTATAGTTATTTTATATTACTATATCTACAGATACTATAGCTGAAGTCATTGAAGTAAATTAAGTAATTCCTTTATTTTCACAAAAAAACAATAAAAACTTTACTAAAAGAGATATACTATTGGCTGACTCCTCAAAAGAAACAGTATTAAACCGGAATATTATAGATATATCGTTATTAAATGAAAAGAAAATAATGATGACCAAATTATTTCACAGATAATCTTGACAGTATGGAACGAAGAAGCTGAAAGCTTGTGGGAGAAACTGGAAGTATTATTAAAATAGAAAGAGGAAAAATAAATGAATATTCGAATAATAAATATATTGGATTATTGCCTACATCTGTCATCACATACAGTTCAATAACTGAAAAAGAAAAGTAAATGACACATTTATTCACTATATTATTCAAAATGTATTTAAATTATGTTTCTTACATAGGTTTGAAAAATGGTTATTATCTCAAGAAATTATTAATACAAATAAAAGGAAAAATGACGAGATTGAAGACAACGAACAGCCATGTTATTCGAAATCGTTAAAATAGGTATTTCAATTTTCTTCAAATGAATAAATAAATAATTTTGTAATTTTGGGTTTAAAAATTTAACTATTTTCATTTATCTATTTATGTAAAGGAATAAAAAATTTTTTTTTACTCACCGATAACCTCCGTTATTAATTTATTTTATTTGATAATTTGAATATAATATGTTATTATAATATCTTGAGCATATACTGTTATTAATTAATATTTTATTAATTTGTATATTTATATGTTTGAGATATTTTTTTTGAACATATGAAATGGCACATAAAAACAATATCCCATCGACCTGAACTATAGTGATTGTGAGGGGGTTATAATTGAACAAAATAAAATTGAGTATATTTATAATCGAGGGGGTATGGTAATAAATAAAAACAGCCCGGCGGAGCAGGGTTTTGACCGCTAGTAAATAATAAAAATTTAAAAAATCCAGACTGATAAACCGTCTCCGCTCAGAATCGTTTTTCTTATACAATGATATTATATCATTGAATTCAAGTTTAATACAATCCATTATACATTGACTTACTTGTAACCTACTGTACAGCAGAGCAACATCCACTTACCCGTTTTTTTTTTTTTTTACTAATAATATTAATATTAATTTCATGTTTTAATATAATTATAAGATAATAAATTGTTGTTATTACTTGTTTTCTCTCCCCAACTAGAGCATATAACAATTAACACAGTTAATATTTTTATAAACGTATATGAAATCATAGGTATTGTTTTGATATAACTACAAAAAATTATAAATTTTGCTCTTCAATGGATACGTAAGTCCTTTGGTTCTGAACACAGAATAGGTACTATAATATAATAAACACCAAAGAAGGCAAGTACCGATTTATACGTTGGTGTTTATGCATTATAACAACTAAGTAAACAATGCATATAATTCTTAAATAAACATCTGTTCCAAAATACATAAGAAAAATATATATTATGGTTTAATTTAACGCATATTATGCTGAAATAATATCAAAAGTACAAAATATATTAAAGACTTCAATTTGAAACAAAATGCAACTTTTGGACTTCGATATTTTACTCGACATATTTGATACGAATTATTTATTATTTAAACCAAACGTTTTTTACAAATTATCGATAGTTTAAATATGATTTCCCTAGTGAAGTCCACTATCACATACAATTTGGAAGATTCTGTATGTTAAAATCATATTCATTTAAAAATTTGATACTTTAAAAATATTTGTAAATAATATTATACGCGTGTAGAAATGAAACTATATAGATATATAAATACAAATCAATTACTTGCAAGTTACAGTTATAAACTAAAAACATAAAAATCTTTCAATGTCCTGTTTATTAAAAAAAAATTGCGTGTGCGTCAGTACCTACACACGGTATATAGATAAAATAAATACATATTTTGATTTTTGATAAATGGTAAGAACGTTGTTACCGCGTATACCGTATACTTGATCGTATTTGCCCGTACAAATACGGTAATAATTACCGTACACTTGTTTAGTAACTGTCAAGTGCCAACTACTGCAGCCTAACTCCTTGCCAGATCCACAGAAATACAGAATAGAATAATATTAGATATAGTCTAGTACTCCAGTCATTCTTAGTACCAGACAAGACCACGAGGGGTACGGGAAACGTATTTCCGAACCCTAACTGTGCTGGGTCCTTAGTTTTCTAATCTGGTTGGACTCCGTAGTGTGTGTCTTCACTACGTCCCTTAACTGACTTAGAAGTTGGAGCACACTATTAAATATTCGTATAAGTATAGCAAGCATATTTTAAGTACCTAACTATATTAATTATATTTACATATTATAAGATTTCTAAATTAAATTATGAAGCATACATTTTAGAGTGGTGTGCCCTGCTACAATATTCACCGTATTCCTCGCTACACTAAACGATATTTGAAAATAAATGTAAGTTTTAGATTCTGAGTGGAGCGATGAATTTATTGAGTTTAGGATGATGTGTGTTATTATTTTTATTTTTTATTTTTGTGTCTATCATCACCATTTGGGGCAGTAAACCTGCTTCGATTTTCTTCAACAGTATCTTGTACGAGAAAGTGAATTTAGTTAATGCATTCAGGAGGTCAAAATTTAAAATTCCAAATAGTTTCCAAATGTGCCGGGAAAAACAAAATTAAAATAAAGAAAAAATGGGAATTTCTATACAAAATCGGTTTTTGATTTGGGAAGACTGGCTTTTGATGTTACTCTAAGACAAATGACTATATATATATTAAATTTTCACTGGGCATTTATATTAGCATTTTATAAACATGATAAGATTTACAAAATATTGTATATTTTTGTGTCTATCATCACGGGTTGGGGCAGTAAAACTGCATCGATTTTCTTCAACAGTATCTTGTTCGATGGAAAAGTGAATCTAGTTAGTGCATTCTTGAGGTCAAATTTTAAAATTTTCAATAGTTTTCAAAAGCACCGGGAAAAACAACATTAAAACGGGAATTTAACAAAATTTAAAAACAAATGAACGTATATACATGCAATTTTCACTGGTCGTTTATATTTGCTTTTTCTATACACGATAAAATTTTAAAAATATTTTGATTTGTTTTGAACTGTTTAGGAATGTTTTCTGTCTCCAATTCTATTAGTCTTTTTTTCTATGAATGTCAATAAAACTGTATTTGTTGGTTAAAAAAGCTTCAATATTTAATACAAGGCTCCTACTATATTGTTACAATGACATTTGAAAAATATTAAAAATCCTTAGTCACAGTTTTTATTTATAAGCATTTAAAGTTCAAATATTGACCAAATACGGAAAAATCATGAAAATTAGCAAATTATGTTGAGTTGAGTATTCATAAAAATTTTTCTTTTTAAATCTTAGATTTGACAATGTAATACAAGATTCCTCATAAATTTGTCTACCTTTATCAAAAAAAAATGTCTACAAGCAAATCAAATTAAATTTTTATGAGCGTTTTAAATTCATATTTTTACAACATTGAATATTCACTTGATTTCTCATGTAGCGGTTTTGTTATTTTATTGTTATTCAAAAACGAATAACTGTAGATACATGAAACTTCTACTGAATATTTATATTAGCATTTTCTATACACCATAAAATGTTGAAAATATTTTGACTCGATTTGGGCCGTGTTCGATATGTTAAATGAACTGTAATTTTTTAATTATAAAATAAGTGTTTTATTACAATATATAGAAAGGTCCTAATTGATGGGCGTTGAAATAGTTTCCACACAAACGATACCGTCATTTCCGACATGCACTTCTTCAACTCGTCCTATTTTCTAGCGCAAAGGGGAAAGATTATCCTCACGCATGATTACAACAGTGCCAACTCGAAGCCTAGGTCCTCGGTCGCTTTCCCACTTATTGCGTTGTTGTAGTTGCACAAAATAATCCTTTGACCAGCGGCGCCAAAACTCTTGCAATAAATGACTCACTCTTCTCCACCTCGTTAACCTATTGAGAGGTGTTGTCGTGAAGTCAGGTTCTGGCAGAGAGACTAAAAAACTTCCCACCAAAAAATGACCGGGAGTAAGTACGGAAAGATCAGAAGGATTAGATAATAAGGGAGTCAACAGGCGTTAATTTAAGCATGCTTCTATTTGAACAAGCACAGTGTTTAGTTCCTCATAGGTCAAAATAGCGTTTCCTAATAATTTATTTAAGTGAGTTTTTACTGATTTAATGGCCGCTTTCCATAGACCGCCAAAATGAGGTGATCTAGGAGGGATGAAATACCAACGTATTCAAAATTCTGCTGTATATTGTTGGATTTCGGGATCTAACGTTTCTGATAAAAATATATTTTTAAGTTCTTGTAACTTACGATTAGCACCCACAAAATTTGTAGCGTTATCTTAGCAAATGTCTGAGCATATTCCACACCTGCTGCAAAATCGTCTCGGTGCATTTAAAAAACATTCAGTAGTTAAATCACTGAATAGTTCTATATATATTGCTTTGGTTGCGAAGCATACAAATATGCATATATACCCTTTGGTTATAGGAGCTTTGCGTTGTAAACTAGATTTTACCATAATGGGGCCACCATAATCGATTTCGCATATTTTAAAAGGATGGCTTGGATTTACGCGTTCTTTTGGCAGATTACCCATGAATGGTTGAACTATTGTTAGTTTTAATCGGAAACACGTCATGCACTGATGAACAGTTTTTCTTGCTATATTCCTGCCGTTAATAGGTCAGTATTGTTCTCTAATTGATGATAAAATCGCTTGCGGACCCGCATGTAGTAAAAGTATTTGTTAATAACGAAAAAGTAAAGTCGTTAAATTACTCGTCGCAGGTAGTAGCATTGGGTTTCGCTGGAATACGCTTATCGATGTGGCATTATTTAACTGACCGCCAACTGTAATTACACCATATCGTCTACGAACAGTTTCAAATACTTTTATCTACTTTTCGCGGACACCTGCTTATATTTTTGCAAATCTTTTATTTCCTGACACCAAGTATAGTTTTGAACCATTTTAATTAATACAACCAATGTATTTCGCAGCTCGTCCGCTTGGATTGGTCCTATGATCCGATTTTGGCTTCTAAAACTTCTTGGGACTCGTCGATTTTTCGTGGAATGTTTTTCGGCCACATTTCTTTTTTTAATTTCAACCAAATGGGACCCTCCCACCATAATGAGTTATTGCTTATATCATTTGGTGTACAACCACGAGATATTATATCTGCGGGATTATCTTTAATTGGAACGTGATACCATTCCAAGACCGAAGCAAAACTTTGGATTTCTCCGACGCGATGGATAACAAATGTTTTCCATTTCGCTGACGATGATTTGATCCACGTGAGTGTGACCGTTGAGTCAATCCAGAAATATTTTTCATTTATTTGAATATTTAATTTTGTTATAATTTTTTTCGTTAGTCGCGCAAGTAATTGTGCGCCACACAATTCTAATCGAGGCAGTAATATAGTTTTTAAGGGAGCTACTCGAGATTTTACACATATTAGTCGTCGTCGTCGGCACAAAAGTCTGTTACAATTGCTTCGCAAGCCACTGGGTAATTGTTAGATTCTTTATTTGCCAACTTATTTAGGCAACCTGTCGCCAAATAAGATGCTGGAGTCGTGCCATACGTGACAGTTTTTAATCTATAAGTTGTAACGAGACAGAAAGTGCATATTATGTATTTTCTCGAATATTAGTGCCTACGCAATAACTACACACACGCGCTCCGTAGCGTACATTATACGAATCATCATCGCTGTAGCCGTGATCGACGCGCCGCCAGTAGAAGAAAATAACATTAGAAAACAAAAATCACCAACGTCGCCGCCGAGTATGGACAACAGATAGCGTGCAGTAAGAAACACGTTTCAAATTGTCATCATTGCATATTAATTAATCATTTTATATTAATTAATATGCAACAACAAATAAAATATTGTGAAGCGCGTCATCCCAATAGATCACTATAATAACCATGCGTCCGCGACATCAAATGAAACACCTATAAACTATGAAAACATGTACCACCGTCATTATTAATCCTAACCACGCCAGCAGCCGCATACACTAACAAATATAGGCCAGAGCCAGCAGTCAAGTCGTCTTTCGTTATACAAGTCATTAGTATACGTATTTACCTCCGTGGTTGGATATGATTAATCTAGGTCAAACTACCCAGAGGTAAATATCGCCGCCGCCGCAATCGTACCGCTGCCTCCGCCGTCCGCTTCCTCTGCCGAGCTCGGATATGGTCCACCAGACCAGGTCAAACTAGCCAATACGTATTTTGAATTTTCCCGCCGCCGCCGCACTTTTCATTTCTATCGTACTCGGATATGGTGAACCCAGGTCAAATGAGACGATTAGAAGTTAATTTGTCCCCATAGATATCACAATACACAATATCGTTAATGAATGAGCATAGCCGTCATTCGATAGTAATTGTCAAATATCTATCGGTTCCCCGCAAATCGTGAACGACACACACCCGCCGTTGGATGTTCCGCACACTTTGAATCGCCACTATTAAAATACCTCGAGAACGAGCCGCAGCTGCCGTCCGACCCTATATTTACACGTGCCGATAATAGTTATTTTGTTAACACATCACACACACATTCACACGTCGTCGTATCGTAATAACTAACGATTACATAATTCCGTATTAATATCTGTCAATCGTCGCTCGTCCACGCCGCCGCCGACTGACTGCCCGTATTTTACAATACGATATCGTATAGACACGCAGCAGTATAATACTGATCAGTCCAGTGAATACAGTGTGCCTAGTACCTACGTTCATATCAACGACCACTGTATCCATCAACCAACCCGTCAATTCAATCACAGCCCAGCCGTCCCGAGAAGGAAGAGCAAAGGAGTATCGTGAGTCCAAAGTCATTGAATCCGTCAAATATATTTCCATGTTATATTTTTTTTTATAAATATCAAATCACCATTGAGTGATATAATTACTTAAAAGAAAAAATTGTGATCTAATAAATATTTCACGTATTTATTTCAATAAACATAATAATTATTTTATGAACAATTAAAACATGTGTTACGTTCATTCATAATTTAATTATTACAAATTTAATAGTGATTGATTTGGATTTTCACACCAAAATATTTTTTGGTAATTAGTATGTTCTGCGTTAACCCAGATCTGTCTATACATTTTAGTCATATCGGCAGATAAAGCGTACTTATGTGTTCGAAATCTTGCTAAAATGCATACTAATTCTTGTTGGACCGTTGGATCTTTTAATAACACTTAAACACTTAAACTCAACCCGTTAGATGTTCGGCATGAGCCGTGAACACCACGCGTAATTTGGTGCTTACACTGTCTAACTTTTCGATCGCACGATGAGGAAGAAAATATTCACATGTGTTAATTTCGTGTTCAGTATCAACCAATTCCATATGCCCTATTGATGCATATTCCTACATAAAATGTATATATTGAGCATGAGATGTGGATTCTTACTGAAACGCTTTTCTAATAGTTTAAAACGGCGCAGCGCAGCGCTACGCGAATCTCCCAGACTGACGTCTGAGTCACTAAACGGCAATTTCACATCGAACAGTCCGTGAATATCTCGTAAGCCAGATTTTTCAAAATATTCTTTACATTTAATTTCATCTAATGTATATATATATTGCCCGATGAACAGTCTTCTAATTCCCAAAATTTAGATATTTTTTCACCCACACATATAATTCTCTAGATTATTCAATGCGAGCATCGCGATTTTTGTATTTGAGTCAGTCGTAAATTGTTTATTGACTGTACGACCACATACAATCCACCTTAGTTGCGTTTTTTGAAATATAAATTTATGCGGGTCATACTTCATTTGTTCCTGACACAATAAATCAAAAAATACACTCGCGCCCAATATCATATCTATTTTTCGCGGCTGCGTAAATAGTGGGTCAGCGATTTCAATGCCCTCGAGTACTTTAAGATTGCGCAAGTAGATAGGTTTTATAGGAATATCGCTTGTTAGTTTTGATAATACTAAGCAATTAATTTAATTTTGATAGTCACTTATTCAAGACGTTAGCTTAATAGTTATTGCCGTACGAGCAATGTGCGACGATACTTATATTCCCAATAATGAACAATTAACTTTTTCTCGTTTGATACGTAATATTTGAGCCATATCTTCGGTTATAAAATTGTTCTGTGACCCAGAGTCCAATAGTGCACGACATATAACAGGTAAACCATTGTTATCGATAACGCGTACTATAGCTGTCGGCAATATTATTTGGTCATTATGATTATGATATTATGCGTGTGCTGTTACAGTCATATTAGGTTCAGAATCAACGTCCGTTTTGACTTCGTTTTCTTTATTGTTTGATTCATGAATAATTTTTACTAAATGTAATAATGAGTTATGCAATTTATTGCATTTAAAACATGTTTTAAATTTGCATTTTTTTTCCAAAAGTGTTCGTAGACAAATTTTGCATAAATTTAAATCCGTAGCCTTTTGAATTCGTTGAGAAACTGCCATATCCAAAAACGTCGGACATTTGTAGACGGTATGTGATTGTTTACAAACAAAACATTTTACATCTTCAGCGGTAAAATATGACGATGTAGCACGCATTTTATTTTGATTATTATTATTACCTTTTTTGGTAGTAGTAGACTGAGGGCGGACATTTATCTAAATTGCTGACTCAACAGCTTCTAAAATTTGACACCTTTTTTGTAGGAATGTTATCAACAACTCTATTGATGCTACACTAGTTTTGGGAGCTTCCATTTGAAGACGTGGGTGCAACAACCAGACATCTCCATTTTTATCAAAAATTGGTTTTTCATGGAATATTATTCATGGAAGAAATATCTATATTTTGGTACATAAATCAGAAAAATCTATTGATTAGTTCCAAAGATATTGCAAAATGATTTTTTTCCCGCCATTGGTGATAAATGAGATGACAAATTTTCTTTCGCTTGTCCTGAAAAATTGATAAAAACGGAGATGTCTGGTTGTTGCACCCACGTCTTCATTTCCCATTCAGTTAATGTGCCTGAGTCCAGCTTCGTGGTGATTACATGATTAGCAGCGATCCCCAAGACTTTGGAGTTTGATCCAATGTTTCTAATGCATTCATATGAGCTATTACCGAATCGGTTAATTGACGTAATTTGATTGAAGACTCACTGGAAATCGCATCGAGGTCAAATTTAGCCTTTGTATGCGCTTGTACTGAAACTTTTTTATTGCTGTTTTTTGCTGTCAATGTTTTCCATGCAGTATCATAATTTTTCGCAGTCATTTCTAATGATTGTATAACGTTGGCAGCCATACCGGCTATAGACGATTTTAAATAGTAGAACTTTTGGACTGGTGATAACGTGTCATTCGTACGAACAAGGGCCATAAATATATCATTAAATGCAGACCAATCTTTGTAATCGCCCGAAAATACCGGTATCTTAATTGCAGCCAGTTTTACAATTGACGACTTAGGCATATTACTATCGTTGCGGCTCGACAATCTTGTCACATTGATTTTTCCATCATCTTCAGTGTAGTATTCATTATTACGTACCGCAATCTTATTCGATTTATTAATTATTTTTTCACACTTCGCTACAGCTTGAAAATATAAGTCTTCAAACTCGCTTCTGTATGTTTCGTGTTCTTCATTTAACTCAAGCGCTCCTTCTTCGATCTCTAATTGTGTTTGTTCAAACTCACGCCATACTTCTTCACATTTATCTCTTCTTGCTTTAATAACTTCGATGTCAATGTCCTCTGTGTTGACCTTGGTAGAATTTATCGTTCTAGTTAGTTTGCCCTTTAAAATACTACGACGGATTATGAGGTCCGTGTTATCTGGCATTTTTACGATAGCCTTGATATATATATACCTTAACGCAACTCACTAGACTCTAATCTTAATTTAATATTAAAAAATACGCTACTCAACCTAATTTTCGCAACGCTGTACTTATTCGGGAATGGAATTTACTAAAGATTTCTAAACTGGTCAATAATAAGGAAGCTCTTACCTCTGTATTTTCGATGTATTGACAATAGTTGTTACTCTGAATGATTTCGCAATACTGGTTGGTACCGGCTTGAAGTGACTTTTGAACAGCACACCAGTGTTAGACACGGCTTTATGCTAACGCAGATGCTGTGATTTTCATTGATCTGGTCTTTGAGCGACTGCACCTCGAATGATAATTATTGATAATAAATACACTATAATCCGGACGAATGGACCAAAATGTTCGATAATTAAATGGACTGCAAATTTTTTAATTATTAAAGAAGTGTTTTATTACAATATAGAATGATTCTAATTGATGGGCGGTAGTACAGCGTTCGAAAACGACGGCGGAGGACGGAGGACTGAAATGGCAATCACATATTACATATAACACACTGTATTTCCGACGCACAAAATATGTTATCGCGGGTCGCGACAGTTGAGATAACAAGTCCCATTACATAATGACATAATATCTACCTAACAGGCCGTTTACGGACATTGTCAGCAGTGTTGGGAATCATCTAGATAATTTTATCTAGATAAAATTATTTCTTTAATTATCTTATCTAGATAAAAATAATTAAATCATCTAACTATCTCAGATAAATGTATTGGTTATCTGTGGTAATTTATCTAGATAAATAATATAATAATAAGAATATTTTTAAATACTGAAATAGCCAATAAATTACGAGAACCGAGTGGTGATTCCAAATTCTAATATAAGTATAGTTAAAAAAAGTAATGTTTACTGAAATATTGTCAGTTTTATTTTCTTATTTTATTTTTATTCAAGTTGTATTAAAAATTTAAATTGTATATTATTTTAAATGAGAAATTACATTAAGGATTTATTAATTAATAAATATTATCTAATTAGTAATTACTAATAAATTACATTATTTATAATATAATTTTAAAAAAATTATCTATTTTTTTATCTAGATAAATGTTTGTGTATTTTTATCTTTATCCAGATAAAAAAAATTGTGTTATATTTTATCTTATCTAGATAAATTTTGAATGAATTATCTGTTATCTTATCCAGATAAATTTTTTGGTTATCTTACCCCAACACTGATTGTCAATTTTCAATTTTTTAGTTTTTTTTTCCATAAATATTAATAAAATCTTATTTGTTGGGTAAAAAAGCGTGAACATTTAATGCAAGGCTCCGGATATATTGTTACAATAGCAGTCGAAAATTATTAAAAACACATAGGCACAATTTTTTTTATAAGCATTTAAAGTTTGAATTTTGACAAAATTTATCAAACTTAAAATTTAATAATTATTTTGTAGTTAAAAATTTATAAAATGTTCAACTTCTATAGTTAAGGATTTAAAATTTAAATTTTAAAACAAGGTTCCACGTAAAAAGGTAAATATATAAATTACTTTATTCACAGTAATATCATCAAATATAATTAGTAAATAGTCTGCTGACAGTTTTCGCTCAGATTCGTTTAACCAACTTGTAACCTACTGTACAGCAGAGTGACATCCACTTACCCACTTTTTTATATATATAAATGTCAATAACATTTTATTCATTGGGTCAAAAAGCTTGAAAAATAATTACAAGGCTCCTATTATATTGTTAAAATGACAGTTGAAAAATATTTAAAACAATTACTCACATTGTTTTTTATAATCATTTCAAGTTCAGATTTTGATAAAATACGTACAAATCTAAAAAATGTGCAAATTATGTTGAGTAAGTAATTCATAAAAGCACTTATAGTTCGATTTTTGACAACATTTATCAAATTTTAAATTTAAAAATGTATTAAATGTTCAACTTTTATGGCTAAAGATTGAAAATTTAAAACAAGGTTCCACGGAAGAAGGTTATTCTGTAACCAAATAATCTCAAAATTATAAAAACACAATTTTTTTTATAGTTATTTATGTTCAAATTTGGACAAAATTACATATTAAATAATCAAGAATAACCATTTGAGTTGTAATATATTATTGTTTATAATATGAATTCAACTTACCGGCTATCGTATTAATAATAAGTAATAACAATATAAATATAATATAAAATATCCACACTGACAAACCGTCACCGCTCAGAATCGTTTTTCGTATACCTACTGCAATGATATTATATCATTGAATTCAAATTTAATACCATCCCTTGTACAGTGACCAACTTGAAACCTACTGTACAACAGAGCGACATCCACTAACCCACCTTTTTTATATAAGCCCAATCAATGTTAATATTAAATTATTCACTTCTGCCGTGTGTACTAGTGTACTGATACACACACGTGTATTTTTTATTCTTCAAACATGATTATTTGTATACAATATTAATTAATGTTTATATTGTGGTCTCACTTATCACGGTTTGTTATCATACCACACTTTAATTACATTTAACCACTTGGTAACTACTCATTAGTATGCTCTTCGATCACACTTAAATACATGGTATGTCCCACCCATGTATATATTATTATAATATTATCTATGAGCATGGCAGTCGACAGTCTATATATTATTACATAAAACAAATTTGGCATAAACGTCGGCAACGGTTGTCAACGCGATTTAAAAATACATAACGCAAGGATTTGACACAGCGTATGAAGATCCGCTGTCTCCTATAAAATATTCACTTCAAAAAATAATCCTTATTAAATAATAGTATATTATATTAATATTAAACAATGATTTATACAACAATTATTGCATTATAAGATAATGTTTTAATTATCAACGGACAACGATATTTGTCGGAAAATAATTTAAATTACACTCGCAAGTCCCTTATAGGAATGGAAAAATCGTATTCAATCGAATCACATAATCATTATAAAGTTCCAATTAAACAAATTGTGTTTGGTATATCTGTTTAAATAAAGTGTACAGTATGTATAGGTACCTAGTATTTTATCTCATAATATAACTTTCATATTTTAATATAATATAATTATTCAGTATTCACCGTATTGTACACAAAACCATCAGAAGTATATTATAAACAAGCTTAAATTATAATTGATATATAGTTTCCATCATATTATTACAGCGTGTTTTTAATGCACAGAAATATTTATAACAATAATATTTAGAATAATATATAGAATTACATAATAATGACGGGTGTTAAATATAAGATATTGCCATATAATAAATTGTAATCGCATCATACATTTCCAGTTTTAAATACGCATAAATGGCTGTTGGGGTACATAATTTGTTCACTCGTTGTTATGCACGAGTTATTAAGCCATCGAACAATAATTACATAGGCCAATATTTGTAGTTGTGCATTGTACACCTAATATTGCAAAACATTGTTAACAAAATTTCACCATGTTATTATTAGGTATGTATTTTAATTTTAACAACTATTACATTTTTCAATAATATTAAGGCTATGTTTGTTATTTCCGCTACGCCCTATGTATAAATAAATTAGTCCATATACTAATATTATAATAGGTGTAGATATATACGTACAATATTAGGTATACTGTTTTCAAAGTTCGTAATAGAAAGTCATATATCATAAATCAAAGATAGAAAAAAAATAATGACAATACTAATAGTACCTGCGAGAATGTATACACTTTAGTGTACCTACTGCAAAAGGATTTAAATCCGTTTTAATTCGTTGCAGTGTTTTGAAGTGACCCAGTTCAAAGTTAATACAAACAATGATTAAACTTTTTTTATAAATACTCTAGACACGGAAAGGCACTCGAAGAGTGTACTCATTGTTGATAATCATTACTGAAGGTCTAAATGTCAATTAATAAATAGAATTAAATTATTATATTTTTGCTTGAATATATAAGAAATACAATAGTAGGTATACAAAATAGAACGGAATAGCCAATCGACTCAGTCATCGAGGCCTACAATTTTCATAGAAAACAAAATATTATACAAAATGCAGATAACATAAAAAAGTAAAATTTTATCAAACATTAAATGAGTCTTAATCTTAAAACAAGAAAAACAAATTTTTATAGTTTAAAGAATATTTTTCATATATACATATACAAGTAAATAATTTTCTACACACAGATATAAACATTTCTATAAATTTCGACAAATATTAATAATAATAATTAATTATTGTAATAAATAATAAAAAAAATATACAAAATACTTATATATAAATGGAAGATGAGTCTAAATAATATTATAATAATTATGATATACGTGAGAACGATTAAAAAACCCTGAAATGTAAATTTCACATCTATTTCAACAACCCATAACGATTAATAAATTGATCAAGTTAAGTACTTACCTAAATAAAAATTCAAAAATATTTGCATGCTTACCGAAACCAGAAAATGAAATACTTTTAAGGAAAGACAGATTGTTGTTTCAAAGAAATAACAATCTCATTTGAAATGGAAATGGAATTGGTAAAAATTGTTATGTTAAGTAATATTGTACAACATCGGACTTCATAAAACAAAACACCGCAATTAATAAAGTATATACAATTTTAGGAATATTTTTAATGATTAATATTAGTACTTATAAGTATTGCTTATAGGAATAATTCAATATTTATAAAAATTAAAAACTTGGTTTTCTGTTTTGAGTTTACGGGAATTATAAGGGTTAAAAGTATATATTTATTTACGTGCAAAGTATATAATAATTAGTCAAATTAGTTTGGATATATGTTCTTAGATACCTAGTATATAATCTTGTTTAAACTAATATTTTTTTTGTGTTTCAATTGAAGTAAGTATAAAATTAAAATAAGAAAATACGATGAAGTTATTTAAAGTACCTACTATGTCTACGTGAGAAATGTAATAATAAATATTATATTTATTTAATATTAAAATGTCTAAAATAATAGTTTATTTAAAAATGGAACTACGTTATAATAATAGCATAATAATACATAGTATATCTACATATAAATAGGTGAACCGAGTGTTGACAGTAATAATAATAAAGGCTATTGTACGATAACAAAATAAATGTGATTCACTTTTTGAGTGGGTAAAAAAAAATTGAAATTAATTACAAATTTATTATTTGAATTATAAAGTGAAGAGTGAGGACATTTCAATTTCATTAAACTACGATCGTTTATGGGTAGGCCACTAAAGGGTTTTGCAGGTTACATTATTTTGTACGTACCTAAACGCCAATTCGACGGATTCACACGACTCGTTTATAATTATAATGAACCAAAACAAATTTAAGTCGCCTCGCTACTGCCACCATTTTTGGCTCAAAAGACTTTAAGAGGCCGTCGCACCCACATGTGTTGTCTCCGTCTTACACACATACGACATACCAAATTCTCGTTTCCTAGTTTCAATAGGGTGCTGTCAGTTTTGATATTAGAGTGAATTTCTAAGCCCCGACTATGATTGATCCCTCCCAAAAATGTCCTTTATTTATTTAGATATAAGCCCCTATGGGTTATTTTAAATAAATAATTGTATTATGTGGGCTGTAGTCCCAAAAATTGTAACCCTAGTTGCACTTATAGTCATAACTATTATATATCTAGGTAATATTGTTATTATGATAAAGCAGGGGTGGCCATAACGAAGATCCGCGAACCGCATGTGGCTCTTGGGCGATTTTGTGCGACTCTAAGTTATTTCTATTAATATAAATAAATGTTCCTTCGTTTGTTATAAAATGAAAAATGTGTCTTCATTTTATAATCCATTTTATAAACATATATTAACAATGTTAGCTCCATACATTTGAGGCTCCCAAAATTAAGATTAGTGGCCCACAACTGTGATAAAGTATACGCCGGTCATGATCGAAAAGACGTGTACCTATATCATTATAAATTAATAAATATTATGTAAAATACGTATGATTACGCTATTGATTTTAATTCGACCGTGTCATAACTAGAGGTACCTATATTATGCAATATTATAATTATATTATGCGTGCACGTTTCGCGTTACCGGAATTATATGTACATATTGTAATTGTTTTTATTATTATTATTATGACGTCCCCAATACGAATCGATTTAGTGATAAATCGTTTTTGACCTTCACCGCAGTGAAATGCCCGTAAGCATATTATTATTATACTATGTACCTTAGGTAGTTTGATAGCTAGTTGATCGATTTGGTAAAAAAAAAAGAAAAGCTTTTCATTATTTATTTTACATTTTATTTTATTTTGAATATTATGTTGGTATAGATAGAAAACTGCTGTTGTATGCTATAATCATTTATAGTGTACCTATAGTGTACATAAAAGCTGTGCACGATAGCAAAACACCACATGTGGTAATATCATCCAACGATTGAGCACGTTTTAGCTTTTCGGTCGGACGACTGAGCACACTTGAAAATTTAAATTTCACAAAACACTAACCACTGGCCCAAAAAACAATTACGATTTAGTATGATATTACGTGCAATGTTGCCATATTACGTATAATTTATTAAACATGAATCGAAATGTGACAAGTCAAAACCAATCAGAGTATGAAAGAAGTTTTTGTTTAGGTATATATTTTCTGATAAAGAATCAGGGGTGGGCAAGCTACGCAATTAGTAGGGGGTTGGAACATTTTCCACCTACTAACAACCAAAAAAAAAATTTGTTTTTATCATAAGCACCTCCCAGTACAACCATTGTGATCTGTATTTTGTAACTACATGTATAAATGCATCATAAATAATTACATACTTTTAAGAGTTAGGTAGATTCGTAAAATATAATAAATTACTCTAAATAACTTTAAAAGGTTATTAGTTATAATTTCGAATCTAAGTCCAACCGACAAGTTCAGATTGCATCATTGTACTTAACTCGATGAAATACACAGGTTTCCAAAAAAAATTACCAAAAAATCTTAGTTATGCGTACAGCAAGCATAGGGGAGTCGGGTTTTTATATAGTATTTACTATAGTAGCTTATAAGTATAAATAATAATATTTATAATTAAATAAGTACCATAAATATGGTTTTCCAGTTTTAAAAATAAGTCATAGGGGGATAATGGTTTACTTGTCCTACTACACCGTGACCCCAAAAATAGGTGAAAATAAAATTAGTCACCTCAAGACCCCCCCCCCCCCTGTTCCTTATAATAAAATAACTTTTGAATATAAAACAATCTTAATTTATATTTTTTATTTCATTATTCATAGTTTATGTATATTATACTATATTATTAGTTTTGTATTTTTTTCATTATGGTTACGTATTAATTTTTATTTTTAATATAAATAAAAGATTGCTACATCAGCGTTTAATTATTTCTAACCGATGCAACCCCTCATCTAGGTTAACCTAATCTAACATAATGCTGGGATATAACCATACTTATACTTATAAGGTCTATGTATACAACACCCAAATCCCCCCCCCCCATGTAATTACACTACTGATAATAGTATACACTGAATGAAATCTACAAAAAAAATAATTAACAGGGCTTTTCATTAAACCTATTAAGAATTTCCCATTCATTCGGAAGTATTGAAAAAATAAGAATCTAATCGGTCGTTTGCATTTAAAAAGAAACGTTTGACGTGGTGTGCACAGTGCAATGACGGTAGCGTATACTATAGATTCGAAGAGGCAATTGTATTAAAGTTCACAACACCGCCAAAATTGTATACGACAAAAAGATAACACTTGTCATTTTTCATGATCTTGTCCGATTTTATTGTTTTTTTTTTTGCAAAAAATTAGCTTATCACCGTTTTTGTTTTAAAGTTAGTTTTTTTTTATTTAAATAATACAATGCTTCACTATCGATAATAATGTCAACATAATATTTATTTTGAACGAAATAATCGTTTAAATACGTTTATTTTTCGTTATTCTTCGTCATTCTTCGGCAAGCGACGTTCTTCACACTGTATACATCACCACAATGCGAATAATTAAAACTACCTATATTATTATACAATACATAACAATACATAACAGCATGGACATCGTCTCATTAAACGTTGGTTTTCTGTTGAAACTAGAAAATCGTTGTGCACGATTATCAACACAAATATTTATCTCGTGGCAGGCCAATAGAATTCCCGAACAAACAGGTGACGCGAGTGCAAACATCATCCTTGCCACCAGAATGTTGGAGCTGTTCATTGACGTGAATTATTCATATTTAACTGGCATATATCATATTATATAAATACATTTGGGGTGCGATGGTTAACATAATTACAGAAAATAGAATAGTTTTTCGCACAAAATAATTGAGCAACATAAGTTTGAAAAGTATTTTTGAAAACGTTAAATACCATAATTATTATAATACAGTATTGCAACAACGGTAATGTTATTATTCAGATAGAATTAGTGTGGTAAAATGACTTATATGTTTCTTCACCAGTTCGTTGTAAATCATGACACATAATATGCTTGTATTATATTATTCTTATCATAATATTATGTAATATTATCAGTTAAACCAAAAGTCGCGAGATAACACTATACAATCAAGTGAACAATATAATAATATTATAACATGTAAATATAATATAATATAATACCCGAGCCGAAATATTATAAACGTCGAGCAATTTAAAAACTTTTGCGGGTACACACTTATTGTTCATAAGGTCGTTTGGGAGAAAATAAACAAATAAAACGAATACAACGAATAAAAATCAACAACAATAAAAATACGTGACGTGTGTTCAAGAAACGACACAGGTTTTGTCGTCGGGTTTTTTCTCACTTTTTTCCTTCTGCCGCATTAACTTCTTGCATATTGCATCTGAACACAACAAACATATTTATACAAAACAAGCAAAAAAATAAAATAGGTATAGGTATAACACAGAAAAATACACAACCAGAATAATACAAATGGTGACAATTTATTTTACCCGGCATTATTATAATATGGTATCATTGGTATCCCTTCCAGTCGAAAACCGACCGGATTGCGCATTCCGAATTTTTATGCAAATGACGTGTTGTATGGTCAACTAATTCTAGCGGGATAATTGAAAATTATTTCGGGCACGTGTACTAACGTTCGTCGGTCATTAATTTTAAGAATTGACCTCGTTGTAGAGAGGAACATTATACAGCGTGATTCATAAAGCGTAAAACACTCATTATCTCAAAAAGTATTAATGTTTTTGAAAATATTTTTTTACATAGTTAACTATGTTTTTATTAAAAAATTATATTTTTAAATATTCTTTATCTATAATTTTTTAAGTTTTTTACTTTTTTGAATGACAGCATAGAGTTTTAAATTCATATTCCAAAGCAGAATATTTTTCTAAGTATTTTGATTCATAAAAATCTAATTTAGGGTGAGAAGTCTTTGAGGTATAAGCATTGAAAATTTAGATGGGCGGAGTGGAGTGGTAGGGGGTTACCCCGCAAATGTGTGTCCACTACTCCGCTTGTCTTAACCTTAAATACTTATAACTCATAAGCTACTCGTCCTAAATTCGATATTTATGTATTAAAATACTTAGAAAAACATTCTGCTTTGGAAAATGAAATTAAAACTCTATGCTGTCATTCAAAAAAGTAAAAAACTTAAAAAATTATAAGGATAAAAAATATTTAAAAATATAATTTTTTAATAAAAATGTTGTTTTTTTAACAACTTGAAACTATGTAAAAAAATATTTTCAAAAACATTAATACTTTTTGAGATAATGAGTGTTTTACGCTTAATAAATCACCCTGTATATATTATATAGGTATATCAGTATATGTATACTGTATAGGCATACATATTATTATGGCAGTCCCTTAAAGACGTGAATGACAAGCAGTGGATATCCCACTTGGCTCATACAGCCAAACATACCCCTTATATTCACGCAACCGTTATAAATGTTTTAAATTTAAAGAGTCTAACTATTATATTTATACGTGACGAAATCCATCCGTTCAACGTATGCCCGAATAGATTTGATATAAGATTTTAAAAATTAAATAATATTGGGTAGGTACCTTATTATAGGTACGCATACGAGGGCTTTCATTATATACGTTTTCATCGATGCGGGAAATTACTGATTTATATCAATCGCTTCTATAATATTATAATATTTTTTCAACTATACCTAGATATATAACTTCATAGGTATTTGTTTGTTATCGCCACGCCACTGAGTCGCGTACAATTTATCACCCCACCACCAAGCGACCTTACGTTGGCAGTTTGTAATCTTAAATGTCAATATTAACGTTATTAACTTATTTTAAGATATTATTAAACACGGATTTTAGTTATTTATTTCCCTCGTTATATTTTATGATACTGGTATCAGATTTTCACAATAAAAACATACCGTTAAAACAAAATATAAAATGTGTGAATCTTTAGGAAATATTACCGTCTTATTTTTTTTTTTATTTATTTACGTCTAATTGTTATAAAATATTAATACTATTAATATTTAATTGTAAACAATATACCATACATAATATTATTATATTATTTACTTTTATTTGAACGTTTTTGTAACGGAACATAAAAAATACCACCATAGGTACAACAGCCGGTGCAGGGATGGTAAATTCTATACGGTGTGCTGGTGGGGTGATAACAAACAAGTACCCATTATTACAATATTATTATTTTGAATACCATACGTAATAATTGTGTGTAACGTATAAACTGTTGTTTGTTATAATGTCCCTAGCTCTGCCTTAAAATTTGATTACCCTTCCTGAATATTTTACTTATTGATATAAACATAATATTATACACGTATGCACTTTATGTTAAAACGTATTTTATGTACGTGATGGTGGTGTTCGTGATCAGTACATTGGAATAATTTAATTATTGTTATTATTTACGAGATGGCCGCACAGAATCGCAACTCTGTCAATTCTGTAATAATAATATGTCAGAGCAGTGATACTTTTATGTACCAATTTATAATAGTCAAGGTTATACATTTTTGTTCATTTTATTGTTTTAGAAAACTAAAATATTGTTTATGAAGGACCTTTGATAGGTATGAAGGCAGATGGCATAAGATTTGCGCCGTTTTAAGCATAGTATATATTATAATTATATTTATTTTCCACGATCGGATATGCAGTTGGCATATTAACCATATTAGTCATTACTTTTAATTCTATGTTTAAAATTTAAACGTATAAATAACAATAATTTATTATTAGTTTAAACTTTAAATTATTCATAATATTGAGTGACTGGAGTTTTCACACACCAATGTTCAATTATTGTACTATGTATGAATGCGCTTAACAATGATAAATGTGTTGCATAATTTTCTAATTAATTTATATTTAATGAAAAAATCGTTCAAGTTTTACCCAGCAGGCAACAGTAAATCGCATTAATCGTTAAACTTTCGAATCATACGAATGTGAGGTGTGTACCATACCTTATACATTATTACACATGTTTACCTAAACTTATTTATTTTACACTGCAGGGCCTTCCGAGAATTGCTTAGTATACTGCTAATTACTTGAAAGCGTGGGCCAACCGATGGAAAATCCATTATCCAAGTACTTTAAATTAGTAAATACTCGCGGGACATTGTCCAAATGAATAATATAGATTTACCTGCAGCAAACGCGATGCTGTAATAGCTGATCAAATGTTATGTTTCAACGAGAAAAATATATTATAGTCTTAGGTAACATGGTTCATAATAATTTATTATACGTATACTTTCGTGGGCACTAGTGGCGCAACTAGGGAGGGGGCTAACCTCCCCAGAATTTTAACCCTATTTGGTATTATGATGGGCCCTTTAATATGCTCTATGCAGTTGTACCCAGTGTTCGGACTTACCTAGATAAATTTATCTAGATGAATATCTAGATAATTATTTGTTCATCTTTTATCTTATCTAGATAAATAGTTACAAGGTATCTAAACGTTCATCTTAGATATTTTTTTTACTCATCTAAATGAATTCATCTAGATACATTTTTTATTGATAAAAATCGTGAAATTGTACAAACGCATTTAAATATTTATACAGATTCTCAAACCAAGTTTATGGTTTATAAATAATGTAATTATTTTTATTTATATCATTATTATTATTATTATTATTATTATGTTCCTAGTGCCCAACTAAAATATACCTAAATTTAAAACCCATTTAAAAAAAAATTTCATCTTTTTTTATCTAGATAAAAAAGTATTTATCTTTATCTTTATCTAGATAAATATGAGTTAAGTTATCTTTTATCTCTATCTAGATACATTAGAGTTGCCTTATCTTTATCTTTATCTAGATAAAAAACTACTTATCTAAACCGAACACTGGTTGTACCCATGTATGCGAGAATATAGGTGCAGTCGTGTAAGCATATCGAATGTGTGTGTTTACTAGAATGCTATATGGAATTAATTAAATTCGTCGTATTTATACGGAATTTCTAAAAAAAAAATGTATGTGTACATAAACAATGCAATTATATCGAATGCGTGACAAAACGTGTACATACGTGAGTGTATGGGAAGGACTATTCGGAATTAGATTTGATGGACGGAAAATAAAACAAACAGTCAAAATCGTTTTTTTGAAAATATAAAAATTGAATAAATAAAAATGGAATATCCAGAAATAATATTAAGCATAGGCAGTTAAAAAAAATGTGTTTTATATTATACCTACTATGCGACTATAATAATGAGCGATTCACATTACTTTTTCTATTTTTAAAGTAAATCCACCACCACCGTATAATATTAGCGTATTTATGATGCCGTTAATAATATTTTTTGGCAAAATACAGTATACCTATAATAGTTATTACCTACTTGATATAATTTTTTTCTGATATAATGCGGGGTACCTATGTCTATCGAAATAAATTATATTACCTGCTAACGTATTCTTTTCGATCGTATTGAGACTATCGATGAGTTCTTCGATGGGGTCGAGATCGGGGCCCAGACTGTCGACCCAAATTCTTAACACTCTATAACCGTGTTGTTTGTAACTGGACGGACCTGTAAACAAAATATTGACATCCTTGATGACTATCGTTAAAGAATTTAAACAATATATTAAATTACGTTACGACACAGAACACGCCACAGCCTGCAGTGATCAGAAGGAATTAAAATATAATATATTATTATAATATGCACAGGACGTTCGGAAAATGATTGCTGCAAACTATGTGTGCGGTAACACGAATCAATTAATAACGAGAATAATAATATTCGCCTTGAGTTTATTTCCTCTCACAGTCAACAGGCTGGACGAGGTATTAGCCCAAAAATAAACCTGCAAGTCTTTTGAAATAATCTATAATAACTTCGCCCGCGAGGAGGTGATATACCCATACAGTAAGTCAATAAAACTTCCATATTACCACCGATTATATAAAACCAAATAGTAAATTTTACTGATAAGTGATAATTCAAACCACGGACTAAGATATAATGGACTGGAAACGAGCACCTTATCACGGCCACGAATGTATGTACAAGAGGCAAAGTTCGGGGGTCGCCTGTGTTCCTGGAGTTCACAGCGCCCTCTGTATAAAACACGGACTAAGATACAAATTGTGTAGTCAAATAAAACCACCGGTAGCGCTGAAAACTTCAAGAACAGTGTTCTTATCAGCTAAGTGACACCTTTTCGAGGCCGTTCCCAGATTCCCGTCGACCCTGTCGTTTACAGTCCATTATATTTTAGTCCGTGATTCAAACCTATCTCAATGCAGTAGGATCGCATATGAGAAATAAATTATTGTACAACACCTTTATTATAATTATTGTATCAAATATTGGTTATGGGTATGGAGCGAGTGCCAAATATCAGTGATACATTGTTATATTCTGTGGTGATACGTAGTTAATAATCAATAATTTCTCATTAAGCAGTTTTTTTTTTGCATAAGTGGTGATACTGGTTTGAGGTAGGTTTTGATTTGTTTAGATTTATGACAATTACATGGCTTGATTGCTCGAATAGGAACGGTACCATCTGGTTTTATATAATTTTTGGTATTGCGAAATCTCGTGATGGGCATAAAAAAATTCATGTAATAGAGAATTTCGTTAAATAGAATCAAATAAATTTGTTTCTAAAAAAAATTTCGTTAAACTGAAAATTGTCTTAAATGGAAGTCTTTTTGAATGGAAGTTTCACCATATATAATATAATATTATATAAGTATTCTAAGTTACGTATTTTATATTTTAATTGCACGTGGAAAAGTTACTAACAAAGCAGCTGCCGAGAACTGCAGCTATGCCAGTTATGAGACGACAATGACTCGATTATGGTAGGAAACATATTTATATTACTATAGCGTGAGAATCAGTTTGGTTTCAATAGCATATTATTAAAATATACTTCCCAGAGTTACCGCATTCGGGTTGGCGAAATTACTCGTATCCGAAATTGGTCCGTAAACATAATATTATACTTTATCATTACACTAATATTACAATATTATTATAGTTACGATGGAAATTAAAATATGATTGATACAATAATTATTAAAATTAATTAATAATTTTAACCACGCAAACATGAATTTAGATATTATACAGGTTGCAGAACATGAGCTTATCAGGTGAAGACGGAAGTTTCCAAAAATCCAGAATGACTTTTAGCGCTTTTTTCCACAGTGGCGTTTAATGAACTAAGACAGTGCTACCATCTACCAAGATTTATAATTGTACGTATCTTTATCGTAAAAATTATCATCATGTTTATTTCCCGCCATGATTATTGCGATACTCGATAGTCGTAATCATACAAAATTAGTTAAGGATATCGCCACCGTAACCATTTCGACGCTATAAGTTAATTTGGGAACCTAGAAACTTTCGACATCGCAAAAATACTGATAACGGGCTGTCGTTCGGCATCCTGCATATCTTAATTTGTGTGCGCAAATAATAATATTATTACCTATATACTGGTGTTCGATCGCTTTGATCTGTTCGTCCGTGAACGCCCACAAATGAGCCAATTTTTTCCATTCACCGGGACTCAACTGTTTGTGGGACAGTTTTCGTAATATAATTTCTAGATTTTCGTCAGTCTCTTGCAGCGCTATTGAAACGTCCAAGTCCGGATTGCACTTCCATTTCCTCCGTTCTTCGGGCGTTTTCGGTCTAGTTCGTTTCTACGCACACACAAAACAACGCGAGTTGAACCGTTAATGTTATTATAATATAGAGTGCATCGCGACGATTAATGATTTCACCGTGACGTGCGTGAATAAATTGATCGCATTTTCATATTTTTATTTATAAGTTCACCACATAATAATATACGTATACCTTGGGTGTGTACTCTAAACGAGCGGTTTTTATAATCATGTCCACGATAGCGGTGAAACTTCCTCTAGCTGCTATGTATAACGGCGTTTTGCCTCCCTGAGTCAAAAATAAAATATATCAACATCCGTTACAAAATACTAGTCGTGAACCAATCCATCAATAATATTATTTAATGTTGCTGATATGTATATTTTTAATGGACGTTCGGGTACATTTTTTTTAAAATTATTGTTATATTTATTTTAATACATGTATACTTAAAATAAATGAGCAATTTATATATTATTATTATTAGGTTTATTGTAAAATTGGTTATTGTGATATACCTACGCGTATGATATTAAAAATGACATAACCATGCTGATTTATTTATCATACTTATGATTAATTATGGAACACCTACAGCGTAACTCGTATGTTAAATTTAAATTAAATTAAAATACAAACAATTTTGTACGTCACACCTGAGCAAATAGTTTTATTTAAATTGTTGTTTCTATGAACTAAACCATAAGGGGAAATTATAAAGGTTTTCTTGTTGAACATTTAAAACCTTGCCTCAGACGATTGCAATCCAGTCTTGTTTGTTTTTAATAATAATTTTTTTCCTAAAATTTTTACTTTCTCGATTTTTATTTTTTTTTAAGTTTTGAAATCTCAAAGATGTTAATAATACATAATATATTACAATAATCACACATTGATGGTATTCATTGTAATTTGAATTTCACTGCGAAAAAAAACTTACTCCTACTTTTAAATCATCGGTACGACCCCACCCAAGTCCAGATTAAAGGGGGCAGGGGCAATGGCTTAGGACCGACAACTGATATCAAACAATAATGGGCCCCTAGCGGGTAGTACGTTTCCTATAATACGATATATGGATAATGGATATGTTAATATTATTATTATTATGTTATTGTAATCGTAATATCGATGTTTTGAACAGGATGATCATATGGTAAGGACACGGAATTCAAAATTGTTTTTGATGGTAAAAACATATTATAATTATTACTCATTATCCAAACAAATTTTATTTACGTTGTTTTTGTATGAAAAGTTTTACTGTCGTCAGTTTAAGTCATAATAGTTATACTCATATAACATGACAGTTGACACTGTCTGGGCGTCGTAATAACGTTATAATTGTGGGGTACGTTTACGTTTTTATATTAGTGTTTTATTTTACTAATATAAGTATTGAAGTATATTATTAATGTTATAATATCAAAATCTTTTTTTATCTCAAATTATATTTATTTGTTGGTTATCAATACTTTGATTATGTTTACTGTCCCCTAATATTGTTTGACCCTGGACCCAAAATAATCTTAATCCGGCTTAACCCTACCTATGATCATCATTGAAATTTTACTTATCTATACTATTATATAAAGAGGAGTTGTTAGTTACTGTTGTTGAGGGTAATCTCTGGAATTACTGAACCGATTTCGAAAATTCTTTCCCCAATAGAAAACCACATTATTTGTGAGTGCATAGGCTAATTTAAAAAGGGAATTTATCACTCTCAGTAGGTGTTCAAACAGGAATTTTGATATTTACTATAGACATTTTTGTTTATCAATGATTGCTATGGATTATAGGAGTTGAGAATAATATTTATTTATTATTATTTTTTTAATTTGAATATTAATAGCGCGTCTCAATCTCATTCGTTTCAACCAGTCGAAGTTACAATCAGACGAGTATATCCACTTGCGTGACGCCATCGCTACTGAAGGAGACGTGGCCAACATTGGTCGTTTGACCATTCTCTCAGCTACTCATGTTGGAAGTCAACGCATGATGCATTCAATCGCGAATTGCAACGGGAGCAAGACTATGATCGAGATGAACTGGCTGAATGAGTCGAACAAATGTGCCGAAAAAAAGAGCCAAACACCATCTTCCTCTTTTGTTTAACATAATCACAAATCACTAATCAGTGGAAAACTATCCCACTAAATAGTTATGGTCGCATATTTGATCTTGGTGGTATTAAGAAAAATTCTCAATATTTTCTTAAATCTGGTCATATTTTTTACTCAAACCATCATTGAGTAAATAAGTTTCACCATAATTATTTAGTGATATAATTATGGTATAGTTTTCCACTGATTTGTGATTATGTTAAACAAAAAAGGAAGATGGTGTTAGGCTCTTTTGCTCATAATTAAAACATACTGCAACAAGTCAAATTTGGTGCTTCTAACTCAGTACCAAGGACTTTATGAACAGCATAAGCTTCATCTAAGTATTTTCTACCAACCAACATAGTATATATTTTTGAAAAAATATTTAAATCAAATATACAAATATTATATAGTTACAATTGTTATTTAACTTCAAAAGTGGTTCTTTATCAACAGTACACTCAAAAAATTCATGGGAAACAATTGGTAGCCGAAAGTATTCCATTAAGTCTGGTAAATGTTTATTCCAATTTTCTGTATCATACTTGATCCATTTTATTAGAGATTTATACACCTATTAATAATTAGAACACTATTTAGTTTCGGTCCAGTCATTTCAGAGGAGTTCAATAACAAACACTATGGTACGACATTTTTGTATATTAGATACACATATCTACTTGATATGCTGTTGTACAATGTCCGCGATCCGACGTAGTCGGATTGCCTAACAGGGTGGCTGAATTGCACTTACTGCTGTGAATTACATCCAAAAAGATTTAAACAATCACAATTTTTTAAAGGGTTGTCATTTTTTTAAGGGCAACGAAGTGCACAGGGTCAGCTAGTAAATTATAATTTACAATCCACTTTTAATATACAGGACACAGTGATGTATTAACTAATGTATTAATTAATCATTATTATAGGCCCGATCAACTTCATATGAGAACTGTCGTCAGGAGATTATAATAAGTAGACCAAAATACGAATATTGACCTGTTCGCGTTGTTCGATGTTGGCCCCGGCACTCAAAAGTAACTTACAGATTTCCGAATATCCCTGTTCAGCCGCTATGTGAATCGGCGACTGCAACCTCTGCAACGCGCCAAAATAATTTCATTTTGTCTTCATATTTTTACAGAGTCGTTAAAATAATAATATTATGTATCGACGATAATGTCAGCAGCACGATTAAAGATATAATAATTATATCTTTAACTGTGGCCAGCAGACATGCCACGTCATTTGAGACGTTCACTTACCGTGTTTAAGGCATTGAGATCGGCACCCTTGGCGATCAGTATTTCCGCGATCACGACGTTGTTGGATAAACATGCCATGTGCAAAGGCGTGTTTCCATTCTGTTAACATTTTGTTTTACAGTTATTAATTAATGCGTTGATTTTATATTTCGTGTTCCATAGCTTTTGTATTTACTTTGCTCTGTCTGTCGATGTCACAATCGGCTGATAATAGCATTTCCACTATTCCCCGACATCCGTGGCTGCTGGCTATGTGCAACGCAGTCAGTCCTTTCTAAATACGTCCGAAAACGTTTCAATTAATATTCTCGTTTAAAATACCTAATAATATGGTATAGGTAATATACACGTGGACCATGATCAGTATGGCGCCGAAGTACAAAATTAAATGAATGCCAAGGATCTCCGACAACCACCCACCCCACTCCACAAAACCCACTAAGAAAATTTGAAACCCCCTCACAGTCTCACAAATAATTTGCCATCCACTTTTGTTTTATTTTTGATCAGATTTCTCTTCTTTTTTTCAACCTATACGTATGTAATAATATTAAAATAATAATTAATTATCTGCAACGGCTGCAACGATAGTACAAAATACAAAAATAAAAACAAAATGCAACTTTTTATATTATATTATAATATTATGTATACAATATTAATATTGTTATTACTCTCAATTATTGGCAATATTACTTAATAATTTGTGATCCTATTCCTATTAATTTTCATAATTTTATTCTCCATGAACCCACCCCCTAGCTAAATGTTTATATGTATGGCAGCTGCTATACATAAACATGGACTTCAGCGCCACTGATCATGATGGAACATAGTTATAATCTTATAAATTATAGTTACTCATATTATACTAGCTAGTAAGTACTAGTTACAATATATAATGTGGTATAATGAAAATTAATTGCTACGTGAAAATTAATTTAGAAGTACAAATTGTATGTTATTTCTCATAACGTAAAGTGTTGAAAACTGAGATTTTAAGTAAATGTATTAATAATATTATAGGTATGTATAGTTTGTAGATAGCATATTTTATATAATATTATAATTCTATTACTCATCTACTTCATTTATATTATTTCGATCACTAGATATAATTATAATAGAATTCGACTATTTATTTTCAAGCACACAGACAATTTAATATCACTTAATTATAACGTATTACATTTTTATGCATAATAATATGTAAATAATCATAATTAAGAAATGTAATTTTTTTATTATTATTTTATTTGAATAAATACTCATAAACTCATTTTTCGTGCGTTATAGTATAGTTATATTAATTTAATGAGGTCGTGCACTCATGCCATTTTAATAATCAGCATAACTTTCATTAAAGATAAAATTCATATAATATTATTATATACGTAAAAGGGGGTAGGTTATTTTTATAAGCTGTAAAGTTTTTCGATGAGGATATATTTTATGTTTTTAAATTTTTGTTGAAACATAATCTTATCGTTTACAATCATGTGTTGTTTAGAATAAAACTAATGTGAAAAACTAAAAGACATCCCGAAAATCAAAAATGTAGAAAGTATAGATGTATTACTAAAGGCCCGTCAATCATTTTGGTACAGAAATAAAACTATACGTCTATACAGCCATATGAAATGGTATATATTGTATAATATAGGTTCGACTAAAATAATATCAGTGTAAGATTTGAAGCCTGGGGGGCTCAATGTGACAAGGTTATCAACGTTTCCTTTTTTGGTTCTCACGCATTTTATGGATTTTTTTTGTTTTACCTTTTACTTTCCTCTTAAAAGGCATTATATATAAATCATGAAGTGATGTTTAATATCTCACTTGAGTACATGATACAAAATTTAACAAATATATGAAAACGAGGTAAAATATTTAATGGAAATAATATTTATAGGCTTACCAATATTATATTAGGCCTCTAAACTTGCAGAAAGTATTGTTATGCCAATTGTAGGGCTAATGAAATTTAAGCTATTATGCTTTATAAAACATTTTCCTAATGTATGTATGTATGTTATGGTGTATCTATAGGTGCTCTACAGATAAGAATACACACCGTTTTATTTCAATCGAAAATGCCTTTCTCGTTGGTACACAATGGTTATTAAAATATAAAACAGTTTTATATACCTGTGTTGAAGTCGAGAATAAAATTAACTTATTTATCCACTCATAAGTGGCTAAAAAAATATTTATATAGTATTACGTATATTAATATATTAATACATTTTATGTGAAATTAATATTTTTTTCCAATTTACATTATTATATTATATAAATATTACAATAATACAGAATGATTCATCAAGTATGTTCACCATTATTTCATAAATAACTCAGTTACTCAAATGTAATTTTTAAAATTTTCAAACAGTTTATTTTTAAATTCTTGTGATTTTTTTCTAGTAATTAAGGAGTTTTCTGTGAAGACACAAACTTCTGTTTTTCAAATGAGAACCCCCGAGGTATACTATAAATTATTTACATTATTTAGTGGATACATTTTCTGAACATTTTGAAGTATCAAAATCAAAATTCAAACGAACAGTTTTTGAGTTATATAACCTTGTGCACTAAGAGTCAATGATAATGTATTTGGAATATATAGGGGTTATAGTTGATTAAAATTGTAATAATTAATATAAGTCTATCATAATTTTAAATTTTTAAAAATATAGGTCCAAGTAAATTGAGTTCTAGATCCAATATTACATATATTTTATGTTTTCGTACAATTATATTGAAGAACATTAATTATCCTTGGTATAAACAATTTAATAACTTAGAAATTATACTTGTTTGAATTTTGAAATAGGTATAGTGCACATATGTTCAAACTAAATAATTTACAGCAAAAAAGGTGGGTTCTCATTTGAAAAACAGAAGTTTGTATAGCCACTTGATACTTCTTAAGTAGTACAACAAATCTCAAGTATTTGAAAACATAGCCGTTAAGTATATTATGTGTATAAAAAATTTCAAAATCAGAATATTAAAATGTATTATTAAAGGCAAAACGTGGGTGAGTATGCTTGTTGTATATATATATTTATATATATATTTATATATTTGACTGTTCAGTTAAAAATTTTAAATTTCGTTTGCACTAAACTAAAATACCAACTATAATTCGACTGATATAATATTTATAATTTAACGGTATATTTATGAACAAGAAGTATTTCTCATATTATTATATTAATTTTGTTCACATTATTATATTATAAATTGTTTATTAAAAAGATTTAATCAAGATAATCTATGTTTTATTTCTGTCTGTGTTTAAAAACACATTAAAAATATTAAAAATTAAATATTTTATCATGAAACTCTCAAACAAGGTCGGTCGACTAAGATATTAAATTTAATTTAAGAATTTGAATGAAAATGCTCTTATTTGCTTTGTTTGTTATATTTGTTCATAAGTATCAAAATATTTTTCAAATATATGTCATTGTAATACCTACTTGAAAAATATTATGATTAATAATAAACAGCTTACATTTTAGTTTTTCGATTTTCGCAAAGATAAAAATATATTATTTGTATAAACACAATGTTTTAGGGTTTAAGTGGTCGGTATTTAAAGAATGAAAATATTATGTACCTACCTATTCATCAGTGTGAGTAATTCGTTTTTTTTTTTTACAAGACTAGAAACTATTATTTTGCATAATAATGATAAACAATCATACTCGCAGTTTTTATTTTATAAAAAATAAGTTCAAAGAATAATATTATGTGACACCCGACAACTCGAAGAACAGAATGCCATCAAGAGATGCAACGAAATCATAAAAATAAGAATAAAAAGAACCTTAAAGCCATATATGTACATTGTATAATTTACGAGTTTTTTGTGTCCATAACGCGGTGTCTGGGAATACCACACGCTCGCATGATAGTATACTTTTGGCGTTTTGCATCAAGTTGAAATATCGTATATTATATTTTGAATTTTTGATATTGACCCGTTTGGTGTGAAACGAGTCGTATTCGAATGGATGACAGAATAATTTAAAGACGGTCCTTGGGGCAACACTCTGCGCGTTATACCACTACGAGAATGTCAACACCGAAAACCCACAGGACGGCAGTAACAATATGACGTCTAGTTACGACGGTGCTAGGAAACCCACACGGATCCTGCAGATATACCAACTACGCTATAAGCCATAAGTCTAATGATATAATATATTAAGTTAAGGAACAGCCGAGGAATCGTATACAGGTTTTCACGTTTGAAGTACTATGTGATAATATTATTTTTTACCACTTTTAACAATTGTCGCATTAATAGTATATTATACTATGCGCAGAGGAAACGCTAAAATACGAAAGAAATATTTTTATGATATTATATACACCCGGTCGACCGAACCGCGTTTGAGAGCTTGAAGCGATTTACGGATGGATGTCCCGAATTTAACCGAGAAATACGATACTTGGTAATAGTATAGGTCAAGGTCAGTGATGCCAAATTTTTCAAACGTTACGTGCCAAAAATTACCTGGTTTTTTTCTTGCGTGCTATTAAATAATGTAAAATAATATATTCTAATATATATATTATTTCTTCTGTCCGTGTGTTACTATTCAAACCACTCCTAAACAGCTGCACGGAATTTCATGAAATTTTGTGCGTGTGCTTGAATGGGTCCTAAATGGATAAATCCTAATCTAAAATGGAATGATTTAGATTCACAATTGGACCTGATAAGCCCAACCCAGAGAGGTGCTCAGACAGGGATTTTGAGATTTACGATGGAAATTTTTGTTTATAAATGGTTGCTATTGGTTATACCTATGAGAAATAATTAGTATTTATTATTGGTTGCCATTGATTATTCGAGAAAATCAGGTACAAGCATGCACCAAATCGAATTTTCGCACATTGCCAACTAAAGTGGCTGAATCGCACTTATAGCAGTTGGATTACCTACTTGATACGACAATCGCAAATTGTCCACGATTTAACGCAGGTACAAGCATGCACCAAATCGAATTTTCGCACATTGCCAACTAAAGTGGCTGAATCGCACTTATAGCAGTTGGATTACCTACTTGATACGACAATCGCAAATTGTCCACGATTTAACGCAATGCTGAGTTGCACTTAATGCAGCAAGTTACACCCAAAAGAAATTGAACAATCACAATTTTTTTAAGATTTTTCATTTTTACGTCAACGCAAAGCGTGGGAGCAACTAGCATGATGTATACAAATAAGAAAAAATCGTGTTTTTATTATTTATTATTAAAAATAAAATATAATAATGAAATAGGTATTTTAATTTTTTGGCGAGCCACAGATTTTTTTTATCTCTGGCATATAGGTAATAACAATGTTTACGATATTTTATTCGTTCGATGGATGTGACAGCCCCGTATATAATAATAATAATAATACGAGTAACAGTCGTGTAATTATAATAATAATAATAATAATAATAATAATAATACGAATAACAGTCGTATAATAATATTATTAACTTATTGATTCTATTATTACAATTATATTATAATATTTAGCTTGCCGGTTAAATTCCTAAAAACCACAACGTTAAGCGAAAAAACATTACCCATTGAGTCAGACACTTTTTACACGCACATGGTTGGAATGTGTTCCTATAATACTAGCTACTAATATAGTAAAAGTAAAAGAGTAAAATATTATATAATACGGATTAATAATAAGTAATACACGGAAACTACAACTGTGTAATGGAAGACTGTAGGCAAAGTATCATTAAACAACTTAGACGACTCATTATTGATCAAACGAACAACTAATACGAAATATTACGTAGGCCATATTAATATAATAAGTTCTCTGTGACTCTATCCCCAGAAATACATCTGCCTTTTCGGATGATATTGGGCCGTTGGGTGACGGAATTTAAGGAACTAAAATGTCGGGGTGGTGCGTAGCGGCACTGCACAAAATAATTTACCGAACATAATAATATCATAGGCACAGACGTGTATAATTAAAGACAGGTATGGTATGCGACTATACCGACGAACATAGAACACTCCAAGACCCAGCTAGATTTCGCCGGACCTCGGAGACGTACCTTCGACAGCTCGAGAAACACGTCGCCCACCCGGATGACGACTAACGTACACCCGGTATATGGTAAGCCACAGCGCACGTGTATAATGATTGGCGGCATGTCAATAAAATCGATAACAGCATCGTCTGAAAAAAACCTTTGTGGGTTCTACAAGTGTTTGTGCACTACACGCGAGGTCGACTAAAATTAAATTACACACAATAATCTACTACGCGTTGTACCGAAACTGTTGCATTGTTGTAGTTGTAAACGAAAAACAATATAGAAATTAAAATTCTATGACGTGTAATAGCGATAAAACAACAACGTTAAATGGTGTTCGCTGTATAGGCTATGACGTATATTACTGGATATTTGGGCATCAAGCCCGGTCTTTATCGTATTATATACCTAATATAGGTATATAATAATATAGACTACGAAACAGTCGAATATTATTATTTCTTACGCTATTTTCCAAGTTCGTCGGATTTCCCGCTTCCAATAACATTTGCACAACGAGCGTTTGTTTGTTTTCGACGGCCACGTGCAGCGGGCTGTTCTGTTCTTCGTCCTTCGCCAGCATGTCTGCGCCGTGCCCGAGTAAAAAGTCGACCACGTCGACGTGGCCCTTTTCGCATGCGGAATGCAGTGGTGTTCGCCCTTGCTATTAAATATATTGTTGTTGTTTGTGCGTAACATGAAATAAAACGTAATAATATAATAATTAAGTTCATATAATATTTCAATATTATTTATTTATTTTTTTTTTTTTTAAACCCTCATAATATTATACATTAGAACATCGTACCAATATCGTACCCGATGAGGTACGTGTAGGTATATAACGTGTATTGTGTATATACATTATCAATAAATAGTGATGTTATAAAAAAAAATTCAAAACCATAAATTATTCATAAAAAAAATGGTAAAAGTTGCACGGATATGATTATATTATGATAACTCCTTGCCATTATTGCGGGGATGTGTAATATCCGGCAAACAAAATATGAATTGTTAACATCGGCCTACATACGAATGCGGTTGGAAGATATATTAGAATATCTCCATTTCACTCCTTATTCACCCGCGTCATAATGTCATCGAACCAAACTGTTTGTTTAAATTATATTTCGTTTGATGAAAGTGGTCGTTAGAAATGTATTGATGTATTAGATGTATAATAACATTTGAAATTTTGAATGTAATTTATTTTATATATTTCAATCGTGGTTTATTTTTTACGTGATAAAATATTTATTTTTTTTGTTTTCAAATTGATCGATGCTTTATTTTATTCACTAATGGTTAAGACACAAAAACTATATATTATTATGTCTAAATCCAATAATAATATAGTGGATTACTGTGACAAAACGCATAACAGTTGGTTTGTTTCAGCGGTATACTATAAACAGCTCAAATGACAAAATCATATTTTCCACGTGGTTGAAACAATTTTATTTCAACTTTGTATTCGAAAAACGTAGTCCTTGCAACGTAAGAGAGTTTTTATTTATAAACTCTATATGGAGTAGGTATGATTTGATCCTATATACGTCATTACATTTCATAGTTTACATAATTTTTGTTGTTTAGAAATATATCATTTTATATACATATTTTCTATGTATTCTATCTAGGTTGCATGAATAAGTGATAAGTACGTCATATGCACCTAGTTATTATTGTAATTTTATTACTCGAGTATTTTTAATACAATAAATAATAATAGGTATCTACCTACGCACATTACGTTTACCGATTTCAAAGCACCAAAAGTTTAAAACTGTAATATATTTGTCCGTTCACGGGTCACGGGTCAAGTAGTTTTGGATTATTGCTCTATTATTTGGAGGAATTGACGTTTTTAGTGTCTAAACACCAAGTTGAAAGTGTACAAAACGGTTTTTCGTTGAATTGTGGAGTAATTATTTTGAATTCTCAAATGCTTCATTATGATATTCTCTTACTAAAGTCGCCACAACTAAAACCATTGGAAAACAAAAAACAGGGGATGATTAACTGTTTCAATTTAAACCGTCGTGGCGAATTTCCAGAAAATGTTGGTCATTAACATTTTAGGTATCCCCTTGACCCTTGTACATCGAACCAGGTAGGTAGGTGATGATACACTTTGTATCATTAATTATTCTCATATAGCACAAATATATTAGGTTTTTGTCTTATGTAAATAAGTTTTGATTGTCTATTAATAGAACTGCGTGATCCATAAATTATTTAAATATCAATTCATGTTTTTTTTTCTCCAGAAACAACTAACAACCATTATCATTGTTTGTAATTTTGTTCGTTCAATCTGCAATTACATTTTTGTGACTACTTAAGTGAATTAATGAGTTTTTTACTGCGCGGTGTACCTATATAACTATAAGTATGTCAACTTCAAATTATATATTGGGTTCAAAACCTACTTAAAACTTCATAAGTGGGGTGAAATTCTAGGTGAAATACTTATAGAGTTATATCTATGTAGTGACTAAATAAATGACGGCAAGTCAGTCACGCAAAAGATTTTCTACGCTCACGACAACGACTGACAACCGATAACATACTTGTATATTTCGATATCTCTATAATTTTCCAACGGTGTATAAATATAATATTATAATGAAATAGAATTAGGTAAAAGTTACTTCGTTGGAATAAAAAAAAACGAAGTACATTAAATTAAGTTTGCTATTAGTAGGGCTCGGATTTATATATAAATACATATTTTCTCTGCGACATGATAAGCTAATTTCGGCAAGTAATAAATTTGTTTCATAAGATTTTTGATAAAACGAGCTATATTTGGTTTGACATATTTTGTCATAAATACATGTTTTCACATATTTCACAACAAATTTAGACAATTATACTGTTTTAATGTCTTTTCTGCAGAGTTGAGAATTATTGAAAGGTTATCATCACTATATATTATATCGACGATCTTTTGAATTCGAAAATTTTAAAGTTCATGTTATTATTATAACTGTAATCAAGATAATTAGATAACTAAATAAATAAAAAAAATGTATTACATTTTATTTTATTATTAATTATTATAAACATTTTACGACAATATAATAGGCGATCTTTTGGATTCGAAAATTTAAAAATGAATGTTATAATTGTTATCAATATTATAATTAGATAAATATAAATTTTTAATTACATTTTATTATATTATTAATTATTATTATTATTATTATTATTTTGATAGTACATATTTTGAATTCTTTAGCACATATTTATGTACATATTTTTGTTGTATAATTACATACTTTGGTTATATAAATACATGTAAATCCTAGCCCTATTAAACAAGATATAGCAAAATAAAGAAATGTTAAGTTGAACTCAGTGGCATAGCCAAGGGCGGGCTAATAGTTTAAACCTCTCCACCACTATGAATCGCTTTTGTGCATGTATACTTTTCTACAGTTTATTAGTTATCTTAATGTAATTCAAATTCAAATTTGTTTGACAGGTGTTACACATAAGCGTACACAGAGAAAAATGTAAATAATGATATTTTATCACTACAATTTAAACACTTTTAACACTAGTCAAATTTGATTTTACCATATTAAGTTCATCGTTGTCTTATGACGAAATATTTTCCATGTTAAGTTATATTATAACTAAACTATATGGTTGGGATAACTAACGTTAAAATGTGTTCGTACTATCAATACAACTTATGAATGTGATCCATTGTAGTGATAAACGAGTAATTTTAAAATTGATAACGTTTTATCGTCTGTCGATAAACAAAATCATCAGTTTATTTTTATTTATCATTGTATTTAATATTATAAAGAATTTATTAATTTTTATTGAGGTCTGCTATTTCTATTACCTGTACTAATTTCACAAGCTAATACTGGTGGCTATTTTTAAAAATAAAAATAGTTAGTAGACAATTAAACTTCAGTAAAAACAAATTTAAATGCATATTAATAAAAACAGTTTTCTGAATTGTCTTTGTTGGTGATGGGTGGACCCATCCAATCCCTCCTTACCTCCTTGGCCCACAATTCAAGAAAAAAGATATGGCCTTCCATTCAAAAACCCTGGCAACGTCATGCCACTGGTTGAACTATAATGGTTTGATTAAAAATGTAATATGAAATCTATGAAATGTAATACTTTTAATACGTGCATATTAAATATTCAAATTGAAAAGTTGGCCATAAATTTAAAATATGCAGTTATTGTATACATGTTACATAGATAATATATGATGACATTAGTGTCTTATGAACAATAAGAACGTTGTGCTAGCGTATACACGATGATATGTTTTTACGGCATTGTGGCTAAACGTTAAAAAAACATAAATATTAAAAATGAAATAAAATCTAATATAAAATCACAAAACCATTAGGGAAGCATTGAATGTATCGAGCATCGAGATGTGACTTAAATTTTAACAACCCCTAACCTAAATGTATAAAACTAATCGCTTCTTATTGTCTCTATTTTAAAACAGAGAGAAACTTTAAAAGGTTGATCAGAACGTAGTAAGTTGTTAGTATTGACCGTACAAATTAGCTACATCCAGATGTGAAGTAGGGCGTGTGTGCATTATATATATTATATATATACACAGTTTAAATGGTGTTCGAAAATCGTTTACTAAAGGTAATTCTGACCAGCATTTTTTTTCGTTAATGAAGTATTAACGATAAATATTCGTAAAGCTGTTTTGAACATTTTAATCACGATACCATCGTGTATATATACAGGGTGTAACAGAAATACCTGACTAATGAAAAATGAAAAATTTTTACTAGTTAATAGTATGAAAAAAAATTGGAAATTAAATGGATAGTAAATAATTTAAGATTTTCTCATGTCTGAAATTTTCGAAAAAAGTTTTTACGTTTTGAATTAATGAACGCCAAAAAATTATTGATATTTTAAAAAATTGTAAAAAATAAACTACTTGACTAAATAAACGTTTTTCTAAAAATTTGATTTACAAATTTACAATTTTGAATTGTTCCAAAAAAAATTGAACACAGTTTAATCATTTTTATTTTTTAATAAAATGGTAATTAAAGTGTCTGTCATTCATAAATAAAAACATGTATAGTATACTGATTAGAACAAAAGTTATTTTATTTATCAAGTCATCCTGTTACATCATGTTACACCTATATAATATACAACAATATATGTATGTATTTATTTAATATATTATAATTTTAATGAGTAATTAAATGTATTGATATTTTTAAGACTACATTTCAAAAAAGTGCAAAAACAATCTTTTTTAATAATCATTGAAACTTTTAAATTTCAGAAGAATAATAAAGCTTAACGTATATTTTATTAACAACAAAAAATTACAACGTTCGCGTAAAAATGGCTGTAACTACTAAAAAAATCCCTAGGGTCTATAATAGTATCTAATTACATTTGGGAATATTATGACAATGTCCAACAATACCTGCCAACGTTTTTTTTCCTTTTATAGATTTGAAAGGAGACTGCCAAGATTGTGCTGCCAAATTTATTAGGCTACCGATGTCACCAGTTTGTACTGGCATACATATTGATGATATTGTTATAACATATCGATAAATCGCGTATGTTATGATATGCACATTTGTTGCTGTAACAAGTGTAATTAATAATATTTTGGTGTCATCAGACATGGTATTTAATGACCTGTTATTTAACTGATTTTTACGTATAAGTGCCTTATATACATAGTATAATATTTATGACGGAGAACACATTATTATTTATATTCGTAAAATTATGGAAATATAATACTTGTATTAATAGTGTTTTAAATCGTATAAAATGCATTATTATTTGCTACAATAATAGGAGATAAAACTAACGTAACAATAATATTTTGGATTTATGTAGTATCTAGACGTATACTCATCCGGTACACAAATAATATAGGTACTATAATATACTTTATTATACTATTGATCATTAATTTCAACAAAAGTGGACTAGATATGAAAAAAATGCATATGAGCTAGTTAAGTTGACGTTAAGAACGCTAAGATGGGTACAGAGTGCTCAAACAAAAAACAAAATTAATTAATTAGCTTTAACTTGACATATTATTTCTTAAATTAACCGAAAAATACTAAATTGTTATAATCGATTATTTAACTATTTATTTAAAAAAATTATAAAAAATGTAATTTTAACCAGGTAGGTAGTTATAATATCCATTTTGGCTTCTCAATAAAATATAATAAAGAACAATAATCGTTTTCACTGTCTATTTCATCCTTGATTATATTATATAATGTGTGATTGTAATACACTATGACACCTTTTAATATGATGAAAAACCGATAAGACAGCATTTACAATAAATATTTTTGAATTATTTAAAGTAATATCATTATTTGAAAAATATAATATATATTATTTATATATGAAAACATAAATGTACATATATGGGGCTTATATAGGTACAGAAACTACTGAACCAATTGGTACTCTATTTTGAAAATATTCTTTGAGACTAGGTTTGTGTTTTTTGCTTTGTTTTTCAAAACCTATAAGGTGGCTCACGAAAATTGAATAACTTTATTGTTTATATACATACAATTTCCATTGGTTACAGAAATAATTTTTTTTTAAATGTATAGATCCACCAAATCAATAATTGTTTGTTATGTAAACGTAGGTACGACAAAATTAAATGTCCGTATATTTGTATATTTTAGACTCAAAAACCACTCGAATAATATAGCAGCATATCTTATATGTTTTTTTTCAGGGTGAAGTCAAATTGTACAACCAGTAATAAATTAGTGTTAAACAAATGTTTAAAAATTCGGGGATTGAATTTACAATTATATACAACTGTTTGGTATAATAATATGTCAAGGAGCCCAATGTCATATAATATGTTCATAATACGTATCTATGTTTTTTATGAATTACATAAAAACAATTATGATGACACGGCGCCTTGGATAGGCAATTTCGCAACATCACTGTCATGCGTCCGTTTCTCCTTTTTTGATCAACATTATTTTACATGACGAACACTCAATAATATATCAAAGACGTTTGTGCCTGAGCCATGTCACCATTATAGTCTATAATAGATATTATCTTGACACGTGTTACAGAATTATGACTGTAGTAAATCCTACTCCACCCACCTAGTCAGGATTTCTCTTTACACTTGTATATAATATATTATTATATTTTATAGCAACTCTAAAAACAATCTTTGAAAATTTTAGTTAAAATCGATAGAGTGATTTTTGAGTTTATAGGCAACTATTATATCATAGAAGAATCATTTTATAAATAAACTCTAAAATTCATTATTTTAATATATAATTTGTTTATTCGAGGGCATAAGCGAGACAATTAGTTGCATGCTTTTACCTCATCTACGCGAGTAACCATAATATTGGCAACCATTTATATAAAAATAAATAATATTTTCTACTATTAGGTACAATTTACAATAATTATAATCTGTAGACGGAAACCAATGGCCACTATATATAAATAAAAATAAAATTTCAGATTTCCATCTTGGATCTCTAAATCCTTGTTTGAGCACCTCTTTAAAAGGCGATTTTCGGAAAATCTTTTCTTATTGCACATAGACCATCGGAGGAACCACAATTCAACATTTCAAGTCCTTACGTTTTGCAGTTTCTGAGATGTAGCGATCAGTGAGTGAGTGGCATGTGGATTATATGTATACATATACATAGAGTTTCTATTGGTTACAGAAATATTTTTATTACCAACACGCCATGTGTTGCTGTGGGATTTTTTTTAAATAAAATAAAATAATATTTAATCAATTGTTTGTTATTCAAACGTGCAGCTAATGCGTGTAGCAATGCCCGTATATTTGTATATTATAGACTCATAACCACTCGACCAATATAGCAGCATAATATCTTATGTTTTTTTATTTTTTTTCAAGGTAAAGTCAAATTGAGGGGCGACACTGCAAAACGTACTATTTCCATTTTTTACTTTTTCCAGAAACATTGATTTTCGATAGTAGCTTATCAGAAAGTCACAGTAAAAATCTAAAATATTCAAAAAATGCATAAAAAAAAACTAAACTTTCTTACGATATTTGTTTATATTATAGTTTTAGTAAATTTAAACATCATTTTTTAACTATTTCCAACACTTAGTTCGTTTTGGCCATATTTTATCATAACGTACTATTTCCATTAAATAGTACATTTTGACATAATTTAACGAATAAAGGTAGGTAGACATATTATTATTTTGTATTATTTGTTTAACAAAACGAACTAGAATTTTATTTTTCATAACCAACCATTTCGTGAAAAAATTAATACTCTATACTATTTATTTACTGTTAAATTGCTACAATGTTTTGTATTATCTTTATAAATAATAAAACCTTATTTTATATTCATCAAAAATGAAGTACATAATCATAAAAATTGTATTATTCAAATTAAAGTATTTGGAGTAATACCCAACATACATTTAATATGAATTTATCTATTTTTCCATTTATTCTACATAATATGTACCTATGTATCTACTATGAAATCAATTTAAGAAAAAAATTAAAATATTATAAAATTATTTTATTTTATTTCTTGAAATACCTAGGTTTCCTATAAATTATTAGGTATCATAGTAATAAAAATTAAAAAGGCATAATATAGTATTTATCTACTATTTAATGATTTAACAATATAATTAAAAGTCTTCTATAAGACGTAAAGTTGTAAACCAATAAATTCAATTTTTCATACCTCTAACCACCTTGACACTTTTTGTATAGATTCATTATAATCCATTTCTTCTGTGTTTTTAGTTTGACCACATGCGGCCATTTTAATGGTTCTCGAATTTAACATTTTAATTAGGTTGTTGCAAATAAAACATTAATATTGTTCATAAAATTATTGGTAATTAAAACAATGAACTTTACTGTGTATGTACCTACTCGCGTCTCGCATAGTAGGTGAAGTATATTAGCATAATACCGTGATAGTAATCATAGTGATCATAGTGATCATAGTAATCATAGTAATCATAATGTCAATATGTCATAGACACTTTTGGAGCAAAAGTTTTGTGATTAAACATTCAGCGCCAAAATGAATACTGAATTTTATCAGTTGCACCAACTAGTAAATAAAATAAAATAACGGAGTCCCATATTATATCACCATTAAATAATTAAAGCAAAAACAATATTAAAATTAAAATGTCAACAACATCTTTTACACTTGAAAATAGTACGTTTTGCAAATAATTGGTTTAGTATAGCTACATTTTAACATGGGAAATATAACATTTTGCTTCAATCTGGAAATAGTACGTTCTGCACATAATTTAGGAAATAGTACGTTTTGATTCAATAATTATTAAGTTTACACTAAATAGCATGAGAAATAGTACGTTTTGATGTAATTTGGAAATAGTTCTTTTTGACACGATTTTAGTAATGGAAATGGTGCGTTATGCAGAAATCATGAAACTTTATGATCAAATATACACTGGAAATAGTACGTTTTAACCAAATCTGACCACGAAATTCGATTCCGCGCGGTTTTTACTATCAGAAATGATATATAACTCAATTTTGATATTTTTGGCAATAGTACGTTTTGCATTGTCACCCCTGCATTGTACAACTACTAACTAGTAATATATTATGGGTATATTATAGCAGCGTACAACGCTTTTATTGCGGTTCGCGGATCGACCAATTCCGTTATTAAAATGATTACCTATCAACATTTAAAAGGCATGAAATATAAATTAGGTAGGTACATACATACTCTGAATTTAATAAATAATTTTCTTTTCGTGTCTCTACCAAATATTATTTGGGATTAGTAGATGTGAAAAATAAAAAATAAAAATGCCTGTTCGTAATAATAACATTTTAGGTTATAGGTATTATGGTATAATATAATATAAAAAAAATATATACTGTTTTATACTGCCCAGCCTTACCTAAATACTAAATAATAATAATGGAAATGATAATTAAATATAATTATGCCATAACTCGGAACTCGTAAAAATGTACCTATACATATTATATTATGACGTAGTAAAGTGCTACTATGTATTAAAATAACTATTTATATGTGTTTGACCTTTATAATAGTTAAATGTAGAGATACTATCTGTTTTTATTTTTTATAAATGTTAATGACAATGTTTTGTTACTATGCCCAGTTGATGATCACCTAAAATTATATATGACAAAATAATTAATTATATGGCACAGCACATTAAGTTTTTTTTAGTTTTTAAGCATTTTTGACATTTCATAAAGTTCTTGTTGTATTATTAATTTGTAATTATTTTGTAAACTTAGATTGATTCTTCGAGTAAAAATTTTTTCTATTATTATTCTGAATATAACCAGTATTCCAGTTTTTGTTTATTTAAAATAACAGATTAATATTTTCGGTATTATATATTATAATAATTATTATATCATATTCAATAATTTCTTATCAGAATAGTTTTTAAACTCTTAACTATTATTATAATTATGATATCATTGATTTTCTATTAGAGTTCAGATTATATCATTATTTGTACAACCCCCAAGTAAAACTTCCTAAGTCGATTTTGACGTACTTAACGTAATACGAAACTGGTCGTCGTGATCATAAACACTATACTGCAGAAGCATAATTTCTAGATAAGCATTTAAATTTGCATGACGTCATACAACCTCAAAATTGTCAGGTTCGCATTACATGAGTGACACCCAAAATAAGGGCGTACATTGTTCTAGTAATTCTCTATTTTCTTGTGTTGTGGTAAGGTAGGCGTTCTCTGTTACGAGATTCATAATTAGTCAACCCTTCGTTTTATACAACTAGCAGTCAGAAGGGTGTCATTCATTACTTACGGCGATAGGTCATATTACTTTCTCCTCATTTCTCAGCTTCTATTTTCCACCATTCATTCTCATCTCTCGATGTCCCAGAGACAAATGATTTAGAGAAATACTCAAATACATCCTTTGTTGTAATTAAATGGACTATACATTTGGTTATTAACATTTTTTACTGTATAATAATATAATATTATCATATATTAGGTTCACAAACTATACAAAGGTATCTATTGAAGTGACCTTTATAAGATCAATCCATACCAAACCAGAGTACCGTGCACCGTTAACATAATAATAAAAGTTCAATCCTTGTCCTTCCGATCTAATATTGTTCACAATCATGATGCACAAAACCTGACTTCTTGAAGTCTGTGAAAAAGTCTCAGAGAATAATAATAAAAATAACCCATTAGTATAGTTTCAACAGAAAACAATTCTCTTTAGTATACTACAATCGTTAATCATTATACCCCAGTCAGTGATGTGTATGTAGAAAATATCACATGATGTTGCCTTTTTTTTAAACCATCGAGTGTAACGAAAATATATACTTTTATACAACATTTTTGAAACATTAATATCACGACGAAATAAGAATATTTTTTCTTGAACTTAAGTGTCATTGGAACTCAGAATTCTTTACTATTTACTATTATACTCTACTCAGGATAAGAATATCCAATGTCGTGGATGAATAACTGAGCCACCGGTAGTTATCTTAAGTAAGGCTAGTAAATACTATAATACAATAATACTAGCTCGTATTCGTTCATACTATTACCAAAGATTATGGATAACTGCCGGCGGCTCAGTAATCTATATTCATTCTCGAATTGGGGCATTCTTATTCTGAATAGAGTATAGTAGTGAAATTATATTTCTTATAGTACCTAATTTTAGCTGTATACTTTACACAAATGTATTGCATTACGAATTTGATAAAAAAAAAACCCATGTGAAATAAGTAAAATCATTTTTTCAAAATATTTATCATTTTCCACCCTCAATGGTAATAATTATTATCAAACATAGGTGAATTTTTTTTGTAAAACTGTTATTTTGTAATTTTCTTAGATTAACTCCATTAAAAAAACACAATAGGTACCAAATAAATAATTTTAAATTTAAATTCATTAATTAATAAATAGTAGGTGTCGAAAACTTTTAGAAAAATGATTTCCATTTATAAGTTAATAAACAAAATATGGCATGATAAATACTTTACGTTATAAATAATACAAATATTAATTTACAACTAGGTATCAAAAGTAAGTAAATGTGTAAATATATTTGTTTATATTGCATTAATTTGATACAATTTTTATACTACTTATAGTTTTTGAAAGTTGAGCACATAGTTGATTTTTTATCAGACACTAAAAAATAAATGGAGATGAGTTATACAGCATACACATACTAAAAAAGTGATTACAATGTATGTTGAGGAAAATAATGTTGAATAAAAACAAACTTAATAAAGTAGGTAAAAATAAAATTTCATGAAGCTGTGGACATAATATAATATATTAACTTTAAACTAATGTCGTGTATTAAATTAAACGTAAAACTGTTTTCGAAATCACTAATGAAGTTTAATAATAACGAAACTCTGGGGGGAAAGATACTGTATTATTATTACTTATTATGTCTTCTGTTTTGCCAATGTGTAAACGAAATAGCTTTTGGCAATTTTTGAACCTCTAATAAGATTCTAGTAATGATAGGCAATAGCATTTTCACCAACAAATATGATGTGAAATTAGCTGTGTAATTTTCAAATAGTTCAGTCAGCACTTGGTTTTTATATTTTCGTATCAGTTTTTTAAACGAAACATAACGACAGAAACGGCTAGAAAGAAACAAAACAATTTGTCTCCTATGTTATGAAAAACGTCAATTATTTTCATAGCTAGGTACCCGGTTACTTTGTTACAATATGCCAAAGAATGTCTGCATAATATAATATAGTGCATGTTATATGAAAAAAAAATAATAATATAAAATACGATACGATACGATACAAAACAACGACTATACCTACTATTTTAATACAAATTATAATGCATTGCATTTTTACATTCAAGACTACGTGTAAGCAATTTGCAATTTTTATTTTTTCATTTAATAAATCGTAATAAGAATTGACTTGATTATTACAAAATGTTAAACTCGCATGAACTACCTATACACCGTGTTATTTATTATATTTTATTAATTTACTTTTCAAACAAAACTAAATGTATTAAGTATTTTATATATTTATATATATTATGTAAGTACGACGAAGGCACACAAAATGAAAAAAACGGTAGGTACATGCTTCTATATATTTGTGAAACGTTTTCAAAATTAAATTGAATTCTTATTCTATACGTACACGATTACCAATTCATAGATCCCTCGAAAAAGCACGTAGATATTACCATTATTTTACCATCAAACTTAATAATGTGTGTACATTGTAATGAATGTACATGGGAGCTGAAAGGGTTGATAAAAAAAAAAACAATACCTATCAAAATAATATATACTTACATATTATATATTAATATAATTTTTGTTTATTAATACTGTGTTAGTAAAATAATAATTTATTTCGTCATTATTAATTGTATGCAGATATCGTAATAATGTTTACTCAATAATCAATAACTACACTGACTGGCATCATAAATTATGTACAGCGTTGCTGGTTATTACTTATTTACGTGATGAATTCCATAACATCTCGTTTCTGAGTAGTAGTATGAATCAAATTTGAATCTTAGTGAATCCTGAAAGGTTCCACTAAATAGGTATATTGTAGGTACTTAATAATGACACTGAATTCCCACGTTTTATGATTATTCCGTACCTATTTTTATGGTATTATTGAATTGTGACCTCTGTGGTGGAATAGCATTTTATTTATGCAAATTAAATAAATATTAAATAAAGTAGATACCTACAATAGTTTCATACCATATTGTTATATATATTGTACACTGTACAGTCTTATATCGATCTACGTTTTGATTTACATTGCGTATGCATCATTGATGTAGTATCAATACACTGGAATATTTTCAAACGATTAATATTTTAGTAATTTTTAAAGGAAAAAAATCAAAAACTCTATTCAATGGTATCCTATTATCCTTATAATAGTACTAAATAGTCAATTCCAATTCAAACGTTCTTTGTGTTGTATAATATACGTATGCAAGTCGAATTATAACAAAACAAAAAAAAAGAAATGTGGGTATATCATGTACAATAGTATTAATATAAATGTAATTATATAAAGAAATATTAATAACATATGAATGTAAAATATGTTAATTATACTAGAGTTATTTTGATATAATTCACACCAGCCGACTACTATATAAAACTATGGTCGTAATGATATCATGCGACTATTGTACTCGCGATATTATTATATATTGCACTAAAATATTGAACAAAAATGTAAATTTTAGGACTTTCTTTGACATTCAAATTATGTACTAGTATTTCTTTGTGATGGAATTCTATTATATATTATTTATCGAGTAAAAAATATATTTTTTACGTAAAAATGGAAATTTTAACAGGATTTAAATAATATTTGGTTTTGGATAGCTCTTGCTTTTATATTTTTATTTTTTACTCCCCGAATAGGCAATACTTGTATGGTACAGAATTAACTATGTTGCCAACCAAAATACAATAATATTATATCCCATATTATAATATAATATTTTTTTTTTTTTTTTTAAGGCCTTTGAGACAATCTTTATAGGTATTATTATATAGTGTGTTTAAAATAAAAAATGTATAACATAAAAGGAAGTAATACATAACACTATAACAGTCTTTCGGATGCAAGTGCGTTTTATTTTATATTTTATTTATTTTACTGAACATCCGGTAATTAAATTAAATGTCGCGTAAATTATTGTTTAATATGGCGTCTACAATTTGTTAATGTTTTATTAAACACCGCGATATTCATAAACGTAATATTATATTATATTATGTACTTAAATAATATTAAATGTTGGGGGACCGAGTGGCCGAGCCGACTAAGGCGTCGGTTGTGACGCACACCGGCGCCGGTTCAAACCTCGGTTCATGGGCGGCATTTCTCTTCGGGAAAGTCACGGTGTCCGAAGAGAAGTGCCACCATCCCCCACCCGGGCATGGAAGATACCCACGGGTGCCCATTAAAAAATCTGCCAAAACTACACACACGTGTTTACACCTACAGTTCCCTCCCCCACAGTTTAAAAACCACCCAACGGTCTAGGTTAACTAATAAAAAAAAAATTGTATATATTAAATGCATAATTTTTTATTTGTATGGCTACACTCAATAATTTATAAACATTACAATATTATTTGTGATGTACATAAAAAAAATAAACATCAATTTTATGTAACAATTCAAATAATTTTTTCAAGGAACTAATCTATGAAAAAAGTACGATATAATTAATTTTTTAATGAATACGTATTTTTTAAGTCAATACTACCTATTGTATTTGTAAGAGATTACTTAAAATCTGTAGTTATTACTAAGGTTTGTTTTTCCTTCATAACACTTAATCCACTGTTACAATGCTTGCTGCAGGGTCTTTGCTTATTGAAATTTTCTATTTGGCGTTGATTAATAAAAAAATATATACAATTAACATTTTTGTTTTGAAATTAATCAATACATCTTTTTTAAAATAGGTCCCACTGAAAGTATGTTTACTGAAATAGGGAATATTATAATATAAATACGCCTTGTACCTAATTTATTACGTATTTACATGCCTACTTAAGATGTTGTTTGAAAATAGTATAGCTAGTATAGATATTAGATACCTACGGTTTATTAGTTTTCCGTACAATTTATAATATAGTAATATGATGGAATGGTTTTTTGTTTATACATCATGTACAGCACATAATATTATATTGAATACGTATTTGTCATAATAAATATAAAATGAGTATGACCTCATAGCGTAGGTACACATCTTAAATGGCATATTATATTATACTAATATTCGTATAGGAAAGTATACGGCACTGTGAAGTTCAACGAGGCATTTATCAACTAAAATCAATTTTAAACTTACCCTGAAGAGTGATAACAAATTCATGATACGAAATATTTATTTGAACATGATAGAAGATATTATAATCAGGGTAATGCACGTGCCATACGAGGTTTATGAATGTGAATTCTAATATATTATAAAATGGAATGTATTATAGTGAATCTTTTGAAGTAGTGTAAATTATGATTGATGTTTATAATAGAAATGCTTTTATGAATATTTTTTTTATAAACAAGACTTGAATATTACAAACCAATACCTTTATTGTGCATTACGCTATCTCGAACAGCGTTTATTATAATATCATTATGATATACTAATAGGGCCACGGCAGCGATCCTACTGAACGTCCACTGTTATAAAGTATATTATTATTATTATCATCATTTTTTCTTTTTCTTTTTCGGATAAATCATGTCCCACGAGATTTATAAAACGATATCGAGTGACTTTTGCCGTTCAACAATTCATACGCATTATTTTACGGACTTATCGTATAATCGCCACCGCATAGCGTGCTCGTAGCCATTATTTTTTTTTTCGATCGGATAAGTTATTTTAATATCCATCAGTTTCATGACTTTTCTACGCGAATCATTAAGTTTAGTGACCAGGGTATAGCATAAAATATACCGAACTCATCAGTTACGATACTAAACAATAGAGAAATGCTCGCAAAGGTCCACCGAACGGAGATAGTAATATAATAGCGATAGGTACGAACCATCACGACCACAACGTAAAATCTGTACGGTACCGTGATGAATAGGTATATATTTTGCGGTCACTATAACTTTTTCGTACCATTTGCGGTCACTAATTTATTTGTGCCGGTTCACTCGTGGACCGCGGTGGTTATCTAGAGAACATTTTTTTAAAATTAATACAGCAGGCATAGAATTAATTTTTTGAGCTTGCGGGACCGACGTTTTCAAAATAACCGTATTTCAGTGAAATACAAATCAACAACGATGATGACGACTATATGGATAATATTGTGTATTTGAGCGTATTGCGATCCACATTAGCCACTCGTAAGTTTCATCGAAAGACCAATACCTAGGTACTCACTTTTACAAAATATCATTTATCTCTCTGTGTCACTCAACCGTGGTCGAAAATAGGAACAACGACAATGATATAAGGAGTGAAGCATACAGCAACCGTGACGGCTAAAGTGGGCGCAACCACTCAGAGCATTCGCCTTCTATATAGCGTCTCACGTTATGTTTGTTTAAGGGACAAAATTATTTAATTTTATGTTATTATTATCTCGTAACAACGTAACAGTTATCAAACCGTATTGGTCAATTATGCTAGTGTAGAAGATAACGCACTCGCATATAATACCTACCTATATATAAGGTTACGGACACGAGGCCAGAGTGAATATCTGAAAGGATCCATTTATTCAAAACGTGTATATTATGGTATATAGTAAAAATATTTTCTTCGATTATTTTCCCCGACAAAAATATCACATAATATTATTGTTGTTAAAATTTTTTTTTTTTTTATTGATCTCAAAAAAAATTAACATCGACAGCAAAGGCCATTAGTTTACAAATAAACATTAATTAAATACTAAATAATAACATTTTTTTTTTTTTTTTATATAAGATTGAACAATTTGGTTTGTTTCATAAACTTTATTAAATCAATGTTTTTTTCATGATTGGGTCTGAGTGAAGAGTCTAGGTTGTAGGATATCTTATGTGTGGTCCGCTCTTGGTTGAACATTAAACAGTCTGATATTATATGTTTGACGGTTAACAAGGTTCCGCAGGTTTGACATATGGGAGATTCCTCTCTTGCCATCAGGAAGCCGTGAGTCATTCTGGTGTGACCAGAACGGAGTCTATTGAGAACCGTATCTTCTTTACGGTTGATGTTAGGGTTTGTCCAACGATGTATGTCTCTTTTTATTTCGTTTAATTTGGTGTTTTGTAAGTTCCAAATTTTTTGCCATTTATATTTTGTGCGCTCATTTATGATTTTTTTTGCGTCATCATATGACATTTTATTAATTAAGACGGTATCTTTGTTGTTGATGGCTGTTGAGGCGTGTTCGTCGGCTACTTCATTACCTATTATTCCCGAGTGACCAGGATACCACATGATGACTATGTTTTTACCTAGACCGGACGCTAAGGTGAGGTTGTTCAGAATTTTGGATGGAATATCACCGGGATTGAAAGGGTTCTGCAGGCTTCTTATCGTGCTTAATAAATCGCTGAGAATGATGAAATTCGAATGAGCTTCTTGTAATATTGTCTCAATGGCCATGAGGATGGCTAAAGCTTCAGCTGTGAATATGGAGCAATAAGGAGGTAGTTTTTGTAAAAATATTTTATTTGGGAATATTATTGAGAAACCTACTCCTTCTTGAGTTTTAGATCCGTCAGTGTATACTTCCTGGAAGTCATTGTAGTTACTTATAATGCTTTTAAAGAAGCTTTTGAAAATATGAGGAGAGGTTTGTTGTTTGTAAAGACAGCTGAGTTCTGTATTAATTAGATATGAGCTGGCCCAAGGGGGTTGGGCAATTTTTTCTTTGGTTATAATTTGCGTTATATCTAAGTTTGTATCTTTCATCTCTTTTATGAGGAGGGGTTGTTTTTTTCATGGATGGTGTTATTTGATTTTGAAGATCTTGCTAAATATTTGAGATGTAATTCCAGTCTTTTTATGTCAGGGATAGTTTCACCGGCGAGGTTATAAATGCTGTATACAGGACAACTGCGAAAAAGTCCTAATGCCAGTCTCAAGCCGCAGTTATTAACACTATCTAGCCAGTTGAGAAGGGATTTGGATGCTGTTCTGTAAAGGGATGAACCGTAGTTAAGTTTTGATTGGATTAAAACTTTATGAATTTTAATTAGCGTGTTTGTTTCCCCACCCCAAGAGGTATAAGAAAGTATTTTTAGAATTTTGACTGAGTGACTGGTGGATGTTTTTAACTGTTTAATGTATGAAGACCACGATAACCTTCTGTCGAAAAGAACGCCGAGTATTTTTACAGAGTTACGGTGAGGAACTTCTACTTTGTCAATTGTTATTTTTAGAGCTTCGACATTCTTTTTTTTTGTGAAGATAGTACAGCTGGATTTTTTAGGAGAGAATTGGAAACCAGTTTGTTTCGCCCAATTATCTAAGTTATTTGCGGTTGTTTGAAGAAGACTTTGGTTTTGGATTTACTTATGCACCAGAAGTTGAAGTCATCAGCGTATAGGTTGAATTTCACGGGATATGTATAGTTTACGGTAATGTCGTTGATAGCGATCAGGAAGAGAGAAACAGAGAGGGCAGAGCCTTGAGGAACTCCGTTTTCTTGAATAAACTCTTCAGAAAGACAATTATTTGCTCTAACCCTGAATGACCGGTTTTCTAGAAAATTGGTGATTAAGTTCAGGAAGTTTCCTTTGCTTACTATTTTGTTGAGTTTTACTATTATGTTATGTCTCCAAGTGGAGTCATAGGCTTTGGCGATATCAAGATTTATCATGCCCATAATCTGATGGTTGTTTAATGTTTGAGTGATATCTTCTTTGATTTCGATCAGATTGTCTACAGTGCTTCGATTTTTTCTAAATCCGTTTTGATGTGGGGAGAAAAAGGCATGTTTTTCTAAAAGCCAGTTTAGTCTGTGGTTTATAATTTTTTCGAGCAGCTTGCACATTGTGTTGAGGAGCGTGATGGGCCTGTATCCTTCTATGCGAAATTTGTCTTTGTTAGGTTTAAGGATAGGGATTACTATTCCACACTTCCAGGTAGATGGCCAGCTTCCTTCTGATAAGATTTTGTTGTAAAGACTTGCTAGTAGATCAAATGTTTTTCTTCCAAAATTGTGAATAAATGCATAGGGAATTTGATCGGATGTTATAATTTATTTATTTACAGTTTGTATAAAAAAAAACCATTGATAGACCAGCTACAATATTAATATATTGATATATTATTATTGGTTACCGTATAAGTAAATATAAGTTTTTAAATAAATGGGTAATCGTATTTGTGAGTCTGATGGCGGTTGGGTGACCCCTTTCCCCTTACCACTGAACCCGTTTCTATATCCTGGTTGTTGTATAATATGTATAAGAAAATAGGGTTTTACGAAGCCATAACAATATAAACATATCATACAAGTTGTGGTTTTAAAAGAGTAAGACATTAAAAAATAACTCGACACATCCACCACATAGTGGAGAAAATCAGATTGTTTGCACAAATAAAGTTTCTAACATGATGCAGTGGATGCTGTGGTTCTGGGATGGGGGAGGGGGCATTTCGAGATATGACAGAGTGAAAACTGCACTAGAAATTTCACGTGACGTATTAAGATTTCAAAGAGCCTGCAGTAAAGACAATTTGTATACCTTGTTCGTGGTGCTCGTGTTGGCTCCGGCGTGAACTAGCCTCCGGACCACGTGCGTGTGACCTGCGATCGCCGCGTGATGCAGTGCCGTCTGATGGTCCGTGTCGAACGCGTCCAGTCCGACGTCCTCGATGGTGTCCAACAGGAAGTTGACGACCGACAGACGGTTGTTTCTCGCCGCGCACATCAGCAGCGTGTATTGTTTCTGCAGAAAATAATATCGTGACATCCGTATTAAATATTAAAAAACATTCGCAAACATTATAATGCCCGATATAAATTATTATAATAATATGGTGTTAGGATTATTAAAATAAAATATCCTCCGGGTTTGGGAAAAAATGTATACTAATAATATGAGTTATGACTTTATAGTTTATATACTACGTGTTTAATAAATCCACAATTTTAATAAAGTCAGCTCAACCACTCCTCGAATAGATGGATAATATATTTATAGACAATAATTTACAGTCGTCATCGTAATTCCACCAAGTGGTAATAGAATAATCTGTTAAAATAATATATTATTTTTAGGGCTTAACTAAACTCTGGTTCTATAATATTAGAAGCGTGTGTGTAAATAATTGAAACATTTAAATCGTGTTTATTTAATAAACATAACTCTAAATAGTTAATAGTTTGAAAACTATAGACAGTAAACGTAGCTATAGCTGTTACAAAAAGTACAATCATTTCATTGGCACTTGGTTTATAAAATACAATATAATGTATATAGTTACTTTATATTTGAGTATCTATGTGTAGTACAAATATAAATATTATTTACTTTTTTTGTTTGATATGCTAAAGTAGAAACAGAATAATATTAAATTGTTTTATGAAAATAATCATTTTGTTTGTTTTCAGTGATTGTTTTGAATAATATAGTATTTTAAGTCAACAATGTGTTGATTATCACTGTAAGACGTTAGTTGTTATTAAATTAAATTGTGTTTGAAATTTAAATTGACTTCTTAAAAAATTAACAATTCATAGTATGTTTTTAAGTGTTAAAATTCAAAAATGTAATATTTAATAAATGGTTCCCTCAACATTGTTTTTTTTTTTAGTTTTATAAAATATTTTAATCCGTAAAGTTTTTAGAGCTTAAACATATTTTGTATCCTATTAAGTAAATTAAAATTTTTTATTCATATTGGTATAATATATTTATTTTACCATGGAAAAGTATAAGTATATTATTCACAGGTGTTTTAACATTCTTGTTATTTTTACACCAACATGAAATCGATCGTGAAATTTTTAAATACTGTATAAATCTAGGTTGGATGTATAGATATAAGAGAGAGATACAAGTCCTTATGAGATTTATGAAAGTAAATATTGTAACGGAACTCTATAGTCGTAAATGAAAATTTTAAACGAAGCATAATAATATTATCGTTTTGAAAACTTTTTGGGTAGAGAACACATTTTATCGACTCCGATAAGAATTAGCCCGACTGTGTCACGCGTATAATGGAAGTATAAATAAATTCATTAAAAAAAAATATAATGTATGTTTACAAAACGTTTTATAATCAGTTCGTACTATATAATATATTATACCATCTATAACTCGCGTTACTCCCCCAGTGTGCGTATCATAATATTTAAATCAGAATCCGTCACTAAATACGTGAAATATATAAAAGGTTGGGCGTTTCTATCCACAAGGCCTGGTTGCACCAATAGGTCCTAATGTAGTGTGGATAATAAAATTATTTTTTGAACGGAAAAATCGCTCGTTTTTCTATCTTCTGGACATCCTAAATCCATAACCTAACCTATGTACGTATTACAACGCTTTTCGCTGGTTTTTTTTTTTTGTCCTGAGAGCGTCATCCGTAACGTCTAAATTTATATTTTATGGACCGTCGCATTACACATGCATTCTGTATTATGCATCACTGTGTCGGATTTATGTACCAACCGTGCTTCCATTACCATCACGGACCACGGATACCCGAAGGACTAGGCGGCGTAATCTAGATTTAGTTTTAATTTATGCTCATCAGTATAGATACAACAGTCACCACACGCCCGATCGACAATTCTGTAAATTTAATAGGTAGGTATATAAATTATAATATAATTCCAAATTTCAACACTGTTGTTGTTTATAATAATAATATCATAATAATTCCGAGCTCAAACTAAATTAAGATTGACCTTGTATAAGGTATATAATAATATAATATATTATATATAATATATATAATATTATTATATATATATAATCAACACCCGGGATGACGTGTAAAATTAGCCCGTTAAACTTTAATAATATTTATTTTTTTTTTGAAAATACCAGCGCAGAAGCCCAAAGTATGATAATACATTTAAGTACTTTTTAGTATGTATTTCAAACAACTTTAATTAAATATCAAGTCAAATAATAGTAATAGTAATAAGAAACATATCGTATAATATAATAATCAAATTAATTTTTGAATTCGTTATTTTATACCTCAAATTAATATTTATGTATAGGGTTGAAAGTTATATATTTTGTATTTACAAACAATAAGCACATGTGCGGAAAATAAACAGATTAATCCGAATTTGTTAACAAATCGGATATTTCGGGCGAGAGAGATTATACTTTGAATAAGAAGTGTAGTGCACTAATGTGCCACGTACAACTTGGTCGATATAAAATTACATAAATTCTGCAACGTTAGAAAACCATGCGCATCCAACGGGAAAAACAAATTTTATAATGCCATATTTTCATACCTACAACTGCAGCTTGAAAGTTTGTGTGCACTTGATTTGAATTTGTTCTCGTATAATTCGCTAAATTTATTATTAATTGGTTATATAAATGTGCATGGCCAGTGTTGAAATTTCACCGCTATATTCGCGTCTTCGTGAATGTTCTACGTTACATTATTATGTTATTATTATTTGAGCATAATATTATATACACATCGAACAATTATTATACCCATGGGTGTATCGTTTATGAATGAAATTGAAATTAAACGCTTGTCGACTACCGTACATTGTTAATAATTTATCGTAGTTTTGTGTAACAAATTAGACGATATAGTACGTGCATACATCTACCACGAGGGTGTGTTCGACTTTACTTTATGTTGGTAGGTAGAGGTATAGACCATTATCAGTGCGCTGCTTTTAATGGTTTTTACTCGAGTGATGTCACGTCATTTGTGGTGGTTTTAAACTTAGAATTATATACGTGTAATAGACAGCTGAAAGCCGAAGGCCAAAGTCGTAAACACAATTTTCATTGTAAACATATTACGAAGAAACGTGTTCTAATATTAAAGACGGACATAAATTAAGGGTCACTGTCTTGACATCTGTACTATCCATTTTACTGCTGTTGTACTACATAAAAGCGTTAATTATGCAACTTACTATTATTGCAACTACTGTGAGAGGGGAGCTAATGGTGATTATGCAGCAGGCAGCCATTGCATTATTTACATAATACTACTAGTGCGAATCGACCACGTTTTTAAACGTCATGGCATTTATACACCACGTACCACGGTATCGTTATTACTAGACTTGGTGGAAGGAGAAAACGAACTTGCAGCGTTATAATATTGTACGTGGCACATTTTTTTATATTATTTATGTATAATATTATATAATATAAAAGACTATAATGTTTTGGCTTTACGAGTTGGTCATCAACGCACACCGCGTTCATTTCGTACCCACGAGAATATTATGATAATAATAGTAATAATATTATGTGTGTTCGACTTTATTGCAGTTTATGAATATAATATTATTATGATATTCAGCATCAGTGCAGCATATAATATAATATAATAATATTATATAGGTATACAACTTACCTGTACCAGTCGTTCTTTTTTTTTATAGGACGCGCGTGCATGAAAATATAGATTTTTATTGCGGGGACACTGCGAAATAAGGTGAGCCCACGTGTTACATTAAGCCACGGCGGATGGTCTCTTTCGCACATTGTATAATATATAGTTTTGATGGCTCGCACGGTGTGTGGTTAGTTCCATTTCACCGATCAATCTACGACCTATTTGTCAAAAAACGACGCGTTTATAATATGGTCTGACACAAACATTATTCACCGGCGTAAAATGTTTATCTTTTCCTTATACTAAATACGAAACGACAATGTATTATTATAATACGTATGCATAACGCGTGCCATAAACAATTTGTTTGCTGAAAATATCATAATATACAGAGTGGTTTGCCGAGCACGCTTATTCTTTTTTTTATCCTTTAACAATATCAGGTATCCAAGTTCAGATTCTTATAATTGTTCAGTACGCTTAAGGACCATAATACTATTTAACCTTATATGCAGTAAATTCATTAAAACCCATAGAAATGTATCCAGAAATGTTTTTTGTGTGTTCAATAGTTTCCTCGTAAAAAATACAATAACATATCATCTCCTAAATGTTTAAAAAAATATAATTTTTATGTTATACTCTATGGACTAATTTTAGTGTTGAAAATTGTTTTATCGTTTCCGTTCGTTGAACGTATTTTTGAGTTACTGCTTTGTGGATAATGACGACTTCTCACTACCGACTCCAGTGCTCCATAAAGGTATAATATTATTACAAAGTACGTAAAAATTATGGTAGGTACACTTAGAATTCAACGTATTTTTTGAAACCACACCGATCCTAATTTTTAACACTGTCTTGTGGTTAGCGACAACGACTTGCGATTTTTTTCAAGTGATGAGGACGAGAGAGGGTTACTACGGTATATAGATACAACAAATCAATTACAATTCAATGGTGGTATATTACGATAGGTATACAAAACATGGTAAAATAATACAAAATACAAGAATACAAAATTTAGCGTTTTACAACGTACACAACAATTATTATATAATACTATAACGGCACGGTGATCAGACACTGACTGTTCCTCGCGACGGCGTATCTCACAGTGGCACAGTAGACAAAACACGCGGTGACAAGCTGACGGTGGTAGGGTACACGCGATTTACGCGAGTGAAAAACGGGGCACGTCGACTGATATAACAATAATTAAACGTTTAAAAATGTGACGCGTCGTCTGCGACACTATATCGTCAGACCGACGACTTAAGAAAACATGACCGCAAACGGAAACAGAATATATATTATATACTATTAATATGGCACAGAATTCGACGGCTTAACAAAACGAATCGCGACGAGGGATGGATAAAACTGCACGTGGCGGCATTGTACGCAAAGTAAGCTTGCATTGACGGGACGAAAAATCGTCAAATGGGCGAATGCGCGTCATCTGACGAATTCGAATAAGTCAGACGAATATTGACAACAGGCGGCGCGTTTCGACAGGCCTGTAACAACGGGGGTACGCCATAAACTGCTGCTGGTTGACGAGCGGCCGACCACGGCGGTGACCTGGTAATACAGCCGCGACCACGGTGCGGGTAACTTTTGCTAATATCATTCCACGTCCACGAAGCTCTGGCAGAAGCATATCCCGCGCACAGCGTTCACGAGACGCTTCCAGGCAAACCGTCTCGACCTTTTCCACGTGGATTTACGACGATCGGACCGCGGTGCAGGCATTTGTGGGAGTAACGGCGTCCTGCATCTCCACAGGAATATTTGGCACCGCGGTTGATGCGGTAATCATCGATATAGGCAGTTTGCAGTACACGGAGATCTTCCAACTGTAGACGCCCAAGTCTAGCGAGTCGATCGTGCAAAGGACATTACGTGGAGGTCGCAGCAATTCGGGCGCGACGGCGTCCTTGTATAATATTATCCATGACGTTTACATTCATTTCCGACTCGTTAAAGAAACAAATGTCAAACAAACAACAGAGTACAAAAAATGACAAAACGGATTTTTGCAGAAATATTCTAAGAGACTTGTTAAACGGACAAGTACTTAAAAGTTAATAACGGTTTTCGACAGATTATTGGTTACCCAGAAATCAGAATCAATAAGCAATAGTAGTGTTATCTGGTTTACATTTTACCGGTTTCCGCGCAATCGGAATCATATCACATTGTGGCATGATTAGGATGAATGAAGTCTAGATTTCAAATCTACAATTTTTTTTTACACATTTGTAAAGATTATTAGTTCTAGATTTAGGATTATATTTACGAGATATTTTTACAGCATGTTATTAATTTTAAGTACGCGCCTATCAAATCATCTTGTCGTGGAGTGGTCATGTTTAGTATATAAAAATATATTGTAGAACCATCATTATTCATTGTGACTTATACATTTAAAAAATATCAGAAAAATCAATGCAATTTGATGTGATTTTGATATTCAAAAATTCTTATTTGTTAAAACTACTAAAATCTAAGTAAACATTTTGAAAAATTTCGATTTGGGTAGGTGATAATTATATTATAGTATTATTTGTCAATGCAGTTCATATTATAGTAGGTACAATACGTTCATGAAATCAAAGTTTTGATAGTTTGTATGTTAACTATGATAGTTAGCCCATATAAGTAGTCATTGTAATTGTGTTCATAAAGGTTTGTATAATATATTTCAACTGTCGCCAAACAGAAAACCATGAAAGATAGTTTCACAAATTTTAACTCGAGCGGAGTGGGTTATGAATTATAATAATTAATGTACTCAACATTTTTATTAAACCGAAATTGTTATAGTTTTTCTTGGAAACTAATAAAAAATCAGATCCAACCCAAAATTAAATTTTTTCAAAACCAAGTATATTAGTAGATGTTAAAATATTAAAAAAATAATTAATAAGTTGTAAAATAAAATAAATTGGAAATGATATGTAGATAATAAGTCAAGAGAGTTGTAGAGAATCGATAAAACAATTTATAAAACTCTAATTTTATTCAATTTTTATTTGTACAATCAAAAAATTATAAATATATACAAACAATTAATAAAAAATAATATTGTTAGAAATGTAGGAATATGTTATGCTGGCCACTTCTAAAATAAGTGTATATTATCATAATTATTAGTATACATTATTATGTATCCAATTCTGGAATATTTAATTCAATAAAAATAAATTTTCCTCTACAACACAGCTTGATAAAATTAAAAGGTGGGCAAGAGGGTGTCGCTCTGCTGTACAGTAGGTTACAATAGTGGGTTACTGTATTGGATGGTGTTAAATTTGAATTCAATGATATAATATCATTGTATAAGAAAAACGATTCTGAGCGAAGACGGTCAGTCAGCTTATGATATTTAATGATATAATTGTGAATAAATTAGTTTATAAACTATAACCTATTTACGTGGAACCTTGATTTCAATTTTCAATCTTTAGCTATAAAAGTTGAACATTTTATAAATTTTTAACCACAAAATAATATTAATCAATTTTAAATTTGATAAATTTGAAGACTAATGGGAATTTTAACCTTCCCAACGCACCACTAGATTCACTTTCTCATCAAACAAGATACTGAAGTCGAAAATCGAACCATTATTTCGACTACTTATCGTGTACACTGACACAAAAAATAAAAAACACACATCATTGTAAAATCAACATTCATCGCTCCGCTCAGAATCTAAAATTAGAATATTGTCAATGAAATGTTATTGAGTTTTTTCCTTACATTTTTATTTTACGATATTATACGAGTATATAGTTAAAATATTTATGTACCTTATAATATATCTAATATGACATAATAATATGTATGATATACAATATAATTATACTTTTAAAATCACGGACTTTAAACTTTCACTTTAATATAAAGAACAACTAACTATTAACATTACAACTGTCAGTATTGTATTCTATCAAATTAAGCATGAAAAATAATCTTTAATATTGACGAATGGCCATTATTGTTGGCCCGACGAAAAGGAAATTGGCTATGCGTCTCATTCATAAAAGACGGAGATAAGAAATCCACGTGAGACACATAAGAAAAACAAATATGTGAAAAAAAACATTTTTCGCAATCATTTGGTTGACGCATTTGAGAAATAAAAGATTTATCAATGAAAATGTTTTTTTTACCCAATAAATAAATGTGATAAGTTTTTTTTCTTCATTTCGTTTAAATTGTAAAATATTATAAAATACAATATTCGTTGATAGAAACCCAAAACTAACATTTAATATTTAAAGGAACCAAATTTTTCTGATGATTATTTTGCCTATTGTTTATATTATAAATGTGGGATGTATCTGAATTGTACCTAAATTATAATATATAATATACATTTTTAGTTTATTATTATTATTATTATTGGTTATTTATTATAATAAATCAAATTACATTTGTTCGTATAGTACGATGTACGATAGTCAATACGGGTTAGGTATTGATTGTGCTATAATAAATAATACTCGATTATTTTATTATATTAAAAATTAATAAAACCAGCTAACGAATGCAATATCATAAAAAAACCGGAAAAGTCGCTCTGCTGTATGTCTATACTTACATAAGCGGTGTCAAGTGTAACTCGTCATTGAGTGAGGTAACCGTATTGGATATGTGTTAAATTTAAATTTAATAATAAATCATTGTATAACGTAAAACGATTCTGAGCAGAGACGGTCTGTCAGCCTATATTTTAATAATTATACCAAGTGATGTTGACCTAATTGTTCGTAAAAACATATCATATATTGTACAATACATTGTGTCATATAGTATTATTAGCTGTTATTAACACATCTTATAATTTATTCAAACCGACGTACCATACAAAGGCGTGAATATGGGTACACGAAGTATAAATAGCTTAAAATTAATCAAAATTCTTTAAAAATTCCAAAGTTTATAGTGTATTCAAAAACATTTTTTATTGATGACAACTCGCAATAACTAAAACCGTTGAAGGTAAGCATGATAATTTACGTTTAAATTCAACTTCGAATGTCTAGAAAATAATTGTGTAAGTACATGTATTTCCAATATTTTTAACGTGCAGTAGGAACAATTTATGAACCTTTTACTACATTTTCAAGCCTTATATTGACTTCATAAAATATTTTTTAAAAAAACATTAAAAAAAAGGATGAATTCAAATTCTTTTAAAACGCTTTTTTTATAGTCAAAATATTTTAAATAATTCTTTGAGTATAAAAAATTATTATTTAATTTACAGTGGAATATTTTCAAGATTCCAAGATTAATATTTTTTGAACTATAACAAATTCGCCGAAATCGTTTAAACTATACAGCCAATTTGTAGTTTTTCTTATAATTACCCAATTACACAGAAAATTAGATTTACGAACAGTCTTAAATATTTAAAATGTACTTTTTTCTTAACTCTTACGAGAAAAGTGTATAAGAAACCCTATACTAAATTTTCAAACATTAGGTATTAAAATTAAAAATCGTATGTATAATAATATGAACAATTTCTCAATTTGACGAATTTCGTTAAAATTTAAAACTCAAACGCTTACAAAAAAAAAAAAAAATGGTGGCTATTGTAAGAAAACATTATGAGTAATCTAAGTTATACTTTCAAGCTATTTTATTTACAAACAAAAATGTTATCATATATAAATCCAATTTTTTTTTTAAGTTAAATATTTAATGCCTATAAATAGCATAAAAAGAGCCAATACATTATTAAAATTATAAGTTAAGTAAATTATATTATTAATATTCAATGAACATTTAAAGTCCATGCAGTTATTAACTTATAAAGTAAATTTAACGATTTTTCTTTTTTTTTATTTTTTAATTGTGCTTGAAATGTGTACTTTAACTCCCCAGAGTACTAGATCTAATTTTCTACCAGAGAGTACTAAAATAGATTAAGCATTTTTGTGTTCACAATAAAATTACATAAATACACACGTCATCATCGTAAAACCAATACATTAATTGCTTTGCTCGGCATCTAAAAAAACTAAAATTAATTAATATATTTAGTTGGATTATTCAATAAAAATTGTTTTTATCGCACAGCTTATACATTTATTATTTGTATACCCATACAATAATAAACAAATATTATTTGATACAAAAAGCTGAAATGTTACAATATTTTATTTTTCCACGATTTAACTTTTCGTTTTTAAAATATTAATTTAAAACTAACGTTTGGGAGTTAAGCGTTATTGAAACTTTAGTTAAAAGTATGAAATATTCCAAAAGGATTGGATGACATATTTTATTCTTACAGAAATAATGTTGATAACGAAAAGAAAATTCATCTGTCATCACCATTAAAACGAAGTGGGTCTTGGCTTTACTGAGATGAATAAAGTCAACCAACACTCAAAAGCTTGAAAAGATAATGACACTTGAACCACTTTTACATTCACGTCAACTAAGAATATAATATAGACACTCTAAGACAAATATATCGAAGTACCGTAAACCGTTATATTATTTTATTGAGGTTCACTTGCATAACCAAAAGAACCAAATGATATTTCATTAATTACAAGTTTCAAATATGTAAATTATTTTCCATTTTATCATTACATTTCATATTTTAATTGAAGATTATATTCTATACGTACTATCAAAACATAAAATAATACATTATACACTTTTACACTTTTTTCAAACTCGCTGTATATATTTTATAATTTTTACAACTAATAAATAGTTTTAAATTTTAATGATTTCAACGCACATTTACGACACTACTCTGCGACTCACATATTTCTATTAATTCTGTAAGAAATCTATCATGATTCCAATACTTTGAAACCAAACAAATCTACATCTCATATATCATATAATCTCTACATTCTTCCTCCCGACGTTATCGATGTTAAATCATACATTAGGAGCCTTGTATTAAATGTTCAAGCTGTTTGACCCGAACCCACAATTTTGTGTAAAAATTATTCACAACGAAAAAATAGAAAAATATATTTACAGAGTTTTATTATCACAAAGATAATTATGTTAGTTTAACATTCAATTTTATAAAATTCTATTTGAATCATTAATAAAAATAATAATAGGGGGACGGAGTGTTCGAGTGGACTAAGGCATCGGTTGTGACGCACACCGACGCTGGTTCAAACCTCAGTTCACGGGTGGCATTTTTCTTCGGTCAATTCACGATGTCCGGAGAGAAGTGCCCACCCAGGCATGGCAGATACCCACGGGTGCCCACTAAAAAATCTGCCAAAACTACACACACGTGTTACACCTACAGTTCCCTCCCCTACAAACAAAAAAAAAAACAAACAGCTAATGGCCATAGTTGCCAGGCTTCACGATCAATAAAAAAAAAAAAATAATAATAATAATAGTTTAATTGGCATGTCCCTATAACTTTATAATACCTTTTATAGACAAATATTTTAAAAATAATTTTGAAATTTATGATATTATAATAACATGTATAATATTAGAAGAAAAATATTTTTACATTAATTATATGTTGGTTGAATAATTTAATTACAAACTTTAGTTTTTTTTTAAAACTTAATAGGATTTGAATATTTTATAAATCATGTTGATTATTTTTTTTTAATACAACGTTATAACGTATAATCACATTTCAATAATACCTGACCAACTGACCGGGTTTCGCCTTATACCACATTAGCAACGTAAAACTCTTGTGATCATCAGTTAATATTATAATTTTTTTTTTAGAGTCATCGACATGACTGCATTTTAAACACTAGTTTCTACTTGTGACGTTAAAAAAAAATAGGAAGAACTTTGCATAACATAGAAAACGCTGTAGTTTTTAGGAATGTTTAAAAGGTGTGAGGTCATTTTTAACGAGAAAATATAATAAAACATGGCTTCAAAAACAAAAAAATAGAAATAATTTAATGGAAAAATATATTTGTGTGATACCTAAAAATTTGTTCCAACTATTATTACAACAATCAGAAACTGATGAAATGAATATAAAAAATGTTAGCCTCGACATTTTTGTTTTATAATATGTTGAAAAAATATAAATATAAATGTTCCAACATCACGTATTTCAATCATGTATGAACACGGTTTTCACAATGTTATGTTATTTTTCAGATTTATGTTTTTGTAGATTAAAACGCGTTTTTATGAGATTTGTTTAATCGTTCAAAATTTGACTACGTACATCAATAAAAAAAAAAATGTATAAATGCAGATACAACAATAATAGTTTTAGTACGTTAACAGAATTTAAATATTGAACTATTCGGAAGTGAAATATTATGACGGTAATGTCTAGTTTCGGCATAAAATGTTATTTCTTTTACAGCAATGTTAACATGTGGGATACAGGGAATATTACAAGTTTGAATACGTCATGAATATGAGTCCCGACTGAAAAGTAAATAAAAAAAACATGCTAACGACGCTAGGCCGCGCACTATATAAGGTCGATTCAGAAAATAGTTTGAAACGTAAGCCACCCTAATAATAAATAAATAAATAACGGAAGGTAAAAAAGGTAGACACCGGTTGGCATTATTAAATTCAAAAGTAATAATTTATATCTCCCGAATAGAAGAAAAAAAATAAACATTTTTACGTGAATTTGGTTTATTATTATTCAGACGGAAAAAGTCGAAATTTTTAGAGCGGTCCCTATAATACTATATACGACCGCGACAATCGCGAGTGCATCTGTACAATTCTTTCGTAAATAGTTTCGTCCTATAGACATATTACACCGCGTCGAGACACTTTTATTATTATTAACATTGACGATATTACTACTATTATTATTATTACTATCTCCATCATCGCTATTATTGAATATCACCTTATTTATTGTGTTCACACTCGCTCCGTAGTTGATAAGCATCTGGACAGCATCCGTGTGACCATGCCATGCGGCCATTAATATCGGACGCATCCCGTACTGAAACATAATTTAAACGACCGATTTATTGAAAATTTCACACGTAGGTCTATACAATAAAGTTTTGATGGAAACGTTCAGCGCTTTCATAATAATAATAATAATATATATAATTAGAGGTGAACATGCGCCGCGCATAGTCTTCGCAATGTGCATAACGTAATAATGAAAAAGATTTTTGTAAAATGTATAGGACAACAATGCGTACACGGCCGATGGTTTAAGATTTACCATTAACGGGCAGATAATATTTTATTATTATACTTTTGTTACAGTTACAAAGTTTGCGTGTACAATTTTCACCGAAAACACGGCCGGATCATATAATAATATGATATAATTAATGTCGAAAGAGAGCTTAAATGTTGTGTACAATGATATTATTAATATTAAGGGTAGGTATCTCAGGTATATCATATTACATTATTGTTTTGCAAATTCTTCAACCTGTACCGACAAAATAATATATATTTTGGCATACAACAATAGGGATAACGTCATCCGAATCATGAAATTAAATTACAAACAGTTGCAGTACACTTCATTAGTATAGAAAAACTAGAAACCTATTAATTATTATAAATAAAAAACTGTAATTTTTTTATAACCCGTAGTTAGTGTACGTTTCAGTGGGATATTTAGTATACCGCTAACGGAGTTGAATAATATAATAATAATATTATATTTAAAACTACCTAGTATCGCGTGTTTTTAATTACATTTCTATCAGTAAAAAACACTCGATACTTAATTCAAATTTAAATACAAAAAGTTGTTATCAGCTATCGAATTTGCAACAACCGAAAATAAAAAGGGTGGAATCAGTGGCATTAACGTCAATCTTTCCAGTTTATTTTATGATTTCAATTGCAAAATCTAATCTGTTTTACTCTATTTTAATTTGGTTGCAATACAGTTGGATGAAATAAAAATATTTTAATTTGATAATTATTCAAATGTGCCAAGAGGAACATTTAGCGGCATAATACATTGTCATAAAATAAAAGTATTAATATTTTATAATAATAATATATAGCTGTCTGATTATGGAATTTATAGTGTGAAATTAAATTTAAAATATTCAAAACATAACTAAATAAAGTAAATAAACATTTAAGACGTCATATAACTAATTAGAAATTGTAATGTATGTAGATACCCATTGTATATTCTACATTATTATTTGTTATAAATTATATCATTCAGAAATTAAATATTATATACAGATGATTGTGTATATATGTATAATTACTTTGTCTTTGGCTTCAATATCACACTTCGCATTTATTAGCATCTCCATTATTTCAGTATTTCCTCTTGAAGATGCCCAGTGAATAGGAGCTCTGCCATACTGTAAGTGAAATAAAATATTATTGTATATTAATATTAATAATTTATTGTAAATAAATTATTATATTCAACTACATCAAACCTAGAGAGGCTTCTTGTAACCAATATTTAAAAAAGCTATGTACACCTAATTTATAATGCAACGTTAATTGCGCTGTAGTTATACATTTTATTTATTAAACAATGGTGTTCTACAACCATCAACCACTATGGTCTTACCATATAGGGTGCTGCTAAGAACACCAATAAAAGAACCATACAAGTTTTCCAAAATATCTGCCTTCGCTTAATCCGGTAGGAACTTCTTGGTTCATCTCTAACGAAACCCTAAAACCCGCTCTCAAAATATGTTCGATCAATTAAACGGCTACAAATTGTTACGGACATTATTTTCATACAAAATGTCAATCAAATTTCAACCAGCTTAACAGTCATCAACCTTCCAAACCAACCTAACGTCTCAAACGGAGAGATGACTACAGAGGTGCCATGACCTGGACATTTAAATAATTTAAAACCATTAGGTGTTTCGATTGAGTGACTTCCATTCACGTGTTTTTCTTTTGTTTTTCGTTACGTCTATAGTTAACCGTAAATAATTAACTTATAGTACATTACTTAATACATTTGAACTTTTCAAAAATAAAAATAATTTTCTTTAAAAAAAAATTTAATTAATGATGTTTCACGAGCATATATCATACATATAGCTTCGCAGAATACAAGTACTTCGTTTTCAAGTAACTATTCAGCAAATTAATTTTCATACCACTTATTCAAAATAAGTAGGTAATATTCACATAATATTTATTACAATATTATTAATTGTGATTAGTAAACATATGTCTGTGGCTAATTTCTTAAACGGATCTTCGGGTTTTATTAGCTAAAATAATAATAAAAGAAACGAAAAGAAGAATATAAAAGATAAAATCATTGCCCATAAACTGAAAACCAGCACATCCGTGAAACGGTTTTAAGACTCTAACGCGTCTCTCAAAACCACAAAGGTTTAGAGAAAAATGTCAAATGCTATATAGCTTACTTTTATCCCAGATTATCCAAGGTAAGTTAGACACTAAAACCTATAAGGTTAAATTTCCCCCATCTTTTATTTTTACTTTATTAAAAATAAACAGCATAAACAGCACGATAATAAATCCACGACATATAAGTACTTACAATTAAAATAAAAACCACTTAATGCATTTCATAGAATTTATTGAATACCATAATATTATAATAGGTATATAAAGGTAAAAAATGATAAAAAGTTAGAGTGAGTTAATTATTTAATAAATTGTTAATAATTTATAGTTATTTATTGAAAAGTTTACCATTTATTATAAGACCATTTTTCATATTATTATGTGCGTATTTAGTACTAAATTATTTGAACTATTGACCCATAATAATATATATTATCTTGGTAATTTCATTACATACTGTTGTTTTTCACTGTCCATAAAATCCATAAATTTGCATATTTAAGCAGAATTTGAAAGTGAAAGATTATTATTATTACTATGAATTTTAATTTATAACTATCGAAAGTTTTACATATTATACTAATGATTTCATTAGTTAATATTCAAAATAATATTTCAGTTTTTAAACCGTTTATACTTTATATAGTGGTTATTGCTTATCTTGTTATTTTAAAATATAAAATTCCCTACGATTTGGTTTATGCTCTTCAGAAAAGCAATAGGTATAATGAACCAAGTACCTCAAGATTTAAATTATGTACTTTTCAATTTATTATTCTGTCCTCAGATTTTAGAAAAAAATAATTTAAATATTATACATTTGATTTTTTTATATGAACAGTTCTAAAATGTAAACATTATCCATCGGATTAAGTACGTATTTATTTCTAATCATTATTTTCTTGAAATCATAATTTTTCAATCTAACCGTTCAGGGTACAAAAAATAAAAATAAATGTGCTGAAGTATTTATTATAATATACATATTGATTATAAAATATTTAATATCTTTATAACATAATGGAGATGGGTACATATTTGTTTATCTTAAGTTTCGTGTTTGATGTCATGTTTCTATCATATTATACGAAATAGCAATAAAGGCTCATCCCAGTACCTAAGAGGGCTAGGTAAGGTATGATACTAAAAAGTTTATTTCTTATATTATTTACATAAACGATTCCGTTATATACACCGTACGATTATGAGTATTGCAAACTCAAACTGCCGGCCAAAATTCAACTAAGACATTTATTTATGTCGTTGAATTCGTTTTCGGTGGTGGCGGACGCACTGTGAATACCTACGTAGCGAAACACCGGTTACTTAGCACGAAAAACAGACCCACAATCCCTATTTAAGCTGAGCGTTGATAATGTGCGTGCGATCGACCGTCAAATTAAGGTCGGTCGGCCAATCACGGCGAATATTGACCTAGGTAATTGAAATTGTTGTTTATAATTATTTTTTTTTTTTTACTCGTCTTGCACGTCTTTTTTAAGCCATGTTTAGCAGAAGCATATTCACACACACACACACACACACACACACACACACACACACACACACACACACACATAATAGCTAAGCACTTAGGACGATACCAATTAATGTATACAGTGATGTGTACAACACGACCGTACTTTAAAGTCGTACTAGAGAATTTAGCTGAAAATATTATGCTCTCACTGCACTCTGTGGATTATTTTTAATTAGAAGCGAACCAAGTTTAACGAAGTTGGTTGCCACCGTAATTCACGACGACATCATACGATGTGTTATACATTTGCTTATAAACGACGAAATCTTTTGGCCATCAGCTGCCACCGTATTATAGGTAGATACCTACTGAGTGAACCGTTTCATTTGGTTTATGTATTTTCAAAACACGTGAACTGTAATTTAACTATTGATTAATGACATATAATATCAAATAGTAGCCATTACGTAGAGTAAGTATACTATTTCCCCTATTCACTAATATACATTTATTAAACAATGTTACGTAGGAGTACAAAGAAAGTTTAACGTAACGTGATCGTTTCATTATGTTTTGTATATTTTAACTGTGATTTATTTTGTTGCTCATACCTGTAAAGATAGCACGATAGAGAATTAATGACGCGTACAACTACTTATATTCCGAAATACCACCGTATTATTTTACCTTATAAATTACGTAGGTATTTCAAGCTTTTTGAATTAATAACACGTAAATACTGTACATCTTTATTTTAAGTTTTCGAGTTAATGGAATTCCACGAGTAGAGAATTATTTATTGCACATGCGGAAAACAATACTATTATTTGATTACAAACTTCAATTATACTTTCAATAATTGATTTGTTAAATCATTTAAATGTTAAATGAAAATCTGGACGGGACACAACGGCTGCATATTTGATCACTCATCTCATTTCAATCATCTGGCGTAACATAATGTTGTACAATAATCCATCACATTTAAAAATCAATTCTCTAGCAATATAGAGTTAAAACCTCATTTGTTTAAATTTTTTTTTATTATTATCTTTTGTATAGCTTTTGTTTTCTCTTACATTTAAAGAGGAGCTATTGAATAAACTGAAAAGTTATGCCTACAAAGCACCACAAATTTACAAATTGTATGCATAATATGATAATTTTTATATTTGGAGTTTTTTGTCTAAAAGAAAAAAAGTGTCAAATGAAAATAAAAATTACCATGGAACTATTATATTAATTCCTCAGTTATCATTTTCCAACCTAGAGTTTAAAACACATTGTTGTTAAAATCAATAGTTCCTTTGTTCTGTGGAGGATCTATAAAATAAGAATAAAGAAGGTATTGAAAAACTTTGAGTTTAGAAAACAAATAAAAATTCATATTTTAAAGTTGTTTAAAAGTGGTGACATATTGTTTTTTGTTTATTAAAATGTAAGTCGGTATACTTTTATATTATTTTAGAAGTATAACGTACATACAATATGAACCAAATATGATGATAATATAAAAATGTTCATATTTTAGGATTTTTATTATTTTAGAAATAAAACAGTTATCGGATATTTAGTAAAAAAAAAAAAATTGAAAATCGAATTGACAAGTTAATGAAGTATTGTTATGAATAAAATAAAATATATCATAATATAACTATATATAAAATATCAAATAATATCACATATAAAGTACTCGAATACAGTAAATGCTGTAAATAAACAAATATATTGTATTAATATATTGTTTACTATAAATCTAACATCATCATAGCTGATACATATTTTTTTAATAACATTTTTTACGATGTACAACGCTGTATTTTAACATGACAAACAACATAACCTAAAGTAACATATACCAATACTCCCATACTATAATAATTCTACGAAAGTAAGTGAAAACAATTTTCAAAATAATGGATTCTAGAATTCTGATTGGAACAATCCGTAGAATCTTGACTTTAAACCATGTTGTTCTTATCTACAGAATTTGATAAAACATATCTATTTTACATATTATATGGGTTACTATCTCGTTTAAATAGAATACGATAAGTATACATCGTCAGCGATAACCGATTGAAAATAAATCGAAAATGTAATATAAAATATTCAAATCCAACTTTTTTGACCATACAATATTATTTAATATATTGTTATGCCAGTGGTGGATAACAAACAAACATAATATTAATAATATCTTAACCACTGTTGATTCTTATTTGAAAACGTGTTCAGCATACATATTTCATGTTGTCGTATTATACACGATCCGTGTACTAGAAACGTTCGTGAATAATATTACGAATGTTACGAAAATTACCCCAACATTTATAAGATTCTTAAATTATCTTGGGTGATATAATAATATGATATATTTATTATATAATATATTTGGAAGCACGTGCTCTGGTACCAGAGTAGGTATATTATGGCAAATGTAAAGGCGTTTTAATAACTGTCAGGAGCCGTTCTGACTACCCGTTGGCTCCAGCTGTTTTGGAGCCACCGGTAAATCCGAATTTGGTGGTAAAAATGTGATCTGGATGCTTGTGAAGCTAGTGTTTTTTTTTATAAATATCTATATAATATATAAAATCCACATGCCACTCACTCACTGATCACTACATCTCAGAAACTACAAAACTTGAAATTTGAAGTTTGGAATTGTAGTTCCTAGATGTGCAATAAGAAAAGATTTTCCGAAATTCGCCTTTTAAATAGATGCTCAAACAAGGATCTTGAGAACCAAGAAGGAAATTTGAAATTTTATTTTTATTTATAATTAGTGGTCATTGGTTTAAGTCTTCAGATTATAATTGTTGTAAATTGTACCTAATAGTAGAAAATATGATTTATTTTTATATAAATGGTTGCCAATATGGTTACTTGGGTAGATGAGGTAAAGCATGCATCGAATTGTCTCGCTTATGGCCTCGAATAAACAAATTATATCTTAAAATAATAAATTTTAGAGTTTATTTACGAAATGATTCTTCTATAATTTAATAGTTGCCCACAAACTCAAAAACCACTCTACCGATTTTAACGAAAATTTTCAGAGATTTTTTTTAGAGTTACTATAAAATATAGTATATTATATAAAAGTGTAAAGAGAAATCCTGACTAGGTGGGTGGAGTAGGATTTACTGCAGTTATAATTCTGTAACACGTGTCCACATAATATCTATAATGATACGGCTCGAGTACGAACATCTTTGTTATATTGAGTGTTCGTCATGTAAAATTTACAACATTTAATGTTTATCAAAAAAGGAGAAACGGACGCACGACAGTGGTGTAGCGAGATTGCCTAACCAAGACGCCGTGTTATCATAATTGTTTTAATGTAATTCATAAAAAAACATAGATACGTATTATGAACATCCATGAAGTTGGCTCCTTGATATATTACTATACTAACCAGTTGTAAACAATTGTAAATTCAATCCACATATTCGTAAGTTATCGGAAAATGTAGAAATAAAATACAAAAGTCCGGGGTCCAAGTTCACGCAGAAAAATTTTTCCAAAAACAATTGCCAGTACGTACGAAAAACGCACATCAAAAGCGTTCACAGGTTTGCATGGGTTGGTTAGTGGTTTTTTTTTAAAGTATATTGATAAAATAATGCGCACCGGACAATAATGTGACTTTAAAAATATAATAATCAATACCGGTTCTAAAGGTCAAGGATGTTTTGGAAATATTGTTTAACAATTTAGAGAAATGAATCAGGTGGCTTAATTATATTTGTAGCTGATTTTATTTACATAGACAAATGGGTTACAATATTGTATATTTATCGCCAACCATTTATAATAAATGACATATTATATGTATGTCTGTTGAAAAAAACATTCGATATTATACCTGCGCGTGAAAAATGTATAATGTATAGATCGTTTTTCTTTTCTTTTTTTTTTATTGTTTTATTTCATTTTGACAGCTCGGCCGTTGGTACTATATTTACATTAATATCACACGCCGATATACGTTAAATCGAATTGAATATTTAAACACAAGACACGCATTTACAATATCGGGTTGTCTGTTTGGTCCAAACATTTAGATTGTATTCGTGACGTTTGGAATATCGACGGACCTTTTCCGTCTCGTCCGACACTTGTGTAATATAATAATATTATGCATGCCAGATGGCAGTGGTAGATGTTATTTTTGCTCATTTCATCGGAGGTATTTCTGAAACCTAAGGATTTAAAAATTCAGGATTCGTGTCAAATTTGATTTTCTCCTCCCCCGGTTTTTATTTCAGTTTTATCATCTCAATACTTATACATATTATACATTGTATGACGTTAAACCTATACAAGCCACTTATATTCGTCGCTTTCGTTTTGATTATTTTAGCATTATATTTTACCCGTGGTTTACAGCTTATCCTATGCAAAATTTGTTTTGAAAATATTATGTTGTTGGGTTCCAAGTATTTTCCCCAGCACGTCACGCCATTTTATAAACAGAAATGAACAGTTGTTAGATAAAACCTACCTCACCTTTATCTTATCTAGACAAAAAAGGAAATGGTTATCAGAGTGTCATCAATGATAACATATACGCCTGTCTAGATAAATTAGATTAAGCTATTCTCTAATTATCTCTCATTTTGATTAATGCTCTTCATTTTAGGAAACATTTAATGATGAATTTCGTTTTTCCTCAAAGAAAATTCTATTATTTATATTTAGGTTCTTATCACACTCTATCTTAATGAAAAATACTTATATATTTCTGTTGGAGTCGACAACTATGTAAGCTATAAAAAAAAAAAATACGATACTGCATTGTAGAACATAACATATTGTTATTCATTGTTTCTCTAGTGTATCGTGCGTACTGTAAGCATATTATACTATAGATAAATTATACACGAATTAAATGAGGCACAATAATAAAATTGGGACGAAATAATAATTTTCTAGTGTGATATGTATATATATATATATATTAGTACAAGAGTGTAAATAATACAATTATATAAGATATTCATGCGTGCATACGTTGCGTCGTTATTTGTTGAAAAATGTTTGTTTTTGTCATAATATTTCATACATATGTCTAGATAAAAAGTTATTTATTATATACATTCAAACATAAATATTTAACTGCATCTAGATGTATTTAAATTTTAAATATATTTTATGTATTTTTCGTTGTTATTAACCGTCCTCGACACTGCGGTTATAATCAGGTTTAGACTAAGAAGGGATGATTACCTGCAATTGTTAGTTTATGATAATATTATTGGTGTTTTTGTATACCTAACGTAATGTTTCCCTTAATCCATGTTCTATAAGTAATAATTATAGTTCGTATAGTTTTATTAGTACATTGCATAGGTTTAATTTGTATAAACATTTGCCTTTAATAGATAAGATATTATTAAGTATCGATTTTTTTTTTATGACGGTAATGGCTAAGATGCTATTAAGATATACTACGTGGTATATTGTGCTATGTTATTGATTATTATTATTCCTACCCTCTCATATACCTTCCTTATATACAAGAAGGGTCTTTGAGTATTCTTTGGTAAGTTCTTAACAGTTGTCTGGCATATGCTTTTAAGATACATTTTAAATAGTTCAGTTATTGTTTGTTGTTTGAGTAGTACTCTCAGATTTGTGTATTGATTTTGTCTGAGTGGGCCCGTGGAGATCTAATACTGTTTAATCCACTATTTTATGCTTAGAATTATAGGTTTAAGTGGTTTACTTTTTTTCGTCATTCATTTGCTCAGCCAACTTAGAAAGTTACTGGGCTAACTTTTCACGACGATTCTTATATTATGATTTGACAATACAATAGTAATTATTTTAAAATAATCATTGTAATAATCAACTGAATATGATCAATTAATATACTCCCATTTAGCCATATGGGTTGTATCAAATGCATGATATATGTTATGTGTGAATTGATATATAAAGTTTACAACTAGGTATATAAATATAGGTAACAGTTTATTGATTTTCTATTGGGACGAATGTGTATGTTAAAAATCAGGACGACTAGTAATAAATTATTGTTGAATTAAATGAAGCAAACCCGTTTTAATTTTTTGCCTGATTATTAAACAGCTTATATTTTTAAAGATTCACGACTGATAAATTCTAATAAAACTTGATGGGTGTTAAAAAAAATAATAAATAATAACAGAGAAAACAAAATTAATAACCATAACCATAATTACGAGCTTTGCAGTTTTAAGTTCATGGGTAATTTGGTTTGATAATTTTCACGATGGCACATAGAGACATTTTTAATAACTACTATTGAATCACAAAATAAAAATAAAAATCAATAAAACTTCAACAAATATTACGTTAAAGGCAACAGGGATTTGACAACACGAGGTATCCCACGGTGCAATGACTTTATATAATAATAGTGAAAACAATTGGAAATCCGAAATACTACTTTCAAAAAAGTTTCAAACGCACCATGGGATACTCGGAAAATTTAAAGATTAATAACACTGTATCAAATTCAATCGAAAACAATAATACATTATTTTTACAACATAACTATATAATATAGACATTAGAAATTCAAACGATGGTAAATAATTGAAAACGTTTCTATGCTATAATGCAGTTCGTATGTATTAGTTTAATAATTTAATACAAACTTAATTCTTATACACATATCTTGACTCACACAAGACAATCGGATTAGTGATAATACCATACATTTTACATTATATGACGCATTCAATAGTTGAACAATTATAAATAGAAAAATAGCATATATTTTTGTTACTCCATGAGATGACCAAAACGTACTAACAAATTTAAAAATTAATGTTTCTTGTATAAGCCGGCCGGTAATATTATTAGATGGATTTCTATACAAAATGTTCATTTTTATTTTGTTTTAATGAAGTTTGTTAATTTAAATTATATGTTGATTAATTGATAGTCGTTTTATACATTATATAAAAAGAAAAAAGGATTCCGAAATTAAAGCTTTAATGTTTAAGTATTTCAAACACGTTCCAGTTTACATTTTCAATGTCTCGGAGATACCATAAATAATAATGTTATTTTTAAAAATTTCGTCTGCTGTGTTCATTAATATAAATTTGGGAAATGTTTTATTTTCACGGCTACGGGTTCTTAATGTTTGTGAATAGGAATTTACACCTTAAAACGTACAAGACATAAACTAGCACAATTTTGACGGATCGGATATGAATATGATTAAGGCCGTATCAAATTTAGATTCATATTTAATATTTTTGTTAAGTATAAATAAAAGTATTATTTTAATAACTCTGTCAAATTTCTGATGACAAAACAAATTAGCATTTTAATAATTCTGCAGAGAGTTATGGGTTCTATATTTTAAGAATGGCACAAAATACTTAATAGTATTATAGATTTTGCTTTAGCAAAACATTTTTATTGTGTTGTAATATGAGTATTTGCAGTATTTCAAACACGATTATTATTAGATATTATTTAAAATTAATTTCTAGCAACTGATTAGTACCATTATATTGTTCATCAAATGTAATAATATTATATTATTTAAATTGTTAGAACTCGTGAATTATAAATCATCGTTATTTTTAAGAATAATGAATATAATAATATTTCATCACATTTATGCTTAATATTAAACAAATATTAAGGTATACTCACATTATTTCGGGAGTTTACATCTAATGGTTCTTTGATTACTCTTTTTACGGCATCTGGGTCATTTTTTATAACAGCTTCATGTAACAAAAGTTCGTTTTTAAGTACTGAAATGAATATAAAACATATGATTTAGTGGATACAGCATAATGGAAATTATTTATTTAATAAATATACTTGAAATTATAATCAAAGTACATAATTAATTATTTTTAATTTAAACAAAAATATTGTGATGGGTAAATTCAGTTTTAAATATCACAATTTAAGCGTGGGGACAAAGAGTGGTCAAATATGGAATTCACGAATAAGTACCGATAATTAGCATATAATATTATAATTTTTTTGTAATCTGTACATTTAAAATTGTTATTTTGCAATTATGAAAAATATGTTATAATTACCGCATCAAAACCGATGTAAAAATAATGATTTTTAATGTTAATCAAATTTCAAACTTTTTACACTATATAATAATATTGTATAGTTTGGTTTCACGAGTTTATATGTTATATTGTTTTCAACAATTAAATGCTACACACTATGTGATCGTTTGATAGTAAATATTATGCTTAACAGTAATATTTTAATACTACCATAAAATATACATAGTATATGCGTTTATGTTTTTTTTTTTTTTTTAGGTGTTTCTTAACTGTTCATTACTTACAGCTTTGAAGCCAATTTAAAGACTAAATTAGTCTAGTTTGACTATTTTCAACACGAATTCTAGTGATACCTAAGCGTATTATGCGATTGATTTTACTATAGTAAGTGCTAAACGTTTTGTATCAACACTATTGTTATGTCCGATTGTATTGAAATTACGACACGGCATAAGTTACAACGTCTACGTTCCTAACCATGGGGTTTGATTTATGCATAAATCGGATTATTATTTTTTTTTTTTTTTAAATATAAATCACATTCATATAATATTATATATTATTATTATTATTATTATATAAAATATAATACGAACCATTGCTCGTCCGACGACATCCTACTTCAGTTGGTGGCTCTGGATTTTCTTCACCACCACCCATGGATACTCGTCTTAACACCACACAGTCGTCTACCCTGAGCATATTATTACCGGCATTACCCGGAGTGCATCTGAAATCAATACACACACGCACAACGTTTAATATTATTAACAGTGCTATGTATTTAAACATTTGGGCCAAAATAGTATATTATTATTATACGAGCTTTTGAAATGTATATAGACGATAGCAAATATCGTAATATTATGAAAGCGCTCGCATACGGTAAACGATCGCAAACCGAACTGCTTTTACGCGTCTCTATATCATATTATTATTATCTAAGCCGATAATAATATTATTTCACTTGCGCAAATATTTATCGAGGGCGAATCACCGCCAATCGTCGTGGTTATATAATATAACGACGATGATAATAATATTGTCATTATGTACACGCGTGAAACAGAAATAAATATAATATTTATGTAATTTAAGATTTTTTTATTTTGTTTTAACTCGTTATGCAATAATTGATGCATAATTGCAAACGACAAATTAAAAACGTCAGTTCGTTTTCATAATAATATAAAATAGATATTTTATAGAATGTAAAAAAATTTACGTATAATAATATTTTTATGTAGTGTATTAATATTGTATGACGTATTAGGTATATTATGTTATACAATTCGCCTACTGCACAACAGCGAATAAAAAACCGCACATAATAATATATTATTTAGTTGCATATTTCATAATATTGAATTATATTATCACTCACAATGTTTACCAATAATCATTATTACGGTAAACAAAAACGTATATAATTCGTTTTATGCGATGGAGATAATTAAAAATAAAAGTGACTCAGTTAAAATCCTTAAAGCATTGCAGTTATTTCTTGAAACCCAGTCATAACAGAACATTGCCCGATAAAAATATTTTTTCATTGTCTTCCATTTGGGGGTACCTATTAAAATAAACAAAAACCCGTCATAACACGAAGAATGCTACAACAAATAGTGATGTTCGTTTTTTTTTGTCCTAGTAAAAACACCGGTTATAAAATATGGTAACATTAAACGAAAACACAATTTCACCTAATCGTACATGACGCGTAACATATTACAACGGCTATGAAAATTGTATTTGTTCTACTGTAAAAATCGTAATATTGTTTTTTTTTTTCTCGGTAAAAAGGTGCACATTGTACAAACAGTTTTGAAAATTGTTTACGGCATAGTAATAATATTGTTTTTGATATTATCTCATTTGTTGTTATCGGCCTTGTTTTATACTATGAAACATGAATATAATAAGACAATACAATACCTAGATATATTATTATCGTAATAGTACCCAATTATTTTACATAATATAGGTACAAATATCCAAACATAATGTACGTAACCATTAACCAATGGTAGCTCATTATTTTTATATATTGGTTGCCTCAATAATTTGTTAGTATAGAATCAAATAGCCAATAGGAGGGTCCTGTCAGTAAATAATTTACGTAATAATTTTTTTGTTTTGTAAAGCTTTTAAATCACATCCTATTGTTATAATTTATTGAGAGACGTAACAATTGTAACCATTCTAAAATGCGTGTACCATATTCGAAATTTAAAACTAAAAGTTAAGTAATATAATACTAAAACGTATATTCGAGAGGCCATTATTTGTTTTCCTTCTCTGACCAACATATTAAATTTGCATTCAGCCATCGCCTTGTGTTGTTACCAACAACATAATAATGGATTGACCTATTATCAAACTTAAGCCCGGAAATATTAACCGTGTATGTAGATGCGTTGGTCTTTTCGATTTAAAATTTTTTTTATGCGAGTTATGATTTTATTATTTAATGTATAAACATTTGAAAATGATCATATTATAATATATCGTAGAAAATCGAAATATCATTAAAAGGCCAATGAGGCAACGAGTATATACATCGCTTTCATGGCTTTAAGGGTTCTGCTAGCTTTCAAAATGTTCCCTATGTTGCACATAGGTCAGAGAGAGAACAAAATATAGTGCACTGACATCTTCTTAATTGAAATGCACTTAAATACATTGGTTTAAAAGAGTGGTGATTTAATGTTTTTTACAGCTTTTTAATTTAACTCAATGTAAATACTAAATAGTATAAAATGTTTAATATAAAAATTTAAAATAATACTCATTTTAGTAATTAATACTGTTGTATTTTGAAGTATGCACTTAGTTTGAAGTATTTTAAAATACCTACTTCAGGCGATGTATATATATTTACATGACAATATGGTATACAATGGCGATTTTTTTGTTATTCAGCAGTTTTATGATCGTATACTCAAAACTACTTAGAAAAAAAAAATAAAGATATAATCTAATTTTCTCTTCAGACTTTAATCAGACAATATAAAAGAAAAATGAAAAAAAAAACATAGATTAAAATGGTGTCGTGAATTATATAAAAATGTCACACTTATGTTTTACTGTACATACCCTGTTCCATGTTTGGCTAATATAATATTAATATTGCAGACCCACAATGTTGACTAAATTAAAAACCATTTCTAACAATCAAAATTTAATAACAACTTGAAAAGTAAGCGAAAACCCTATACGAGTAAAATTAATGGTTTATCGACGTACAAAATATATGTACAGTAAAACATCTTTATAACGGAAACGCTCGGTACCAACTGATTTTTGAAAAATCACATTTCCGTTATGAAGGAGTTTCCGTCACGAGGAGGCTAAAATATACAGGACATAGGTTATGCGGGACTGTTGTTATTTTTCGTTGTGACGAGATTTCCGTCTTAAGGGCGTCCATTATAAGGACATTTTACTGTATTACAATTTACAACGTAATACGACGTAAGTACCTAGTAAACCGGTATAGGTATAATGTACAGTTTATCGTACCGTGTACTATGTATAATATACTATAATACTATTATCTACTATATTTTTATTTTATTATTTATGGCACTTGAATTATTAATTTGGCTAACAATTCCAATCGCACAGTTATATCTGGCAGATTATTGTTGAATATGACAATGCAACGAATAAAATAAACAGATAATTTTGTCTTCTTAGTAGAGGAGACTGCAGTAGTGGTGCAGCATAATATAGCGGTGTACACTGTGTTTATTATACAGAGTATAGCTTTATTTTATTTTGTCTGTTTGTGTGCGTTACACTCCATAACTTTATACGATCTTGGCATATCTTACTATTATATTAGTGCCTGTATATTAGATGGCCCAGTGGTATATTCATCCATTTCGTTTTAATCATAACATTTTCACGATAAGTCCCTCTGCACAAGATACACGGTAGCTGGTATTGTGATGGTTGTAATTCGTGTTTTCGCTATTATATAATATCATATTCCGCCGTATAACATTCGTCGTAATTCAGATAGCGCATACATAGTTTAAATAATTAAACGTTATAATATTATTATGCTCTCATTCACACGAGACGGTATCACATGGCCAAATCCAATAACAACAGTATATAATAGGCAATAAGCATCTCAATTCGATTACTTGTGTAAATACACTACACAAACTATAAAGTTATGCACTTCGTTAGGTACCTAATTAAATCATTTCCAAGCCAATATTATAGAGATTAGATATTTAGTTGTTTCTTTTTACATTTTTTTTTTTTAAATACTGACATCTAACGTAAAAAGTTTAATTTGCTTGCACCCACTGACAGTCCGATACTATTATTATGTCTGTATGATTTCTGCGTTATTGGTGACAATTGTGCTACGAATATTGACAACGGATTAATTAATAGAGACTTTAATACGATCTTAAAGATATTTTTACTACAATTATCGTGGCATTTTCAATTGATGCATAATCACGATTATACTTGGTGGAAAATATTGTTTAGTTTTCTATGTAATTTCCCTGTAGAATCGTCAAATAATAAAATGTTTTTTTGCTAAAAAAGAATTAAACATTATCTAAATTTGGTAAAGCACTTATTTTATTTATTTTATTTTAATTTATTCTTCAAGAAGATAATGGGCCCCACTGAACATGTTCGTGTGGCGGCCCATGAGTTCACAATTTGAAATATAAATACATTAAATAGTTCTTATAAATTAAATAGTTAAAATTTGTAGTATACATTTATCACATAGCTAACTATAATATTAATAATATAATATAAGTAAATATATATTTTATTTTATTTATTTATATAATATAGCATTATGTGAAAAAATTGTGTAGTTAAATAATGCAATATAATATGGTAATATAAAACTAAAATTAACAATAATTACTAAAGTCGTACAACTTATATTTTGAGTATCTTAAGTTGCCTAAAAAAAATTGTATCTATACATACATAAAAAATAAAATAATCACATTTTCAATCAAAAATAATATTAATGTATATTTAAGCAAGATATTCAAGCCTCAGAAAAAAAAATATTGACAGTTATAACAACGTCTTATTATTAAAAACAAAATTCTATAATATTTATTCTGTATTCAACAAATGAAACACAAAATTGACAGTTTGGTTTTAGCTATTGCTAACTGTTATCAGACTTTACTTATGTTAGTAATTCAAAAAATATTAAATTAAATCAATCATATTTATGAGAAAGATGTAAACCGTACGGTTTAAAAATAGCTATTGTAAAACTGTTATATAATAAAATAACTATGACTCTCTACAAACAAACATCGTATTTGATCACTGAAAATCATAAACTGGGATATAAGCAGTAATAATAAATTTCCTTTTATTATACCTATATATTATATTAGATAGTATTTTTTGTTTTTAACAATTGTAGTACCCACTTATATGTAATTTTTTTTCGAGAATTACACATTGACGTTTTTCTGGTGATACAATTTTATTTACGAACAATAGCAGGTATACCGTTGTAGGTTTGTACAAATTTATTTTCTTTCTTATAATGCAAATAATGATTATATATGGTGAAATGAAATACCATTATTTACATTTGACCGTCTAGACATTTAGTAATTATGTTCATAAATAGAAAAATCAAACGATACCGTCTATATTGTGACATTATTTATATTATTTCCTACAAACATTAAATATACATAATATATAATATGATCTTAGTATGAAAATAATATAGTTAATATATTTTATATAAAGCTTTAATCTACCCACTCATAATTATTATAATACGAATATTATGCATAGAAACTATTTTACAACAATGTGAGTGCGTCTTTTTTTAAAGATTTTTAACTTGTCAATTTTTTTGTCAGTGTTTACGGTTGAAATGGGGACGAATATAATATAAGAGACGTGCAATTCCATTATTACCGTATATTAGCATCATTATCAACTGATTTTACCCAGTCGACTATTACGAAATATTGAAATGTATTATGTATATTATATTATTATCAATTTATAGTGTAATGAGTACAATACATTGTCATAATAGTGTTTAATATTATACCATTTACCAGTGGTATTACCATAATTTACCGTCGTTGCTGCACTTGTGGACGTGTTCAAACACACTCGGACATATTATTATTATCATTAAACAGTACGGAAACAGAAAGCATTCGTAATTGGAAACTACTTGGCTGTAGTACGCGTATGTTCATCATATTGAACGTCATTGTATTGTATTCGCAGACATGTGACGCATATGCACTTCACCATTATATCAGCGTGCATCGTGTACAAGTAGGATCTATATAATACACGTACATTATGTTACGGTATACTAGGTTAATATATTGGTACGCATATTACACTATAATGTGTACGAATTGATGAGGGTTATTGCGTTGAATATATTATATTATATATACATGCAATATGTCTGCTGCACGGGAATCGTTGCACAGAATCACTTATAAATTATGTAATAGCAATAACGTCGTATACATGCGTGATATTTGTGCAGCATGAATCGTAAACGTATTGAAACTATTTACTTTTTACCGATGCACACACAGTAAAATGTAAAACTGTTTATAGAAAAAATATTACATAGGTACACATTTTAAAACGTACCTATATTATACATAAAGTGGTCGACAACTGACAGTCGTGACAATCGAGGAAAGTCATAGGCAGAGAAAAAATATAAACCGCGTGAAACATAAAATCGGTGATTATACGAAATATTTTTTTGACAATGTCTTTAGGTATAAGCAGTGGCGTACGCTGGGGGGGAGGGGGGGGGGCTAACCGGCTGGTATAACAGCGCACCCACTAGGTATATACTGTTTTATTTTAATTTCACATCCAATATTTGTTCTTTTTATAATAGCTTTGATAAACTTCCAAAGAGCTGGAAGGCATGAACCAACTGATGTGTATTAAAACCCCTATCCACCTTTCAGTATAATTATATTTTGTTCTTGGCATACCATTCTGAGTTGCGGTAAAGTATAGGTATTATAGTTTCATAATTTAATCATAAATCTAAGGTTTCTCTATTTTCTTCTATTTGGTCGACCGATCCAAATGTCTTCCAACTTACGATTGGAGGACAGTGATTGATAAATATCTTCATTATTGAGATAAATATGTTGTTGTATAGTATTTGAAAAGCACCAGTGACGTCATTTTCCGGAATCAAAGCCATTGATCACCTAATGAGCCAACGTAGATGTAAATTTCAAATTTCTAATGCAAATTAGTGCAAAAAAACTGTCATTGTGGTTTTCATATTCAAATTAATTTAATTAATATGTTGATCTTTGATTCCCGGAAATAACTTTTTGTGTGAGCTCCGAATTGTGTGTGCCATTTTAACGAAAATTACAGTAATATTTAGTTTTTTTTTGACACATGGGTAGTGACTATTTTATGAAATAGAGGAGAGGGTGATTTAAATGTTCTATCAGTAAACCAATGTTCAGATTCAGCTAACAGTTCAAATACTTTTTTTTGTGATAATATTAAAACTCTATTTTCAATGTAATTTAACAAAAACTGACTACCATCGATAGTTTTTGATTAACAGTCGGGTATGTTAATTTATAATAATGGAATATATTAAATATAAACATTAGGTTCTAACTTGACATTCCCTGACCATTAACTGTTTGTACGGTCTTGTAAAAAAAATAGTCAAATAAAATATACTTACGAATTGTATTAGGTTTTTTAGCAGTCGTATACATTTATTGATCTCCATTTTATGGTTTATTTCTCAGTTGCTATAACTTTAATTATTGTGATGTATTTATAACACTAGACAAAATAAATAATAATTTATAATTCTAAAAATACAATTAAATTGTCTTTAAATATAATATATAAATTCAAAATTAATTAGAACTGATTAATATATTTTTCTGATGTATCTTATTACCTACAAATTGACCTATCCATTTTAACTAATTAATATACTTGCACGTTTTTTTTTTTAATAATGCAATTGCTTTCAATCTTTTAAAATTTGAATAACTATTAGTTTGTATAATTTAAATTTTATTAAAAAATGATTAATAACATATATTTTCAAGCTTAAAATTGTATGAACTTTAACTAAATTTATTAATATTTGTATTGTATTCTATTATTGTTTTAAAATATATTATATATTAAACTTATCAGGTGGCACCGCTGGGAGCCTTTCTATTCTTACCTAAATGCCAATGTCAATTTTTTCATCAGACTTACTTATTATACCATGTTTTGTATATATTGTAAATATTATATTGTTTTATAAATAAAAAAAAGTTGTTTATAAAATTAGAAAAAAATTAATATAAATATTATGTTACTTATTATAATGCCAAACGTCAGTCATCGTGTATTTCAGCATAACACTTATTAAATATCTAAAAAGAACATTTTATAGTTGTTGGTTTTAAATAATTTAAATCATCCAAATTAATTGAGTATTATACACTATGTGTATCTAAACGCAAAGTATGTATAACAGAATAGTATATTTTTATTTTGTTTCGGATATAATATAATGCCTATTAAATTATTAATTTGTTTTCAAATAATTTAGAATCATTATTTGTATTATTTAAACGCAAACACAATCGATGTCTGATAGTGTTTTGTTTAAGTTTCTTCACAAAGTGGCTTCACCATAATGTTATCAGCTATCGTTTTAATAATTGATATGTCGTGGTGAATTCCTACATAATATCACCCTATCTAAACAATAAACTTTTACCTATAGGTAACCTGTAGGTATTCAATTTTAGATTTCTATTGTTCTTGTTTGATTTTAAATCGCATACATAGAGTATTTCTATTGATTATATATTATGTTGTACAGTAAATTCTCAATGGTATTATATAATAATATGTGAATAGTAATTTATATGTATAGTTTTATTTGTACATTTCAAGAAGATTGCATATAATAATATTATATATATTGTTAAAAGTTAGGTCTTAAGTATAGGTTTCAGTACGCATATAATGTTATTTTAGTTTAGGAACAGAGATGCAATTGATTTTCTTATTCAATACGCATAACGAAATCAAATGGATTTATCAATTCACATGAGAACAATAATTTCAAGAAGTCTTCTATTGTGTTTTGTATTCATGGTATCGTATAAGAGAGGGAACTACAGAAGGTAATGCGTATTACTTAGTTTAGGAAATTATTTTTTATAATTTTTGTTTTAGCGATTTTATTTTTAAATGTCGGCCCATACGTCTTTTGTTTTCAATTCTGAAGCAGCATAATTTACTGAACAATTCAATGCGTATAAATATGAAATACTAAATAAATACCAATAATTTTAATTTTAATTTTGTTTAAAACTTTATAACTATTTCCAGACGATGAGTGATAGGACATAACCCTAAACTATATTGTGGCGCATTATTATTATTAAAATTAATATTATTTCACATTACATTTTAATAAAATAATTAACTAGGTATTTTGTTCACCGACATGAACAAAAAATATGTGGCTTCAGAATATTGAATTAAAAACATGAGTATGATTTTTGCGTATAATTTTCCACTGAGTTCGATGCCATAAAAATGTTTCACACTTGCAACGTGCCGAATTTCACACGGAAAATGTAATGAAATAATTTTAATAGCATCATAAAAATATATATTCAAATATTTTACTATACTACAAAGAACAAATTAAATATTGTTATAATTCACCATAAACGTTTGTTTAAGTCAGTATAGCGTTTGATATAATATTAGTTGTAAGAATTTGTTATTTTAAACCTTACAGCTGTTTTATGAAACTAAAAACGATTTTTTTTACTACCTATTTAGTTAATATAATTGTTACCATACTATACCTCAACTATTGTATTTTAGTTTGTACGCGTATCACGAATTACCACCTAAACAACTATATTATATTATTATATACCACTTATAAGCATAATATATTATTATAATTATTGAAACATAAAATATAATCATATATTTTCCAGTAAAAAGGAATCACTCGATATTTATTGTTTATCATATTCATGATTATTTTTATAACTGTAACCTGTTTTTATGATATTTTGATTTTTCGTATGGGTAACTAAAATAATAAAACTTTTCTCCCTATAAAATATGATATTATATTATATTATATTATAATATTAATATGTTTGGTATGTGGAAGTCACATTATTTGTGTACATTACACGACATACGATATTATACATTTTGTAGTTATATCGAACCAATACAGTTATTATTATTATCTACCTACGCATAGTACCTATCAAAGTGGTTACACCCGTAAATCGTAAATTTCGCATATCGCTGTGTTAAAATTGGAAATATCCTTCCGCAAAATAGATTGTGGGCAGTAGACAGATATACTAGATAAACTATTTCAAAACGCGCACCTTATCAGTATGCGATCGCAATATAATATGGTCAATGCCTAACCAGCACCCCCTCACCCCCTCGTACGTACACACATATTGTCGTTGTATTATTTATATATCGCGATAGTTCGTAAAAGCAGCTGTACCCGTTCTCCATATTAATATAACACTATATAGCTGTAATAACGAATAACGGTGCGCTTATATTATTGGATTATTATACAGAACGGTCAAACACATAATATTATTATTATTATTATTAAATATATCATCGTCCGCGGCTGACAATCGTATCGCGTGATGCGGTCGGCCCGACGAGGGTATAGTCGTTGCCGTCATTGGCAGTGTTGTCGTCACTCGTCCCTTTTGACAATCGAAAGTAAAACGTCGAAAAATAAATATATATCATCATTTGCCAACAACGAACGCCACACACCGCACGAGCGGCGTTATAATATATAATATTCGGCCCTCGAAGTTTCAGAACGGTTGGTGGTAACTTCAAAGGTCGAACAACGCGCCAACGGCAACACGCAAAGGGTTGATTCCGCCCCCCCCCCCCTGGGTTTGGCCGACGGATTCGTCGTATTCGTAATCGTCTACTATAATAGACCGACATCTGGTCCGGAAACATTCTCAAAAAAGAACGATAGGGAGCCGTCACATCAAAGAGATGACGATTTTGTGGACAACCCTGCTGCAATATGTCTCGTTTGGCCTAGACGCAGTAGTGTTGTGTATAGGTACTAAAATAATTGCATTACAATTATTATAATCTCTTCTTGTAGATGATAAAATCATCTCAGATGTCTCACGGCGGTACCTATATATTATCCACGAAGCCGTCATGAATTTCGTCGACGTGTTATATTATTTTCTACATAATATTATGTCGATAAATCTATCGAGAACAAAAATTAATTACATTTTTAAGCTCCGCTTAACATTCGCGTTACGCATAATATTACGTTTAAATCCCTACTGCAGACTCCGCCGTGACATATTATATAGTTACGTATCCTAGATTTTGTGCAGTTCTCATAATATTATACTATTTAGGTGGGTACACGTTTGGAAAACAGTATTTTTAAATTCTAAATTTTACACGTTCTTCACGGCTCTCCTAACTTAAACTGACGGCTAACTTTTAGCCAACTTTCACGTTAACAAATAACGTTTCATTCCTGCTATACTCATAACCAAAATACAGATACAGTGTTCAACATCAATTGTGAACTGTACGAAATACAGTGTAATAAGACACAACAGTCAAAAATAAGCAGTACAAAAAAAGCCATATAATTTTTGTATTTTTAATTCGTGAACTCCGATATCATACAACTTGCAACTAAATTGTTTTTGTTGTTTGCAGACATAAATCCATGCGTCACGAATCTTATTCTTATCGCTTTAATTACAATTTTATTTGAAGTAATCCACAACATCCAAGTATGTCGTATTCCACTATAACTTCTACTGACAAGATCTCAATTTTTTTTTTTAAAACCCTCAAAATTATATATTTAACTAAAATGGATTATTGAAAAAATAAACTTAATATGTACCTAAATAACTAATAATCTCTCGATGGAAGCCTTCAGAACCAGCCCTACTGTCAGCATTCCATGCTATGCTGGAGAACTCCCCCTCAATCTACTCAGATAAAAAGAGCTCCCAAATTACGGAATTAAAAGAAAAAGCACTCCAAACCACATTCAACCAACAAATAGAACGTTGCCAATAAAAAATTATTCACCACCCATACACGACATCTTCTTCAAACTAATAAATAACCTCAAGATACACACATCTGTCAAAAACAAAATCACATGTTCAAACCACCCCACTTGGCTTTGGCAAATCAAAATATCAATACCGAACTTCTACAACGAAGCAAACACGACACAAATCCTAACATTATCACCTCAAAATTGTATGAAATTATACAAGTCCAAGACCCATACTTCACCAAAATATATACGGATGCATCAAAATCCACTCATGGTGTCGGTTTTGCAATCTCCCAAAACAACATCACACTCCTTCACAAACTTCCACCTGAAACCAGTATATTCTCAGCTGAAACTCAAGCCATTTATGAAGCAACCATATTAGCCAAGAAGATCACCTCAAACCACACTTTAATTTTAAGCGATTCATTTAGCGCTCCAACAGCCCTCCAAACGAAATCACGCAAGATATCCAAAAAATACTGAAATCAACCTCAAAAAAATCGAACTTATGTGGGTGCCGTCACACATGGGAATAACTGGCAACGAAATATACTGCCAAAGCAGCTAACCTTGCTACCAGAATTATTATCCACCACCCAACAATTTCCGATCTACCGACCAATGACATCCAATCATCCATCAAACTCAAAATATATTCTAAATGGCAACATTTTTGGGATACTGTTTCTTCCACCAATAAACTTAAAATAACAAAAAAAGATACAAAGAAATGGAGCCCACCTTATCACCTTAACAGACGACAGGAAGTCGCAATCACAAGATGCAAAATCGGACACTCATTCCCAACTCACTCCTATCTCATCAACAAAAGTCCCCCACCTACTTGTGATGAATGCCACGCTGATCTCACTGTCCAACACATCATATTAGATTTCTCAAAATACCGTTACATAAGAAACCACCTGGGAATACCACTGAATATGGAAGAAGCACTAAATGAAAAAAATATCACTAAAATTATTACATTTCAAACCAATATTAACCTCAAAAATAAATTTTAACATTGTACAAATCTTGCTCCGTATTTTTAAGACCAATACAATTTGTAATTAATTTATTTTTTTTTCCTCTAACTTTACTTTTATCTCTTTTACACTAGGCCGGTAATGTTGAAGCCTTATTTCTAATAAAAAAAAATTAAAAAAAATTGTATACTGTATAGAGTGTAATGGATATTTATCTAATAACTGTTGAGGCTCAAATCATAAAGATAATTATAAAGATATAAATATAAGTATCATGTCTCTCGTATCAGGGACTAGTTAGGGTGGCTTGCACAAATTTGGACTGCTTGAAAACAATTTGGGCCGATAACTTATAAATATTTCTTTATTAGCTCAAAATTGTGCCGAATTTTCTGTTTCCCCAGAGCCAATTTTTATTACCAGTACGCCCCTACCTCGTGTAATACACATCCAATCTCGTCCTTATCCTACATTCAAAAATTCCATCGCACTTAATTTGGTGATTTTAACCCCCATACTCCCGAAAATGTAATAAACTAAGCAACATTGTTCTATTCGATATAAAATTCATTCATATAATGGAAAAAAATAATTCAGCAGTGAAAGGAATCTTTAAATGTATTGTATTTATTATGTATAATATACGTATGTATATTGTATAGTTACAACATGTTAAATTTCTTCAAATATCAGTGGACAGATATGAAGGGACTCCTTTGGACCATCAACAGTTGCTTCTCTGATAACACCGTCCTTTTCTAAATCGACCCCATTGACCCTAAAAAGCGCCATAAAAAGCTAAAGTGACGGACCATCGACTAGGTATTTAAAAAATAAAAACGAAAATGAAGTATCTTTGATTGTATTCCATAATACAATCAAGGGGTGGAACTTGAATCCAGAGTTGCTTTTCGGATGACGTGTTGAAATAACTGTGCTGTGGTGTATGATTATTGGTATCTGAATATTTTTTTTCTTGTACGATCTCAGGTTTATAAGATCCATCAAAATACTTATACATCGTCGAGCGCAAAATTCACATAATTTGTGATTTTTTTCATACTTCACGCAAATGGCATACTGAACAAAATAATAAGTAAAAAAAGAGGGAACGTCGGTAACCCCTCTGCTGTACAATTATATAGGTGTCGATTGTAAGTCGTCATTAAGTAAGCCATTGTAATGTACATATGTGTTGCATTTGAATTCTATGGTAAATCATTTCATACTAAAAACGATTCTGAGTGAAGACGGTTTGTCAGCCAAGTATATTTTATGATTAATATTTTATTTTGCTATCTATTTTTTTTCTTTGCCATTATTTTTTAGTTATTTTATTATTGGTAATATGGTAGGACGAATATTAATTTTACCGAAAACATTGAATGTATTAGGTATATTATTTTTATTACCTTTGAGTCAATATACCTTAGAATGATGTGAACAGGTTCGTAGTATAAAATATAGGCAATTGCTTAAAATTAATCAAAATGTTTTGAAAATGACATTGTGTATATAACATACGCATACGTAAAAGTTTCAAGCACCCACAGTTAATATTTTTATCAAAATGTATAACCACTAGATGAGATTTTCTATCAGAAACCACCCTCAAAGTTGAACATCGAAGCATCTGCTTATCTCAATCTTGCTCTGATTTTAAAATGATGACAGACAAAAAATAATATCATTATAAAATCAATACATTCATTGCTCCGCTCGGAATCTAAAATACGAAAAAAAATTACCTTTTATAATAAGTTGGACGACGATTCTTCTAGCCGTAAAAAAAACGTCAAACAACAATAGCGATTCCAATGATAACGACTAAGGTATTTTTGGAAAATATTCGAACAAATACAATACTATTACATACACATCGATCTCGGCACGTGTGTTGAAATGACAAGTTGTGACGCAAAAAAATTTGTCTTATAACAAACCAGCTCCTCTCCAGCTGCAATATCGGCATGTCGATGCACTTGGATCGAGGAAATAATATATTATACTGTTTGTATATACCCACCTATGTTACGTGATGATAATATAATACATCCGCTTATTACGATGGCGTATATAACAATATTCCGGATACTGCAACGATGATTCCCAGCCATGTACTTGGTCGGATTTATATCTCACGTGCAGTACCTACATGTTTTTGTCATCTGCAGGAAGTTTGGATATAACTATATTATATCCGATTCTCTGGGTCCCTTGAAGATCGTTATAAGCGGATTCTACTGTGCCGTTATTGTTTTTTTGATATTAAATAACGATAGAACATTTCCGCATTATTTTTATCTCGTGCACACATATTCCCTTATAGGTATATTTTCTCACTATTATAATGTACGTATCTCGGCTGTGTATATAGGGTGTAACAGGAAGATCTGACAAATGAAATAACTTTTGTTCTATAATCGATATTTGTTTATATATAATTTATTCACTTGCTCGCTATCGTATGGTTAAAACAATATTATTTTTGTATTTTTATATTGAAAACGGCAAATTTATAAATCTGGTTTTTAGAAAACTTTTGACTGTAAAAACATTTATCTAAAACAAGCGGTTTATTTTTATGATTTTTTAAAATGTCAAACATTTGATGTAGGTAAGACTCATTAATTTTAAAAGTAATAACTTTTTAAAAAAAATATTTAGATTTTAACGAGTACATTTTATTACATTATAGTATATTTTATTACAAAAAAAATAATATAAAAGTTTAACTTCATGACTTGAATAAATGTTTTTACTTTCAACATTTCGGATTCAAATATCGGATTTAAATTTTTTTTATTTATAATATTAAAAAATAAAAAACGTTGTAGGTACGTGCGTAGAGCGATCATCTATAAATGATAAAAAAAACAAAAACAAAATATTGATTAGAACAACAGTTATTTATAATAATTTGTCTGGTCTTCCCGTTACACCCTGTGTACAATCATAAAATATGGTTCCATTATTTATGACCTGGGGCGCCGGCCGTGTCGCTTACGCCGTATTATTATTGTATTGTATATTAGGCGTACGAGCGAGGCGACACGTTTTAATGCGAACATCGAACGGCTTCGTAAAACGTCGTTAAATAAGTTCACACAAGCTTTCGATGGAAATTATAATATGCACATACGATTGAGTTATGATACCACCGGTGTACAAACCCTTTGTTTTCCGAGATTTAGTGTTACAGTCTCGGGTACAACCACCGCGCCGTGTCGGTTTATTAAATTCATTTTCCTGTTTTCCCGTTTTAACGGCGTGCGCATATAGGACCGATCGAACGTCGACCGTGCGGCAATATATTGTTATCAAATAAAATTGTTATCGTTCTAATAATATTATTGCAAATATCGAATCACCCTATATGCAGTATAATATTATTATTTGTATTATTATTCCCTGTGGACGCGTAGACTCGACAGCGCGGCGGTGCGATATCGACAACGTGTACGATCTATTTATCCATAAAAATCTATGTCCAGTAGTAATTACAGGGTTTCGACATTAGTGCACAGTAAAAAATATCCCGAAAAAAAACTAGTTTTTTTAAATTTATTTAATTTTACAATTTTATTACCATCATAATAATATTATATTATACAAGACACAAGTACCCACATTGTATTATAGGTACTTCCAACAAAAAAATCAACCGAGTGAGAGGCAGTGTGAACCACCCGCGCCCACTCTATAATATGCCCCTGAAACTCAATAAAATAACAACGATATGAAAACAATATCGGACGTGATTATAACAATAATACTGTACATAAGTGAAGCAATGTTTTTTACGTAACGTATTAAATTTCAATGTTCCAAACCGATCGCAAAAAATGTCACATATATCATGATAATATAATGTGCAGGATATAGTTATTATTATATGAATTTTGAAAATAAATGTTTGACGTTGTCATCATTATGACGCCGAATAGAAACTGAGATCTAGTGAGTGTTAACTTTCTTTTATGTATAACATATCGTTTCGGAAGACTGATGGCGTGACATGATGCGTTACACATCAAGAAATCTCATAATATTTAATGTAAAAGTAATATTCAGTCAAAAGTTTTACTTCGTAATAATGATAATAATAATAAATTTCCACCACATGTATTAGTCGGTATAATATTCTTAATTAATAGTTATGTTAATTAAAATATTGTGTATTTGTTAAGGCAAAAATGTTTAAGATACATTATACATTTATACAACTACTGCGCATAAAATCAGTTCAAGAACGAAAATCCAAACTAATTCCACAGTTCAAAAGTTAAAAAAAAAATTGATACATTTACATTTAAAAAATTATTTTAATTAATTATTTAATAATGATGAAAAATATTTTGTTTTGTGAACCGTTCGTTAGCGACTCAAAAGGTCCCAAATAGCCCACTCGATAATTATATCTATGATTCATAAAATAATGTCAAACGGCTGAAGATAAACTAAACTAATCAATTTAAAACAATATAATATATTATATATAATATATATGGTATAAAACCTCACGTTAGTTGGTGAAATGAATTCCTACAAGAATCGTATAAATACTAACAAAGAAACCTAAATATATATTATTATAAATATTATACAGGTATTATGTTATGATATTATTTACCCAATTGCTAAAAAGTATTTAGCTATCGTATATAGGGGTGAATGTAATTTTCACCGAAAATAATGACAAAAAAAAAAAAAAAAACGTTTTTATAATATTATACGACACGTCCAAAAATTAATTTAGATATTTTCCACCACGACCAATAAATAATTATATTTTACAATTTTCACCACACATAGTTTAAATAGATATTTCATATAATCTTGTAATGTTTTTTATTTGATTGCATTATACACGCAAAAGATGAGTATGATGTTGGGAAAACTATCTGTCATCCTCTAGCTTAAAATCAAAAGATACTCTTGACACTTGCACTTTATGTGAGGGATACCAGTTTACCATGCAGGACCTATCAAATTATAGAGGCTGCCAAATCCACTAGGACCTCCAGCGTCGTCGTCTACTTTTAGAAAAAAACCAACCCCCCAATGTAAATCACTAATTTCATCAAACTATCCATAACACTCATATCCAAACTCATCGCTCATACTCACAAAGTATTGATAATAATCACACGTACAGACAACACCAGTATGACACATTTTCTCTAGATTTTAATATTTTAATGCTAAACAAATTTTTTAACATAATTTAGATCAATGGTCACTCCCTTTGATTAATTGTTTTCCCCTTAACTACGAAATTCATACAACTCGCAAAAATAATACTTAATAATACACACACAAACAATCATTTTTAATTATTTTCTCATCCTTCTTTTTGAATTCATATAATGGCCTAAGCCTTTCGAATATATTAGCTGCACTATAGAGAAATGTCTATGAAGTGCTGTCGGTGGGCACCTTCTTCAACGAGACAATTTCGCCATACTACATTAATTGTCATGCTCATTGTACAGATATTGTATAGAACATATCATAACAAATGTAAATTTCAAAATAAAAAATAATATTATAATTAACTTCAAAACTTACTGAAACACAAATTTAACCCCCCAAAAAATTTAACCAATTTGCGCCTATGCAACCAATTATGTACCTACTGTGTAAAAACTCGAAATGATGATTAGAAATTTATTGAAGAATAACAATGAAAAAATGTACACACAACGTGAGTATTATTAAGTTACTCACAGATTTTTAGGAGGAATTCGGGTGGGAAGCAGATGTACGCAATGGTTAAGCATAATATTATAATATACATACCTATAATATTATACTTTTGCGAATATTTGAATTTAATACCGCGAGCGTTTTACGCCTCTTGTGTGATTTCCGAGTACATTTTTTTTTCATTTGACAGAAAGTATGGGATATTTCAAAAGTTCTCAGGTCTGAAAAGTTTTGAAAAAAAAAATAACTTAAAATTATTACTTTGCTAAGTGCAGGTATATCGTTGCCACGTAAATACATCACTTTCGTGTATATAGGAAGCGCCGCAGTATACCGTGTTTCCGGTGGCTCAAGTCGAGTGTGGTCCCGGCTGGCGCACGAGTGCAAAAAAAAAAGAAAAAAAGGAGAAAAAATGTCTAAACCGTTTGGGGGCACAAATCTTAAACTACTCCGTGAACAATAGTAGAGTCGAACACGCGTTTGTTATAGTATATATACCTATACATCCTATATAATAATCATTGTATACACTTTTCGTGATCTGAACATTTTGCGCAATAATAGACACACACTCACACACACACACACACACACACACACATGCAGGGTTTAAACGCGTTTTTATCTTCACTCCAAGTAATAGTTCTCCCGTTTATATTATGTTCAAACAATATACGTGGTAGGTACACAATAGTCGTGAGTACACACACGCAGCGTGTACGGTGAGAATAAATATATAATCGTCGGTCTCTATCGTTTTTCTAACTTTTTTCTGTTTGTTGTCGAACTGGTTATAATATTATTGTATTGCTGAAATTTCGAGACCAATAATTTACGTCCATCGTCTCCCGTCACCACGCTGCTGCAGTAATGTGTATTATACATCATTTTGGCCAAAATAAATGTCTCGCGTTCGTTTTTTGACGTCGTCTCAAAGATCGGTGCGCTTTAGATCTCGTCGATAAATTCAGTTGCTTATTATAAACAAGATAACGGCGCACCGCACGTTCCTGTGGTATATAATATTATGCAACCGAACTTTTCGAATCAAGCCGATGGATTATAATATTAATATGGTTTTCCTCGAGTGGCACGCACAAAAAAAGCACAATCGGTGTAATGTTACTACACAAGGAACGGTGATCCATGGATTGGTAGGTTTGTATTACACGTAATTTTTTCAGCGACCACCAGTACATCGTTTTGTCTTCTAATATTATGTTGATAGGTTCAATGTTGGCTAGGACTGGGAGCCATTGGGTTCCATAGTAAATATTCACATTTGAAAAACAATGTTACGCGTATATTGTTTTATATTTTTTCACACACACACACCAAATGCACACGCACACACTCACACACACACACACACATTTGTGTTTCACATCATGAAAACCTAGTGGTGTCCGAGGTAAGCATCGTCGTTTAAAGGTACCGGCCGCGGCCCATTCAATATCCTGTAAAAGGGGCCGATATAGTCTATCTTCTGCCCCGGGGCCCTTTCCCATCTAGCTACGCCATTTCAGAGTACGCAAACGGGTTTCTCCGCTGATAATACCAATATAATTTGTCATGATAATAATATTATGATATAGTACGTTCTTATTTATAAATAATTATCGATCAAATACCTACAAGATATGGGTGTGCGAGTGACGTTCGCGTTAATATTACGTCACTTGCACGTGAGTATAATATTATATTATACTAGGTATAGAGTCTGTACCGAACAGAAAATATTTTAATTTCGATCCGAAAAACCGACCGATTTGTTGATCATCCCCCCCGTCGCTGCTGCTGGGCCGATATAGCGTTATACATAATGTTGACACCATATAAATCTCACGCGTCCGTTTGCAGACGTCGTCTCGAAGATCGAAGCGTTATAGACTCCGTCGATAAATAAAATTATCAGTTATCACAAACAGTAATAGCGCATCGCACCACGTTCTTATAAACACATCCAAACTTTCGATGACCTACGATACGGTTTTCCTCGAGTGGCAAACACAAAATAAGCGTTTGAAAAAGTTTTCCGGTGAGTCATTAGAAGCGGAACTTTTACTCCGAAAAAGGTCTTCGATCTATCACGATACGTTCAGGGTAAACGAGTCTGCCCAGTGTGCGCAAACGGGTCTCTCGGGCCGCCAATAATATTATTGTAAATTCCAATGATAATATAATATAGGTATAGTGCGTTATATTTTATAAATTATAATCGAATACCCACGCGATATTGGACACCGTCGTGTGCAAGTGACGTTCGCGTTAATATTACGTCACGTACACGTGACTCTATATATACACCGAGCAGACATTTTAATTTTGGTCAAAACTCCCGACCGATTTATTGATCGATTGATTTATTGTTGTAGCCATGGCCCATGACTTACTTTTCGTTTTCGAATAGTACCGGAAAAAATACTATATAACTAGTGAATATACATTCAATATCGATTTGATGGGTGTTTACAGTAGACCCAGCATAGACGACATTAAAATACAAATAAATATGATATTTGGTTTGACTTCATTGGTTCTACGTACAATATGTGTTTGAATACTACCTTGATTACAATGTATTGTAATATTTATAACATTATTTATCTATAATATTATTACGATGTGCTAGAAATAATTTTCTTGAATTCAATACACTTTTTAAGTTAGATTTAAGATGAAACTATTGGTATAAAATAAGAGAAGAAAGTCGAAACAAATTTTACGAAAATAATAATGAACTAAATATTAATGTTTGTATTTTGCTCTATAAATAAATTGTGAACTATAAAGTACAGGTAATAGATTTTTATTTTTATTAACCGTGTTTTACTTTTTTGTTTTGAAACTTTGTAAAATGATCACTGTCCGACGACAGATTTTAAAATGTATGGTGAGATAATATTATTTAAATTTTCGCTATTGCGTGTGTGTTTGAATAATAATTCGGAATGCGTATTGGCCGTCGTAAAGTACTCAAACGATTCAAATACGTTTTCCAAATAACATTTTTCATATAATATTTTATAATATTCTATAATTTGGGTGGGTATACTCGGGATACGAAAAAAAAAGTATTCTTTACGAGTCTGTATTATAATAGTGAACGTATTTATATTCTCGACTAGACAACGTGAAGCAAAAATAAGTAGGCCCATGTGTGCAGTTGAACGTAATATTAACATCTAGTGTGTCATTTCTACGAACAGTGCGTGTATACTTATATACCTATGAAATAGAGAAATGGAAACATTGGAAACGAATTCAACGTTCGATGCACGAGGATAATAAAGCACACGGATATACCATCGGACTATAACATAATATTATATACAATATGTACACTTGCACAGCTTAACTGTGCAATGATAATAAAATGAAGAAAAGACTCAAATCCAATTTATTATATAAAAAAATATAAAAAAAAGTTAAATAAATACACTAGCCTATGACAGATAGATTTGACGACCAAATATGACCGTTCTCGTTCTTGATCTTGACTTAATCGGTATCTATCTATGTCGAAACGTTAAATTCGTTTTGAACACATTACCATTTTACCCGGATAAATTTGAAACGATAATATTATTATACATCCGACCGTTTTCACCATCCGACAAGACTGCAATTGAACGGGTCAATTTTTCGAGAGTTAAAAACTAACCAATCTTGATTCGTCGGTTCCATTGTTTTCCCGCCCGCACTGATCATTATACGTCACAAGAACCCACGGTTTTGAGGTCTTCTTTGTTTGTGCAAAGTGAACTGTCATTTTTTTTTCAAATGTATTTTTCATGAGAGTAATTTATTATAAACTATTGTTCGAATAAATTAATTCCAAAAAATAAAGTTTTAAGAAAATGTTTATAAAGTTCAATTTAAATTAATTGTATTTTGGTTTTTGTTTTTTTTAAGATAAACTACTTGTTTGAATTTTCGTCGACATGCAACTAATAATATCAAACATATTATATTTCATTAATATACAGTTGTAGTTTTCGTTTAATCTGCCCACTGGATAATTCGGACCTCAGCATATTACGTACATAATTCTTAGGACCTAATGACATATCTACGAAATAAGCTTATTTTCGCTTATTCCTGACTAAAACCTCACTGCCCGGTTCATCCAGAAAATATGTGATTTATACTTTATAATTATATAAATACATAATAATACGTATAATGAAATCTTACGAAGATGGTGGAACATTTAAATGGTAATCAATAAGTATGAGTATAGTTTTGTTTTTGATTTATCATACTATTTTATATTATTATATAAATTGTATAACTATAAAATACTAAATTAAAGTCAAATCTAGTATACTCAATTTATAACATAATATATAATATATTTGATATATGTAATAATATGTATGTACAAATAAAATGTATTCGAAGATTATAAACCTACTTCCAAGTTTGAAACGGTACTTTCTTCATTTTAGATTTAAGCGAATAATCTAGGCATCTATTGGTATTCAAATTATGTGATTTGTACTTGTGTAAGTATTCTTCATATACATAGAAGGTATGTTCAAAAAGTTTGAAAATTCACCCTCGGTAGACTGGAGATTAGGCACATACATAATATGTGTAACAATATGTATCTACAATAGTGCTTTGAAAAGGTTGGTTTTGGAATTTTCAATCAGAAACTTTTTGCATTATTTTACAACTGTTAATAAATTAACTTTAGTACTTATTTCATAGTCGTAGTATAATTTTATGTTAATAAAACTATTTAATTGTATTATAGTAAAAAAAAAATATAGACATTTTTCGAAATATGTTGTTAATTATAATATTATATTATAATTTTCTTGTATAGTTTGTAATTATATTGTATTTTATTATACCTGAAAATATGATTTAATAATTTATTTAACAAATTCCTTTTTTTAACGTTGACGGTTTAGAAACTCTCTATAAACACACTAATGTGTACACTGTGTATTAGTTATTTTCTTTATTTGGACGCGAATGGCTCACCAATGTTTTGAAATTCATATAAAATAATTCATAACACAATAATATGCAACATGTGTATTCAACACTGGTAGAAATTACATGCTCCTTGTTCTAAGTACCAATTGACCTTATGATTAAATACTAAAGAGTAATTTTTGATAAAACAAACATAATATTATTATTGACTAATATTTCTACGAATGGAGTTATTTCTATGAAGTTATTCTAAAAACCGTTATCTATTACGTTTTATATTATTAAACGTATTATATTCAATTGAATATTTCTTTACCTTTAAAAAATGTCTTTAGTGCAAATAAATGTAATAAATATTAAGTATATTTTGTGTAGTGAAATAAAATAACGAAGAAGGTGATGAAAAGTCGGGGAAGTGCGGAATAAGGCGGCAAATTACAAACGACATGGACAATTAAGATGGCACGCTCATTGGTGCTTATATTACGTTATTCTTATTCTACTAATAATTATTATTAGTTAAATACAGAATTGAAAACAAGTTTTCGAGTGTAAAATATATGTGGTGTTCACTTACCTCGTATAGCTGTGAAAAGTACTCGTTGATCCTCGTTGGAATGTTGGAATGGATACATCTCTGATTGGTGTGGGTCGATACACGTTACTATTATTTTACGACTTAGATTACAATATCCTATACCAGTTATAAGCTCATATTTTGATTACACACTGTCGACTCTTTGTATTTGCGATATTTTATAAAGACAGAAAGGATTTGACAGCAAGAAAAGATTAGGAGTGCTTTAAATTATAATATTGATTAGTATTTTTTATATTATAATATGTGTTATTTGGAAACTGTATTTTCGTGACATATGTGTGTCTTTATAATTTTACAACTATTTGTTTGCTAATATCATGGATAATAATATTTTATTATGGTATTTATTCGCCTACATCAAGCAGCACTTGAATTGGAATTTGTTGTTTATTTTTATTTAATATTCATATAACACGCATTTCAGTTACTTATACATTTTAGGTCTAGTCTCTTAAGAGGAAAAGACATCGGCACATTGCATAAATATCTCCTGTCCTTTGCTTGAGATCTAAACTGCAAACATATTTTGGCAGCCCAACGCCTAGGAGCGACAATGAGTTGACAAGCACTGCTTGACGTACAGTTTGTGGAGATTTTTATAGGTTGAGATGCATTTTACGTGGTATTTATAATTTGGATTAGATCTTAGTGAATTAGAACGTAGCGTTTGGATGTGGATGCATTGATATCTTCCCTACATAGCTTAATATTATTGAAGGATCATTAGGTTTATATAGAGAATTGAAATAACAGTATTGTCATGGTAGTACGGTAAAGTGAATATATCAAAAGCGAACTCATACCTGGTGTTAGAACAAACGCAATAGTAAGTTAACTTCACGAAGAAATATTAATTTCGAGTTAATAAAAACTGGTCGGTGTTGTGTGGTCTCGCTGCGGGCGCCGTCGATGTGGTCATGTGTGTTGATCAGCGTGTTGCACCGTATGATTGTTGTGAGTAGCACTGTGTGTGGAATGAACGTTGATTGCTGTGGTGTGCCCACGTGTGTTCTGTTGTCTGTGCGTTGGGTTTATATAAGGAAGCTATTGTTTTATCCCCACTATATTGTTGTTACGTAACGTCAAAATTGATTGTTCGCGTTTGTTGTGTGAATTGCACACGCGCGCGCATTCATGTTGTGGTTTTGCACATTGTCGTTGTTTTTTTGGTAATGTTGGTACGATAAAGGTGTTTCGCATGTTAGGTGCTATCTTATTATTCTTTTCGCTCATAGTTTTAGCCATGAAGTCTAGTCTTCATGGTTTTGGCACTGATTTCTGGTTGTTTGACCGAATGTCGTACAGTGCGCATATGCGTACATTTTTATGTCGTATTTCGCATGTTATCATTGGTTTTTGGTAATATTTACACGAAGGAGGTGTTTCGTTAGGTCATGTGTTCATGTGTGCGATTGTTGTTTTTCCTTTGTGTAAAGTTTTAAAAATAGTTTTTGGCATTTAAGTGAATATTTTATTGGTGCGCATGCGTATAGGTATAAATATTGTATGCTGTTTTTTGTATTGGTGTTGCGTATAATGTTCTTTTATCTTTATTATTTCTTTACGTCCAAATGTTATGAGCATTTTTTAGTGTAAGTACGTCTCGTTATGTTAATGGCTTATTGTGGAGATGTGTTGTTTTTAAATGATAATATAATCGTTGGTAAACGTATGGTTACTTAATATTATTTTATATTTCATAATAAATTAATTACGTTTGAGTTTTAACACCCAAGTATGTTCGTTTTGATATATTCATTCTATACGTTTATTTAAGTATATACGAATATATTATTTATACATTACATTGTAATGCCTTTTATATTTTCTAAACCCTTAATAGGACGCCAAGCGCCACCACACGTGTCTTTTTTCCGTCTTACAAACGAACAACATAGCCAATTTGTTTTCAATGTAAAATATTATAATTCACATAAAATCGTAAATATCAATAAAACTTACATAATATATTTTTTTACCTTTAAATTTATAATACGTCAGTTCTCTGTAATATTGACACTAACAACAAAAAATTAGTTCTAAAGAACACAAATTTGATATGTTGTCAGTGGTATGAAAAACAATAACAATAAATATTATTATGGGGGTTTAGCATCTTACTAAAAAAAACCATATCCAATGTAAACATACAGTAATATCATACTTTGAAAATACTTACTACCTATTTTCAAACCATATTCTAAAAACTAAAACCATGAATGTGCAAAATATCACTATTTAAATCGTATTATTGCTTAAAACTAGATTAAAAAGTAAAATTGAAAAATACCCTCATCATAATAGATAAAATGTTCATAGCTGTTTAAGTTTAATAGCTGTTAATTGACTCTTACAAAACTAACGAAAACTAAATTATAACTGCTAAATGTTAATTTACAACGCTTCAAAATTTAAGATGAAGACTCATAAGGGTGAGACGTTCACTTAAAACTAAAAACTTGTATTATAGTATAATATTTCACTGGTTTTAATTTTTAGAATATGGTGGTAAAATAATACCTTCACAGTATACATATAGGTAATTACTTTATATTTAAATTTAAATATTGAATAATGTTTTTCAATTTTTAATAAGTTAATTTTTACTATAATTAATTAAACAAATATTGCATTAACCATACAACTATATTATAAAATGAAAGAATTAATAATTTAAAAGCAAATGTATATAGAGGTTAGTGTCCAGCGCCTTCCAGGTGATTTTTACCTTGTTATTTATTTTAAGAAAAATAAATGTTTATTGTCAATGATAAATTCGTTGAAACGGTTTTTTTTTTTGTTTTTGGTTAACAGCAAAGTTTTTCTTGGGGGAAACTTGAGTAAATATCATTCTACGTCCGTTGGGGCTTATAATAACTTTTCGGTACGTGCTTGAGTTTCTTATGAAGCATTTCAGGTTTTCTTTCTATTCTTTGCTCAGTTATCAACAAATCGCAATGTTCCGTCAGTGTAAAATATGTCACTACATTATGTGAGTATTATATTTTAACTGTCATAAAACTAAAAAAGGAAAAACCAATGTATGAAATAAATTATCTATAGTTGTATGTCCATATTTTAATATATTGTAGGAACGGAGTATTGTACACTATTTACTTCGAGAAATTATAACATCAAACCTACATAAAAAGCGAATATTTGCAAACATTTACATACGTACAATTAATATTGTACAATAATAAATTGAAGCCAAATATTAAATTTAACGTAACTTCAACAAAAACTAATTTGACTGAAATTTAAATTTACTAGTTATTACAAACTATAGTAAATTATGTTGTTGTTTTTCATATATGTAGTTCAATTTCTACTACTTAAATAATTAATAACCTACAAGGCTATATCACAAAAATGTTATCAAAATGAATTGACGAATTGACTTAGTTAATTATTATTTGGTCAAACAAACGCATAATTATTTTTTAAATATTGTACAATCTATATTACTAATACTACATGATATTAAATTGTTATGAATAATATTATATTAAGACATTTGAAGAAATATTAGTAAAATTATTTTATTGTAAAATAAATTATTGATTTGATTAATCAAAATGTGTACAAAAAAATACTAAGAAATAATAAAGGTATTTAAATTATCATTTTTTTTTTTTGCTCCCAGTGAATCTTTTGATTGCTAATTAAGATTGAAGGTTTGTTTAAACTTTTAGTTAGCTACAGTATTTTAAATATTAATTATTTACTACAGAAACACAATAATGTTTTGAGAAGTGAATTAAATATTCTCCATTAATGATATCTCATGGCTTTATGACAAACTTTGTTTTCTGTATGATTCAAATTTAATTACTACAATATGATAGTCAAAATAATTATAAATAATTTAAATATTATATATGTATTAAGTATAAGACACGAATTATGAGATTACAGAAAATATAGTGTATTAAATTAATATACAAGTGAATATTTCAACAAACATCACAAACTAAGTCACTGAAATCTATGCCCTAGATTCTTAAAAGTTAATATTTTATTTATATTTACAATTAAAAATTAAAAAACAGAATAAACAATAAAAATTGCTATTATTCAGTACAAAATGTTTTAAGAATTAAAAATCAATATTTTCAAAGAAACTCGCCTCCATTATTTTGTTACATAAATATTTCAATTTTATTTTTAAGTATTAAACAGAATTTAACATTTTATTTTGAGAAAATGAATGCAATAATGCATGACTAATAATAAATATATTATAATTTTTATATTATCACTTTTCATGTTTAAAAAATAACTATCTATTCTCGTAAATATATGTACAAAATATAGTGACTTTATTAGTTTAAAAAAATTAGTAATATAAAATTTTAGGAGGTAGTGAAAAAATGTTGATGAGCAGTATTTCTTCTCGATCAAAATAACTTTTGTTGGCAAAAATAAAAAATGAAAACATAAGTTACTAATTGACATTAAAAGCAACTGAAAACTACTCTTAAACTTTTGAACACAAGCTGTGTATAGTAATAATATATATGTGTGTGTACTGTAAGTAGTTATATCATAAGTATTAAAGTTTATATGTTCAACGAAATAAAAATACCTATATCAACTTTGAACGATATAACTTTTAAATAGGAAATTAAAAGCACATTTCTCTTGAATATTAATATTAGAAACAAAAATATTAAATACAAGTCATTATTAATATCTAGCCGGACATCAAATAAATTGTAATTATTAAACGTTTAAATACATTTTTTCATATATAATGCAAAAATCCAAGTAGGTTTTGATGAACATTATTACTTTTTTCCATAAAATAATCAAATTATTTATCTATATGTATATAGATAGTATATTGTATAAGACGAAAACTTAAAAGTTGTATGGTGTATGTTAGATTAAATTGTTATTCATTCGGTTTTTCTGGATGGTGAGTTGCATACCATTTTTATAACAATATCGGAAAAATAGCAAAACGTTTTTTGCATATAAGCTAATAATATGAAACGTAATAATTAATTTCGAGTACACGAGGAAAGCTACTTTGTTACCTTTGTTTGGCCTTATAATTATTATAATAAAAACAAGATTTGACTATCTGTTACATCAAATTAATTGACAATATTTGTAAGTCACTCCCGAAGTTCACTGCTGGCCAAGCGCATCTTTTAAAAATAATGATAATATATATTAATAATAGTAATAATAATAATATTGAGAAAATACATAAATGATTTAACAATAATATCACGATTGTTTATGTGAAAAGAATATATTATTTTCATTTTTCTTCTTATTTATTCAAAACCTAATGAGTTATGACATGAAAGTCATTACATTATAACGTACAAATAATCTTCAAATTTACAAATCATAAAAAATCTTGTTGTACCTACACAAGTAACACTAGTAAAACTTGGGGAATTTAATATTTCATTTTGTGGTTTGTATTATCTTTCAATATTATTATTGTGTTTGATAACCGGGAATAATATGCACATATTGTGCTAAATTGCCTATACAACGCGCCGTGTTACAAAATGATAAATCATAATAAAAAAATAATTTTGTAATTTATTCTTAATAATAAAATTCATAAGCCGCGGCGGCCCGAATCCTATAAAAATAAATAAGTTATTATAATGCTACAAAATAATCTAACCATAATTATTTTTTATTTCAAAACAACACTGTTAACGTAATATGTATCATAAAATGTGCATTTAAGTTTTTAGTACCTATCTATATACGAATAAATCTTTTTTATATAAGTTTTAAAGTAATGAAAAAATACATACGTGTTTGTATAACAAAGTAGTAAAAATGCTTAACACTTGAAGAAAAATAACTCGAAAGATTTTATTTTATTTTTATATGAGTATTATACAACTTCTGATTTAAAATTTTAAACTAAAACAATATATATTTCAATTATTTGAATTGAAACAATCTTAAGTAATTCATTCAAATGAACTTAAACTTCTTAAATCGTTTCGTGATTATTTTTATTCACTCGATGAATTTTGAACACAATTAATCTTGATTAATATGCTTTTTAAAAACCAATTAAACTATTCAATTCATTATCTAAATTGAATCATACATTTAAAATGCCAAAAGCAGAGGTACAAATATATTACCTATGAACTTTGTGTTTGATATTTGGTCCCGAGATTCTACACAATTGATTTAACTTACAGAGTAAGAAAAAAAATTAAAATAATCTTGACGTCTTTAATCCTAATGGTATCTTATTGTCATATACATATTATATAATATTTAAAAAATGGTAAGTAATATGGGTATTGGGTAATAATGTAATATTATATGATTGGTTGTAATTTACGAAAAAAATCAATTGTAAATCTTTCAATGATTTAACCAATAACTAATTATATTTTTAATAATAAAAATTATGAATATGGTTAATAATTATTAATTTGGAAACCACACATTGGATAAATAAAAAAAAGTTTTGCTTTCAACAATTTTTGTTTTTTTTTTTTTTTTGTAAATTCAGTTACGATAAATTCTTTTTAGTCGATTTAGCCATCAATTTAGAAATGTTTAAGAGTATATGCACGAGTCGCTTATGAATAATGACATTGTATTGTATGTTTATCTTTTACTCTTATATACTTTTAAACATCAAAAGACTAACATAATACATTTTTTTACCTCATGATATATTATTTTAATTAAAAAAGTTAATTGCTTAAAAACTATAACATTATCATTAAACAAGTTATATTACACTGAAGGGTGATTCATCTAGCATTGGTCGCCCTTATTCTAACATACATAATGAATTTATTTAAATGCTGAGTTTTGGAATTTTTACGTATACTCAAAATAAACTTCTAAATAACTGCACTATTGAAGAAATAAAATGGTTGAGCATGCTTGCTGAATCATCCTGAATAATTATTACAAATGTCTCATTTTAATATATTATAATATATAATACAACCTCTAACATAAGAGTCACTGCTGGTAAAGGAGCAGATGGTATTTTCTGATATTAAATGTACCACTGATGTATACATATTATTTAATCATTCCAATAAGATTTTTTTATTTATGTTTAACAAATTGATAAAACTGGCAAAAATGTTTAATACTCTACGGTCAAAGCATTTCAACCTATAATAAAATATATAAAACTGCTTATTAGGATCTAAAAGTTACTATTCATACGATTTTTACTCACATAATACGTATTTTTATTAGGTTTAGTGATTAAAACTGTGATTAATACCTAGTAATTAGTGTGTACAGAAATTAAATTCTTTTGCTAAAATTCATTTGTTTTCGCACTTTTATTCGTCGTTTGTATATAAACTTCAAAGTAATTAAAGTGTCGTATCGGTAGAAAGTGATATTTTATTTATGAATGTTTTTATGTACCTCTATATAGTGGACAGTCGTGAGTAATTTAAAACCGTTCACTATTGAAAAAAACAATTTTAATCATCTTTAAAAAATATCTGTTATTCTTTTGTTATTGTTCATTGTACAATGTCATACGCGCACTGAGCTCGCTCGTGTTGTGTTATACGTTCAATAGACAACTCACAACTAATAATTTCCAATTTTCATAATTCGAATGTTTTTGTAAATTTTTACTGTGCAATTTACACATTATTATATCATATTTATGAATCGTATGAAAACATAAAAGATAAATTAATTTTTATTACCTAGTTTCGATTGTATGTCCTTATAATTAATGAGAAGTTCATTTTAAAATAAAATAGGCCCAGTCTGTAGTAGTATACACATCCACAGTGGATGGTACACTCATATTTAAGAGTGTCCATTATTAAGAGGTTACGACATCTATATTACATGTATATTTCTTGACGGGGAATTTAATGACGTCCAATATTAATAATGTATCCATTTTTTTTAGAGGTTTCACTGTTGTAGTGATTGGTGGACAATTTTTTCAAATTTCTGCTAGAATATCTGACTGTAAATTATTTGTTCACTTAATACGCATTCATGGATGTCATCCAGAACGAAATTCATAAATCCTAATATTTATCTTTTAGTTTATGTGCATTTGTTAATGGTATGATACTACACTGAGCGTCCCAAAAATATTACTATCGTGAGTTAAAAAACCATATAGGTACGATAATAGCATACATTTTTCGTTTTTATTTAGTAATTTTTATTTTAGGATTTTGCAATTTTACATTTTTATCTAATCCCTGCTTAGAATAAACTGTACACTTTAATTTCAATGTTACTTCTCTTATAACCTTTTGTAGCTCAGATATCCTATTTAATCTCGGGTTTCCTTTTTAATAAAATGTAGTTATATGTAGGTACAATGTAGATACATACCACGTAGGCCCATTTCATTTTTTAATAAGCATTAAGCATAACTTCTTTCTTTCAAAAATTGTATAAATATTATTGTATGATAATTTTCTTTTTCCAGTTTAGTATCTCGTTAATTTTAAACACTAATCAAGGTTATTATAACTATATAATAGTAATTTACTATAAAATATAACTATAAAATGAGTTCCCTAATATTTTCATTAATACTATATTTTTAAAAAAAAAACTGAAAACCTTGTTTTGATTTCGTTTATTAATAAATACAATCTATAAATACGAAAAAGAATGATAGTTATTGATTTTTATATAAAAATATCAGAGTTGCATCATGTAAAAATTCTTCTAATGACTATTTAAATATTCGTAATAAGGTGGATTTGTACTAATGTTAACCATTTGCTAACATTATGTCTGACTGTTGAGTGTAAATACAACGAAACGACTAAAATATTTCGTAAATTGTTCATATGCTATTTCATTTTATTGGATATTTTTTAACATTTTATTTTAAAACGTACCTACAATATATCCGATATGGAAACTGAACGTTCCTCCGATTATAGTTATAGTATTATCTATTGTTCGCGCACCCCATTCAAATTCCGCTTGTATATCAATTAGTCGTAACAAATTATAAAACTCCATACTTTTATTTTTTTAGACGTCCTGCAGACTACAAAAAAAAACCCAACGGTCTGGGTGATTGATGCGCGCATATCAATCACATTTCTTTCCGTTTACCATAAATGTGCAGTGATTAATTCCGTTTGAAAAAACCAGCCAGCAAGACTGCTTATAAACGGGTGGCAACAAGTCCGCACAATATAATAATAGTAATAACAACGAAGGTGTAGTCTCGGTCGTATGGCGCCCAAACGGCGTTAAGTACATCATTTCAACAAACAAATTGTTGATAACGGTCTTTGTTTGTGCAACGCCGTCATACTTCCGTGCGTTTGAACAATCGACCAGACGAGATGCGTCGCACGTGTTTCCGTATGGTGTAAAATATAAAAAAAATTGTGTATACAAATAATCACTCACTTGGGTCGGGCGGCGATCCTGGTGTCCGTCGACAGCGCGATGACGACGATGTGAGTCCTGCTCGGTTTTATATGTGTTTACAACAATAATATTATTTATTATTATCCCGGTCGGCGCTCGGTGGTTGAGCTGTTATTACTCTGCAATCACGTTCACGGCGTATGTCTGAAACCGGGTGAGTCGATGACGAGAACACACACTGTCGTCGGATATCGTGTTATTACAACAACAATAAATTATTATTACTATTAACGTCGACAACGGGCTCGGATCATTGTTGCACACGAGTATGCGTCCTGCAGCGGTCGCTCCGAAAGTGCAGGCTTATGGTATTTTTTTACATTAAAGAAAAAATTGTTTCTAAATTTAATTCCCTCGCGAATTATAATAATATTATGATGACGTGCCTCGTCCGTCGGTCACGCGCGTATATACGAAATTATACCGAAATTTCGCGGACCGGGGATGGATATTGACGGACATGTATGACGGCGGTGGCGGTGACGACTGCGGTGGATATTCGTCACGGGCACACTGGTGGTGTGCGCCGAGCATTCGCGTGCCCCCACACCCACCCTCTATGGGTGGTGGGTGGATGTCTCGTGCGCTGGTGCCGACTATGCTATCAGCGAACTCTATTAAACGGCGGGAGAGCGACGAAGACAGTCGTCGACGATAATGTCGGTTTGGTCGGGAGGAGGGGTGGTTCGGGGGCGAGCAAATGGCATAGGTGAGGGGTTGGCGTTGGGGGTCGGAGACGTCGGAAGGCAATGGTTTCACGCGTGGGATATACATATAGGCGTGCAACGGAACGTTTTACGTCCGGTTTTTTTTTTTTGCCCCGCGATCGGCACCGTGTGGCCACATGATACCTCGCAGTGAAAGCGATGAAAAAAAAATAATGTTTTTCAAACCGTTTTCGATTTTGGTGTGACAACAATAATATTACGAACATTCAACACCCTTCGGCGAGCGACCACTCTTTGGTATCGAGTCTTTGGGCCTGATATATAACCGAAGACTACAAATCCCACCTCTGCTGGCAGCTAGACAAACATATCCCCAGCTTAATTTATTAATATTATTAGCAAATATTGACACTTCACACAAAGCCAATGGCCCTTAGATCCGATACTTCAATGTACGTTCAATAAAAATAAATAAACACATCGGCTGGCCTATAATAATGAATTTACGTCGTTATGATAATATTAACAAATAAAAATATGTAGTTCAGGCTAGGTACTCGTGAAATTTAAATTTTCCACAACGAATAATAATATTTCCGTAATATCGTTTTATTATTAAGACTAATCGAAATCTAATATTATTATGGTATGTGTTATAGTTATACGTAAGTCACTCATTATTTCGTAAGCTACAGTTAACGAATTTAAAAACATTATTTTTACATAATTTGAAATTACGGAAAACATTTTAAAAAAAATTTTTTTTTAATTTTTTACTCTTTTGAATCACAGCATACATTTATAATTTGATATTTTGATAAATGCAATGAATACAAATCAAATAACGAGCGATTAATTAAAAGTATTTAAAATTTAGTTGAGGATGCTACTCTCGAGAGTGGACCAATATTTTTCACAGTGATTCTCTCCACTCAGTTCGTCTAAACTATTTAGCCACTTATAACTAAAATAGTAACTACTGGGTTAAATTTCTTATACATCATAATCCTCAGAAAACGAAATGAAAAAAATCAGTGTTATTTAATGTTATATTTTAGTAACCACCTTCCATTATGTAAAAATAATAATATGTTCGAAATCGATTATAGTAATAATGATATAGTGTCTTATAGTTGTATTCTAGTTACTAGAAATATACACAGAACAAAAAAATATAGAGGAATATTAATAGTAATTGCCGAGGTAAAACCCCGTATTGTGTTATGTCAAACAATACCTATTCACCCTTTACAACTACCTAGCAGGAGCCAATGCGTAGTTGTCGTGAATTCCGTGTCGAAAGCGTAAACAAATTGTAGTCAGGTGTTGTGTTCTTCGTTTAACTTATCGCGTTATTATTTAAACAACTGTGGAAAACGTCCCCGAAAAGCGTGTGGTCTGCTTAGTCAATTTCTTTCCTTACGTCTAAAAATACGTCAGAAACACGAGGGATATTGTACCTACCTACCTATTTACAACCATGCGATTTTCGTATTTTGGCCTTTCCGGCGAACGGCGAACTTCGTTGTCAGCACGAAAATACGTTGAAAAAAAAAAACGAGGAATTTTTCTTACCGAATTTACAAACCTATACATAAGGTACGGATGCACAAAGTAAAGTAAAACATACATAATATAATATGTTATGTTTAAAACTTTACCACGAGTAGTCGGTTTTTACACTTCGAAGTTTTCTCTCGTCGCAATGTTATTCTCATATTATTTTGTACAATAGTCTGAAATATTACTACCTATAGTTTAAAAACCAGAACACACAATTTAAAGGATAATAAAAAAATTCTATGCATGCGTTTATAATAATAATACCCATATGGCCATATTATATTAGTATGCCTATTTTATTATCGTCCTGCGTTTTGTCTAGTATTTTTTTTCTCTAGTCGCTTCACAATAAAATATTATATTTTATACATAATAATAGTGCGCATGTGTAATAAACATATTATTATTATATTATTTTCTCATTTGAAAAGATGAAGTCATAAAAATTCAGTTTTAATATATTATTTAAAATTGTTTTTGTTGTTGTCGGACTTACAATTCATGTTCAAAGTCGGGATGGCACATTATATTATATCATCACTTGATTGTTGTGCTGTTTTTTCCTGTACTGCAAATGAGTCATATTACAATATAATGATCGATACAGATTTTTCCGGAAAACACTATTATAGGGTTTGATTACATTATGTAAGCAAAATTGTATACGTATTGCCCTGATATCCCACTGCTTATTTTACGGAATCCGTTGTAGTCGGATTAACCAGTATTTTGCAATAAATTACCAGTGTCCCACGCGGTACTTCCATACTACTTTATCCAGTTGGTAATTTATTTTTATTATGTCTGAGACCAGAGGCGATACGTTCATTAGGAAAACGATTTTAGTGACAGCGACTTTATTATGGCATGCAGTCGATTGATAATGTTACTTTTCGATATAACAAGATTAATATTTAAACAAGAAGATCGAATGAAAGGCAATACTTTCTCCCAACTAGAAAATGTAAGAATTATTGACTCGCTTTCGCACAGTCAAAACATAGATTTAACCACCGTAAACTGATAGTCTTGTCTATGAATAATACAACTATTGGTAAGCTTATAAAAAATTGACTTTTCACGTTTAGCTCCTGCAGCGTTTTTAAAAAAAAAAAAAAATATTAAGGCTGTTAACAATGATTATATTATTATCAAGTCAGCATCATAAATTTGCCAGTAAATGAAAGTAAAACAAAAATCAATAAATTAAAAAACAAAATCGTACCTACGTAGTGTAAATGAAAAAATAAAAACGATTTTAGATTATTGTGCCAATTCGTAGTTGATTTTTTTTATGACCCAGAGTTCAACTGTTTGTGATTTATGTAGGTAGGTTTATGACTCTATGGTAGCCCACATAGTTGGAGTTATTAATTAAATAAACCAGACCATGAACATTAATATAAAAATGCATACGCTAACAGTGTAAATATAAAATTATTTTCAATGATTGTATAGTATCGCACAATCTCACTTTTACAGGATATCCATTATGTATATAATAAAATATTATATAGCATATACCCAAACCCATCGGCTTACACGGAGTTTCTTTTTCTGAAATGCCTTATATTATATGGATTTTAATGCAAGAGGATTCCGGTTTATTCTTAAATTTTTCGAATCGAAATTCCGATGACATGGAACATACATCTTTTTTCTCATTTCAGTATCAGCTGCTGGTTACCTACCTGACTAGGATTCGGCCGATTAACTTTATAATAAAAATCAATCGAAATACTTAACAGCTAGATAAAAAATTATTAAACCCAAAATTAATATCGCCAAAAATACAATTTAACATTGGTTTTCGAGGCTTATCGCACCGAACGTGTGACAACAAGGCCAGACATAATATTACTATTATTATATACTTTGTGTTGTAAAGCATTTTAATTATAAACGATTTACGCGCCGCCACTGCAAAGTGCCCGTTCGGGGAGGGGGGGATACATCTGACCTAGTGGTAAACAAACGCCGGTGTGCATTAACCAAAACGTGACAATAATAAAATCATAATAAATTAAGAGCATTGCAATAAATAAAACGTACAAAATAATAGAAGTATCTGCCCTTTTCTAACCAGCTAGTGAAGTTTTCCAATAGTCGCAGCTGAAGTTTTTCTTTTTCAACTTGTATGTTGGATTTCATGTGTAGCGCGTTGTACTTGACATTTGTACGACGATGATTTTGGATTGTTTGGAGTAGTCCATATTATTATTATTAGTCCATATTACTCGTCGGAACTCGGAATCACTACCAATCATGGATAAAGCCTACCCCCACACTGTTTTTCGCATTGTGTTTTACAAAAAAAAAAGCCATGTTTCACCTAATTTAACCATTATATTATATGTAATCAATGTTACACACTTAACTTAAGTTAGAAGTTACGGTAATAAAATTACTATTTAAGTAGTTTGATGGTAATTTAATTACATTTTACTGTATGTAGGTAAGTAATTTATACGTATTTCAAGTTATTTTTTCGTAGTAAAATATACTAAAATTACTAAATTACTCGTTATACCTACTTTACTTTCATTATTACATTTTAAGAACCAATTGATAATATTATTTGTAAATAGTATAATATCATATAGTAAGATTATCAGACAGTAACATTTATGTAATCGCAATTTGACAAAAAAAGTTTATTTTAAATTAGTAATTTGAAAAATACATTGTTATTTAAAATTAATTTAAAAAATAAAAATTAATATGAATTAAACAATTATTGTTTTATTTGTTTCTTAAATAAACATTTTCATAATTTCATATTGTTGATTGTCATTATCCCGATAATGTATTGACAGCATAACATTATAAAGCTCTAGTAATATTTTTGAAAATAAAGAGTAACTTTAATTGTAATGAAGTTACTATTTCAAATAAAAAGTAATGTGACTTGACCAGATAAAAAAAATATAGGTATAATATAAATTACAGTTTATGTAATTAATATTTTTTTAAATAAAAGTATATTATAATATGTTGGTAGAATAATAATTTATTATTATACTATTTCGTTTTTAGAATTTTGATGGTAAATCACAATTATTGTGTTCCTATACCAATATTTTGTAATTTCGTCCGTAGTTTAAATTTACCGCAATTCATGGATTACGGTTCCGCTGGTTAACTTCAAATATTTCAAATAAAATACTATCAAACATTTACTATTTGATATATTTAGCACAATCGAATGAAACATAATATTATAAATATTTGGTTTAGAAACTACAACATTTATGTAATCAACGCTATAGTAATTGGATTTTGATTTTGATGTTAAAAGTCATATGCGGGTAGGTAGGTACCGATATCGAAAATTCTGTTAACGACATACGCGATTGTTCTTCATAACCATCGGGATATACGGTTAATAATTAATAATAATGTTCACGTTTATAAATTTATAATACGATCAAGAATATTGTTCGAACGCCAAATATGTTTAATATAACATCAAAGACATATCATTGTGTAGAACATATTATTATTATTATCAGTACCATAATAATAAATTAGGCAATCAATTAATTGAATTCTATATTAACGTACAAATTATTATTTATTTCAATGAATTATTGAAATCAAAAATGTTTTAATTATACTTTAATTACAAATTAAAGTAAAATAGGCAATTCATTATGGATTGTGAAGTGATAGCTATAACTATTAAACGTTGTATTAATATGTTTAAATACAGATAACACGCAATTACGTAATTTAAATACAATATTATGATTACTTTATATTAAATCCCATTCAATTTGTTCATAATATCAACTAATCGTTAATAAATCAAAATATTAATACAGTAGATTAATATTATAAGTGAGAGATATAAATTACACTTTACGCCCACGTTCGTTACATTGATTAAAAAATACTAATAAATTATCATATTATAACCTCTTCGATTCTAAGTTATCACCTAAGAATATGATTTGGGTGTAAAAATGAATAATGAATAATTAATATTGTTCTAAACAGTCTCGTGTATTTCCATAGAAACAAATTTTAATTTATTACTTTATATTAGGGACTATTATGAAACTACGTTAGGGAGAATCATATAACCAGAATGATTTTTTAAGCATGCTGACACCATTTTTCGTTTTAATAGTACATTTATTGAAATTCTGATTCTTAGAATTTTTAACTATACCTAAGGACCATATTTTAACGTTTCTGATATTTTTTGTTCTACTTATATACAAACTTTTATTTTTCAAAGAAAAACCCCTTTTTACTGTGAATTATTTAGCGGATGATTTTCTTAAAAATGTTGATGTGTCAAAATCAAAATTCTAATTAGTAGTTTTTGAGGTATTCAAATGTTTATTTTAATGAATAAGGATAATAATCCTTAAAAATGGTTTTATAAAAATATAAACTATATATTATGTAAAATTATGTTTAGTACCTATTTATTATACTTGGATCATTTTCACAAGATATTGATAGATCAATAGTAATTACTAACTTTTTCAAATCGTCTAAGCATCCGTACCTAATTAACCCATTACCATACACATATTATTATCCTACAAAGTTATACAACTCAAAAACTACTCGCTTTAATAAAATTTTGATTTAAATACACTAAAATGTTCAAAAAAAATATCTGACATTCACCAGCGTATTTCTTACCACCAACACTGTTCTCAATGTGTATAGTTTATCTGATATTTCGTATAGGTACTATTAATATATTTTTCACGTACACAATACAATTTTTTTTTAGCATAAAACTGTTTAGGAACTGTTTTTCTCGTACTTAACTGATAAAAGTCATCATCTGTTACTTAGAAAGTTAAAATATATTGTTATTTTTTTTCTTAATAATATACATTGTTACGAATACAATAATGTTTACCTCTAGAACAGCCCCAATGTATTTCCTGCGTTTCTACATCATTTGTTAACCTTTGGAACAGGAAATCCTTTTAGTACAACTGACTTTCGTTGATATAAACTTTTTATCCGTTTATTCTTGGATTTTTTTACTATATTTTTATGTTATCTTGGACTTTTGTCTCAAACGACATACAATGTTGATAATTTTGATTTTACTCTTGGTATCGTTCGTTTTGATATTTGTTCGATATTACAATATAATATATTATTAGATTATATTTTAGTAGATAGGTCTAATTGGATCTTCTTCTATAGCTGTAGTTAAATCGTCTAAATTTATGATATTTCAAAACATGTACTGTATTGAAATAAATTCTATGTAGTTAACGTTAAGCTTACAATCAAACAGTGATTTGTTTTGTAAAATCTGTATAGACATTTCAATCTTTTCAGATTTAAAATATGCGTTACCTATTTACTTACGAATATGAACCGACGAACGGATCTACGTAGGTTAACCATACTAAAAAATTATACTTCAAACAAGATCCAAAATCGGGTAAATATAGATATACTCAGCAACGCAAATCTAAATAAATGCAATGTTTTTTATTATTATTATTGTTATTGCATTTTGTTCTTGTCGACAAGGCTGGAGAAATGTGAAAATAATTATTTGTCATTTCAAGATATATTTACATATTTATTATTTAAATTTCGAATTCGGCGTCATAATGAAACGCGATTCAGACAAACAATAGCACGTCAAGACATCGCAATCATCATTGAGGACGAGAATTGTACACACTTTTCTAACCCATTTTTCTTATCAGTAATTAAAACCATCTACCGACATGCAATACCTGTCAAACTGTCATCTCTATAAAACATATTTTCGAAGAATTCCCAAAATGTATCTATAGTAAATAATAGTAAAGTATCTATTGTAATAAGGTACTATTTGTTTTGTTCAAGTATATTGTTGTGTACTTGTGTACAATTATTGTAGGACAATGACGTTATCCGTTAAAACCCTAAAATGTATAAACATAAAAATAGAAAATTATACCCAATAGATATATAGGTAGTCGTATATTAAACTGCACATATTATAACATACATAAAAAAATACAGTTCCATTCATTACCTCTTGGTTCAGATGACAGATTATTTTTTTAACCAATACTTATAGGTAGTATAAATAGTATAATGTGTATAAACTGCAGTTATAATAGTGATGAATAGGGCAGAGGAATTGTAGCATTTGCATATTTTTTTTGCACAGTCACAAAAATAGCAGAGTACGAAACAAATGCGTTTCACGCTACCACAAAGCTAGTTTTGAAATTTTATTGTGCATATAAATGTATATTTTGCATTTTTTTGGTTTTTAGGGCATATTTTGCTTTTATTTGGTTTTTAGGGCAAATTTTTTCCATTTTATACTTTTAGATGCATATTTTAAATAATTAATAGGTTAACCAATATTTTTTCTTCGACGTTTTTATTTATTTATTTATACATCCAGAATAACGTTTATATTATCGAATATAATATGATACCTGAAAACTTGAGCCTTGACGATTTAGCATACTTTAAATATGCTCCTATAAATTCCGTTGATGTGGAACGTTCTTTTTCGATGTTTAAAGTCCTGTTATCCGACAATAGGAAAAGTTTTACGTTTGACAATTTGAAAAAACACCTTATTGTCCAATGCAACTTCCAAGATAAAAATTTGTGTCAATTTTAAATATTTGAAACTAAAATATTTTGTCAATTGTTTTTTTAGTAGTCAAAGAAGTTGAAAGTTGAAATTTGAAAATTTTGAAGAAGTATCGGTTAAGAAAACCCATAAAATAAACCCAAATAATTAAAATAATTAATTGTAAGTTGTTAAATAAAGTTGTAAATAACATTTTTTCATCAAAATAATAAGTACCAACAGAAAAAATCTTATTTTTTATTCAAAAATATCCACTTTAAAATGCATATTTTTTATACTTAAGTGCATACTTTTAATGCATATTTTGTATATTTAAATGCATATTTGGTGACTTTTTAGAGCTACAAGTCCTCTGCCCTAGTGATGAATAATGAACACGAATAATACAACTGGAAAACTAGGTCTGCTGTATAGTAGGTGCCGATTTTATACACTCAATACCTTTTCATTGTATACGAAAAACGATTAGAAGGCAACATGGTCTGTAGTCTATGGTCTGTCAGCCTATATTTCTAAGGATGTTTTCTTAAATATTTATATTGATGTTAATAATACGGTAGGTTGAACAAAATATTGTTGTCAAATAAATCTTATATATTAAAACATTATTAATACATTTAATAACTAGTTGTTACTAACTTAAATTTTGCAATATCGACATTCCAAAGAACGGTGTGAATAAGCCCGTGTTATTAACTATTAACAGCTTAAACTTAAAGATTAATATTTTTGAAAATTGAATAGGGTAGGTATAGTAAATAATAATAGCAGTAGGTAATGAAAAGTTTCAAGTTCTTGTGTATAATATTTTTTTAAACTATATTTACAACAAAATAACATGAGTCATTATTTTTCGGTTAAATAGATAATTTTGGCGAAGATTTAAACTCAAAATATCCATCGAAAAAAATGTCACATTGGTATTTTTGAGATCTTAGCTATTTAATTTTAACATTTTTACATTTTTAACTATAAATTATATCAATTTGTACATTTTCGTAATTTTGATGAATTTAATAAACAATTTGAACATAAAAAATGTGTGGATTTTAATATTTTTAAAATTTTAAACAACTACTTATTTGGGATCTTGTATTAAATGTTCAAGGTCTGTTTACCAAGTTCTAAACATATTTACATCAACACGTCTTCAAAAAATCTAAAATTTAACTTTTGGAAAATTAAACAAGTTCAAATCTTTTATTTATGCTCTCTTCTATTATATATTACCTAAAATATTGATGAGTACGATTAATATGGCAAGTTTATAAACAACTTTAAGACCAGATCTTCCGACAAAATTGCTAAAAACTATAAGTCTATAAACGATAAAGATAATTGTTAAATGATAATATAATAGGTACTTGGTTTCGTTATATTTTTTTTAAATTTATTATTTATTTAACAAACACATTAAATGCCCAAACTTTTGTTTTGATGAAACTGCCAATTATTAATATTTTTTTTTATATATACATTCATAATCGGTATGATAAGTAGTTATAGAAAATCTATGTTTTTTAAATCTATGTTTGGTGGGCAAAACAAACTATATTTTAAAAATTATATAACAATATAGGTATACTATATTTTGTACATTAAATGAAAATAATATTATGGATCATACTTACACCGATGGCTAAATACACTGGTATAATATATACGGTGGTCAATGAATAAATATTATTAACTACTTTACAATTGGGTAAACAAAAAATGCCAATGAATAATTTTATTTTACTCATTAACATTTAATTCGACCAGTTTGTTGGACAATAGATACGGTATTAAGTTATAGTGTTCTGCAAAGCCGTCCAATATCGCTCCAGGCGTTTCAATCTATCTGTTTATGACTGGTAACGTCTTGTCCTTGGTATTTCGCAAACAATAATCTTCACAAAGACCTAAGAATTCCTACCCTTAATCAACTAGCAAAATTATATTACTTTAAACTTCATACTAACATAAGCTCTCACGCAGTAACCCATCGCCAACAACTGAACATAGTTCAAACAACTATCCTCCAACGCACTTCTTCCCAGTAATGTACGTGGAAGACTCAAAATTCACTGATTTTACATTTTTTAAATGACGTGTAAGTGATACGGAATTTTTTGTATTACTTTTTTACATATTATTTATGTTTTTGGGCGTGGGCAACAACTTGCGCAACGCGTCTACAAACTATGACGGTTATTATTGGATTTCGAGAGAAATTATGTAATAATACTGACATATCATAGTTGAGCACATTTATTTATTAATTACTACAACGACTGCGGGAAATCTTCGAGATTAAAATATAATATCCTGTTTCCTGGTTTTTAACCTGATTCGTTACAACGAGAGAATTTCTCCAACGACTTGATGAGTAATCTTTTCCTAACCGTTGAACCCTATTTTATTACATTTGGCAGTGATTCGGCACACGCGTTATTTTATTTTTCGGTAAGGCTCATTATTGCTGCAGTTTGATAAAAGTAATATTATGCTTTGCTATATTTATCGATTGGGCTTTCGATGGTGCTTCGTGCTTTTTTTTTTTATTACAGAATCAGATTTGAGTTGGACGTTAAGTTATAATATTTGACACCCAAAATGTCGTCGCCATGTAGCCGCAAAATGACAATATCGCCACTATAGAGAGGTATACCTGCAGGACGAGCCGCAGACACTATTGGCGACCGAAATTCCGAGTAATATAAAAAAAATGTATACTTAAAACATACCACGTCCGTGTATAGTTTACTCGCCGAGAAATATTGACTCGACGAAAGGTTTATTTTATGCTATCCATAAAGTAGAAACAACTCTCAAATCGGATTCTGACACTGCATGCAGCCGTGTTGGCTGTGCAAAATGCACATATTTTATTAATATAGGATTACTTTAATGGATTTCTGTTCATCTAATTTTCCGTTGAAAATGCTAACTAATGCATGTCCTCTTTTTCTTTGTCGAGAAATTATCGTTCCCCCGTAATTGACATCTTATCTTTTAACATTAAAAAGCGCAGCCTTATTCGAATTATGCACGCATTATATATCAACGACGACGAGCACTTAAAATGTAAACATGAACTTCTATAGTTTGAAACGCAAAAAGCTTTTTGGAAACCTAATTGTTGACATTAACTTACAAAATTAATATTCCATATTATTAGTGGGTATACAGCTAGTTATTATCGAATTAAAATTGTTATAATACACGTGCTGCAATCGTAGCGGCGCAATAACTATTTAAACGAACGTGCTCGTGACGATGTCCTCTTTCGGGCCGATTCGCCCCAACAACCTTAGGAAACTCATTTTTAGGTTTGCGTTACTTTCATAATAATATGATCGATACGACCACGGGCGTAGTTTTCTACGATACAGCGAAAATAAAAATAATATTCGTGTGTCGATCCCAATCGATATTGTCAAAATGTATATTATGTTACTGCTTCGGGGGATATACGTTGTTTGTTTCGTTTGTACATAGTATAGTACGTTTTGTAGTATTATATTATTGAACACTGTCCACACAAACGGAAAAGACATGGATAGGTGTCGGTGAAAACCAACGATAGAAACCGCAGTTTCGTTAGGCTTGTACACGTCTGCAGTACCAATCTATATATATATACTGAGTATAATTTTTTCCTCGAACCGATCAGATTTTAGATATATACGTCGTATAAACCTAGGTAGGTGATTTGAGGGGGTTTTCGTATTCACCTGCGATATGATGTACTGGAGTTACTCAATGCGGCTCAAAACAGTCGTCAGCGTCATCGAAAAATTCGATTACTGCCTTGTAAAAAAATCTTGAAAGGTATTTCGAAACTATTCGTAATATTCTCAAAGACAGAGGAACATAAAGTGCGTTCGATTTTCACATTACAAAAATCGGTTGTTATATAACTATTTTAACATGTATATATATAATAACTAGATACAATTTTAAAACACACTTTTAGTGTTGGTATATACGCTTTTACAGCATACATTTTTACGTCCGTGAAGTTGGCACCCCCACTTTGAGATATCGACTTCAAACCTGCGCCATCATTTTGCAATTGATTTGCAACAATTTGCAACACCAATTTTGAAATTTGCAACTTTCCCCATCTACCGAAAAATCCGATTTCCCGATGGGGGTGCCAACTTCACGGAGCACCCCCACTTTGAGCTATTAACTTCAAATCAGTGCCAATATTTTGCAACTGATTTGCAACAATTTGCAACAACAAATTTTTTTATGATTTATCGATTTTTTATGTAAAAACTGATTTTTATAAAAAAAATTTTATTGATTTATCTAACAGAATTTTTAATAACATTTTTATTTAACATTTTTTATTTGTTTTAGATTCTGAGCAGAGCGATTATGTGTGTTTTATTTTTTTGTTATTTGTGTACACGATAAGTTGTTGAAATAATGCTTTGATTTTTAATATCAGTATCTTGTTGGATGGCAAAGTGAATCTAGTTGGTGTATTCGAGAGGTCAAAATTTAAAATTTCACGCAAATCGGTTTTCGACAAAATCGATTTTTGTTTTTGGTGTAATTTTAAAACAAATGACCGTAGAAAAATGAAATTTTCACTGGTTGTTTATATTAGCATTTTGTATACACGATAAAATTTTCAAAATATTTTGATTTGTTTTGAACTGTTAATAGACATTTTCAGTTTCCAATTTTTAGTTATTTTTTACTATGAATGTTAATAACATTTTCTTTAAAAAGCTTGAAATTTTTTACAAGGCTCCTGATATATTTTTACAATAACATATGAAAAATATTGAAATTACTGTCATCATTTATTGATGCAAAAATTAGAAAATGTTAATATAGCTTCAAAACAAGCTCAAGACGATGCTGACGTACTTATTATAGAAACAGCAATCGAAGAAGCATACACTAGGAAAACTATTATTGTTGGAGAGGACGTAGATCTCTTAGTTATAGCACGCACTCCGTCCCAAAAACAAATTTTTTTTTTAAAACCCGGTAAAGGAAAAACGTTGACACAAAAATATACTCATCTACTAATAGCATGGATCACTACAATTTTGGTAGAGAATATATTTTATTTTTGCACGCAAATTTGTTTTTGGGACGGAGTGCGTGCTATTAGTATAACTAAGAGATCTACGTCCTCTCCAACAATAATAGTTTTCCTAGTGTATGCTTCTTCGATTGCTGTTTCTATAATAAGTACGTCAGCATCGTCTTGAGCTTGTTTTTAAGCTATATTAACATTTTCTAATTTTTGCATCAATGTAGAAATAAATCTGTTTTTATTCGATCGATTTGAAAGAAACTTTTCTTGACTTATAGGCACTTTCATTGTTTCATTAAAAAAAACTTCAAAAGACCCACTAAATGCCTCAGATCTGGCATCCAGACAACAGTAATATGTACAATGTACCTACATATACATCTTGCATAAAACGAATGCATTCTTATTACCGTTATTATAATATTATATTATACTATTGTAATTTTGTATGGTAAACATTAAAATTTGTATACCGCAAGTGTGGTTGGATACATATATGTACAACTATTTTGTAGAGAATCTTGTCCTCTACAATTTTTGTTCGAAACTTTTTATCGTACAAACAGTATAAAGCGAGATATTAACGCAAAGGCTACTTGTTTTTAGCGAAAAAATCATATTTCATTAAAAGTGTACACATTGTTGGCCTTATAACGGAAAAACTATCAACTTGACGTGAAAATGTCAAGAGACCATTTTTGTAGATTATTACCTCTTCTACAATTTGTATTCAAAACTTTTTTTTGTATGACCAATAAAAAACGAGATATTAAAAAAAAGGCCAATTTTATGACCTTTGACCTCGAATAACCTTTAACCGCGTACATGATATCGAGGTCGACTTTTTAGACATTGTTTACAACGATGTAATATAGATGTGTACCAAAATTCAGCTAGGTGGGAATTTTTCCGAGCTGAAAACCTAATTGCACTGGACTATTAGTGTAGGTTTGCCTCACGTATTTCATGCACTGTACGTATTTACTACCGTCGGCTCTTTGACACCTGTTATGTGCCGTTTCGCGGTCGTATGTCATAGAGTATATACCATCTAACTTTACATATTGTATATTGTATATTTGTATTTGCATATTCTGTGGTAATAATTTAATAATGTAATAATGTAATAACGTAATAATGTATTAATGTAATAACAATGTAATAATGGAATAACGTAATAATGTATTAATGTAATAACAATGTAATAATGTAATAAAAATGTAATAATGTAATACGCCGTTCGTGTCGTAGATCCACATTCTGTAGATATACATTCGGTTTTTTTTCAACCAGTGAAAAAATCTCACGAAGAACATTTGTATTAAATTCTCAAGTTTTTTACCAAAGAACAAAAATTGTTATTAACAGGGTACATAGAAAAAAACCAAAACCTCTGCGATATCACGCCAAGAGTTATGATGAAAAACATTTTAAGACCCCTTATAATAATATTGTAATAGATAATAACATGTATTATTAATAAAAATAAAATATTTTTATAACTGGTTTCATTGAACGAGTACAAGCCAAAATAGCTTATATTATATGAAAATTGGATATCAACTATTAATTTTAACGTAAGACAGTTATGTAGGGTGCATAAACATTTTGTTAAATTTAATGGTTCACTTTCAATATAAATGGTTTGCTAGCTTTCCTTGGTTAGTGTATATTCTGATATACCAAGACAATGAAGCGTTTTGTATATTTTGTGTAGCATTTCAACAAATTATGCTGGAATGAATACCTAACCAAACATCAATAAATAAGAGCTACTTAGAACCCCTTTTTTCGTCTAATTGCACTGGACTATAACTTAGTACAAACGACAATGGAGGACACGATAAACGGTTTCAGAATCCTGGCTGGACACAATAATACCAGCGAACATGGGAGTGAGATAACAGTGGGAGGGGAGGGGGCGTTTAAAAACCTTTTAAACTCTATAATATACATTCACTGGTCTATCATGTCAACAGAACCACAACAGCAAAACAACCGCCCGACGAATTTCTTCGTCCAACCCCAAAACGAACGACGTGAACGTCTTTGTTTGATCACGGTTACAGACCCTCCATCCGTGTTTTGCGTCGTATTCAAAATCTGCAACTCTGGAGCATCACCAGCTAAATTTGGACACGCGGGAATATTCTTCGTAGATATACACAGCCTGCCATCGAGCGAACACTTGGAATCATGATTTTCCGACGATTCCGGTCTCTGCATATCGCTGGTAACCTGCCGAAACTTTAGATTTGGCGTTGATCGCCACCCCATATCTGCAGGTTTCTCGCCAGATGAATTTAGACACACGGGAATATTTGGTGTAGATACAGACAGCCTGCCGTCCAGCAAACACTTGGAATCACAATTTCCCGACGATTCCGGTCTCTGCATATTGCTGGTGACCTGCCGAAACTTTAGATTTGGCGTTGATCGCCACCCAATCTCTGTCAATTTGGCTGAAGACATTTTACCCATTACGGCCATGTTAGGCAAAGATGCATATCTCTTATGCACCCGTAAACTTGTCATATCCCTGCAGCTTTCAGCCAAAGGTTTTGGTATGTTTTTTCGTAAATCATCGAAAATCAGCTGCATCATTTCACTCTTGGATGTGATGTTGATATCGGACATATTTATCTGATAATATATAGGCAGAGTAATTAATAAATTATACGGAAAAAACGTTTTCACTAACTGTTGACCGCAGGAATGAAAAATAATTCGTAATGAAGACAATAAATGAATATTGACAAGTGGTAACTATGTGACACAGATACGAATTGTAGATTTTTCAGAAAATTCATGTACATGGCAACGAGATTTTTGTTGTTTGTGTAAATCTGAAAGTTTCTAGATTTTTTAATATATTATTAAAAGGGGATAATAATTATTTGTTAAAATTTTGTTTTTTAGTTATACTGATCAAGAATACAAAACTAAAAGTTTATTTTATTCTTTAAATAAAATTTATGATTTGGAAATTTGGAAAATAATACTAGATATTTATGACCAAAGAAAATTAGAATATACAAATCTAAATATTTTGCTGTTTTGAAGGATTATGCGGAGTTGAGGTGCACAGTGGGATATTTTCATAAAAACCCGGACAAAATATTATAATATAAAGATTAACCAAAATTTGAATTTTTCTCTGTGAAATAGAAACGATAAAATCAAATCACATACACATGGGCAACGCATATGTATGAATGCTTATTATAAACTGTACAATATTCATAATGATGCATAGTTAACAAATCCTTTTAATAATATGCTATACATCGGATGATGTAACAACTGATGCGCAATATTAGTCATAATTTATAATCATATATTTAATCATAATTCATAAACCTATTCTGAAAATGTCCAGAATTTAGAAGCGGAGTTTGAATCTTTGTTTTAGACTTTTTAGTTCTTTCAGTCCTTCTGGATCTAACAGCAAGTATGTCTTCATAACGATTGACAGCATATTTAATAGAAGTTTATGATTATATTATAATCAAAAATAAGGCTCCTGGTATATTGTTACAATAGCAGTTTAAAAATATATAGGCACAATTTGTTTTTATAAGTATTTAAAGTTCATATTTTGACAACTATTTTCTAGTTAAAAATTTATGAAATGTTCAGCTTTTATAGCTAAGGATTGGTAATTTAAAACAAGGTTCCACGTAAATAGGTTATATATAAATTACTTTATTCACAATAATATCATCAAATATACTAAAAATAATTCATAACATTAATGAATAAAAATAATTTTTAAAAAATGCCCGTGGTAATTGATGGTATTATTTGATGGCAAATTAATTTTTTTTTATAACTTTTATGAATTATCTTATATTTTATAAGTCAGTGCTTAGGTATTAAACATTATTTTCGAGTTAGGTATTATTGATTAATCATTTATAATATTGATAAATAAAAATAACTTTTAAAAAATGCCCGTGGTAATTGATGGTACTACCATCGGGAAATCGGATTTTCCGGTGAATGAGGGGAGTTGGAAATTGTTGCATATCAGTTGCAAAATATTGGCGCTGGTTTGAAGTCGATATCTCAAAGTGGGGGTGCCAACTTCACGGACATTACATTTTTTTCGTTCAACGCGGGTTCAATAAAATTACGCTTTTATAATTTATGAACATAAAATAGAATTTTTCCAATAAATTATTAAATCTATAAATTATTTTATTCGATATTTACTAATAATATTATTCATACATTTGGTTTTATTTATTTTAAGCATCATGCATGGAGGTTATAATATATGAATAAAAGATGTAACCAAAAGTGTATGTTTTGTAAGGACCTTGGTATAGATTTCAGTGTCTGGTTGAGCAGAGACTACGTCATACGCGTGATATGCGCGGCCAACACTTTTGGGAATTTCCATTTCACCGTCCGTCACTTTTGGAGATTTCCACTTTACAACCCGGCATTTTTGGGGATTTCCACTTTACCGTCCACTGGACAGAAAAAGGTCGTTTTCCAACGCTTCGTCCACTATTGAAAACCAAACTTTCAGTGCAGGCACGTGACAAAAACATATTTATGTTAAAATTAATATTCTATACGTTATGGTGTACATTTTATAGAACTCGAATTTCTATCGATCCGTTGCTATGTTAGATTCTTCTTATAGATTTTTCGACCACAAACTCAAAATGAAAAAAAGTGAGAATAATAAATTATGATTTTCATTTGTAAAAACTGAATGTTTATACAATTTATCTATTATTTTTTTTCCGAGCTTTCAGATAATCAATATCGATTAGGTCTTAGGTATATATTTTATGAAATACTTGAAGCTTCTTTCAAAATATTATAATTGACTAACCCGTATAAATAATGGTCTGTACTTAAGTAATACACATTAAAACAATTAATATTAGTTTATATATTTTTCTATAAATGTATGACTTTTATAAGTTTGTGTATTGATTAATTAATAAGTGGCCATATAACTTTGCAGGATAACAAATATCGATGTTAATAGTTTAGTATTACTATAATTAAAAAAATACTAACGATAATATTAATTAAACTACTTTTAAAATTAAAAAAAAAATGAATCCAGACATCATACAGATACACTTGAGAACTATTATAAATTAGATTTTAAAACTAAACAAAATATTATAAAACATTTATTATTGCATACCTACTTAAATTGAATGAGAAACACAATTTGATAAACCTTTTGTTTCTGACCTAAATAATTCTGGAAAAATGAAGTATATTTTTTATCTACCCTATTTTAAATCCTAAGCTCGGAGAGAAAACATTGGTTTTACAATAATGTACTTATTTCTAGTTTTAAATTGCAATTCCTGTACACTCTTTCAAACGATATTCTAGCTCTCTAATCTTCTTATATTTTATGATATACATTTTTGCAATTTCAATTAAATATTTAAAAATGAAATGACTTAATTCAGATAACACAATATAGTTTTCTTTATTTCTAAAGCAAATCAACACAAAGTACACCTATTTGTTTCATTAGTTTGAAGAATAAAATGCAGACAGTATATAATATATATGTACTAACTATTGTTAACCATGACCAAATCAATTTCACAAGACGATTCCAATTAAATACAAGTCATACATAATATAGATATTATAGGATGGTACAGATTATAATATTATACTATACTATAAATTAATGTACTTATACCATACAAAATAATAACAATAATTATAATTATAAATGAATACCTTCTATTGAAAATTTATATTTTATAAGTTTTACAACAATAGATACAAACTGTATTTCAATTAAATATTAATTTTCTAGGTATATAACATCGCTTACAACTGGCAAAAAAGGGGACGGGGTCATATTATTTACGTTTACCAACGAATAATACGTACTGTTATATCACAGAGGGACTCAGCAGCGAGCCGCCCTAGGGGAGGTTTATTCGGGAAGTTGGTCAGGAAACCGGAACTAACCGCACGTGATGTGCACAGTACACTCACTGTACGTATAAACTACGCAAAGTGATGTGTTTTGTTTGTGCAGAAAGAACTAACATAACAATAATATGTCCAAAGTTGGGTCGTATTTATATTGATATAGTCAAATAGACTTTTCCGTTCACTGCGGTCGATAAAGTCCAACGGGAATCCCACGGGGTAGGCTTATATATTATTATCGCGACAAAATTCGTTCGATTTACATTTTCCACGTCCAAACCTATAACAACACTCGACCAACAGCTAAGAATAGGATGTGCGATATACTCCAGCTGGCGTTAATTGATACCACTCCGTAGAAATTCTTACCGGTCAACCCGGCGTAAACTCTACGTGTAAATCGTAAGTCGTACGCGATTTGTCCGAGGACAATATTTTATTACACGATGTCGGTACCCATGACCATCGACGGTTTGGCGTGGGCGGTCGGTTGTTAAAACACTTTAATCGGGTCCGTTCGCTAACGAATTACGTTCTGCTCGACTGCAGCGACAACGACGCACCAAGTCCACAGTATATCCGTAGCGTGACGCGTCGTGACTTGCGTCGAGTACAAGTCGGTTTAATGTAATAATTAATACAGGTACGAATAATCGTTAATATAATTTGAAAAAATTCCCCCTTTCCATCTCGCTAATGGAACGATCCGGTTTAACTCGATCAAAACATATTACTATAATATTGTATTGTCCATTCCAATATTATATTATATAATTATGGTGCGTGAACACATGACATATATTATTATATAACATTATAATATTCGCTTATACTTGTTGATATGCCAATACGGTTAAACAAACTCCTTTTGATATTGAATTAGAAATATTAAAGGGTCGTATACAAAACATTTTCCGCCAATACAAATCGTATATTATGACGTATTTGCACTGATACAAGGGAATTTGGCTTGAAAGGTATACCTCCCGGCTACCTCAACTATACATGTATTTAGTTATACGTTGTTATATATATTCGAGCGTGTCTGTGTGTGTGTGTATGTGTGTGTGTACCTACTGTACAAATATACTCACCATGCGATATGCATTACCTCATTCGTGACTGCAAAGGTTTTGTTTTACTCCCATGGGCCATGATAATACATAAAAAAATGTATATATATGTATTTATGTGAAATAATATACTTATTAGTTATTATTTATACCTATGTGGTTTTTTTGTCTACGTAAGAATTGATTAAAAAAATAAAAATAATTTTATCGTAAAAATCGTATTTTGTATTAACTGAACACAATATGTTATTATATCATTCCATTATACCATATAATGATATTCGATTTAAAAAAACAAGTTAATATTTATTATTTATTCACCTATAGGTACATATTCGATACATAATGCCTTTGTATTATAGGTAAATTGCTATTCTGAATTTTTCCAGGACATGGAAAAAAATGCACGAATAAAGTACATAGGAGGCAAATGACTGGGATATGATTTGGAAAAGAAATTATTCTTGCATAATTGCGTTGGAAAAATAAAATATAATCGAAAACAGTATAGATATTTAAAAAACTGACCTTCTTAATTATTATGATTTGAGTTACCTAATTTTATAAGCGCATCCGCGAACCGGCCAAAACTATCAGTCGAGTGCCGTCATACATCAGCACGACAGAACACAGACTGTTCTGAACAGTGCAAAGGACCACGGCGGCGTGTGAACGGCAATAAAACGACCCATTTCAGAGCTAACACGATTCGCTCGTCCGAACGCCACTCTGTGAGGCTGCCAACCTTATGTGGTCCTATCTCACAATATGGGCTAGGTGCCCAAATTGTATGTTATAGGGCATAGGCTATATTGGACAACACTCATTGTGAGATAGAGTCACGCAGTGGCGCCCAGTCCATATACACTACAAAATACTATACAAGGTGTACCGCTGACGGTACAACGATATGTACCATCGGTACGCCAAGTATGTTTTTCAGTGTCGTTCGACATTTGGATGTACCATATATATTGTATTTGAAAATATAATGCAATGATTTCCGCTACGCCAATGCGATTTTTTAGTGCATTATTGTAGTGCCATGGAAAAGTTAATAATATAAAACCATACTCATTTACGATCGCCGGTGTTCGCAAAAGTATAATATTTGAAAATTACAGACGACCGCCCGTGGTGGCAGTCAACGCGTAAAGGTTTTGTAGGGGTTGGGTGTCCACGCTTGAGTAAAACATAACAAATAGACATATGAGTACTTTATTAACTGAATCGAATCGATTTATATCACACCAAGTATAATAAGTATACAGAATACTGTTATAGAAGTATGATATACATAGTCATACAGTTTGACGTTTGTCTGTCTGTGATTAGTACTCAGTACTTTATTATAACAAGACAATCAAGATGGATAGTTATATTATTAATACAAACAATTTAATTTACACTGTTGATAAGACTATAGCGTGTATTGGTGGGTGGGTGGGTGGGTGGTTGGGTAAAACTATGTCTTGCTGCACCTGAAAAATATGTCTTGTGCGCCACTGGGTCTGCAGTCACGTCAACAACAGCAGGCAATGTCCACGCCGGGGTCGGTCCACCTTATCCACAAAACGTGTATACAATTTATATACATTCACACAGATCAATAAAATATGTAACGTGATTACAATAAATTAAACTGCCGAGTTTATATTATTACACGAAGCGGTCCGCCGACACGCGGTGCGCCGCTTCAGTTTATTATTATAAATTACTATACACCAACACAGTATTATACAAAATAATGTTATTTTATACCGTTGTTTAATAATGTAGAAACCATCGTATAGTTTCAAAATGTTTATTATTGAATTGATGTTTTATTAAACAGTGTTATTTTTTTTTAAATTTAAAGTTAACCTCAGCAGCGAGCGGCGTTTGGGAGTAAAAGTTATTAAAATGTTACAAAACTTCAATTTGGTGTGTTTCAAATCAAAAATAGGTACACTGTTTATGACAATAAAAAATAATATAAAAATATAACCCAATACGCTACAACAATTTATTTTACATATTATAGTACGAAAAAAAACTTTAGACATGAATATTATAATAGATATTATACATTATAAATTATTTGAAATGCCTATCGTTCTTGACAGCGAAATGAAAATACAGTGATATATGTCCAGACAAATATCATAACACAAATTACGTTTCATCAGATTTACTTTAAACATTATAAACTTGAAATATATAAATAATATTATAATATACATTAAATATTTAAAATTATTTAAAATTATCCGAATTTGTCTGTTAATTGTAAGGTTTATTTTTAGTTCCATGCATTATTAATCTAAGTTTTTCTACTGATCCAGTTAGCCCGGTGAATAAATTAGAAGTCTGAAAAATTAAAATTTAGCCACGTATAAATTATATATACCTAAACATAATATAACGCCTACATATATTACACAAACGCATATTTTAAGTGCTTTTAAAATAAATTACCGGCCTAAGCCTGTTCTTAGTATGTTAAAAATAATGTATGATAATTAGTAACACAATTAATTTTATTTTTGTAACTGGATACTTACCACTGGAAATACTATTATTTCTTATTAGGTTTTTTTTTTTTTGCTTTTCGCATAATCGCCATACCTAATACTTTTATTTTCTAGTGAACCATGATTATGTACAATTGTTACAATATAACTTACATTTTTAACATAGGGTTAGGGAAATGAGATATTAAAAATAAAACCTAGATCTAGCAATGGAAAAAAATAATAAATCATCATGAAAAATACCATGACTTAAACGTGTCTAATTCGTTAAAACATTAAAAAGGTGTTGACAATTTTATGAAAATTTAAATTGAGTTATTACAAAATAAAGCCATTAGAATGTGTGATAAAATGTATGTATTTTTCAAGTTATTTATTTATCTCGAGTGCGTTTCAAAGCTAATTACAGTTATTATAACACAACAACCATTCATTTGAAAAAAACTACCCACCTACAATAGAAATTCGTTTAAAATTTTTTGTATAGGTACGCCGTATTTTCGTTATTTGGAAGTATACTGTAACGTTAGTGTGACTTCTATTGTCACTATTTCAATATTGTTTTTTTATTATTATTATTATTATTACTCGTTAAGACTATATGATAATCCTGAACTATAATTACTTCATCTTTGACAATAACTGTCCACTCCCCAGACGGGTTTTCACCCCAAAATTGCAATGATTTTATTTTCCATTCGAAAAATCCCCTGTTTGACTCGTCTAAGGGTCGTGGCTCCATCATTTTGCACGTGGTGTCTAGAAATATGACAATTCCATAGAATAGTTTTAGCAGGGCGTAAATGCTTACTTTTTGGTGATTGTAGATCTATTTCGACCATACCGCGTTTTGGATACCGAATGGTCACACATAGTTGTACGTGCTCTAAATATCTGATGTATCTGTTACAGCCATTCGTCATTACCGTGGACACAAATTTTGAGGCTCGGCCAAAATTTTTATACTTTTTACTAAAGAGTAAAGTTTATATAATTTTAACATTTAAAATAGTATAATATTATTTATTACGGTGTTATACTATAGCTACACTAAGTATTGTAAAACTTGAATAATTATTTTATTTTATTTTACTTTTGCTTAAATGTAATTTCACTAATACATATATTATCAAAACTAAGTTACGCGAGTATGATTTTTATTTAATGAATTTAATGATTAAGGAAATCGTACTAATTTGTATTACTTTTATAATAAATGATACAATAACCATTAATTATAAGGTTTGCACTTATTTAAATTTTTAATAAAGTAAATATTGAGAATTTAATCTATTTACCCTAAGCCATACACTGCAGTAATTGATCAATTCATCACACATTTATTAAATTTAATATTAAAAAAATAATTAATAATTTAATGAGGCCTACAACCTACAAGAGTAATTTACGTATATTAAAAAAACAGAAGTTATAATATTTAACTCGTGTATGTAGTCATATACGTTTTCCCGAGATTGCAACCAATATCAGGGATTCCTGAGAAGGGACATTCCAAGAGATTTGTAGCTGCACCAACTTAATGCATACCTAAACGTCTACATAAATAAAATAATACTGCAGTAGAACGCTGTTTATCGCAAAGTTGGCTATCTGAACACCAAAATAATTAAATTTAAAAATATATAATGAAAAATTTCCAAAGTTATTTATTTTTTAATAACACCTAGCTGTTTTAAATACATGGGTACATTTTTTACTACCTCTTAAAAGATTTTAATTCGTTAAATCAAAAAAAAAAAAAAACTGGATAAAAAATACTAAACGGATTTATTATTCACTTTATAGTAAAGAAATATTTCCATTTAAAAATAATAAATATTATTTATACAATTTAATATGGTTCAAAATGTTAGTGGTATCAATGTAAAAATAAAAATTAGATTCCTAATCGAACTTATAATATATACATATACCATGTCTCTAAAACTATCTTACCGGTCTAACTGTAAGTAGTAATACAAGTATTAGGAGGTATGTATTTCTGATTATATAAATGTTGTATGACTTACGGGATACGGAAATTCTTAACACAAATACTTTTCTTTGGTACGGTTTTCCAGCCAATAGCTTCTTTCACTAACTTATAGGCGTTTAATAATCCAAAACCGAACTGGGGATTAAAGGCGAATCCGGCTGCGTTAGTGGACCAACCAGAGTTTTTCAACAGAGGTGCAACTTCACAGTTTCTTGCTAATAAATGTTGCACGTCTCTCCACGTCAGATTGCCACTATACTGGCCAACAATAAGAAAAATCATTTACAAGATATGTCACGAGTTCGCACACGCGGACTATTAAAAATAATAATTTATTAGACGGGCTAAGTACTCTAGGGGTTATGTGTTTTTTTAAATTAGAAAGTCGATCCATAAATACGATAATAATACATTATAATACGACACTTATAGGCAAATTATGCACAGTAAATATATTACCTATCTATACATAGGTATGCCAAAGCATCGAGTATAATAATCATTATTATTATTATGTAGTTTAGTATCGAAAGCCAATAACAATATTAACTAACTTCGCCATACCTAAAGCAATCATACATAGATGATAGATCTCACACAAAATATCACACACACACAAATTAATAGATAAATCATAACGGTAATAATATTAAATCTAAACCTAAGTTTTTTGGTAAAATTAATTTTTTTTTTTTGTTGGATATTTAATTAAAAACTGAATTAAATTGTTTAGTTTTATCGTGAGTGAAAACTTTAAATCTAAATAATTTGTATTTGAACATTTTAAATTTAAAGGGATTTTCATTTAATTATTTAAAAATGTGATCTCCAAATAGATATCCTATAAATAGTCTATACTCTATACAATATAATATTTGTCAATTTGATAAAGTGTTTAATACGTACGTACTTTTGAAACGTACACAACATATTATTTTATATTATGAAATAATATAATTGTTTTTTCTTAGTAGGTAAATATTAAAAAACTTTTATCAGATGCGAATGCTTTCAACATGACTTATTTCGAATAAATCGTATGAATCTGTCCAATAAATACCCACAAAGTTAATATTTTTCTTCTTTGCCGTGATATTGAAAATCAATACATTTAAATTTAAAAATGAGAACATTTACTTGGCTTCGAGAGCTAAAGCTATAACTCCTGCTGCTAGCGGAGCTGCGGCTGATGTGCCGGTATGTGAAAGCGTGCATGTATTATTGATATCCGACGTAACCTGAAGGATATTAAACAAGCAAAACAATTTTAGTTTACTACCTATTCATAATATTAAATTAACGATTGTATATTGTATATCAAACAATCAATCTATATTTGTTTCTATTGTATGTCATATTATAAATTTAAATAAACATAGATTTTTTTAAAATCCTTCGATCTAATATCATGATTCATGATTCATGATGGATGTATTCATATAAGATAATTTGGTAAAAATATTATTTTCATTATGTAAATTTATCTGAATGAACAATAAGCACAATATTATTATCAAACTAGCAGTGGCTTATAAATGTCAATACTAGTTTAATTCTATAGATTTTATATTTTGAAGGGTATTATTAAAATAGTTAGTTGTGTAAATATTGTACCTTTAATAATTTATGTGCCCATTTATAGATAATAATAAATAATTACACACAAAAAAACGTCTGAAATATTTTAAGGACACAGCTTTATTTAATACCATTGAGAGAGGTATAATAACATAATATATATATTTAATATAAAGATATTAGACTCATAATAGTATTGACGTAGTGTTTAACATTTGTATTTAACAAATGAAATTGAATTTAACAAACGATTTAACATTTATGTTGATACATTTTTTAAAAATACAAGCACAACCCACATTTCCGTAAAACGATTTGAACGTTCTCCATTCAACTATTATAGAAGTTTTGTATTTTATATTATGATCAAAACTGATATCCATTCTCATGTTTTCCATGAATATATAAATATATTATAATGCACGTAAGCAGTTATCGTATTTCAACGCATTATTGGAAATCCATATAAACCCTCTGATTAACTTTAAGTTTGTTTCATTTCTATTTTTCATATTTTTTTTAAGGTTTAATTAACGACTGTTTAATCGTGGAATGGTATATTTTCTTCACCTAAAAGACCCTATATTCAAAACGACTCAGCCATTCTGAGTCCATCACATCCTTTTAAAATTGCTCCCAACTCGATCGAGTTCGACGCATAATTTCCCAAACTAAAACCGTTCACTAATGCACATAATCAACTTCACTTAAGACCTTTGTCAATTAACAGACTGACGTGTTAATAATAATTTAAATTATTTAACTTAATTGTACAATGATTAGATTATTCTTCTGACTGGCTCGCCGAGTTCCCCTCTACTACCCCTCTCGCTTGAGTACTCTATGTATTGTTCCAAAAGAGGACAGCCGTAGGTACCAGGCGACCACCAGTTTTCGTTCTGCGAAGCGCCACCTCCCGCCAACCGTAAACACGACAATGTCATATTATTAATTATTATTAACAATACATGGTAGCGCCATCATTCAACTGGTTGGAAATCGAATATTCGAATAGCCTTAATACAGGCCGTTAACAATGTGTTAGCATATTATTGTTATTATGGTATGGCCGCGGAGTATGGATGAGATATATATTATCATTTATCGTCTATTAGCCGGTGACTGTAATCGGTATCATTGTAATTCGATATAATCATATGCACATCGGAACTTTTCAGTTTTCGGATGTGTGCGGGATCAACTTGGTTATTGGTACCATGCGTGGTAGTCGTGGCCGGTGGAGGGGAAAAATAAGGATTCGTGCTTCCACGACCGTCAGTCGACTTGCGCAGAACTTGTACATATTATTCTATTTTGAAACAGAGTATAGTATAATGTCGTTCTCTCTAACTTGACTATCCAATAACTATAATAAAAATATAATCAGTCAGCCACCTTGACCTATGAGTCTGAATAACTACCTACTGCTGCGAACCTTCTCATTATTTTATAATAGATCTATACGACTCAGTTAATTATTGTTTTAAAAATTATTGAAATTTTTTTTAATGGATTTCATATTTCATTCATTAAAACTTTACACGCATAATCGTTTTTAACGCATTTATACACTTTTTTACTAAACATAATAATGTGCTTCTAAAATATCCGTTCGAAGCATATATCTCGTTTATGACGTTCATTACGTCATGTACGATGCATCGTCATTTTTTTTCTTATTAAAGATACCGTGTTTCGATTTATGTTAGTTTAAAGCAAATTAATGTGGGAGGCTAAAATATACCCGGGCTTAATGATTTGACTTATCTACCGCAAAAAGTGAACAAAAACAATGTCAATTTTCCCCGACTTTCTCTTTGTTCGTGGTCTTTTAAACTTAACCATCACCCTCGAGAGTATATTATAATATTATCTCTAGGATAAATTGCAGTAGGTATATAATATATGAGTATAAATTTAATAAAAAGTATATGATTAAACATTTTTTTTCTTTTGCTTGCAAATAACAAAATTTAATATAAAAGCGTTACTTTCAATAAAATACAACTTAATATATATTATTCCACATGCATAATATATACACTTATGCTGTAATTACAAGCAATATAGCATAAGATTTTGATTTTTTGATCGTTTTGGTAAAAAAAAAATAATCGCTTTATATTTTATAATAATATGTATATTGCACTATGGCGCAAGTCGCATATTATATAGGTTAAACGATAAAATATCGCTCAACTCATACCTCGTTCTGTAGCGTTATCACGTTTGTAATAATTTTTTCGATTTACATAATTTTACGACACGGGTACTACACGTGTGCATGTGTGTACTGTACAATACAATAATATAATATACTAATACAAAATTATAAAATAAAAAATATATTTTATATACCTATAAGCTGTGACAGGACTATTTAACGAACTGTTATTACAAATTCTTCCATATAGGTATGTAAAATAGCCGTGTTACACCCTGTACAGTACATACTACATATATCTATATATCACATATACGTGTAAATGAAAAACCATTCCTACATAGGCATTATAATTATTATATTATATTGTCACGCGTGTCTGACGTCGTACCCGTCGTTATCGCACTTACGATTTTGACACCATTATCCAGGCCACCGGAATAAGCAGTTGCTATGACGGCGGCACATCTCTCGGCGTACTCGGGAGCTGTGCCTTCCATAGTGACACTGCTAATAGCCACCGTGTGAATGTTTCCCACGTAGCCGTCCGATGCACAATTGTCAAATAGCATACGACCATTGCCCGACGCGAATACGTATATTGAACCTTTGCCGTTGCGACCCTTAACATATAAAACAAAAAAAAAAAAAAAAAAATCGACGGCATATTTTTATACCGTGGGCCGACACAACAAAAAGCCGCGGTTTATAATAATATTATTGTCCGATTGAATTATTATTACGGTGGATTAAGTCACAGTCGAACGACGACATCGCCGCGGGAGAAAATTAAAACCGTGCTATAGCAGTCGAATCGAAATTCAAAGTTCATAATATTATTATATTGTATTTTAACACATTTTGGGGGTGAAACATAACTGTAAATCCATGTTAATGCTCGCAGATGGACTACGTGACAACCGAATTGAACCCGTAATCGAATTTCGTCCGGATTTATTTTATGATTTTGATTTTATTTTTATTGTTAAACCATATTTTACTCACGTCATAGCCAACCAACGAACATTATAGACTATATTAGTATACTCACTATAGATATCTATTACAATATTATAAAATAATATACTATGAGTTCAATATATTATATTAAATAAACGTATTGCACGCAGAGACGTATTCAGAATTTTCACGTACAAGTGCTGATTTGTTTTGCTTCCATAGGAGGGGGATGGGCTTGGACCATTTTTTTTTTAAAGCCAATTTTTGATGGTAGAAATGCGAAAATGTGAAATGTGAAATATTGTGTTCGTGTATAATATTATGTTCATTAATTAAATATAAAATTTAATTTAATGAAGAAAAATAAACACATTAAATATTGTGATCACGGTCTCTGCAAGACTCGATGCTTTTCAGCTTATAACATAGTTAATAAAAATGTTCATCAAGATTAAAATATATTTTATAAAAGTTATAAACTTAATGTCTTCATATAAGAAAGTAACACCCACTTCTCAGAGCCATTTTAGAACAGCACTTAAAAATCCTTGGACTAACAATGAGATCACTCTAAAAACTCAATCTAAATCCACATAAAAATCTGTAATGGATATTATGTTAAATTTTAATGTAGTGTTTGTGTGTAAAAACACTTATCATATAAGAAAAAATGCTTCCATTGTCAATATCGAGATTTGTTTTTGGTATAAAATTGAATATAGTTTATTCTTGGGGGGTTAAGTAAAAATTCCCAATCATCACGATATTTTTCAAACAGGCAATAGGTACCTATTGATAGTTTTCTTTAAAATAACTAGAAAATTCGGAAGAAAAAAAACGTAATATTATGTATCATCCAAAATATGTTCTACATAATATAATTATTAATTACCTATACTTATTTAAATTAAATATGTAAGACAACTTGTCTCCTTTTACTATGAAATACGGTAAAAAATAGTAAAAATAATAAACACTGGATTATATTATAACCAGCCTGTTTTTCCGCGGAACAAAATATATAATACAAATACTTAGTGGGTATTTTTTTCAACAAAACTTTTTAATCCCGGAAGATTACTATTGATCTTATTAAAACTTCCGTGCTCCGTAGCTTCTATTCTATACATGATTTTAGGTACATGCCTATATATTAAACCCGATCAGTTTAAGGGTCATTGAGTTAAGACACTGAAATAATTTTTCTAAATCACTGAATTATATTATATTTCTGACATATTTCACGGAAATTCTACCAATAATCGCCAAAATATCACCAAGCTCGGGATCGTTTTGGAAATGTGATAATAGTTTATTATTTACGCTACGATGCGATAACTCTATTAGCCGGGCAGGTACTTTAACAGTGAACATCGATGGACAAACACTGAACATAATGGACGTGTAGTGCAGTATACAAATTTATACAAACATATTAATATTATATTTTATGTCCATAATATATAGATCGGAAATCGTGTGGAGCTTACCTAATATGATTTGTGAAGCCAGCTAAAACATAATATATTATATAATATTATGTTACCGTAAACACCCGATTTTATACAAATAAAAATTTATTTTAAAAACCGAATTATTATTAGTTAGTTAACACAGCTCAAGAGTCAAATGAAGACATCTACGTTTAAATAACCTATAACTATCAGTATTTTTTTTTTTGATATAATATATTATAATATACTTATCTATAAAATTTGTTTTACAGTGTAATTTTTACTTGTCGCGTAAATCAGCTTTTACTAACTCAATTTGTATATCCTAGGCGATGTACGCAACGTGTCTAGTAAAAACCCGAATAAAATTATGATTTTCAGCTTTTATTGAGTACTTATATACACAACAGTACCTATAAATTCTAGCACTGACAGTTAAAACCTAGCTTTACCTATTGATCGATCACGGGGATGGATTTTTAAACGTCACCGACGTCGCTGTTTAGAACAACTACAACTAATACACATACACCGCTATGCGGTACGATGTAGGTACTAGCATTGATTATAAATAGTATTTATAATCAATGGTACTAGGTACATGGTGTGTTTATATATATATTATATATGTGTAATAATATTTCGGCCGTAAAAACAATTCGGTCAATCGCAGTCCCACGCAGCCACGCAAGATGAAAGGTCTTTCTCCGGGGACTACGGGTTTTTGGGTGCCCGCCAACGGTGCAGAACTTTTACTAACTATATACTGTACGGTATTTAGGTGTACAACTCGTAAACGCGGAATAATATTATATTATATTAACACAGAGGGCTGTTTTCCCGTGAATTAAAAATAAAAACGTATAATATCGTCGCGTAGTCGTGCCACGTAGACGAATCACGTCACACAGACTTAGGTCGTAGTACGACCGCGGCTGGTAAATGGTAATAATAATTGTTTTCCGAATGTCGCGAGGTACCGCGGCGGCAATATCACAGTGATTGATTACTGTTTCCCGTTGTTTTCTCCTCCTGGCAATCGATTAGTACTTCGTGTCGCGATGACGATGACGCCCTCGTATTATAGCTCGGGATCCAGATTAGTGATGATTTTAGTACAATGCATATCGTGTAGTGAACACATACGATGAAGCGTCACACGAGTATTATATCGGTACACTAATTTATAATATGCCGAGGTAATGGAATTTATATTATCCTACCGTCGCGCGTCGACATCCAATGGCAAATCTCAATAGGACACTTTGCGCAAACGAACGTCGTGATGCGCAGAGCGATCCATTACAAACGCGCGCCACACAGATTTCGAAAAACCTTGTCATACGATATTAAATATTATGCGTTCGAAATATAATATGTTCAAATTTAATATTTTGTGTTTACAAATACTTTTTGAAATCACATACAGACTATTATATATTTTAAGGGAAGAATTAATTTAAAAGTATATTATATAAAGAAATATACAAAGTATGAAAATAATTCTAATTTGTATTTTATAAGAAAAACATAATATCTCAAAGGAATATGAAAACAAAGCTTTTTATGTAATAAAACGTCAAAAACAAAAATATATATAAAAATGTAAAACAAAGTACTCTAGATGAAATATTACGGTATATGGGATACATATGAAAATGTTTCTGTATTAACCAAGTGTTATATCGAAATTATGAAATCACTTTATTGAAAACATTAAATCTATAAATTCAAGCGGACAGTTTTATTATTTAAAATAATATATTCACCAATAATATGCGTACTAGGCACAAACCACAGAAATATTATGACGTGATCAATTTGGAAATGGCTAAGTTAATTTAATTCAATTAAATTGCCTTTAGTTAAAAGTTTAAAGTAATTGAACTAAATAAGTTTAAAGTTAAGATAGAAAATTAAACTTAACTCAGGTAAGCATTTTTATTTTTAGTTACAATATTTTTAAGTCATAAACTGCCCTAGTATTTTGATTTACACAAACATTTACCAAGACGTTTAACACTGTGTAAAAAATTAGATTATTATAATATATAATTAGAAAATAAATGGCCAAAATCGAAAAAGAGTCAACGCGTCAGTATTATTGTCTAGCTAGTTACGCATGGCACGAAAAGCAAAATTAACTATAAAAAGTTAAGTTACAACAATAACAATTTTAACTGAATAGAGTTTAATAAGTCAAAAACATAAATAATCAACTAGTTAAGTTAATGCCCAACTTTGCAATTTGGTTACTTGTTGCCTGCGAAACTATAATAGTCATAATATATTAAATACACAAAATATCTTATACGATGTACATAAATTATTCACCTGCAATTAATTATTCAACACATTGTTTAGATAACCCTTATGATATCATATTAATCGTATCACCGATATTATATCATAGTTTTTATTCGCGAATTTAAGTAAGTTACATAGTATTCTATGACTCCAATCGCTCGTATTATAAGCAAAGACAAATGTGAACATATGAAAAATGATCATTCAAACAACTATAACTTTCATAACTTTACGTATAATATCAGCTAGGCAGCCAATATATATTATATATTTTTGTACTCCTATTTAAACTCTATAGTATTTATTACGTTTCAACTATATCAGAGGTAGCCGGTAGGTATATAACTAATAGCGCTTAGCATTTAATACATTTTTACTACTGCAGCGTTATGCTGTTGTTATATTATATTATTACTATAATATATTATGCGATAGTTTAATTATGATAAATTGTGGTTCTAATGTCGAGTATGCAACTAATTATAACAACGAGTTACGACACGTTGGTATATTTTCATAATATTATAGATGCGTCGAAGTGCGTTATAATAATTTGTATACTACACTATTATATTATAGTTATTATTACAGTGTACACCTACCTACCTATACTAACGCTATATTATATTACAAACTTTCGTGTCATAAGTGTTAACGCTTTATTTTAATTTGTTTTAACCGTATAATGTACGGTATAACGTACAGTTATAATATAACATGCATACACTATTTTGTTCCCTTTGTATAATTCCTTACGCTGCGTAGGTATACGTAATCAGCTCTCGTCGAAACAATTTTACCGCTGCGAGCGCGTTAAGCGGAAACGTCGCGGATCTCAAAGCGTTTTAACCCCCGTCAAATAGTTTCGAATAAATTATTTATTTTAGTTAGCAGTGCCGTTGATCGGATCATAATATTAGGTATATATATATATATATATTATGCGTATTGCGATTACTTTGGTTGCACCGATTTCAAATGCAATTTGCGCCATTACTCCGGGCCCGTCGACCATTAGTCCGTCGTCCGTAGGCCCCCATGATCCACTGTATATATCCACCAATGAATTAGCGTATATTAAGGCTCTAGCTTCCATTTCGTCGTTTGTTTTACCGTCGAGCAATACGATACCTATACAAATTCATCAGTTTACGGTTAAATTTGTTTTTTTATTCGCTTTCGTCTCCAAACTATTAAAACAAATTATTCTGATACATATTATATTATATATTTACTACAAGTCTATTGGTCTTCAAACCTGTTGATCTATACGCTCTGAATATTACTAATTATCCTCACCGTAATTTTGGGTATAAAAGTAGGTAATCTAGAACGTTTCACCACTCTACAACATTACAATAATATCTGGGAATATTCATAACGTGTATAGATGTGGTGATGATATTATTATTCCTGGGTTGGGTGTTCAAATACCCTCTCCCCAAAATTATTTCAATTAATATTTTTTTTTTCAACATAACCATGTATTAGATTAATTCGTATAGTATGCATATATTTATAATGTATATTAAAAAATATTATGTATGAGCAATTTATTTTGCAATATTAATTTATGTTTAAGATTTTTTTTTGCTTTTATGACTTTTTAGTTTTTATAATATTTTTTCTGTAGATATACCTACAAAATATTTACTAAATAAATACAATGACATAAATTTATGCCTGAATTTTTACGTCGGATATTATTAGAAGCCTATATGACACTGGTACATAATATACTAAAAATTAAATTAGTAATTTGTATGCAATAGCTATATTTAGTTTGTGCATATGAATAAGTACGAACAAAAACAACCTACGATTGTACATTTTCTAAAAAAAAATTATATTTTCTTACTTGAATAATATATACATATAATGAAGTGATTAGTGTCAATAAATGTAAAATTAATAAAATAAAATAATTATGACGTACATTTTACACCTTTGTCTCAGTTTAATCGCATTAGAGTCGTGATATTATTAGTAATAAAATTGATTGAATTAGAAAATTAAAATTATATAGGTGGCTTAAAATAATAAATTCACGAACAATCAAATTGTATAGCTCAATAAAATCCTACCGCAATAATACCACTTAAAAATTTCAGCATTTTATCACTGTGCAAAAATATTATATTATCATCTTTATTAGGTTAGTATTAAAATAACCGTAAGAATAAATAATTCACAATATCCATACATAAATTTAATTAATTATAAAGGAAAAGATATGATTTTAAAATAAAAAAAATAAAAACTATCAAATCAAAACACTGATGTTGCGATTTTTTAACTCGAAAATTTATTTTCTATGGTGTTTCAGAACGAATAAATCTTGATTACGCCAATACCAATTTTTTTATGTTTATATTAGTGGTGATAAATTATTCATTTTACGAACACATTTATCGATTTACGATATACCTACGTCCTACCTATTATGTTCAGCGTTTTTTAAATGTAATTTTTGAAATGGATCTTTGTGTCACCTACAATTTAAATGGTTGAACAATCGTAAAAAGTAGTGCCTAAGCGTAATAAATAAATAAGAAGTATATTATTATTCGGCAATGTTGTCTCAAAATCATAATCCAAAAATAAGAATCCAGGCGTATACTATAATACTTTAACATAGATAATATAGTTTAATTTGGTTTTTTTATATGTAGAATGTATATTATACTATACATTGTATACAGATTTAAATAAATTCCTGGTAATCATCCAAGACGAAAATCATGTGGGGGGGGGGGGGGGACTTAAACTAATATAAATTAATAGTAATAAAATGATATAAATATATTATGAAGTGTCACCACACAGGTGACTTTTTCGCCAAGCTATTCGTGTAAAATAATTTCACTCAGCGCACTCAATGTGCATGTTTTATACGTTAATTCCCGTACAGTCCAACTAGAGTTCTATATGAACTTCAGATTAAATATTTGGTAGATTTTATGTGTAGACAGTTGTTGACAATATATCTGTAGAGAGACTAAATGACTATTTCAACATTTGCAAACTGTGTGGCGCGAATAACGAAAATATATGATGTACGTATAAAATGAACAGTCCACCAGGCTTACCAACTCTCGGAGACAAGAATACGGGACAATTTTTTTTCGCAACAATATTCGGTCTGATATTAATATACCGGAAATATCGTCAACTTTCTATTATATAGCCCTTCGGAATTCAAAACGATTTAATCAAAAATAATATTTAATACAATATGTATAATGGTAATTTATAATGGCGCATCGTTATTTTAAGATATAGGTGCGGGACACAATATAATAATGATTGCGCACTGATGCTCATTGATTGTACGCACATTGCACACAGAATATTAAGCTTTAAACGTGGAAAATTATGATATTCGTCGCACCCGTCACACCCTACTTGCGAGGTCTGTGCAGTGTTGCCAGATACCTATGGCTAAAATCTCGTATCAAGCTTCCCAAAATTCTCGTATTTTAACTTCAATTCTCGTACACTAAAAAAAAAAACTCGCTTCGCTCGCTATAGTCATACTACTCATTTCTTGATTTCTTATATCTATAATCATTCATACATAATCACAGATATACATTATACAATATTATCATTGAGTATAGATAGTATTGTCACAGAATAATTATTCTGTGGTATTGTGGCGACGCACATAAACGCACGCGCACTCTGGTTGTTTCGCCTCAACTGACTCCGGGTACCACGACTAAACTGCGAGGTGGGCCGCAACAGTAACAACTTATTTATTCTGTATGGTAGGCATAGTTAACAAATTGCACAAACCTAATACTTTTAACTTAGAAATAAAAATTTATATTTACCAGTAGTTAAATTTAACCACTTCAATTTGAAAGGGTTGATTAAAGAACATGAAAAAAATATAATAATCAAAATCACTGCCTTAATAAACATAATATTTAACAATTCAAACAAAACAATCTAAAATTATAAAAAAAAATGTAACAACTTATTTATTCTGTATGGTAGGTATAGTTAAGTTCACAAATTGCACAAACCTAATACTTTTAACTTAGAAATAAAAATTTATATTTACCAGTAGTTAAAACAATTTTATTCATCAGCAGAATAAAATATATCAGCAGAAATATTTTCTGATGAGATTTCTTTTTTAGGATATAATGTATTACTAGTCATTCTATTAATCATTAACTTACTAGGAACAAATTTAACACAATTTTTTGTTTGAGATCTTCCGCCCTTTATGCACTCTTTTGTCAGTATAGTACCATTTATAGTTTCGGTAATTAACTTGTTTCTATACTTCGTTTTTATAGCATTAACGCTAGAAAAAATTCGCTCGCAGTCCGCGTTAGAGTGCGGTAGACAAAGAACTGATAAAGCAAAATCTGGAAGTTCTTGTCCTATTGCTTCAGTTTTTATATCATAATCCTTGATGTTAGACCTGAAATAATATATAAATTAAATATACTTACTTTACTTTTCAAAATTAAATTATATATTTATTACCAAAATATATCAGCTGATCCATTGGCATACTGTAAATTAGTAATGGAGTCAGGCATGTGCATTATTTTTAATGGAAGACTACGCCACTGGTCATCTATCTTTTGAATTAATTCCACATTGTTTTCTGGCACTATTCTTGTCATTAATGATATTAATGGTACAAGAGTTGGGTGCGAATCATGGTACTCGATGGATAGGGCATTCTTTGCACTCAATGATGGCAGCTTACTCAGTACAGGATCGTCCATGTTATACCGCTTCTTAAGCTCTAAAGCAGCGGTTTGCAAAAAATATCTACAACTCTTGAAAAAGTGTTTTTTCTCTACATTCTTGTTAGCTAGTTCAGGTACATTTATGTATTTTAGAACCTGGGCACCTAAATATAACTGGCTATCAGGAAGATGGTGTTCTCCATTGTCAGGTCTCACACTACTGAGATCATTTTGCATTACATAGTTTCTTTTTAAAAACGATAATAAGATTTCCTGATACAGAAGTCGAATTTTGTCATGTAGATCATTGAATCTTATTTTATATATATTAATCTATTATTAATCTATTATGTTAAACTGTTCAAATTCAATAATCTAAAATAAAAAAAAAAATAAAATAATTAGGTTTATAAAATATGATTGAATTCTCGTATATTTGGCGTACGATAATAGGGTGTCCTCGTACCTCGTACGCTTGTGTTCAATTCTCGTACGAATACGAGAATTCTCGTACGTCTGGCAACACTGGGTCTGTGGCCAGCAATGACGTTAACTATATTTGTATGTAAATGTGCAGGTCGGTTGTAGTTATAATATACAATGTCCCTCGATAATAATATTAAAATAAACCGTTGCACGGCGTACGGTTATTATAATGGGTATGTACACAATTTTTTTCTCTTTGTTTTTGAAATAATATAAGTTATAAACAACAATAATCACCGGTATATTTTAGTATGATATACGTCGTACGGCTGATTGTGCCGCAGAGTTTGAGATTTCGTATTAAAATATCTAAAAGCACAACTTGATTCAAAGTCCATTGTGTTCGACTTCGAAAAAGTCACGACAAACGCTACGAATGAAACTATTATTTTTCCGAAACATTTGTTTTTTTTTTTTTTAGAACACAATTTACTTCAAGATTAATATTCTAACGTTTCGAATTGTATTCAACCAAGACAATACTCTAACAGCGTTATAGCTTATATTATGTTACTAAAAACAATGTTCTTTCATTATCATTATTAAACCCCAACTGATTCAGTGTGTTATTTAATTACGGTTTTATTTATTTACATATTATTATATTTTATGCGAAATGTTGTTCATTAAAACAATATAATATTGTGTTATTGTGATATTATAATACTTGTATACCTAATTGCGACAATCCGTCATGATTGATTAATGCCACGACATTTAATGCTATTAAACGAAAATATAAAACTATCGAGAAAAAACTTCAGATTGGAAATTGTATAAATAAACTCAATAAACCTTTAATAACTATTACTATAATAAATTATAATATTTTATAACTGAACACTAACCTCCTACTTTTGCATTGTAAGCAACGCCTACACCACACTTTGTATTATTTGCTGCCATTGCAATTTCTCCAGCACATCTAGTACCATGGGAATTTGTAGGATCTTCGTACCTAGGCATAGGATCCTTTTTATTCCAGTTCAGATTGATACTGATTTCTTCATCCTGAAATCAACGTGTATAGTGTAATTTACAATAAGATGAAATTATATTTTCATAAACAAGTTTGAAAATAAATAAAATGTGATATTTTAATTGAAAAATTACAAACACATTCGATGTAACTAAATCAGGGCTTGCAAACGTTATAATAACGTTATGATTATAACGTTATGTTTGATAAAAAACGATTGAAATTTGTAAACGTAATTATAACGAAAAACGATAAACATAAATAAATAAATAACACAAAACAAAACGTAACGTTTAACAAAATATATGATATATCATTAAACAAAACATAACGCAAAACGGTATATATTGTATTCCATTAAACAAAATAATTAATTTCCAATTATTTAATAATACTTAGTATTATTCAATTATTTATTCGAGCCAAGAATTAATTTTATCCCGTATCCGGCCTATTCGGGAGATCCCGTATTAGATTTATTTTAAAATTTAATAAGAAGGTATTAATAGAATAATTTAATTACCAATAGCTAATAATAGTGATACTCTGATAATATTGTACTGTACTATCTGTACTACGGTCGGAATTTATACCATTCAAGTTATTCAACTATTGTGTTCGGTGATCATTGGTATTTATTTTGTTGTTTGTGAATGTTCTATTTAATAATGGTAATATGGTAATAAGTATAATTTAGATAGTATGAATTATACTATGTTGTCTACACTCTATAGTATATTAGCTATGTACACACTTTTATATTGCCAATACATATTATTTAACTTTTAACAACATAAATGAAAGATTCTGATTATTTTGTCAATTGTAGGAAGGTATAAAATAAATGTTGACAAAGTATGTCAAAACAATCAGAGTAAAATATGTTTGAAACATAGATTCCTGCTTAAATGATATTCTCAAGCACAATATTGTAAAACTTACTAAATAATTTTAACATTTAAAAACCTAATAATACGTTCAAAATTTCAAAATAATGATCATGATTTTTTTTTTTATATTTATTATTTTATAATAAAGTCCTTAGAGCCTAGACAATTTATTAAATTCAATAATACATTATCACTTATAACTTAAGATTAATTATCATCATACTGTTTTATCATTTATTTTGTTTCCATTTCTTTACGAACTATGTATATTGTAATTTAATCTGTATCACTGTACTCTATATTTTGTAAATAATATGTAATTGGGTTATCTAACCCATTTAATTAAATAAATAAAAATACACAATACCTACTTAAAACTCAGAATAGGGAAATTATGTCCCCAAAAAAGGTCATAGTCATATACTTTTAAATTGCAGCCTGTGTACTTTTAAAACAGGTATCTAAATACTTTTAAATATTAAATAACGATAAACGCAAAAATTGTATAACGTTTTAATTATGAATAACGTTAAACGCAAAAATTGTATAACGTTTTAATTCTGAATAACAATAAACACAAAAGTTGAATAACGTTTAAATTTTGAATAACGATAAACTCAAAATTTGTATAACGTTTTGATTGTAAATAACGTAAAACAATATTTCTTTTTCAAATACAAGCCCTGAACTAAATAATATGTATTTTAATTAATATTTAAAATAAAGTTAAATTTTTAAAAACCCAAAAAAATACAAATAAGCAAACAAATATTATAAACGTCTTACTAGTAATTTAATTATTATTAAAATATAGGAGAATTAATCTTTTAGGATATTGCGTGTACGCAGTTAAGACGGTATTTTATCTTGTAGGACTATTGTAGGTGATTAAAGTTTAATATGAAATGACTAGCTGTTTCTGACTTATATAAGTCCTTTTAAAATGCATATATTTATATTATTTATAGTTCAAAGTATCCCAACGAATTACAATATTTAAATATTTAATGCACATGTATACGCTAAGTATACTCAAAACTTTCCGAGCAAAATTTTAATATACATATGCTTTACACCGTTTTACCACGATTATAAAATCAGAAAATAAAATGTTTAGTAGGTACCTATGTTTACATATAGCAAATTGTAATATTTTTTTTTAATAATAATATATCGTGCTGGTGGGTACCTGGAAATATTTTTCCAGAAAACTCCTTTTAATACACTCTAAAAGTGTCGAGTTGTTGTGTGACGCAAAGACGTATAGTAGGTGAGAGGTCGTGGGTGTATGCTTTTCAGTTGGAAGTCGGTCGAAATTATATAAGTACCTACCTACATATTGTATACGGTTCCCGCAGGTTACTTCGCATTTTGTAAAAATATTTCTATCGCCGAAAACCAAAAAAGATTACTAAGGAATTTTAGCTGAAAATAGTTGTTACGATATAGTGGCAACCGTTCAATATAGCCGGTACCTATAGGTAGGGTATTAGACGGGCGAAAATTACATTTGTGCGCGTCATAAATGCTGTTCGAACTGCTCAATAATGGTACAAAACGGCTTACACCTGCACGGTTTGTGAAGCATACCGTGCGGTTTTGATTATTTCAATGATTATTCAATTTTTTACCGCAATAATATTATAGGCACCGAGATAATGGACGGATAACGTACGCTACGGAATTTGCATAAAATCGTTATAACCATATCAATTATTATTCCTTAATTTATACGTATAAAATATTCCACTTGCATACAATATATCGTTCAAGTGTTCGTATTAACACATAAACACATTATTATCGTACACAATACCTATATATTGAATTTGCAGGTATAACCCATATTATACGGTAGGTAGTACACTGTACTAGTATGAAATGGGTATGTGGTATGTAGTCCATAAATTAGTGAAAGTAATATTTTTTCAACACGTTTTTATGTCAATAAAAATGTTTTGACATTATATTCGCATTATTGCTTTTCTCAGAAGTCAGATGCTGCGGGGGCGAAATTAAATTTAAACATTCATATGATTAATAATGCTATTCTATCAAAATATTGCACTGCAGTGTCCATAAAACCTGTATACATTATTTGTCTAATGTCCTTTAATTTATTTATATTAATTCATCTGGTAAGGAATTTTGCTCTGGGTCTGAAAAAAATTAAGATAAATTACATATGGGAGTATTAAAAGTTTTGTATTTAATCAAAAACTATGAATAAACAACAAATTCGTATATCCACCAGAGATAATTTATAAAAAACTATTTTTGATATTGTATTAATTAAATTAGCTTGATATGCATAAAACATAATTAGTAGGAATTACAAAATATTAATAATTGTAGATAGTTTTTTTTATAAACGATTTGTCGTTTACATTGGTGTACACATTTGTACATCCTAATGTTATATTTTTACGATTAAAAGTAAATTAAACGACCGCGACATTCAATTAAAAGCAATGTGAATACTTTTATGATGTAGGTGCATAGGTATAATGTTATTGAAATTATTTTTTTAAATATAAATATCATAATATAGTGTTGCGTATAATATTCACAAAGGTGCTTAATAAACTAAAAATATTTTGTATCAATTTAATGTTAATTTTTAAACGTTCAAATATCTTGTTATAGAAATAGGTTATCATATCAGTACAATCGCTAAATAAATAAGAATAATTAATAGGTACCAAAAATATTTAATATTAATAAATAGTAACATTAAACATACTAACATAATTATCCTTAAGATCATCGTGAGTATATTCTATTCCATCATCGATAATCGCTACCCGAATACCTTTACCTGTGCATTTTAACTCTTCGTATACTGGTACTAAGTTCATATCTAGTGGCATTCCGTTGGTATAATTTTTTCGGTAATCTTGCTGAAATATATGCAATAGTATTATCAAAAAATTTTGGAAAGTTTTAACGAAAATGTGTTTTACAAAAAGAACTTTCACGAGTGATGGGTGGATGTGCGCTATAAAATATTTAATATTATTATTGTTACGACGTAGCTATCATGATAAAAGACCCAAAGCTGTTTCTCAGGCATGTACTGAAAAATATTATTTCCATAAAGAAGATTTATATATCCTTTAATGTGAACATTTCATAGTTTTGTCAATAAGTAGGTAGGTACTATTAGGTAGGTAATATATCGAAAAAATAAATAGATGGGTAACAGATTTCTTACTTTTTTTTTGAAAAATTCAAATAAATCATATCTAAATAGGTAAATATTATCATAGTTATATCATATAAGTATGTATTTAAAATGTTTAATATAAATTAATTTGTGTTTCATTACAAATGTTTTTATTACCTAGGTGGTACCTATATTAAATTGTATGAAATTAAAATGTATTTAAAATTGTTCACATACCTAAAAATGGTCATGGATGTAAGTATTTTATGTAACTGTAATGATCTTACAGTGCTTAGTCATCGGTTGCATTAGAATTTAATCTGAACTCCTCCATTTTTAGTTTTTATCAGCTAATGGGTGTTTAAAAAAGAATAATGGTCTCTTTCATACACTATATGATTCCTGATCACACCGAAGAAAAAAATACCATTAAAATAAAATCCAAGGAATAATAATGAACGATTTATGAATTTATGATTTAATGAATTTCAATGAGCGAAATAAAACGATTATACCTACCTCGTACCACTGCTGTTTCCAAAGTTCGTCGTTAAAATAACTCTCATATCTGCTGCGGACGTCCGTCGGCACTCTTTTATACAACTTTTTCGAAAATCCCTGTTTAGCCCAATTCACCTAAAAGTTTTATCCATTTTACTAATCGACATATATTATACGCAGAACTGTGTGAACCAAATTTTAGCAATCCATTATCATTATGACATGAAGAGAAGTTGAGATGCCGGATTATAGGTTAGCCAAAGTGGAGTTCATGATATATTTATACCTAGTTTATTCGTCACGGGGATTAACTGTAGGAACGATCTAAATGTAATAGCCTAAATACATTAAATAAAAATAAGTTTAAGTTAAAAATGTGTATGTGTGGGTCTGCTATAGTGGAGATCACAATGGAGATTTTTAATCTGAAAATTACTATAAAAAAATAATAAATGGCTTGAGTAAAATATACATAATAGCAATTTTGATTTATTTTCTAGGGGAGTCCAATTAATTATGTGTGAAGTGTCGTCGATGACGGTCAAAAAAAAAAAATTCAAAAATGATAGCTTTATAGAAACTCTAGTATATAATAATGTATTTTGTGAAGTATTATTATATTTGTTGACAATAAAACGGTGGATACCTATTATTAAGTTTAAAAAAAAGCAGTGCTTTAATACACGGATCGTTATCGATAATACCAATGAATATTATTACTCATTACTACATAGGTATATATAGGTACTTAATATTATTATTTATTATATTAATGTAGGTAGGTATGTGACACTTTTTAAAAAAATTAAGACTTAAGTTTAATATAATTATTAAAAAAAAATTTGTGTTTAAACATTAGTTTTGACTTTCAAGTAGAAAATATATGGATTTGTTGAAATCATATTTTTTCTATTATACAACACCGAGTCACCGATAAAATATAAAATATAAAATATACATATTAATATAATATTATATATATTATTATAATTAATTATCAAAATTATTCGTCGAATATGTGAGATGATAAAAAAATTGGTTTGATCTATACGGCGTACATTCTAATATTTGCAAAATGTTCATCTTACATTTTTTTGAGCAAGTTTCATTCTATTATCATTCACCATGTGATGAGTATTTTAAAGAATTTTCACTAAACGTAAATACAATACTATACGTCTATACTGTATGATAATATGTAGGACGTAGGTACTATTTTATAAATATATAAATACAATAAGTTGTCCATTATCCGTTTTTCAATCCCCGAAGTTTAAAAATTTCATTATTTATTGAGTAAAATGATGAGAACATAATATTGTTATAAAGGCAAAAACATATTGACTACGTAGGTAGTACGTTGACAATCGTGTCACCTTAAAATTATTAAAAGTAATAACATATGAACATCCGTTTAAGAATAGTACTATGTTTGCATTTATTTTAGTCCTTTGACGTTTTTTAATCAAATCTACGAACGACGAATAAAAGTGATGTATACGAACACTGAATTATTTTGATAGAATACAATTCAATAATAAAAATATTATCATTTGTCATATTTTTTATAGTTTTATAAATAATATACGCGTTTTCATTGTATAACATGAACTATAGAATGATGCATTGTATACATGTTATACGATGTTACCCGTTAAAATAAAATAACTATAAAACATTTTAATAGTTATTATTATTAAGAAAAATTATTATTACAAGTATAATGTAATAAAATTAAAATGTTACAAATTAAAATTTCTGAACGATCGGTTTACAGCAATAATATCCTTATTAAATTCTCAAGTAGAATGTATTTATCCAACTAGCCACGTTAAATTGTTTAAATTCAAACTGAATGTTTTGTATACAAGTGAGGACGACAATAAACCACACTGTTTAATATGCGAAAAACAAAAGAATTCAATGGGAGAGCGTGATATGGGTGTGAAATCTAGGATAACGTAATAATAGTTCCAAGGTTTAAAGAATTTTCTTTCATAAAGTATACTTGAAACAAAAAAAAATATTTTATCATGAATAACAATAATATTATATTATATTATATACAGTATACAGTGTATAATATTATAGTATATAGCATATACTACATAAGCATAATTTCAAATTTTTAAATAAATAATCAAAAAAATATATAATTTATTTTTTACTTTAAATGTCACACTATATTTGTTATTCGTATGGTATTCAACATTTTAAAGTTTTTTAAATTATATAAAATTGCACCTAAACACTAAAGTATATATCACTATTTTATTGGTATTATTTGTTTTGATAAACACAAATCTAGTAACTAAAGTTGAACTTAATTGACATTTCTTCAAATAAATTCACTTTATTAATATAATTATATAAATACCACATATAAATCTCCATAATAACGATTAATGGTGGACGGAGTGGCCGAGCAGACTAAGGCGTTGGTTCGAACCCGGCCACGGGGCGGCATTTTTCTACGGGCAGTCACGGTGTCGGGAGAGACCCCATCCGGGCATGGCAGAAACCTACGGGTGCCCAACTTGAAATTCTGACAAACCTAAAAACGTGTTTCAACCAACCGTTCCAACCGTTAACTCCCCCTCTCCCCCCCCCCCCACTACAAAAACAACAAAAATAGCTAATGGCCATAGTTGCCGGGCAAAGTTCAATGAAAAAAAAAATAAAAATAACTATAAATCTTTAAAATTGTGCAAAATTATATTTCAATTATTAATTTATAATACACTGGTAATAAAAACCCAAAATAACAAAAATAAAAAAATGTAAGAATAAAAATGTTATTGCTATTTTTTAACACAAACAATTTTGTGTTCAATATATTGATTAAGTAATTTAAACCCAATTCACGGGGTAATAAAAAAAAACTCAAAACAGGAATAACCTTGTGTAATTTTTATAGTAATTGAGACAATTATTGAGCTAATTTTGAACGTTTTATTTTTAGTTAAAAAACAACTAAATAAATACGACAATATTAAAATTATTTGTGTATATAATACATACCATATTATTCTGTTTTAAAATGTTAGTTGTGTTATCGAATGGCACGTGATGGATTTCAGGATGGTCTTCTCTTTTCACTTTGTAAACATTTGGTATACCATCTACCTAATACAGTTTCATTTTATTCAACAATTTTAAGCATTTAAATTAAGCTAAAAATTAGAGAATATTTTTAATATTTGTAAACTAAAAAAAAAATTTTTATGTGCTGCATGAGCACAAATAGTTCAATGTGGAAATCATTGAAACAATGACCAATTTTAAAATAATTTGTTGTACGCATTAACAATTACTGTTCAAATCTCCAAACAGTTTTCAAACGTTACAAAACGTAATCAACAATAAATGTTCATTACTTACTACCTTTTTGGGTACCTATACCTACCACACTTTTAATTGTAACTGTATTTCTTTTATGTCTGTTATGTTAACCAACAGTAAATACAGAAAACATTAAACGTTAATATGCATGAATAATATTTACCATTGATTATAATTTGATTAGCTTAGCTTTATGAATGTGTAATAATTTATAAAACCATAATAATAATAATAACGTAGGTAGGTACTAAACACTGCAAAATATATTTCACACATTATATTAAATGTACCATACATTGTGTTTTAAATATAACTATAGGTATGTAATTTGAATTTTATGTTCATTGTTCATTGTTCACATTAGTTTTTTAATTTAATAAATTTAATTACCTTCCAATACTTAACATTCCTCTTATACGCTTAACAAATAATGGGCCTAAAAAATACGAATAACTTAACAAATAACTGTGCGTGCATTACACGAGTATTACAATTTCAATTTTAGTGTATGTGCATCACACTGTACTCTGATGTGTACATAGTTAATTATATTTAATTATAATTAAATTTTTTAATCTCACTGGTTGTGCAAACGAAAATCCCTGTTTTATTATGGTTTCGTGTATATCATTCAGATCATCAGTGGAATGGAAATACCATACATTTGAATAGTGATTCACGTCGTTTTCGCCATGATTCTACGGGGAGAAAAAGAAGCGATTAATTACTGTAGTCATTTTATTTTAAAAATTAAATACCAGATATTTGCTATTAATTATATTTAGGAATAAAATAACGATACGATACTTAGTGGGTATTCTATACATTAATAGTAACAACACAAATACCTACAAATTAGACTTTCTTAAATTAATTTTCATAACATGAAATTTGGTATTTAAACAGTGTTTATAATAATTCATGTAATTAAAAATAATAATTAATTATTTCTAATTTGCTTTTAGAGAAAGGTTAAACATACAAATTTACATTTAACTAATAATAGAATTTGTATTTGATTGTTACTTTATTAAAAAACTTAGTATTACATTATAATATTATCTTGCACTCCAATACGGGTAACTACTATCAACAAACAGTATTTAAATTGCATTTTGTATTCTTGGGTTTTAAAATGAATTAAAATAAACGTATGCATGAAAAACCTCGTGAATACAAAAAAAATGTGTACTTAGGAAAACGTGTTTTGTATAAAAAAAAAATATAAATAAATAATGACCGATATAAGAGTTTGTAGATTGTACCTCTTATAAGTATTTTGCGATTCTGTATCATATAATGAATAGGTAATTTTCAAATAATTTTCTATTTTCAAGATTTTACATGCTATAATGAAATAGTGCCAATCAGTGAATATGCCTATAATTAAAGTTTATAAAATCAAAAACTATTATTTTACGAGTACGTGAACCTATATGTATTTCGATATAAACGCACCATAGGTACCAACACTTTTTTTGATTTTATTCAAAAAATATGAAGAAAGGTATCGACAAAAAAAGAGTTAAAAAATATATGGCTAGGATATTCATGTGAAAACATGACAATTTGTAATGGATGAAATGAAATCCTGTCGTGTGTTTTGCAAATTGTGTAATTGTGTATGCAGTTTTTCGGATACAGAATGTGTACCTACGCTGCTGTGAAACGACAAGTAGGTATTAAATACCATTGTTGTTCGATGAAATTATAATTGATATCGACGACAATATAATTCCTTTATCTGCATTTGATGTTTTCAATTATTTATATCGAATCGAATTTGCTCTTTTGTATTTACTTATAACATTCGATTACGCACATACACCGAAAACATACACCGATGTGCACATTTATGATAATATGTGCAATGTACATGTCATAATGTATCATCGGTACATATTTATTTATTTATAATATATTTATGTAAGTATGCTAATATATTATGGTGCCTTCGGTAAAGTAATAATGAGCTAACCCACAAATTTACAACGTCATTAATTATAGCAAACATACACAATACAATTTAGTTCATAAACATTAAATATTCTAAACCACCTTTACTTAATTATGTATGTACTTATAACATATATTTTATGTGTGTGTCCACTCAAAATTAGAAAACAATAAAAAAAGCTACTTACTTTTTTTTATCAATTTACTATTATAGTAAAATAATGACGTTATGTATTACTGATTAGGTATACAAATATTTTCAAAAGATATATATTATATTATTGTTAATAAAGTATTTTTAATGTAGAAAATTCTAAAATAATTATTGACATTGTATTTTTTTTCCACACGCAACGTAACGAAATAACGCATTGCGCTTATTGTAAACTGTTGCTATTAGGTAAACGTTGTTATGTTATAATGATGTTAACTGACCTGTAAGGTATAAACAAAACTGTCTAATTTATTTTATCGTTGATTTAAAATATTTATATTTTTAATGTTCATATTTTGAACATTTAAATAACAATAGTTTCAATTATAATTTTATGTTTTTGTTTTCACACGTTGAACACATTTCAAACACATAATATAAACACAATATTTTTTTAATGTTATAAAAACCAATATTTAACACATTATTAAGCTTAAAGCAAAAATTGTTTAAAAATACTGTGACGACGCATATAATATTTTAACTATAGTGCAAATGGTAGGTACGATTAAGCATGTATACGATATAGTCAGGTATATGAATAGAAATAACAACAATGACCAAACCGTCAAAATTATCCTCTTTAAATGATTGATGTGACTAGTATTCATTATGATATCAAAACACTAGATTTTCATACAGTAAACAACTATATTATTATATAGCCGTATACCCTAGATAGTCTATTTACTAAAAGTATGAAGTACCTCATCTACAGTGGTTAACTGAAACTGTAACAACCATTATGTACTAATGTTTGACAATATTTAGCCTGGTCGTATCCGGATATGAATACAATATTATTATTTGTTACCTACATTTATTTAGAAATCTGTAATTGCGAAATACCAATCACAACGCGTTTGTCAAGCTCCTGTTTTTACTATCCGATTTGTGCATATGTTTACCATACAAGAATGTTATATTATTGTATATACTAGTTTTTGGATATTACATAAAGCAATTACCTAATTATTGTCCATTTTACAATGATATGTACCTATTTTTTATATTATTTAATATTGTTTTATTTTCAGTGAACATATTTTAATCGGCAAAAGCTGTGCGAGAACAAGTCAGTAAGATGTTTTTGTGGGGTCGTGTTTTGACCTTCCCAATATGTTCACTATAAGCTAAATAATACTACGAACAACCTGTGCTCGAATTCGGGGGGAGGGCATTACCAAATTATACAACGCATACTTACATAGTGTACTAATAACTCATGAGGATCGATCAAATAATCACCAGCGACGAAATATAAATATTCGCATACATATAGTAATCCGATAATCTTCTTATTCATGCTCATTTCTGAAAAAAAAAATTAATTAGATAATTTAAATTGATTACTAAACATAGGTTCTTAAATGCTTAGTTTATTACATACTCAACAATAGTCGTTTAATCTTTTGAATAACTTTAATCATTCTCAATAATAATAATACAGTACAATAAAAATTAATTAACTTCCTAATGCGTTATAACTTATAGTATGTCCACTGGCAAAATTTTCATCGGAAACCAAACTGTAAATTTTTATTCAAATTCCCAAAAATGTTCATTGCCAAAATCCAAAAGTAATAACCTTAACCGACCTAATTTAGGAAAAACATTTTATATTATTGTTGAAAAATGTTACCATCACACTCATCACAGTGTTAAGATTCATGATTATTTTAAATTAAATAATCTTTAAATATATCATTAATCAGTAGCAAACATTTTTTGACACACATTTCAATCTAATTCTGAGTTATTTGAATGTAATCCGTCATTACACTCGAATAATGTGGTTAATTTATATTTTAATAAATTATTAAGTAAAATAATTATTTTTTTCTCATAAAAACTCCAATCTCCCCGATGGGATCAAAACATTTTTAAAAAGTTTTATAAAATATATTAACGCACACGTTGATAATAGGTACTTAATACTTATACAGTTTTGAATAACTTTACTGCAATACATTATTTATTTGGAAATTTGGGATAGATACATGTAATAATACTAAATATAGTTCTATGTTTTTAATACCTATTATATTTCATTGATTGGTATTTTTGAATGAGATTAACTACTAAATATTATTTATTTATTTTTTATACACCTGTATAATAAATTATGGCATCAACGGAAAAATTAGTAGCCAATAAGACTTTATTATTTACATACCTATTAGTTAAAGATTATATGAAATTGGTTGACGGAGATCACTGCTCAGTTCTATTTTTTTACACATATTTTGATGAGTGCAATCATCAAAATGTATTGAGTGCTTTTGATGAAGGTGCTAGGATTTCTCGTTAAGTTTCTAGAGTTGATATATTTCATGGTTTGATTCAATTTATTGTCAGTGTTTGACATTTTTATGTGTTTCACTGAGATGAATACACTGAAATCTGACCATGAGATGTTCGTATGTGACGCAAGTGTGGTTTATTTAACCCCGTATTTCTTTGATATAATGACTTTGATCACCGTGTGGTGAAGTATTTGATATTTTTATCTCTCTAAATTGATTTATTTTTAAATAAAACCATTGATTTGGCCATCCAATAATGTGATTATTGGATTTATTGTTATTTTGTGAATCGTAGTCTGATATAAATGGTCATAATTCCAAATCGGGGTTAACTGCAGTAGCTCTTTTGGCTTTTTGTTCGGCTTTTTCATTTCCTATTATAGTGACATGTATTTCCAGGAAACCACACAAGAAATGAACAAGCATTCTATTTACGTGATCATTTAGTTCATTGGTTATTTGAATGATTGGCTGTGGTGGTTTTGGTGTAAGCTAATAGAGTGCTTAGGGAATTGAACATTATTAAATATTTGTTTTTTATTTTCATTAAGCTGAATGCTTTGGATGTATTTTAAATTTGAGTTTTTCTTATTCTTCTACTTTAAAAATACTATAGATACTATTTTATGTTTGAAGTTTAATATTCTTATCGTTTGATATCACAGCTAGTCCTGATTATTGTACGATTTTTGACGAGTCAGTTTAGTTTTATAATATGTAGGTACATAGTAGTTCGTAATCCACTTATGAGTTATGAGTAAAGTATTTAATGGAAAAGGCTTTTATAAATGTTTTTATCCGTAGTATTTTGTTGCAACAGGTTTGGTTAAAGTTGATTAGGTCCTTGTGAAATTAACAATGAGGTAGGTATTTGTATTGGGTATTGGTTTATGTTTAAATTTCCGTTTCATTATTTATAGCAAAAACTTGTTGTTTTAGTAATGTAAAATGAGATAAACTCACAAAATTGTGGTGAGCAGATTAGTTTTTTCCGATTTTTTAAAATTTTGAATAGGGACCTATGTATCAAGTAGTATTTTTCTTAATGTAAGATATCCCAGCTATGTTACGTATACTTGCGACTGGACTACCAAAGCCCTTATATGTATATTGATAACCAGATAGCAAGATTTTGTACTATATTTAGCATTTGTATTATTCTATATTTAGCTGACGCTGTACCATATTATACTACCGAACCATAATACCTTTTAGATCTCATAAAGTCTATATATATTTGTACTAATATGTCCAAATTAGGATCCCCCTCCCCCATACAATTCGCCTGGCTACGCCACTGCCTATCCCTATGATCAGTGATATTTAAGGCTTCGAGTTTTAATTGACTAATAGGTTATAGGTAATATGTATAATAAAAATAGCTAAATAATATAACTAAAAATAATGATAATGATTATACATCGGCATCAGTTGAGTTTGTCACCGAATGTTGAAACTAGTTATAAAAAGTATTTATTTATTTATTTAATCATAATAACGGACTTATACTCCAAATCTTAAATAATAATTTATAGTAGGTAATTATTGATATAATGAAAGTTTCAAGTCAAAAATTGAAATATAATAATATATTAAGATAAGTGGGAAAAACTATTTAAATGGGAAAAATTTTAGAGGTCAAAAAAAAAACAAAACAGCTGTTGATTATGAAAGTGATAAATAGTTTTAAGTTTTAATTTGTATTCATTTTTGTTTCTTCCGATTCATTTAAAAATTTGCATTTCCAAAACTACCAACTAAATACATATTCTTACAAGAAAAAAACTTAGGGTTATCAATATTGATATAGCACTTTTCTACTGTACAATGTGTCTTCAGATACAAAAAACACCACACATCATTAGAAAATCAGTACATTGATTCAATACGCTCAGAATCTAAAATGAACGGTTATTTAAAAAAACATTGTAATATAAATTCTAATAGTTGTGTAGTACTGTAGTTGTTGTGTGTTACAGTAACTCAATTGTATCTTAAATAACGAACGGTATTTTAATTAAATTCTACGAATTACGAATTTTTCAATTAGTTACTTTGCAGAAGCATTTTTTTTTCAATATAACACTTCTTTAGAGAGATTCAGCAATTGTAGTCACGCATTTTAAAATAAAAATTACAAAGGTATTTTTCCATCTGATGTAGGACCACAAAATATACAATGTAAGTACCTACACCATGTTTATTTCATGTTAATTATATAGTAAAACAACTATAAAAGTTTATAACCATAGTATGGACAAATTACTTTGATTAAATCTTGCTAATATTATAGTTGCCATGAATCATTACATAAATGTTGTATTTTAAATCTCGTATATATATTATATTATTAACTATTTTTACCAATTTTACAATTAATATAAGGTAATAGTAAATTACATTATATTTATGTAATATAGTAATTAGGGCCAACTAAAAAAATATTGGTAATATACTATTATACCCATATTATAAACATATAATAATTGCTAAATAAATTAATATCTCCCGAAATGACCACATCGCATTTAAAACCGTGAGACAGTTTGGTAATAAGCTCACGCACTGTTTAAAATTGAAATTCATTAAACACTTTTAAACATTTACTTTTTAGATTAAAAGATAGTCAAATAATACTTTGGGCAAGAAAAAATAAACTTATTACTGCTTTTTGATGTAGTATTTTACTATTCAACGCAATTTTATTAGTATTAAAAAGTAACTTCATCCAACAGCGCACTTAACTTCGAGAATTTTTCACTTCCATAGAGTATACATATTATAGTATGTGGTCATTAAAATATAATAATATAAATTTAACATAATATCGTTAAACAGCGTAAGATATTTTGACAAGACTTAATAGGTCAATAAGGTGTTGGGTGCCTAAGAGAACGATGTTTAAAAAAACATTTTATTCACCTTAACAAAATATAAAATAAGTAATGTTATTATGCTGAAGTATTTTAATTTAGCAGAATATTTCACCTTTGGTCGATTGTGTACATGTTAGTCTTCGTTGAGTTCATTATTTACATTTTAAATGTCTATAATAGTACTAATGATGTATAATTAATATCGAATACCTATACGATATTTTCAATGGAAACACACGTGATGTGTCAGCATTGCGTTGCGTGACGACTGCACATCACAAATATTTCAAATCTTTTCCAAACGTCATCGTCACTCTCTTACGTTTAACTATGATTTGCCACATGAGCCATGTTCCAATGGAGTATAAGATATATTACATTCCCACAAGTAGAATAACCTGCGTTATTCTTATATGTAATTCAATCCTTAAAAATACCGCCCGCTCTCAAATGTTTATTTTTATTGCTCTGTTGTTAAAAATGCATGGAATTATATAATAAATAATAAAAACGCGAGTAAAATAGTGGATATAATCTATACCGGTACATTTAAATAAAACTATTTTGATACTTAATATACATAATGTAGCTGCATAGTGTCTACTGCCCACCTACATAGGAAACGATTTTTAAACTGAATAGAGGTACTAAATTGTTTCTCTGCTCGGAGAACTATTGCTCGTATTATTAATATAATATTATGTACATTGTAAATATTTCCTAGTCTAGTCATAATATGGAACATAATCATTAATCACTATATAGTAACATAACAGTTTTCGTACATTTTAGAACTTTCATATGACACACATGCGTATGACGTACCTACTTACAAATACTCTAATTATAGTTAGTTGTTTATACTATATAGGTAGGTACCTACATATTATAAAGATTTATTGGTTTTAATATAGGCTGGTGAAAAATATTTTGTATTTTTGACGTGTAATCCAAAGTAAGTTTATAATTTTAATGTGCCCTAAGTATCTACCAATTGAAAAATTAACTGTAGGTACGCAATTTCATATAATTGCAAAAACTTCATAAACTATTTCCGCTGTGTAACATAAAAATTATATCATAATTGATAAACTTTTAAAATTAAAATGATGATTTTTTGTTGCAAAATATTTTAATAACAGTTACTGGTATAGAACAAAACGAAAAAGAGTGCTAACGAGAAAAAAAACTAACACAATATAATTATAATTCTGCAGAGTCTAATTGGCCCTATCATTTTTTTCCCGTTACTATATTTTGTTGTGTTGGTAACAAATATTTTTTAAAGGATTCGAAAAAGAAATTTATCTCAATGTATATATTCTTATATATAGTCTTATCGTTAAATAATAGCAGAATACATGTAGACCTTCTACATCAGCCACTATGTTTACATCACAAAATCATTGAAACGTGCACGGACATTTATTTGCAAAGCTTTTATACGTCGTTAGTTAAATCTATAACTTTATTAGTATATATATATACGTATATTTATATTTAAAATGGCGCTACTACTGTAATGCGATTGAAACAAAATGTTTTGCGTTCTAAAATCAGCGATATCGATTTTTAAATACATAGTTCAAATCTCAAATATTTACTGAGTCGAAAATATCTCCCTGTTTTCATAGTGCACACAATGTACAATCTTCAAGTATGCCGGTCTGTTCGCTTTTTTTTTTCTCATACAAATGATTTACGTCGGTCTTCCGCATTTTCTGATGATGTTTTATCAGTATCACAATTTATTACAATCGAATCGACCAATAAGTGCAGTATTTTTCATAGACATTTAAAGTGTTTATCACTTTCTAACCTGACTTTCGTCAAGTGTATTTACTATTTACATTGATAAGTTAAAATAGTTCGATAAACATTGTAGACGGACATTTTATATACAACCGACACGGTACCGCACGCACTGTAGAACTATTAGTAATTTTTACTAGTTTTTTTTTATCACTCTAACGCGTTTTAGATTCTGAGTGGATCGATGAATGTTATCTAGGCATTTACTTACAATAATATCTGTTTCGGTGTCATTTTTAAGAGCTTAAAAAAATTAAAATGCAGCGATCTTCAACTATAAATGTGGTGTCTGGTAGCTAGCAAATCGGATCTAGTATTCAAAAATTCAAAAATATATTTTACCTCATTTTGAGTTATTTAAAAACATTTTAAATTTTCAATTTGAACAGCTTGAAAATGTAGTACACGATTTATCGTACAAGTCGGTCTTACAGCATTAAAAAAATACTGAAATACGTTGGTACAATTATTTTTAAAGACATTCAAAATTGACATTTGGAGGGAGTGAAACTTTTCTCGTATGTACGTTTACGTATATTATTACTTTCTTTAAACAATGCAATAGTTATATATAATAAATCGAAATATTTAGCTACTAATTTTAAATTATTTATACTATGAACCTATTTACAGAGTTTACGTGCCGTATTAACTTAAAACTTAATGACAATACAATAAATTGTATAAAATACTTTAATAATAAGTGATAATATAATATAATATGCGAATTTTTTGAAGGAAAAAAGCATTTTAACATACCATGATAGTATAATACTAATAGAAAGATTAGGAAAAACATTTTTAACATAATATTATATGTTTTCCGTCGGATTTGTCGTATGGTTTTTGTTATTATGGTTACTTATTAACAAAAACATATTTATGATTCGCAGATTTTCCTTGTAGAGGAAAAATATTGAGTAGTGTGCTATGGTTTTACTAGCACAGCCTCAGATCGGAATCGTTTATCATCGTATGTAATGATTTATCATCGATTTCAAACTGAATACATTTTAGATTCTGAGCGGAGGGAGGAAGCTAGTGGTTTTACAATGATGTTTATTTTTTTTATCCTGTTAACAAAATTTCCACCAGAAGGAGTGCTTTAATTTCAACATATAGTATCTTATCTTTTAGTACATTGGATCAAGATGGTAATTTAGAGAAGTCATTTTTCGATTTTCTCAATAATTGTTTAACGTCACGGGAAAAACCACCAAAATGTATTTTTCTAACGCTTATCACCGTAGAAATAAAATGTAAAAATTACCTAATTCCCACTAGGTATATTATATACAATTAATGGCTACTTATTAATACATACTTATGGTTCATACATTTTCTTTTGTCCGCTCAGAATCGTTTTTTAATGAATGGCTACTTATTAATACATACTTATGGTTCATACATTTTCTTTTGTCCGCTCAGAATCGTTTTTTATCGAATGCAATCATTGCATTCAAATCGAATACTGTAATAATACACTATCATGTCCGAGGACCGAAGGGACAAACTTCCACCACAGCTGACCTACTCCACCGCGCTGCACTTACCCACTTTTTAGAATTGTACCTACTCAATGCGACAATGTCTGACGAAGTACGCTCAAAACCTATACCATGCAGCCGGCTGACTTACTCGGTTTTAGGTTTCTATAAACATAAGTTTAGAACACCTTATATCCTATAGTTGTATCCGTCCATCCGTTAGTGTTATCAGTGCATAGTAGATTATTTGTAATAAGATATTTAATTATACGATTGTTAATATTAAGATGGTTATAGGTACTCATATTGTATAAATATTTAATAAATACTATCAAAAAACTATCAAGACGCGAAGGTGACCAAATTCTTTTTAAATAATAATATATTGTATTTGGAATTATAGTTTATTGCTTCGTAAAGGGTTAGGAAACCGAGAATTTAGCCGAGTGAGCTTTCCTAACTAGTTTTCATTTGTTTTCAATGTACCTATTTGTTTTTGTTATTGGTATCATAAATTTTGTTTTCGTTCCGTCTCGCCGATGATAATAATAATGGTTTTTCACGCAATAATCGAAATCGACATTATGGACAGTCGAAATATTATCGGTTTAACGGTGCGTGGTGAATACACAGCGGAGCCGATAGCAGCGGCACAGAGCACTCTTACAAGCCCATTTAATAGACAAATTTTGTCGTTTTCACAATATTATACCCGTCGGTCAAATCGGTGCAGTATATTATAATATTATTATTATTACGATTATAATATTATTATTGTCGTCGATATACTCAATGGTGATCTCGTATACCCCGTGGAAAATATGCCAAAAGGGTAAGAGAAAAAACCACCGTCGTGGCAAACGGTTTGCGTCGGCCGGTTGTAGCGATAATAATAACTTACAATAATATAATATGTTTTTGAGTGGTGATCGGTAGGTTCATACGAGTACGGACGAGTATTGTTGTACAGAACTGCTGACATTGTGAAAGCGACAGCAGACCCCATTCACTGCGTTATCGCAACTATGGCTCGAGTCGAATACACGTCGTGTACATATCATACGTTGGATTGGACGCCAAAACACAGAATAATGAGCTGCTGCTGAAGGTATTATTGTTGTGTTAACCGATACACACGCATGGTAAAAACTAAAAAATTTAATTTAAAAAAAAAAGTCCCCGTCGTTTAATCTAAAACCCCGTGCTGCAGTGCCTATATATTGTGCTCCCCCGTATTTGTAAAAATTGAATAACTCGCTATATATATAAAGTGCGTATATAAACACTGGAAAGTTTGCTATTTTTGAAAGCAGGCACCCAAACAAACCGCGCTGGACAATGTTTGTCGAGCAAATACACCGCCGAGCAAATAAAATAATAATATACAGAACCTTCATTGTAGGGAATAAAAATAAAAAAAATTAGATACCTACCTATGACGGACGATGTCAAGTGAGGTTCGTCGTCGTGTTGGGGCCAAACAGCAAACGAAAATAATGGTCGGGACATTAGATGTGGAAAATTCGGGTATAATGTGTTTGTTTAAGCTCTTTAGAAAAGGCAAACCCTCCACATTCGCTATAGACTTTTTAACTAATATTTTTTTTCTTCAAATTATAGCAATAACGGCATGACGCGCATGCTATAGCGTACCAAATACTTTTTGGTTGTTATTATTTTCGTTTTTCCATCGAAATCACGTAAGGTAAGACCAGGGGAAACATCGATCGACATATTATTTCCCATTGAAAAATTATTAACAACGTTAAATTGTCTATACAGAGTGAATGACAAAATCGTATTTTTCAAAAGCTATACACAAAAATACTGCGAACTGATTTCTTTGGTGTTTTCAACATTAATATAATATAGATATCTACTCACTATATTATGCACTGGGATCCGTGGTTATAAGCTGTAAACTACGTTTTTTTTTTCCAGTCCATACTATCTCAGTTCGTGCTTTTTATACAAATTATAAATTTTACTGGCGGGCCACATCAAATCACTATGAGGGCCATATTCGGTCGACACGCCTGGTCTAAACTATTAAGTAACAAGATTTAAAAAAATGTTTTTTTGGTTTTTATTTGAAATAGGAAAAAACCACAGGTTTTTAAGTTTTACTTATCATGTCTTTGAATGTATTGACTAGATTCAAAATAAGAATTACCACATAATATAATAGGGTGCACTTGACCAAATATTTAATTAAAAATAAAATAATTTTGTTTACTCTTCTATAGAAATTATTATTTTCAAAACACATTATATATTTTTATTACTATTAGTTTGTCGTTGAACAACTCCGTGAGAACACTAGTTTAACTTACCGTTTTTTTTTTTATTTTGTAATCAATACATTTTCATTTTCATTATATAAAAATCGTTTCAGTATTATTAAATCAAACCGACGCCAAACGAAAAAACATTTTGGAACTCTTTTTATATTTGATTTTTAATTAAATTACACGTTGTTATTTTATTAGTGATGGAAGAGAAAAATATCAGGCGTAGGCAGCTATAAACTCGTTTTTTTTTACATTTTAAGGATCTTGAAATAGCTTTTCAGTATTAATCAACTGAACTAGTAATTTTCCATTCACAACATTATTGTATTAACGACATAAATGTACGCGATGATTTAGAAATATATATATAATTAAATATAAGTATCCACGTAGGCCATTTAAAAAACATAAGTAGTTAACGCATTAACGACCTACCTATTCTGAAACCTAACTAATTTAATATTAAGTATATTATATTGTAAAGTGTAATGATAATAAATGAAAAAACCTTAGGATGTTACTCGATATTTTTCCTCTACAAGGAAAATCTATGAACCGTAAATATGTTTTTGTTAATAATAACCATGACAGCAAAAACCTTACGAAAAAGTTGGTCAGAATCAAAAAAAACGTGTATCCAGCCCAAAAACATATTTATGTAAATAATATCATTTTGAAATTGAATGGAAAATCCAAATAATACGTACATTGCATTGAATTACACAAATTATTATTTCACATCTAACTAAATGGATAGTACCTACGTTCGTTTTTTCATAATGAAAACGCTGCCGCATGTGTTGTCTCGGCCGTCTTACAAATGTACAACACAGCAAAAACTGTTTTGCGAGGGATAGAACGACTCAAGTTGTAGTGATAATTAAGACTTCAAATTGATATACAATATAGTTCAGAACATTATCTGTGAAATATATTTTTATTTTTTTGATATCACTTATACGAAAAAAGTTATTTTTGTTTCAAAATCCATTATTTCTTGTGTTTTTCAAACTTGGTTAACTCTTTCCATAGATATTGTAAAAGTAAAAAGATATTTCACAGCCTAAGTTCTCCGTTTTACGCGGTGAAAATTTCGTTTCTTAGTTATGACTGTAGGCTTTCCTCGGTTCATTCCGCACAAAACAATTTTTGATATGTTTTACATTTGTAAGACGGAAACAACACATGCGCGGGTGCTGTAGCGTCCTCTTAACGAGTTTATTTTTGGCGATTTAAATAAAATTATCTTAACAAATTATAAACCTAATACAATTACCGCTAATTCGTATTAAACATATTATTATAAACGTAGGTAGAACACGGAGATAGATAATAATTATATATAGAAGGACTAAAGAGTAATGTATAATATATTATGTCTATATGTATATCAGTAAGATATGTGTTTATTATACCTTTCAAATATACTATACATGTCGATAATAGAAAACCCATTTATAATGTACACTTTATGTCATACGAACAGGTAAGATGATCAGGTAAGATGATTTTTCTCTATCGTGGACGAGTTAAACTATTCTATAAAACTATAGTTATTTGTACTGTTGTTTAATATTTATTTTAAAACTCCGTAGTAGCTAGAACTACTTAATAACAAAAATAGTTATAACGACAAATACATATTGTTAATAGCCAATGAGAAATAAATGTTCTGTCTCTTTCGACATTTCCAATTATTCTTAAAGCAACATATATCTGTCAACAATATAGCTTAAGCAAAATTCATCTTATCCTCTACGCTCAGACTGACGGTGTACTGTTTTTTTTTCTCATACAACGATCGATAGTGAATTGTAAATTCAATCGGATAATGTCATGTACGTATATGTATTGTTCTTAACTTGTTTCCTAAGTTCCTGTAAGTATCTAACCAATAATCAACAATAGTACCTGTACAATAAATTAACAATTAACTTTACGTCATCATGCGTAATCACAATTGTTTCGCATAATAAATTGTTTTTACCGTGGAATTAAATTCGATCCCCTGAAGTTTTGTCGAAACCACTATACTGGTGGAGTGGTGGGTTATAATTTTCAATTGGCTATACTTAGCTACAACCTTGACGTTATTATGAAATAAAAATGTATAGAGACTTTTTTTAGGTTTTACTATCTATACTAAATAAAGATGAGGTGCCCAGTGCCTATCTGTTTGAATATAATTAGTATGAGTGAAATTCAATGCACCAAAATTATATAATATATCTGCATTTCCACCCCCTATAAGGAATATGTACTCTACCTGTACAAAAATAACGACTGAAAACGATAAAATTCAACAATAAAAATAAAGATTTCAAACAAAAAAAAATTAAAATAGATGTGCACTAAAAAAAGAACCGTCGAGAAGGTAATCGCTCTGCTGTAGAGTAAGTGTCGAATATACCTCGTCTTTGAGTAGGTCACTGTAATGGATGTGTTTAATTTTAATTCAATGATAAGTAATTGAAAACGATGAAAAACGATTCTGAGTGAAGACGGTCAACCAAACAGTTATTTCAATATAATAGTAATACAGTTTTAACAATAATGGTCGTATAGTTTTTTTTCGATTATTTTAAAAAGTCTGGGAAATGTCTAGAACCACAAATTATATCCAATTTTAAACCTCCCTCCAAGTCGATGGTTCTTCTAGAAAAAAAAGTGTCTTCGGACATAACATTTTTAAAATTAAAAAAAAAACACAAAACGTTGTTAAATATTATATACATTCATTGGCGTTCAGAATCCAATATAGGTACCCAAAATATGCACTAATATAACTTGTAAGGTATATAATACTTTTAAAATAATATGCATAGACATATTAAAATTAATTATATTATAACTTTGTATGTGTTTTGTGTAGGTTTAGAAAAGTCAAAACTTACTCACACACTCAAACAAACTTGACTTGTGCATAATAAAGGCCGTTAAAAAATTATTCGTTCACAATAACTAGATTTAAAGATATCATTATAAGGTACCTTATTATATTTTTCTTGGTATAAAGTTCAAAAGTTTCAACACTTTCAAAAGTAATAATATGGTAACTGTCAACCGATATTCAACAGTTGTAATAAAAACATCTTAAATTTCAAGAAGGCGCACTGTTATTATCATTATTATTAGTTTGTACATTATATTTATATTATATCTCTCATTGACATCGTCAATAATTTTATGAAAAAAACACAAGTAGCGATATATAGGTAATGGGGACATTATAACTATTTTTACTTTTGCGATGTTACGTTATCCTTCCAGTTGAAGAAATATTTGTCTCGCAACACTATTAATACTACATTACTACACCCCCACAAGTCACAACGCATGTTAACTAAAACCATAAATACATATTTTTAAACTTGCGTGCGTGACCCAATAAAAAAATATTATTTTGGTAAAAAAAACTCATTCAGGAATTTGATATATATTTATGTTAAACCAGGTAAGTACTCAAAGCAGGCGTGCGTACTTATTTTATTTTTTTATGTGACAGCTGTACGTATACTACTTGATTTTGTTTACCGTGCCCTATCAACTGTCCTAAACGATCGTCATTAATAGGCACACCCGAATTTTTAATTTTCCATAATTAATGTTTTAACGGACGTAAAAAAAAGAATCAAATTTATTTAAATATTGCAGAGATAACTTTATTTTATCATGAATATCTGTTGAGGCTTGGCCAACTATGGTTAATTAGTAATAAGATTCAATAATATCTTATAACTTATAAGCAATAAGCCTATCTTAAAAATAAATACAAGTTATACCTAAGCACTTAACTAAAACTTTAATCAAAGCGATAATCAATATGACGAGTTCGAGATTGTTAACCATATGGTTTAATGATATCATTGAAACTTCAAGTTTATTTTTAATATATGGGTATTAACTATATTTATACATTTTTTGTTTTTACTGTTAAGGTTGCATTTTGCTCACTGATTTTCGTAAACTACAACAACGTATCCAATTGTGTTGTAACCAATTGTACCGTTAACTGAAATTAAATATGCAAATAAATATGAAGTATAGATAATATTATTATACAATACAATATTTTTATATTAGCATCGATTATTGTGTGTTTTTTAAAAAACTATTATTATTAACGATGAGTTGGCTTTTTTCGGATACAAAATTGTTACCAGAAAACCGAGATAAGATTTTTAACGATGCAATTCATTTATATAGGTATTGGCTTATTTATTTTATTCGACCAAATTATTAATTATAATTATTTAAACAAGCAAATAATTTCAATTAAACTTAAAAACTTACATTTTAACATTTGAAAAGATAAATTTTAGTAAATACATTCATAATAAGTATAGGTACGAAGATAGTTATAGAGTTTAACTTTATTAACATTATTGTTGAGTTTTTAATTTTTTTTAATTTATGGCAACCGGTAACGGTTTTAAATTAATTCTCTGATTATTATTTTTATGTACAATTATTTTATGCGCCTGATTAATATTAATAAGTTATTCTGATAAACATAACTCTAAATAAAAAAAAATACCACGATTGAACAAATTATTTGCATTTCTTTCTTTATAAACGAACGTTTATAAAAAAATTCACCTGTCTAGTTCATGAAAATGCAACTGCAATTTATTTAAATTAAAAAGTATCGACAGAGTTTTATTATTTGTAAATAATGTATTATACAAGCTACTACCTGCTTTTTTAATTTGTACTCTTTGAATTTGAAGCATAATCAATTATTTTTATGTACATTTAATTTACAAAATCGACCTATTTGATATTACTCATTACAATAGTATAATATTATTCGCCTGACCAAACAAACCATTGACGATTCTTCGTATTATTCAAACAAATTTAATTTGATGAAATTAAATGAAACAAAATAATGATAACATTTTTAATTCGCATCTTTTAGCTTAAAGTTTTAAGGATGAAACTTTGCAACTTGCAAGTAAACGTTTATATTATTTAAATTAAAAAGTTTATTTTCAAAAAAATCGTGTTACTGTTTAATAAAAATTCTGTATTTCAATAGATTAGATCATGAAAGACGATAAGCTCAACAAAAAAAAATGTTTGAAACCGAAAAACAGTAATTACATTTAATAAAATCCTGTGCACCACATCCATTTCATTTCATTTCTAACTTTAAAGAACGATGAATGCATTTAGTAGGTCAGTTGATGCGTCAAAACACATAACATCGTCAATGAGATGGGTACCTACGTATTTCGAGATACAAAAAATAAAAAAATAAATCGCTTTATGTTCGTAATATATTACAAACGCATATTTAATATTTCATACAATTAAATCATCTAAGCACTATATACAACACAATTAATAATAATATACAATATGCCTCTCTAACATATATTATTCGCTCTCTATTTACTTTCCAAACATATTACATATTGTAATATTGGCATTTAACTGTGTATAATTGTATTAAATTCGTTACGTTTTTCTGGAATACTTGAAGCGTATAGGTAACTCATAAATATCAAACATATTTTATTCAAGTTAATATTATAATTTAGCATTCGAGCCGGGAGTGGTATATTATTATGTGAATTCTTTAAACCCGTTCGCGTAATATTTTTACCTGTACCTATTCATACACGAATATATTATTCATATAATATAATGATATTGCATTATGTTTAGTAATAGCGATAGAATACCCATCTCGAGTACCTACTCGAATGTCGATCAGACAATATACGTAATATGATAATGTTTGTATCAAATACAAATCTTAAGTGCCAATATTATTATCGAATTTTTATTTTCGTGCGTATATAATTATACAAAAACATATTATTATTATACCTTTACTATATATATTTTATAAATTGTTTACCCGTGTATATTATAGTTAAATACAATAATTATTGTATGATATTATTATCTGTACTATTTTCGTGACCAGTGGCGGATAGGCCCACCGGGAATTCGGGATTTTCCCGGTAGGCCCTATCCTGTGTTGATGCATGGGGGCCCTAGGACCATTTATCAAGTACTGAACCTTGTGTGATGAAGATTGAAAATAATTTTTATAAAGATGCAAATTGACTAATTTAATATTTTTAACGACTCTAAAATAAAAATACCATAATAATTTAGCTATAAACAATATTTATTTTTGTTCCCCTTATCGGCCGTATCATTGGGAATATTGAAATTTATTTTTAGATTATAGTTGGTTATAGAAAACCGTATTTAATATCGGTAGATACTATATAATATAGCGGTGTATATATGCGGTGTTTATACGCTTTTATAGTTTTTTAAATTTTTTTTTTCAAAATGTGTGGTTTTTAACGCTGATTTCGAAACTGTTTGAATTTTTTTGCGGAAACTATTATTTTGGAAGTTATAGTCATCCAAAATGCTTCTTAAAAAGCACCCTTAAATAAAAATATTGAAAAAAAAATCGAAAAGTTGCTAAACCAGTATCGTTCCCAAATCTGTACTAAGAGTACCTATATTACTTATTATATAATTTTGTATTGTATTGTTATATCAAAATAAAATGTCGCTCGCGTCTTATTTTTTGGGGGCCCTTATTCAAATTACTCCCTGGTAAAAAAAATATAAGTTTATCCGCCATTGTTCATGACATGACATTTCTGACCACTCCGCGGTCCATACCACTACCCATGGACTAAAAATGAATTCTTATTTTATTTTTTCGTTCCGTCCTAAGTTTAACCTTAAATCAATAAAAGTTTTTATAAAACGTTTTTTAAAAGTAAAGATTTTTAAACGAAAAAAACATTGGCCGATACGCTATAATAATGATTAATGTATAATGGTAACAAACATTTTTTTTTTTAAATAATAGATAAAATATGCGTTGTTGACACTTATTACACGATAAATATTCACATTATTCTATAATAGTATGATATTATAATAATTATTATTGTTCTAATTAATAGAATTTCTCCACGATAGTGTCTTACAATTATTATACAAACGGCGTGCAGTGAAAATAATTATAATACGTAATAATATTATTGTCGTTATGTATTTACCTGCAGTATAGAATAGAGCAAAACAACCGTACGAAAATATATTATTAAAATGTGCGAACGAACAGATAATATAATACTTTTGTAGGTTCCGTTTTACATAGTACTATAGTAGACATCGCGACCATTTGCACAATATACCTACAACATTCGTCCATATGATTTCTGTCGGCTCGTATGATATTTGTTTAGGTGTACGTTAAACGTCTATACTTGATTACACGTTATTAATTCGTCAGACGTATTTGGGCTTGATGACGGTACAAGTGTCGACCAATAATGACACGCGCTCGTTAGTCAAATGTTTATTACGAATTTTTTTTCATTGTTTTTTCTGTCACACTTCTGCTTTGGCGGCTCGTAAATAATGAGAAGGAGAACACACACGAACAAAGGTATGTGTACCTACGACCAATTATACAATTTTTTGACATCTTTATGCTCGTCGATGTTCTGTGCGCTTTAAGGATCCAAAATAATATTATACCCCCCCCCTCACACACACACACACCATTCGGTTAAGACAATATTAATATTATTAGTGCGTTGTATTTTCCTATACAATAATCAGCCATAGTTTTTCCTTGCTAAACATAATCAGCTAGGTATATGCAGACGATAATATGTCTTATTAAATTCACCCAAGTCGTCAAGCGTAAATCCAAGCATTATACATTAATGATTTTTTTTTACTGTAGGTGCCTATACATATATTATATTCATATATAAATTAAAACTGTGACTAAAAGTATAAAACATTCCTATACACTGTATAGTATACAGCATACTTAATAAAAAAAAAATGAACTAACCAATTTGTATATATCACAATAATAATAGCAAAAAAAAAATTTAGATTTAGATATTAATAACCGAATTACCCGCACGAATAACTATAAAAATGTTGATAAATCATTCATTACAAATTACATTGTTATGTTCTTTTGCATTAGTTATCAATTTGATTTTTGAACTTATAATTATTATTCCCTTTAATTCATAGTCAAAAGTCCATTATTTTAAATTTATAGAACATTAATTATTTAAATGCGTGCATGCATGCAACGTTAAATTCAGTTAAATTAGTGTTCACAGCAGTTTATACATACAAATTAAATTTAAAAATGATTTAATATTTTAAAACTTTACCTCGTGTGACATTGTTATATGGATTCCCTCTTGTAATACAACTAAAATTAGTTTTAGTAAAATATATTGGATTTAATGATTTCGTGGGATGGCATCAATTATTAAAAATTAAAGGCATCAAAATATAATTAAAATTTTCACTAAATATGCCTTGAGGTAATAATTAGTAAATTTAAAATATTATAATTATCATTGCGAATGCAGTAATTATAATATCTATAGAAAATAAATGACATTATAGTAAACATGAATTGTGTTTATTAACTACAATATAATATCAGATAAGGTAAATAAATCAATTTAAGAAATTAAAAATATCTTAAATAATTCTAATCATAAATTAGATAATTGCGTTACAATTTATGCGCTGAAAAATAATTTTCAAAACTTGTTTAGAGATCTAAATCGTTATATAAATCGTTATCTAAATCGATAGCTAAATTTATCATATTCGGTGTAATCTGCTGTAAAATTTCTTCTTCTTGATTAGCAGCTTCTTGTTCCATTTCCATTATTAAGTTTTGATGTAACATTTGGTCATTTAGAATTAGATTTTTTGTTTCTTCTTCTATTTGGAATTCTTCGTTATCAATTGGACTCGAAACATACGGTCTTTTCTGGACCTTAGGTCTTACAAGACTTTTTCCCGTACTTTGACTAAGATTCGAAAATCTAGGTTTATCTCCCTGTAAGAAGCAACGTAAATTAAAGTATTTTTTATTTAAAAACAACATATTTTGGATACCAACCGATTTCGCTAATTTGAAATCATCATATGGTCGAGGACCTTTTTGATAAATTTTTGGTTGTTCTTTGGTTCCGTGCAAAGATAAAGTCATTTCAGTAATTATACCTTTGTTGGATGAATCGCCAGTCTGCAGTAACAACATATATCGATTAACCATTTGTATTAAATGCTAATTAAGTCAAAAACATGTATATATATATACCGTATCAAAAATATCGATGACAAAATTTCCTTTTGGAGATTCTCCCCAGAAAGCTAGTACTAAAAATGTCCATCTTCCTATTCCATTAGTATTAAAGTCTTTTGGTCGATTTTCAAGGACTCGACATTCCGTCCCTATACAAGTAAATATATCATGATAAATTAGCATATTATAACGAATATAATATATTATATATAATATTATTGTATTGTATAAAAATTAAAGTAACATAATAAGTGAGCACAGTAAATGTATCTTACACATTTTAGTGGTAAAGATAAATACGTACATTACATTTTAATGGCTATTTATTAACCAATATTTTTCTTTACCTATTAAAATTAAAATTAATTTATAATGATCTCAATGGGTATACGCTACACGATAAGGAGAACAGTAAAAGTTGCATGAAAATTGAAAAGCAATCAATTTATGATATTTCATAAATTAAAATAAATTTACAGAATGTTTGTATTCAATTATATGAATTCAATTATAATAAATATATTGTAAATTCTATTCAACTTATTTGCTTGCTATTCTTATTTGGAATTTTGTCATTGCTTTCAATTTAATAAAAAAAAAAAAATACAATACTACTAGTCACTAGACTTAATTCCTTGAACCACTTAAAAACAAATGACAGCGACACTGATATAGAACCAACTACCATTCAAACCCTAAAGTTTCAAATATTCAATAAATAATACAATTATTTAACAAAATTAATTCCAAAATAAAATTTTAACATTTACAATTATTCCGAAATTCACGTAAATTTACTTGTATATTACACATTTGTATTTTTAGATTAGTCATAATAGTTTATAGCATATTTTAAGGTATTAAAATAAAATTTGAATTACTGATAAAATTGATGACAAAAAATCATAGACATTAATAGAATAGACCAGGAACGTTAGCTGTTTTACGTGTAATATTATATTGAAGCCACATGTTTGCGAGAAAGACAGACAATGCAAGGTTATTGTATGCATATTCCAAGTTGTAATCTCCTTGACAAATTTTTAGATTTATATGGACACGTTAGCCTAATAGCCTCACATATTTTGTACCGTTCTTGATCTATTATTATTTATGCAAAAAACTCACAAACACTAATACATAACAAAGTTACAACTTATAAAAAAATATATTACCTAACGGCGATTTCATCGCTATTTGAATATCTCCTCTTTTTGGATAAGACATTGTTAGTACTAATTGTACATATTCCAAGTATTGTATTTCACCAGCCAATCCTTTGCAGCCATTCGAGTGCACGGTAATACGGGCGGCACGATTTCTCGATACAGGAAAACCTCTAAACAAGTACAATTTATTATTAAATTAATAAACTAATAATATTAATGAATGACAAATAATTTTTTTATGAGCGATACTTTAAGGTTTTGCTTGATAATATACGTACAATATTGTAAATATGAATTAAAAAAAATTATTTAATCGTTAAAACCGTTATGAATTAATTTGTTCCGCGCGATACCTACCTGACCTTAGGCATACGTATACCACACGACGACATCTCAGGCACGTTTTCCCATGTCATAGCTTCTTTGACTAGCTTATAAGCATTCACTAGGCCGAACCCAAAGTCGACGGAATAAATGAACCCGGCTTTGTTCCTGTTCCATCCGTAGTTATCACTCAATGGTGCCACCTGAGATGTCCAAGCTATTAGATGTTGCACGTCCCTCCATGTCAGTTCCGGCCTTGAAATAATTACAAATTATAATTCATTAACAATCGAATAGTTTGAGTGTTTGAGTGTTTGAGCTCATCAATATTACTTGGCCGACAGAGCTAACGCTATAATACCGGACACCAGCGGTGCAGCTGCAGACGTTCCAGTATGTTTGTCAGTACATTTTCCGTTTACATCGGTAGTCAACTAGATTAAAAGAAAAAAATATTTATTATTTTCATTTTTACCAGACAAAACATCATTAAATAGATATTTATTAAAATATATTTAATCCATTATCCGATTGTTTTCCAAGTATAAAATTAAATCGACAATTATAATATTATATAGTTGTCTTAATTATATAAATACAAATTAAGAATACTATATAATATATTATGCATAATATATAATATAGTAATAAATAATTATTTATTTCTCTACTACACTGTACACGATAAAAAAATACTGTACTTTGTAAATAAAGTAACGTAAAATACGTTACTCGAATAATCGAATGATTTAATTAAGTATAACGTATGTATGAACTGTAATCTGTAAGGCGGTACTTTTGAAAAGAAACATAATAAGACGCACTTACTAATAAAAACGAAAACTAAATATGGTGTAGAACTCGAAGCATTCTGTATGAATTGTATAGAAATAAGAACTATATCATATTAAATTGATCGCTCTGTGTATGAATATTAAATTTATTTCAAAGGAAATGCTATCCGACGTATATTTTAATATTTTATACTATACAGGCAATATTGTATCGTAAAGTACATTATTAATAGCACGAGGAAAGATTCGATAATAATCAATAACAGCGTTTCTCAATTCTCAAGTGTTCATTCGATCTATTTAATTTTAAAAGGCGTGATAAACTTTTAAAATCTTTTCTCATGCGTGTTTGCTGAATCTAAAACAGATGATGTTATCGTCCACGTTAATTTTAGTTTAAGTCGGTTATTCTGTTATTTACCTAGCGTTAGAAGCTAACCTTATAGTGATTATTACGATTAATATGGACAGTTTATGACTTTATGTACAACTTTGAAACCTATATTATCTTCCAATAAAATTGCTAAAACAATAAGTCAATAATTAATAAATGTCAAACGAAATTAATAATATTATACTTGGTTTTACTTTATTTTATTTTTGTATTAACTTTACAAACATTTAATTTTCTAACTTTTGAGTTGGTAAAATTGTCGATTATTAATATTTAATATTTCATTTTTTTAATGTTCATAACCGCCATAAGTGGTTACAGAAAATCGAGGTTTGGTTGACTAAAAACTGAATTTTAAAAATTATGTATCAATTTATAATATATTTTATAACTATATTAAAAAAATATATATACACATAATAATATGTACTGTACATAAACCCATGGCTAAATACACTGAAAATATTATGTACAATAGTCAACGACTAATTAATATTATTAACTGGATATTTCAATTAGGTAGGTAAACAAAAAAATAATATTGAATAATTTTACTACCTAGGTAATTAACGCATGTCGTATAATACCTATATATGATTATATCTCAGAGCCTTTTAAACTGAAATGCACGGTAGGCCTTTTAGAGCCAGTCCTACCCTGATGACACACCCTATTACCGTGGTATACGAAGACCCAAAACCCATTATTATTGAGATGCATGTACCTACCACGTTCTTTTCTTGTCCAGAACCACTGTATGCAGTAGCCATGATAGAAGCACATCTTTCGGAATAGTGTGCTACGTGACCACTATCATCGCAACTAGCAACCACTATGGTAAATATGGAATTTACATAACCGTCGCAAGCACAGTTGTCGCCTTCCGTTTTTCCATTGCCCGCGGCGAACACATAAATAGCTCCTTTTCCATCCCGACCCTACAACCATGATGTGAGTCGGTTGAGTCTTATATTATGAAAAACATTTTACATCGTATTGGTACTTGTTTATATTTTAACGATATTATCTAATGATATGCCTAATAATATTATACTAATTGATCAATCAGAAATATTATAACGATAAGAGTGTTATTATTACAAGTTAGGTAGGTAGTAAATAATACTAATTATTGATAACATATTCTGCAATCTGTGTGTAATATTGCAATAGTAAAAGTGAAATGTATCTATTGCAATAGATAAAAAAAAATATATACAGTGAAACTTCCATATAACGAAGTCGAATAAGCAGCAAAAAAATTCGTTATATAGAGGAATTTGTTAAATAGAATTACGTATTTTACAATACTTTCTTCAGTAGGTGATTCATATACGGCGATATCTTCATCAATTTTCAAATAATCTTCTAAAGTAACGCCATCGCAGTGAACTAACTCCCATTGTCGTTGTACATCTGGTATTTCAATATCGGTTTCAATATTTTCATTTGTAAATCCAGCTTTGAAAAAACATTTTTTTATTGTTTCGGACGTTACATCACTTCTCCAAGCTTTCGATACCTCAGAAATACAATCTCGCAGAGTAATTGTTGTTCTCTGTTCAAGATTGGTTGGAACCATAATTGGTTGGAGCTTACTTGTTGTATTTGGGGGAAAATATGCAAGCGTTACAGATTTTAACTTTGTAGATAAGGTACGAGGATGAGCAGTACAATTATCCACAAATAAAATTATTTTTCGATTTTCTTGTAAAATTAATCAGTTTGCCTACCTTCGGTGTCTTATCTTTATCGGGTACATTGTTCATGTACAATTTTAGAACTATGACATAAACTATCATTTTGATAGTGACAACATTTACAAAAACTGGTTTTTATCGAATAATTATTTCGTTATATAGAAACATCAGATTCGTTATTTGGAGATAAATTTACGTGTAATTAACAATGAAGGTCATAGTTCTTAAAAATATTTCGTTAAACAGAAAATTTCGTTAAATGGAAGTTCGTTATATGGAAGTTTCACTGTATATATATATAATATATAGAACGGAACTTAATCTTTTAGCTACTTTACTTGATGTATGCCTTTCGAAAGCGACCTTTTTACAAGATCTGTCAAATGTTCCATAAACGTTCCGGTATCCGCAGGGCCCCATGAATTACTATAAATGCACACATAATTACGAGCATATTTTAATACTTTAGCTTCTCTAGTATCTGTTGACCCATCGTCCAAAAACTTAATGCCTAAAATAAGATAAATTATTATTTGTTAACATTTAAGTTTAAGTTCAACTAACTGTTTACCTCCAAGACTAGCACCATGAGCTGTTCCTACGCCACATATCCCATTATCTGGCTGCATAATTATTTCCCCGGCACATCTAGTTCCATGAGATCTATACCCTCCATTTACATCTTTATCGGGCATAATATTATTATTATTCGAAATAAAATTCCAACTTAAGTCAGGATTCTGAAATTAATATTTTAAACCAATTATGTACAATCATACATTATATTATGGTAATTATAGACTAATATCAAACGTATTGAAATTACTTAATAAAATTTACCTATTAATAATATATTTAATTTACTTTACAAGCATCAAATAAAAAAGCGGGTAAGTGGAAGTCACTCTGCTATACAGTTAGTTACAATTGGGTGACTATTAGTAATGGATGGAGTTAAATTTGAATTCAATGATAATTTATATTATATCATTGTATACAAAAAACGATTCTGAGCAGAGAAAAAAAATTGTGAGCATGAAATTTTAATATTTTTCAACTGCCATTGTAACAATATATTAGAAGCCTTGTATTAAATTTTCAAGCTTTTGACCGAATAAATAAAATTGTATTGACATTTAAAGAAAAAAAACAAAAAAAATTGTAAACTGAAAATAGGTCATCCGTTATAATAGCTCAAAACAGTTAAAATGATTTTGAAAATGTTATGGTGTATAGAAAATGCTAATATAAACATCCAGTGAAAATTTACTGAAGTTGAAAATCGAGTTATTATTTCGACTATTTATCGTGTACGCAGACACAAAAAATTTTAAAAAAATAACAACAACAACACATCATTGTAAAATCAATACATTTATCGCTCCGCTCAGAATCTAAAATACTACACTTGTCACTTGTATTGTAATCGTACTAATACGACATTGTATAAAAAAAAATGCTTGGAGAAAATGTATATACAGAACTAATACTAAGGACTAAGAAGTGTACAATTATATGCAAATAATATAAGATCAAACAAATTAATTAATGTAGTAGGTATTAATAGTAATACTTAAGAATATACATTGTATTAATATGTTATGATAGTTATTATAACTGCATTACTAAGCTAAATTACAAACATGAAACATAAGATATTTCCTTTCAAAAGGGAAACCCTATTTAAACGCATGTGTGTGTGTTTAATATGAATTTCCTTTACCAGCAGTTCTATCAGTGGAGTAATTATACATATAAGAGGAATCAGAGTCCGGATGCAGTCAACAGCCAAACCCGGGTCCGGAAGCTTAAGGACCGTAAAAGAAAATTTTTTTTTAGGATGGCGTTATACACCCGAATGCGTTCTCTCTGTCTTACAAACGCATAACATATAGCAAATTGTACGCTCAGAAGATCAAGTTTAGCTCTGTTATTTTAAAAATTATAATTAATTGACCTCTTATAAAATTTAAAAGTAAGATTATTATCTAGTGACCTTATAGGTTTTTTTAATATTTTAATTTTAAAGCAAGTTATGAGTATTTTAAAATTGTAAGTTGCTTGTACAATTACCTACTTACGAAAATACCACAGTAAAGGAATGTTTGATTTACAAACAGTAATGATATTTTTATAAAAAATTCTTTCAAATCTAATATATTATTATTTGTATATTATCAAATGAAACCAATAAAATGTCGTTCTTATCATTTATTAAGTAGGTAATGAGATAAATATATTATATTATATGCGTATGAGATATAGCATGCGCCACACGATTATAAAAAATTGATTGGCATATAGAAAATTAGTAATTAGTAAAATTACTAAGGCTATAATGAGCACCTTACCAAGCAAGCTGGTTAATAAACAAGGTATTAACTTCACCGTTATTTTTGTAAATCAACGTTTTACAAAATATACCCATTAAATTACATGCGCAAACTTTAAATTTAAAAAGTTCTTAACTCACAAATTTTGGTAATATTTCTGGATGCGTCCATTCTAATCCATCATCCGGTACTGTAATATTCACACCTTTCCCTGTGATTCCGAGTTCAAAATAGACTGGTACTATATTCATATCAAGTACGGGATCCTTTTCGTTAGTTCGTAAATCTTGCTGGAAATGCGTATTGCGCAGTATAAACTTATAATTATGATTACTAACATAATGAATATGGACGTATTATTATTATGGTAAGGGAGGGAAAAACCAAGGACTTGTAAATCTCCGAGGACCAAAAAAAATTCATCTTCATGTATTTAATTTATGAAGTTTAAATATGGGTTAGTAACAACAATTTCAGAAAAATTCTTAAAATCCATAATTATATTAATTGTTAAATTAATAATCAATTTTACTTTTCACAAGTACAAAACTTAAAAATAAAATTATTTAATTTAGCGTATGGCTTATGAGAATTTAAAATGTACATGTCATATAAAACTCAAATAACCTATTATGATGAACTTTAAACTCAAATCCTTAAAAATAACAGTTAGGTAATACATGAGTCTATTTCACTTAAATGTACATTTCATAAAACCTGTTAACTAATAAATAATTATACAACTTTTGAAAGGTTAATATTGTTATTTTGATCTCATTAGTGTGCAAACTTGTATCGATTTCTGTTCCTTAATATTGTTCATAATATTAGTCATGTAGTCTGTTTATATGAATAATGTTTAACATTTTTAATATCGTTCAAGCTAGAAAGTTTGTATTTATAAGTTTTGATTAATTTTCAAATGTCTACTTACTCGTTAGTTATTGGTAAATACTAAATAATAATATTTATGTTTAATTTAAGTTCCAATTTCTTAGCAACAAGTGGAATGTTGACGAAGCGCAAAAAGCTTAAGGTCATACAATAGTACAATAAAATAATGGCTATATGTCAGGTACAAGTATAAAAGGCTTAAAAGAGTAAGTTAAAACAATGCTTCAAATAATTGTTTATATTATTTTAAATAACACAAATTTGACCACTAAAATACTGCAGAATATGTTTGAATTCCAAATACTATCGAATTACTACAATACACATTATTGTTCGTCACAAATTCACAATAGTAATATTTCAATATTATGTAACGACAATATCTATTAAAATGCCACAAAATAGCTAAATCCAATAATGCCGAACAATATTAATAAAGTAAGTTAATATACACCTCTACACTGGCCCTATCAGTGACTCTAAAACATTTCTAAGTAGGCAGCCACTTAACACCGGATATATACATTATATAATATAATATCACCATTATTGTTGAAACTATAATATCACCATTTTTTCATCGTTTCATTGTTGAAACACTAACAATCAAGAATAATATCGACGCCGTATAAAAAATATCTAATATTCAAAACCAGCACAGCCTGACAAAATAAAAAAAACCACGTACCCCCACCGGCTACGATTACATCCATACCAGACTCACATATTACCTACGCCCCAAGTACTGAGCATCTCAACTATAAAATTAGGGAAACTTCCCAGCACCATTAATCTCATTTATTGGCCGGATAAGTCACCTGCAAACTACCGAAGACTTTCCGTCGTCGGTGCTTTCTATTGACATTCCCTATATTGACTATTTTAATGATATAATTAACTTTGTGACGCACACACTCTACGCTAAGTGTGCTATATATTATTTCATTCCTCCCATGATTATATCCTAGTGATTTGAACGATATAGACGTTTGGCTGTTCTGTATTTACATTTTTAAAATTAAAGGTATTCAATTTATCTACGCTAATCTTTATGTTGACTCTGTTCAAGAATAATATAGAACAACTCTAGTTACAATATATACTCTTTTGAAGAGTCTCTTCACAAGGGTTCAAGATAGTAGCTACATATCTTGATTTCTGCCCATCTCTTTGTTACAAAGAGATTTTGAGTAATAGATTCAAACGTCACTGTATTCTATCCTCTAAGGGCTATCTCAACACGTCGGTGGTGCGATCCAATATGGCACGTTGGACTTATCGTCCATTTCAAAACTCATTCTCCAGCATGCTATATCATAGATTTCATAAAAATCATACCTCGCATTCTTATTATAATTAAGGAAAATAAATAAATACAGTACCTGCGCAAATGATGTGTATAGTAATATCGAGCATCGAATTCACCCCCCATATATTAATACATCGAAAAAAGAAATTTTCAAAATACGAGGTCGTCGAACAAGAGCAGTGGAGAGCGGACATCCTTATACGTAATACAAAAGTGTATACATATTATATTCATACGAATAGTATAAGAAAACCACACTGAGCCGTTCGATTATCTCTATAATTTATGACACATAACTACCGGCGCAGTCTTATCTTTCTCTCAATACACGCGGTTTTAATTCCATATTCTCTTTCAAACGCACTACCCCGTTTTACCACTCATACCTATATACCCTTTTCTATTATTTTATTTTTAGTCCAACAATCTAAAAAGTAAAAATATGTAAAATACGCATGTTTATTATATTGAATTTGAGCGATGTACCGAAATTAAAAACGAATAAAACAGTTTTGAATTTATACAATGTTTATAATTAAAATTATTAAGTAAAATAGTTTTGGGTACCTAATTGTATTTCTTTTCGGTAGATTTCTACCTACATCTGCAGTTACGCCTATATTTACCATTTAGAATTTATATAATGTTGTTATTTTGACAGTTTGTGTTCCAGCATTTATTTTTAAATTATAACATTTTATAAATTATAAAACCAATGTTTCTACTAAAGTCAGTTTGCTAAATCTGATAACAAGCAATCAAACAGTGTTAACCCAAAATAAGGGAACGGTAATCAACAGTATAGTACTATAGTACACATAGATATAGTAAGCCAGCAATAAATGAGTATTTTCGGTAGAATACACTTCAATCCTTTTACACCCCTCCCCCCCCCCCCCCGCTTAGATGTGTTTGAACTCATTTGTAATTTAGACTTCTAATATAACATATATATAATTAAAATAATACTTTTCTTTATAAATAAAGCTTAAAAAAAAAGCTCATACTTACAAAGTACCACATATCAGGCCAGAATTCATCATTAAATGCATATTTGTAGTTACTTTGTGCTTGGGTGTCTCGAGAAACCACGTGACTATTATGTTCTAAGCTGTTAGTTCTTGGTACAACGAACCGTGGAACTACTTGTCTAGGTTGAACTACACCTCGGTAGGATCTTTCTTTCACAGCTTCTTGGTTTGCAACTGTTACCTTTGAATTAAAATTGCAATTTTTAGTGCATTAATAACGCAAACAATAAACAGCAATCATAATAATCTATACGTATTTTGTCCAATTCATGTATCGTGTTGTCAAATATTGTCAGAATATTGACATAATATTATTATGTATTTGAACAATTTTTTTAGTTTTTATGTATCTTTTATTGATACTTTTTCATAATAGTTAACATTTGTATTTTTAGTTTTTCTCAGTTAGACACTGTACCTAATTTTTTTAACTTTTTTCTATAAATTTGAATTACAATTTTCTAAATTAAAAAACTAGAACATTCAATACAAGACGTCTCATAAGTTATTCTTACAGAAATTAAAAAATATCAAAAATACTTATTCACATTTTTTTTTCATAAGCATTTGAAGTTCAAATATTTACGAAATTAGACAGAACCATGAAAATATGTAAAATTCATAAGATTTTTAATTGTAGGTAACACCTAAGACTTGAAAATGCAATGCGACTGTGTCCATGTTTATTTCCTGGAATTTCAACTAATTTATAATTTATTTTTAACAAATATTTTCATTAGTTCAAAACTATAATTTCTTCAAATTAAAGTAAAAGCGTAACAACTTTATTTCAATCAAAGTTTAATACCAAGAAAAAGAAAAATATATGTATATCATTTTAATTATAACTTATTAAAACCTTAATAATTGGTAGATATCATATTTCAAAATTTTTGTTGATTAATTACCTAATTAAGTTAACATAATAATTGGGTACTATTTTTATTTTTATTTTATTTTATTATTACATCGAAGATCTAAATAAAGTAAAGTTATAGTAAAACTGATAACAAGCCTTATATCAAAAATGTAGGTACTTACCGGTCAAACATCAAACACAAGTACAAAATAAATTCTCTATCAATTATCAACATCTCTCCTCTTAAAGTAGAACTATTTAATTACGATAGAAAACTTTTCGTTACTTTTGCTAGGTACCTCTGTCGATTTAATATACTAATATGTAATAAAATATATAATATAATATATTTATTCATTGTAAGTTTATTTTAAACCCCTCCCCAAAATATATCCTGGTTGCACCACTGAATCCAATATTTAAATTTTATACCTGACTACTAATCACGAATCCGTTATTATGTAGAAAAATAACGGCGGTGTAGGTACTTACTTAAAATATATTGAAACGTTAAGGTATTAAAAATATACAATATCTAATTAAAGAGCAATTACTTACAAATTCATGGTTATTTAATCGATGCGTTATATCCTCATTATTCTTGAACAATTTGGGTGAAAGATCAGTTTTAGTCATACGATGGAAACCATCGTTATCAGTATCCTATAATCACATTATCAAAAACAAAATCATCAATAAATATTTGCTTTGTCTTTATTTTATTTATTTTTAACATTATAAATATAATTACCAATAACTAATTGTATTGTTTACCTGTTTAAAATAATGATACAAAAGTAGCTATACAAACTTAATATAATATAAACATTATTACATAATATTATAATAATATTACGCACGCAACAATAAATGGAACTAATAACTTGAAGTCGTTTGATAAAATTCCATTTAACACAACATATAAGGTCAAAACGTAGGTAGGTAACACTTTCATCTGATGATTTGAAGAAACCGCTGAACTATGTTTAAAATAGTTGTGTTCTAATGTATTTAAAGTTTCGTGAAACTTTTGCTGCAACCTTAAAACTTATGGTGACTAAATATTTCAAAACAATTAATTGAATTTTCAATAATTTAATTCCACCAATGTACGACCTAATGTACAATTGATTGAATTCTATTATTTGGAAATTCAACATACCTAAAGGGTGTTTTTTTGTTCTAATTCTGAAATGAATAAAAAAATGTCTATCATTTATTAATTTATACATGAATAATTGATTTATAAATGTTTTATCTAAGTATAATATTATGTTATGAACGGTTCATCAATTAAAATAGTTTTTTATTTATTTATTTTAGAAACAAACAGACATTTGCCTAATTACAAAGTATTTAAATTAAATTGATAACAATAACAATTATGGTATATAATAAGAAAAGATTTTACATGTATTTATATATTTATGCATATATTTACAATCAGGATAGCGACATAAAAAATATTCAGGTTGTATTAAATTTTACATTATTTACATATTTTTTAAAAGCGAAGATCATTAGATTTTATTTAATATCGTTTCGTAAGTTAACGTGAGACATAATTCAAATAACAAGAACGAGCTTATTGGATGTAATATGTGCTTCTAGATCGAGTCACTTGTGAAGGAATGTGGAAGGATAATCGTTCAAGGAATTCAGGACACTCGATTTGACCAAATAGCACTTTATGGAGTAAAAAATAAATCCAATTATAATCTTTTAATTTCCAAAGCATGCATCATTTTCATGCTCAATAAGACATGTTAAACTATGTGTTATATGACACATAAACTGACTATATGCATACGAACATCAGATTATTAGCTTACTATATTATTATATAATATACTAGCTAACTCCGTGCACTTCGTTGCCCAATAAAAATTATCAAAAACAATTCGGTGAGATATTCGACTATTATATCAAAAAAAATTATATATATTTGTACATATTAATTCATGATGTAAAGCAGCAAAAATAAATTAGTAATAAATTAGATAGCAAAACTGTTTTATTTAATAAAATAATTGTATTATTATTTAGTTTATATTTTTGCCATCCAGATGGAGCCACAATTGTATTTTTGCCATCCAGATTTCCTACTTTTTGGTGGGTTTTCCTAAAATTTTCTTTCATAGTAATAACTTTGTCCTGACAATTACGAACACAGCAAAAAAAAAGAATCAGCAAAATCGGTCAAGCCGTTTCGGGGCCAACCCGCAACAACGATTTCCATTTCGATTTTATATATATTATAATATAATGTATAAGTGTGTCGTGTGTGTATATTTTAATACCACTCATACCAATTGGTAACACGTTATGATATTATCACATATTATTGTCTAATGGTTTACTAAAATAATCGCATGCGAAGAGAATTGTTTTAAAATATAAATGACTTAAAATCGTAAGTGCTTGATTATTGTTTAAGTTAAAATAACTTCAACGGAATAAAAAGAGCCTAATTATTAAAATTGTAAATAAAATATATTCTATCAACATTTAACATAATAATGATCATTATAATTAACAACCTAATTGTATTGGTCAAATTATGTATTGTTAATAATAAGTTTTAAAGAATGACCGTTATAAATATTATGTACCTACCTATATTTACATTTTATTATAATAAAAAATGTTCAATCCGTCAACAAAGTACTAATATAATAGATACATGAATATATTCTAATATATTCATTTTAAAGGTGAATGTCCTTTCATTATTCTAATAAATTACCCTTTTCTCTAAGGAATCACGGATATTACGATTTTTTGCAAAAACCAATATATGACTGTATTTGTTGTACGGAAGTAATTAAAATGTCTTAAAAAATAGTTTCAACACTTTTGAAATAGACTTTAATTAAAAATATTATTAACTAGGTACGTGTAATGAACAAAAGTCTAAAGAATAAAAGTCAATACGAGTCATAAGCATTGTACATGATATATATTTTTTTAACGTTTTGTTGACGTAGCATCATATCTTATCCTCGGCGGAGCTTATAGTAAGGAGCTTTTTTTTTTTTCAACGACGCGGTAGAGTAAATAAAATCGCCTTGTTCCCTATCATTTTTACTCGTATAATACGTAATAAATGTCGTTTGTAAGTCTCGGGAAAAAAATAATAATAATAAGGAATTAACCTCGTCTCCTTCTGCATAAGGAACTAATATTGTTTTATTACCCTTCATATATACGTAAAGTAATATAGCCGTATTGTAAACAGGGATCATATCGTGTTTTTATTCGAACACACATCCCCCCCAGAACACTATTATGTAAAATACCCTCCACTACCAGTCACCCATAAGCCGTGCATAACTATTTGTATAATACTTAATGAAAATTGATAGTTCAACTTAAAACGTTCTATACGTCTATATGAATTGACTATCTATAAGATATCATGTGTGCTGAGCACGAATACAAAAATTTTAATTTCTTTGTACATTGCGTTTAAGTAAACAAAAAACCGAAGAAGTCGCTCTGCTCTATAACTATTATAATATAGGTGTCTAGTGTAACTGTAAATAATATTTAGGTCACTTTAATGGATGTGTTCAATTTGAATTCAATGAATTTTTTGCCGTATAGATATAGGGATATAATATTATGTTTAATTTGAACTGTCATTTCAATTTTCTAGTTATTATTATTTATTGCACAAAGGTAGTACTTATGATAATGAAAACAAAAACGTTTACCATATTATATTACAATAGTGGTTCTGGTTATATGAATTGTTTTCCTATGTAATATACTCAAATGTGTGTTTTATTATCAACAAATTAAACCACCCTAAAATTTGACTTATTCTCCGGCGTGGGGTCTATAACCATATATCAAAAATATTAATTACAAAAAAGTTATCGACTGTAAAAAAAACATAGAAGGGTTCATACTCTATATACATGTGTCTAGGTATTTATGATATTTTTTACATTAAAAATCAAATATGTGGTAAATTCCACTAAGAAAAAAAAAACATAAATGCAAATAAATTATAATAAAAATAATTCCGCCAGCCAAATTATTAAACATTTTGCATTCCAAAGACATTTATAATTATATTTCACGAATCTAATGTTAAAAAATAATAAAATCTATTCGCCGGGAAAAACGAGATACTCTCTTTACTCTCTCTCCTCTCTCTCTCTCTCTCACCCTCACTCACTCTTTCCCTCACAATTTTTCTCGGCATTTGTGCATTCTAGTGTTACGCATTTAAGATGAACGCGGTCACAAAATATATCTAGAATATAATTTGGAAAGAGAATTAAGCACTGCGTATGTTATATTATATTTCGTCGTCTGCTGTTTCGTTACTAACAATTATTATTATTTTATTCGGTGGAAACGAATTCGCTATTTTTTTTCACAGCAGAGTTTTAATATAATATTATATAATACAACCCGAGGATACCCGTCAGTGTGAACATATTACATACACGCTGACGAGCAAAATATTGTCGTCATATTATTATTATGTCGTCGGAATAGTGCGTATGTATATATTTTTTAGTAAGACGATGATTTTATTAACGGGCACGACGCGTGTTACACTATTATGTTAATATTCTACGACTGAAACGGGAATCGGATTTCTTACGGATCCGTGTCATCGCTTCGATTGTCTCGATGTACTCCTCCTCGACATAATATTATAATGACGAATAGGTGTTTTGTGCTATTATTATTTTTATAATTCTGTACCTGAGAGGCTAAAGGGTCCAAGTCCACTTTTATCAAAATTGAGGTTATGGTTTTTTCTTATGTGAAATTTTGACGCGCGTCATTTTAGCTATCTTCATTTTAGTCCAATAACGAATATTTACCGAGATATTGGGAAATAACAAAAAGAACTAAGTCCAAATATTTATTTTGATTTATGAATTATGATCCAAGTCCATGATTAGGACTTGGATCATTTTGCAAAATTCTTGTAAGGACTTGGACCCAATTGATAACATTCTATTTTTGGACTTGGCTCTTCTTGCTAGGATTTGCTGTGACTTAGATCTAATTGATAACGTTATTATTATCATCATCATTTATTTTATTTTATTGTTTTATGAAGAGAACCAAAGTTGTTACTTGTTACTTGTTAGTAAATTAGCATATTAATTCGAATGTTATAAAATATAATGACGTGATACACAAGGTGTAGAATATAATATTATAAAAATTATATAAAATATATACTAAATAATATGAACAGAGGGAGAAAACTTGTAAGCCTTGCAAATGGCAATTCAATTTTATTTATTATGTTTTGATTAATAAAGATTTGTTTTTAAAATATGTTTTGTTCTTATTTTTAATTTTATCAACACTGTTTAATTAAATTTTGTTTATTGGTCTAATAAGACCTTTTATAGGGATAAAATATTTTTATATTTAACTGGAATACAATATAACTTTACTAATACCTTAATAAAATTCATAAAAATTGTAAATTATTCAATATTGTACTATAAAATTTTTATCTATATTAAAATTTAGTATTTACTACACTCAATGATATAATATTTTCAAAATAATCAAAATTAACATGGAGATTAATAGAGTCCAAGTCCACTGTGTGATTGAGCAAAATGATCTAAGTCCAAAATATTTCATTTAAATCGTAAAATAAACAATTATAGGTAAGTTATAATTAAAAGAAAAAATATTCATCTTATTGAGAATATTACAGCTTATTATTTAAAACAAACCTTGTTGGTATAATCATTAAATTGAATTTACACCAGCCATTTAAGTAAAATAAAAATAGTTGAAAAACGGTTTTTTTGGCTCTCCTGAAAATGTACAATAATGGACTTAGACCCTTTAGCCTCTCAGGTACAGAATTATTATTACGATCCGGTGGCGACGACACTTGTTGATTGTGCCAAAGATTTCTCCTCTCTGCATCGCCCAAAGCTATATCGTGTGTCATTTATCATATTACCTGTTTGAGAGTATCATTTTGACAAATGCGCATCGTTTGCTTTTATTCCTCTGTTTTTTCTCCTGGATACGCAGTAATGAAGCGCGATAAGGTGTGAGACATTGTGTCCACTGTGGCCTCGTTTCGTTAGGAATAATTAAAACTGTAAAGTAATTTTGAACCTTCGCATTCTGAATGGTGGTGAAAACTGTCCTAGCTTGCATTTCTTTTAAAATTTATTAATAGTTTTAGGTTAGAACACATAATTTAGAACACCTTATAAACCCGTTATGACCACCCGTCAGTTAATTACCGGTACACAGTTATTAATATTGCCAGTATTCAGTTTTCCATAATATATTATTATCCCTGTATTCGTATTTCAAAACAAAAAGCTATAAATAAATATTTTAACTAGAGTCTTAGTATTATAAATATTTTAAATTACAGTTGAATAAATAAATAATTTTATGAAGATTATTAATAATTTTTCTATTAAAAGTAAATGCATAAAGCCAATATTAAAAAATAGGTACCAAAATATAAAGGTTAGGTACCAAATATTTAAACTGTATATTATGGAATTATTATAGTTTTTTACCTACGTTGTATTAAAATACGTTTAAAAACCGGGAATTTAGCACCCTATCGTAGAGTGAATTTTCCTAACTTGTTTCTTTACACGCTCGTTGCATAAATTGACGAGAAAAAAATACCTCATCAAAGTCTTGTCTAAAATCGATTTCCAATTTCTGAAATATTATTACGTTTCTTCCTTCTAGCCGATAAATTGGTCGCACAAAATAAATAATAAAAACATCAGTGTAAAGCCAATTAAATTCCTTCACTCCCTATCGGAATATAAAATAATAATTATCATGACTATAATATTATAATCACGCATATGTCTCAATCGTTCTTAGTCGTGTGGAAAAATAAATTATAGCATAAGTTGTATAGGTAAATGCCCCCCCCCCCCCGGCTGTTTTCGGCGTAGTAGCACATTTCCCCACCATTTTTTTTTAAAGTTTACCATTTCATAATATTATATTATTTATTATTAATTATTATTTGTTGCCCATTATCTAATATTGACTAAATACAGAATTATTGATTACATTTTATTTAGACAATCTTTTAGCTAGGCACCTATTATAATATTAAATTTATTTAAAATTATATTTTTATGTTGGAATTTTTAGCCATTATTATTAATTACTAATTATATTTTATCTAGGCTATCTTTTAGCTACCTATTATATTTATTTAAAATTAGCAATTTTTATTGTTTCAAGTAGTTCAGTTTATCAAAAATATACATCTATAATTTATTATATTTATGAAAATATTTGGAAATGTATTTTATTTATTTTTTTTTATTGAACATTTAAGCTTCGACAGCATAGGTCATTAGCTTTTAAGATATATACAATTAAAATATATAAACTTTTGAAGAGGAATGTATTTTTATTTAGACAATATTAGAATATAATATAGGCAAAACATAATAATTTCATATTCAATAATAAATAATATAATATTGTAAAAAACAACTCAGGGAAATGTCCTACTACACCGAAACAGCCAGGGGGAAATGTCTACGATTTGTTTTGTGAACCTGCATAGCACGTGGAGAAAAAATTACTCAGCATATAAAAACGTAGATATAACTACAGAGGGAAAAACGTGTTCAAACGGAAAACATTTTAACAATTGTATTTATCTTTAGAAGATATATTGTAAACGCGTAGTATAGATTTTTTACAAAGCTTTTCCGTTTTTGGCGTACAACGGAATAACGTTAGGGGTAGGTAACGTCCGGACTGCAGGTGGTACGCCGAACGTGGCGAGCTCGTGGCTTGGCAACCAGCCAAAATTCGGGGCTCTCAGGGTTTTCCTTCGGAATCCCTGCACCAGGGTTTGATCAACCCTGCGATCGTCTTTGGAAAAGCTCGGCTTCGGAAAACGACGTTCGGAAAAACCACGTGGCGGTGGCATGCGCTCCGGGTGCGAAAAGCTGCGACGGCCTGGCAGGATCGGCAGCCCGAGGGTTGCCGTGCCGACGCCCACCCTAGTTATGACGTAAGTAACGCTTGTTCATGGGGTCCTGGTACTCGCGTCCTCGGCTGGGGTCGAGGTCACAAGGCCACTCGCGACAGACGCTTGCGCCCCACAGCAAACGAGGTGGCTACACCGGTGGAGGTGCGGGTGAAGGTGTACACATTGGACGTGGAGGTGGAGGTGGTGGTGACGGCGCTCATCGACCGTGACGTGCGTGTTTTGTACCACTATATATAATGCACCACAGTCATCCCCTATTATTATTATTATTATTATTACTATTATTATTATTATTATTATTATTGGTATTATTATTATTATTATTGGTATTATTAATATTATTGTACGGCCTCCGTGTACAGGCCTTGACAGGGTGATCGTGTGTGTATATGCGACAAATATAAAATTATTCGTGTCCCGATAAAGTAGAGACGCGACGAATATTCGATCATATTTAGACAGTCCGTTCCGGGTTTTAAATTGCAAACTCCGTCACGTCTCGTACTTTGTTATTAAGAAAATTGTTTCAGTTTCTAAGAGAAGCCCTGCAGACAGCAAGATGGTAGGAAAAAGTTGAAAATGTTTTTATTGAAAACAAAACGATTGTTATAAGTTATTATGAATAAACAAAGTTCAAAATGAATATAATTAGTTGCTTAATGAAAGTCAGATACAAAATTATCGAGAATTTTATTTTTTAGAGGGGGCGCTAGATTTGAGAGAGTTTCAATATTAGCATTTTTAATTCAACCGTATATTAACTAATTTATTTGAGATAATATTAAGACTCTAATATGATTATTTTATCAAGTTTATATAAATATTTGGACGATATATTTTTTTAGACATTTGGCTGGGATTAATAGCCGATTTTCTAGGTGATTCAAGTATTAATTTTTCAAACTCATCGATAGAGTAATTTGAATTTTTCATTCTCCTCGAACCTCCGGTCGTCGACAATTATTGTATACGTGTGTTTTTTAAATCTATTGTGTTACAATAACATCGCTGAACAATTGTTTTTATATTGATTGTTTGTTTTAATTATTATTATGAATATTCGTCGTCAGTGTAGCTATTCGGCTACTAATGTCACTATACAATCGATTTATCATAATACTATGCTACATACGTGTCTTGATCGTCGTCATAAGTACGAGGGGGGCTAGGGGCTAAGACTCTCCCGCAAATCGCAATAGATGTTTTTTAGCCGCCCTGGCATTTAAACTAAGCCTTTGGAAAAAAAACTTTGTCGTGCATTCAATGTGCATTGTGCATAATAATTAATAATTATATAAATAATGTAAGTATATAATATAATATAATATAATACGTTTATTAATATTTTAAATGTATAATATGAATTCGGTTATTCCAGTTTTCACAGAAACAATCGTAGCGACGCACAAAAATGTAAAATATGATTGGTTCTTTTGTTTTTTGTACGAGGATAATTAAAAAGGTAAATAAGGTCGACCCTTTCACAAAACAAATTCAGTAATCTAGCTATTATACTAAATATAAAAAGAGAATATAAGATTAATTACATTTTAAAAGTATTCACTTCTAATTACACGCGTTCACCGTTATAAAACATTAAATGTGCATACTGCGTAGAATAAAAATATAATCTTATATATTTTTGTTTACATTTGATTTTTGAAAAATATTAAATAATGATGGGACCTGTTGACTCTAAGACTTAATTTTAACTTTAATTCTCTAGTACTCTAGCCCTTGTGACTATACTAAATCCTAGTTACGCCCATAATTGGTTTCTAATGCACAATAAATCTCATAATGTATACTCACCCCGCACTTAACTTTAAATCGGATTTAAAATAATATTCTCGTCGACCAATGAACCTGAGTGTTTTTATTTTTTGTAGTCGACTTTGGATTGGCCAGATTTCGTACAAACCGAATTACAACAAACTTATAATTAGTGACATACATTAGTTTCTATAACTAATTGGTTTGAAGATTATTACGGTGTCAAATGTAATTAGGTATTATTAATTATTATCGGATACATTTGATCGACTTCGTCGGTGATGAAATAATATGTAAACCTCTGACACGGAATTAAGAAATGGAATATTTTTTACTTGTCATAGACTTTCAATTAGTGTTGGTCATCATTTTTTAAAACACTTTTTGCCATGTCTCTGTCCTACACCGGGTGCAATGTAAAATAATGTGTTTATTGTATAATCATGAACTATTGATCTCGGGACTCGAGACTCATTATATTTTAGATGGCACGGTAAAACACATAACCGTACAAAATAGACGTGAACGATTGTTTTTCCGTAATAAATTCTGTCTTAAAAAAAAATATTTTCTAAAATAAGTCAATAAAACAAAATAAAGTAATAACTATTAATTTATTTTAATATACATGAAAAATATGTGCATCTTTGTACTTTTCGTATATTTTGTTTCATTGGGTAATGATTGTATACCTATTTCAATCATCTTCACTTAAAATTCTACATTAAACATGAAATCGACAGTATTTACTATTAAAACTAAACGTAGAATTCTCCATTGTTTATTTACACCTTAAATATATACTTCATAAAAAGTGTGTATATTTAAATATTATATTAGGTACGTTCGAACTATTCTGTATTAGTTTAAAATATACCTTGTTTAATAAGAACTAATACCTAACTAATAAGTAATAAAACATCCAAAAAAAATGAAAACCCCAATTTCAACTTAGCTTTTCTTTAAACATTCATGAAAACGTATAGAACTAACCGAATATTTGTCTAATAACTTCTTAGAGGCTATATTATATAAAATTCGCTCAGTTATAATATGATAATATAGTATACCTAACTTGTGTTTGTCTTTCGGTTATAAAACGCTACTCCCTACATAAACTATCTTATGGTAGGTACCTATACAAATATTATTTATTAATATTATTATTATTATATTTATTATTACAACAAAAAATGTCAGTAATATCCATTTAATTTTAGATTCTGAGTGGAACGATTAATGTATTGATTTTACAATGAGTGTTTTTTTTGTGTGTGCCTGTGTACACGATAAGTATAGTTGAAATAATGTTTTAATTTTCAACTTCAGTCATCTTATTCGATGGAAAAGTGAATATTGTTGGTGCATTGAGGAGATCAAAATTTAAAATGTCTAATAGTTTTTAATAGCACCGGGAAAAACCACATACAAATTAAGGAAAAATGGGAATTTTTACGCAAAATCGGTTTTCCACAAACTCGATTTTGGTTTTTGGTGTAACTCTAAAACAAACAAACGTATATACATGACATTTTCACTGATTGTTTATATTTGCATTTTCTATACACAATAAAATTTTCAAAATATTTTGATTTGTTTTGAACTGTTTAGGATTATTTCCAGTTTCCAATTGTATTAGACTTTTTTCTATGAATGTCAATAAAGCTTTATTTGTTGGGGTTAAAAAAGCTTGACAATTTAACACAAGGCTCCTACTATATTGTTACAATGACATTTGAAAAATATTAAAATTTCTTAGTCACAATTTTTTTTTATAAGCATAATTTAAAGTACAAATCTTGACAAAATACGGAAAAAATCACGAAAATTAGCAAATTATTTTGAATTAAGAATTCATAAAAATGTTTCTTTTTAAATCTAAGATTTTAAAATATAATACGAGGTTATTCATAAGTTTGTCTTTATCAAAAAAAAAATGTCCACAAGCAAATCAAATTAAATTTTTTTAAGCGTTTGAAATTCATAGTTTGTATTATAGATTATATAATTAAAAATATTATTCTTATTATTATTATTATTATTAAGGATTTTATATTTATGACATTACCATGTTTTCAGAACAAATGTATATATAAACAAAACCAAAACGAAGAGAAAAAGTCTTATACGCCCTTAAAACTTGAAAACCCTTAAAATACACCCTTAATGGCAACTGCAGTAACACATGCGTTCACTTAAAAGACATTTCCAACTGATAAAATTAATAATAGTTATAGTAATAACCTTTCTATATGTTTGGTGTAGTCTATATTTTTGTCTCTCATTATTGACAATTTTAATTGTGAAACGAGCGAAAAAGATAACCGACAAGGCTCTCTGTGACCTGAGTTGTCGGTCAAGTGAACTTGTCTATTGAAAAAGTGTACTTGTTATCTTTCAGTCTCTGTATAAATATATCTTCAAAAAAAAAAAAATGTTCTCAAATAATTTCTATTTTGAACACCTCAATCAAGTACCTTTTCAAGTAATGAGTATGCACTTCGTGCATATCATTATCTACAAAATGTCTGAATTCTTTTAAGATATATTACTGTTATTGGTTTAGTAGGTAAATACAAATATGATAGTTAATATAATATATTTAAAAGTTATAATATATGTACGACATACGAAGTAGTAATGGTTAAACGGCTCGTCCCTTGTCGTCGGATTAATAAGGAAAAATAAGTTATGATACCTATATACGCGTGTATTAAACACAATTTTAATTCACGAAAGACGAAACTATCAAAATTAAAATATTGAATTCATAAATCTTAATAATACCTACTGACAATATAATATAAAAATATATAAATATACATGTTTTCTAAAGTTTAAAAAAAAAACTACACAAACCTGCAAAACGTTTAAACTATTTCAGAAGTAATTAAGTATTATAACTAATCGACTGACAATTATTATAGGTAGGTAGTGTATTTAAAATGTAGTATCAAAACCATGATATGATAGAAAACCATTTATTACTTTTTGCAAAGCCATTAATAATAATTATTCATCAGGCTAAATATCAAAACAAACAACTAACAAGTAAGGGGAAAAGCGCGTCTACGAGTATGCCAACTTTCTAGTTTCTATATAAGTAATTTATGAGTGACAAATGAAATAATTTGACACCCATTAACTAACACCTGATGTAATTTTACACGTCAAATTCCAAATTAATACTTAATTTACTTTACTAAAATAAGGTAAACACGTCTGAAAATAAATATAAATAATAAAATAATAATATATTGAAATTTAGTAGTAACTAAAGTATATAGGTATATAATAATGTACGAGAGAGAAAGCAGTAGAAGATTTAATTTAGTTCAATAAAATTTCATAATATACACATACGATCATATATAGGTACCTTAGTCTAATAATATACTATGGGGTCGGTTTTTCAATTGCCGAAAATTATTATAATTTGAACAATAACATAATTCGCAATACTATTGAAAACTTAAATTCCATTGACGTTGGTTTGGATTTGGACGTTTTTGAAAGGGAAAAAAATTACGCCTTTTCTGTGTTCACGGTATTTATCCGTTGTCACAAACAATTCGCACTTTTATAAGTCCAAATAGATTTATGTATACAGCTCATTCGAGTGCAGTATTCTCATTCTATGGTTCTAAGAGTTATGCGATTCGACCATTCCTACCTCGTGATTTATGACAATTCACTGTAGGCGTGAGTACTACAGTGTTACACGTAAGACTGTATTGCCTTTTCAAAAACGCGTTTTCATTTTTGGACAAATACAGGATCACAGAAACAATTCACTTATAAGAGGAGATTGGATGGATTGACAAGGGCCCAAGGAAAAAAATGTCTTAATATCTAGGTTTGATGAATAATATAATAATAATATAGTAATAATAGATAATATTTTGTTCCAAAATTAAATTCAATCATCAATAAATAATTCGATAATTCAATTTTTTTGAAATAAGGTTGTTTTAATATGGATATTGTGCTTTATTCACATTATTGATTTCATTAAACTAATTTTATTTCTCTACCGTTGCACTGGTAGTTTTTGGTAGGTACGTTAAATCCCTATTAGGCTGCACACGACGAGCTACTAAATAGGTACTACAAACGGTTGTAGATGAGACAGTTGAGTTTTAATTCAAGCATTTGTGAAATGATAAATTAGTCGTTACAATATTATCTCCTCAGTATTTGCAATACGGTATCACACGTAGATGGTCTGTTAAAATCTACGTTACCGGTCCGTCGTATCTCATGCCGACACCGCGTGCCACTTCTCTAGCCATCACTTCACCCAGAGGTACGTGCACCAACCATTCATTGGTGAAGTATTTGACATCCGAGTCTCTGGAAGCCGATAAAAAACACACATTCGATACCAAGAGGAGCAGCGTACTTGACAGTATCATGTTTGCGAATAGCTGCGACAAAAAAATTAATTTTAATATCCAAACTTACTGTAAAAGCCACGACGGTAAGCATAAACACATATAAGGTATATGAAAACATCTATACTGTACAACGCACAGAGTCCTTTAGTTCAATTTAGGCAGGAGGCTAACCCCAATTTCTTTAGCTCTCCCAAGATATGATAAAGACATAAAATATAAAGATATAATAACAAATAATATCGTTCATATTTTCACGTCATAATAATTGTTTTTAAAATCGATAAGATTTTCTTTTGTAGACAACAAAAAAAACCTAACCATCTGCAACATCAGCTTGCTCTAAACTCTAAACATATTGTGGTTATCTGTTAAATATATTTTGTCAACAATCATTTCAAAATCTATTAGCATTGATTAAGTGGATGTCAGCGCACTTTATTTTGTTTTCACTCTCTGAACCCACACGCAACTTAGGAAATTGCGTTCAGCAAAACCAATCTTGTATTGTTAATTATTATAACAATGAATTGAATTATTACTAAACGAATTACTTGTCTTGGCTTTTTACGATATTTCAATTTTTATGCAAGTTATGATATCTTAGTAAACCTACCAAGTAGATAACCTTTGTAAAATATTACAATTTAAAAATAACCATTAATAATCACATAAAAATTTTAATATTGTAAAATAAATCAACGTATAAACACAGATAATGTGGATTATAAATGATAATAGGTCCATTAACTCTAATATTAAATAGCTAAGAATAAAAAAAATGGTTCAGCTGAACGTGAATTTGCAATGTTATAGGTACATGTGCCCATATGGTTGGCGTCCCGACTTCATCCGATTTATTCGAAAAATGCGTCAATATTTTCCAAATCAATGTAAAATAAATACAAATTGGTTTTTAAAACTTGCATGTAGGTAATCATTAAAATACTATAAGCTAAAAACCGTTCCAGGTAAAAAAAACTTGTAAAATTCTCTAAAAACAAATTATTGATTTGCAAATTTCTATAGAAATCAATTTGCAATAATTATTTGCAACTTTATTCATTTGAAAAATACTAGCACATTCTTTGAACTGATCGGACAAAGTCAAAGGGTTATCAAATAAAAATATTAACTTGCAAATTATAATAATCAATTTGTAATTACTTGCAAAATAGTGGCACATTTTTCTAATCTTTTGAACAAAGTCGAGGGTATAACTTCACAGACATAATATTATGTTGCACGTGGATCACAGGATGAAATTAAAACACAGTGCTCTCACACATCCTCTTAATATAAATTATAATATTATCTACATTCGTGGTATCATCCATAAGTGGATATTTAATTTTTGATTTTAGCTAGTATTTCCTTATCGTTTCTATTTGGCCTTTACAACAACTTATTTTTTCGTAGATGGATGTATGAGGCGACAATACCTATACCCCCTCGCAGAACAGGCCTATTAGTAATAACTATTCAATTTATCGATAAAATGTGACGTAAAAATCTTGTGAGGTGTAAACGATTGTAACCTATAAAGAAAAATATTGGGATTTCGCATATGAGTCACAGACTACTCAATTTAGTAGTTTGGTACTTACCGACTTCTGTTAAATTTGCAAAACTTTGATTATTTAAACAGGTAACAATTATAATAATACCTAATATAACAATCATGTATACACCATCGTTATAAAACCAACCAGAAATCTTAAACTTCGTTTTGGCGCAAAACTTTTGAATGTAAAACTATGTGAAAGTGACATCTGTATATGAAACATAATCAGTAGGTAGTTTCCTCGAAATCAGTGTAAAATAAACTTGAATATCTTATTTATTGTCTAGAGATTGAAAGTTTTTGCAATTGTATATATTTTGTATACCTATAGACTATAGTGACATAATAATAATATATTGCCCGGATTATAAAATCGCAATTGATATTCTTTTATACGTAAAATATTAATTCCACTGCAATTCCGCCAACGAGTGTTTTAAACAATCTAAAATTGTTTTCTCTTAACATTGTGAAACGGTTATTAATTATCATAAAATTACGTTTATTTTACGAACGTTAAACCAAAAGACAGTTCAGTTTTACATTTAAATAGATATTTAATAACGTTTTATAAAATAATAGCATTAACTCTGTGAAACTGCTTTCGTTGTAAGATGTAATATTCTGCAATATGCATCGACGTTAGTAATTTTTAGTTTGAATAACATTACAAAATATATGCATAACAAACCTTTTGAGCTCCTGGTATGCGAATAGTAGTAATTTTATGCAAAATTATGTGAACAATTTTTATTTTAACATCGCATAAAATAATCCGTGGCTATTAAACTGCAACTGCGTTTATATTTTTTAGCAGTCTTATTTATACGTATTTGATTAGTAATTTATTTTTATTATTATTATTATTTTATAATTCTCTGCACACTTGTGATACATATTTTTATTTAATTTTTCCGAATTGCTGTTGTAAGGAGTCAACAAGTGCGTGCTTAATGCACATTAAGTTTCATGAAACACATTTGCTTCTTTTATGTTGATCATTGTTACTGTTAGTACGGTATATCATGAATAATACATTTCGCTTCACTAATTGGTCCGTCCTATTAGTATTTGTCACCCACATACCAAAAATAACTTATTAAACTTACTCATACAAAATTATATATGTCATCGTTTTATAGTCATACAATTTGACCGAAAAATATCAAAATAAATATTGTCTATTTGTCTTTTAAGAGGCATGCAATATTAATGTTGCATTCTTTATATTTTTATATAATTTTGTTAACATTTTTCATTAATGTGAATTGATTTTTCAGCCAAAAATAAGTAATAGTGAAGTTATTAATGTAAGTATTCAAATGCAATCAATTAGATTAGAAAATAATTTTTGATATGTGTATAATAATGATATAGGTATTAGGTACGTCATTAGAAAATACAAACGATACAAAAATCTATATAGAATATAATAGTGTTGCGGTCATCAAGAACCCTCCACCCTCCAAATTGATCAAAGTATTTTATTTTTCCGACGAGAGTACAGTCTGACAGGCAACTAATTAGTATCAACATATATTGAAATTTTTTAGAGTGTAATAATTACTTACTTAAATTACTAGAATGGAAATTACTAATTTTTCTCCCTTATTAAAATAATAAAAAGTTATTTCATTATTTGGTATAAAATATTGCGCCTTTCTTAAAACACTTTTCTTTGGATAGGTAGGTACTTAAAGATACACGAACAATATAGTCCCACGATTACCTTAATCCTACCTAAATAGGTATACTACCCAAGAATAAAATAATATTACGATTATTGTGTTAACTGCTTCAAACTTTATTATAAAACATCATAATATACACATATTCTAACTGATTTGAATCTTTATTTGTTATTCAAAAAGATACACAATTACGTTTTTTATTTTTATAGACTAAATGATTACTTTAAATATTTTAATGTTTAATTATAAATTATAAAAACCATTAAAAAAAGTATATATTATTCAACAGTTGGGTACACTTATCAGTGAGACAGTCAATAATTAATTGATACAAATGATTATTATTGGTTTTTATTTAATTCCATATAGACTTGTCACTTAGATTAAAATATTGAGCACTGTTGGACGTTTTGGTTAGTCGAAAAAGTTGATTGAAAGATTATTTATATCAGTCTTAGTTAACTGTGGGGAGTTTGAAGTCTGTGTGAAGAGCTTCGTTTCTGAAGAACCAGAGCGCATATGTAATATTGTTCGTAATATTTTGGACTGGAAAACTTGAATTTTTTTTATGAGTTTTGGCGTGATATCTCTAAGTGGGGGAAGCATAAAGTACAAAGGGCCGTAGAATTTGTTAGTAAAGAAGCAGAGAGCATTTCCAACTTAAGGCGGTTTATCAATTGATTAAGAGGGAAATTATTTTAAATCGTTGATATCCTATTGTTGTAGTTAGCGAATTCCAGGATAATTTTTTATCTAGAATAATTCCTAGATATTTTATAGTTGAAGACCAGGAAATATTATCACCATTAAGTTCTAGAATGGGTCGAGTTTTGGGTCGATGAAGTGTGAATACTAATACTGTACTTTTTGATGGGTAGTATATTTTTTAACGTTATAGAGGAAATTAGCGATAATAAACAAACATGTACCTAATTTTGGGTTTATTTTTTTCTCCTACCATTGAGAAATTATGGCTACGCTACTATAATAGTTAGATAGGCTGTTAGATAGCATAGAAATCTTATAGATTCACTGCATTTTAATTAAAATATCGACTACAATTATTTCAGTTTGTTTATCTTGTAATAAAAACAGTTGTCAAGTGCCTATACGTTGAGCAATATTTATCATGAAGATTTGATAATTTCATATTTAGGATATTTTAGATAAGTCAAACTTTTCAATACAATTCACTATGCAGTGTATTTAATTATATATACATAATGTTCATTTTTTTTCAATTACATCACTGCAGTAAATTTACAATCTGTACATTTATATATAAATAAGCAAATAATCAAATATAAAATAATGTGAAAATGTGAAAATGTGATTCAAGACAGAAGTGTGGAAGTCGCCCATTAGTAGCATCCCTATAGTGTTTCAGGGAGAAAATAGGCCGTACACCAAATTTCAGGCGTTTAGACGGGTTGCCTGTCGTTTTTCTCAAGGACAGGGTAATATAGTAAGTACAAGGAGATTTGAGAGATAGTTTAAATCCTTTATGAGTTTTGTTATAAGTAAGATAAGCAAGGTTTATTTAATGTAAAAGGTGTTTATGAAATAAGTCATTAGCACGGCCATGTTAACAAGACCGTGGTCATTAGTAATATACCAGGGAGCTGCAGTTCTATTATTTAGCGTAAACATATTGAACGAAATTCTCAAATGACTGCATGGCTTTAATGTTTAAAGGCTTTTCAGAGACCAAATTTGTATACTAGCTGTAATAGGTGCCGAATAGGTCTTAAAAGATCAGTGTATAATGTATTAATGTGCTCTTTGTTTATGAGGAGAGTTTGTAAAGTCGATGAAGTTGATGAAGTCACGGTTTAAGTGTTTGACGTTTGGCCTTTGAGGTCGGACGAGATGTTTATCAACAATTATTAGTCCAAGGTATTTGGTAATAGCAAACGTTGGGATTTGAGTACCTATCGTTATGTAAGTCGGAAACCATTCTACTGAACTTAATGTGAAAGTAACTCAGGTTGACTTCGAAAGGTAGTCTGAGGTATATCTGAATTAATTTTTATGAACAGCTATTGTATAATATAGACCAAGGGCCGTATTTATAGTCGATGCTTAGGAATAAGTATTACTTAAGCTATTTTTGATAATTTAAAAATAAAATGTTGTGATAATAACTAAAAGCAATGCCTAAGGTAGGTATTGACCAACTGTAATTTAAGTAATACTTTTTATTTTCTTAAGCCAAAGTCTCGAATCTCATTTCAGTTATAAGTATAGCTCAAGTAATACTTATTCTTAAGCATCAACTATAATATGGCCCTAAACGTCCTAATTTAATTATTATTTATTAGTTATTATTAATTATAGTAGGTCTGGTAGAATTATAATTGTACCAACTACCGACCAATATTTGGTGTTTTTGTAGACATGTATAAAATATATTATTGTACATAAGTGATGAGTACCTAACCTATATAGAACACTGAATAATTATACAATATATTTATCATAAAATGATGGATTATTTCCTATGTATATTATATTTTGTGTCAAGTTCTACGAACAAAAACTAATAATAATAAAATAATTATCGCAGTGAGTGAACCGATGCAGATAGTGTAAAAATCTAACAACTTTGTAGCTGTTTATTAATAGCCAGAACGGTGATCCTAATAATTACGTTTATACCATTTTTAATCAAATCAAATCATAACGGAACACAAACTATAATTCTGAAACAAACAGATTACATATGGTCCGAATAAGTAATTTGAGTCGGTCCGTCGTCTTGTAAACATGAAAATTGTAAATTTTTTATAATTTGTACTACCAATATGACGTGTATTATAGAATTATTATTATATTTTTAGTAAAAAAATGAAAACCGTATTTTATATTATTGTATAATACTTTTTCTTTTCAAATTTGGTTTCACTATAATCTACCTACCGATTCAAAATATAATTATTGCTTATCATTTTTCTGACAACTGGTCGAGTTGGTTATAGCTTTTTGATTACACACATTTCCCTTCCCAATTGTACAGCTTTAATAATGTCAACTTTAAAGTAGGCATGTCAAAAATGTAAGATTAGCAATCGTTGAAATGGAAGTCAACCTGTCATCATTTAGGTATATAAAATAAATATAATAATTTTAATTTTAATATTGTTAAGCTGATAGGTTAGGTTAAACTAACCTTGCAAATTTGATGCAAAATTCCTTCAAATATTCTAATCGTGTACTGTACGTTTCCCATTAATACAGTATTGCAGTCAGTCATATAGTTTTCCAGTTCGGCATGCGTGTTGTGGGGGCTCGGGAACCAATTCGGTACTAGCCCACAAACTGTTCATGATAAGCAACATGGTCGTAAAAGTCTATAATTGGTTTAAATCTATGCCACACGTCACTTGCTTACCCATATTATCATATTGTCATTAAATTACTATTACTATACGTCTATACACTACGCTATGCCGGAGGATTTGACGGTCAAAAAGTTACGATCATATCTTATTGTTTATATCCTGGAACTATCTGTTATAAAATGGTAAATACAAAGAAGAATTACAGTCTAAAATGGCAAGTTTTTTTTTTTAAAGTGCAAAATTTGTTTTGAATCTATACCCGAAAAAGCAGAAGTCGTTGTAATGGCTGTAGCACAATAGCTTTTATGAAAAAGTACGAATTCCGTAAACATTAGAATTAGATATATTAACAAAGAATAACGGTTTTAGTTATAAATATTATTCGTGGGTATTTGAAACATTAAAAGTATATTATTATATTCTATTCGCGCAGCAATGACATTTTCAAATGCAATTTTTTTCGTCAAAAATTAACTCAACCAACTGTATTACTATAATGCCTTATACAGTAAAATGAATTACTCTAATAGGAATGATTTCATTAAATGTACTTGGTAATAAGGCTAACAGACTGATTTCGGTCAGAATTGTTTTTTGTAAACTATAATAATATTGTAGACTCGATGAATTCAATTGAACACAATATCCACCCTGATCACCAGATCTATCAGTTTAATTTGTGACTGACCTTACCGTCTAGATAGATAAAATACCACAATAACCTGTAACTAAAAATTGGTACAAAAAAAAACTAAAAATTTTTAGTGGAGACGGAATCGAGGCGACGGCGAACGTTGAAGAAACTGGTTCCCTTCTCCCGCCGGCCCAACGGGGTGTGTGTCAGCGGTCGATTGAACCAATTTCGGGTGCGCACACGACGCGACGTGAAATTAATTGTCGCGGCGCGCGTTGCACTATGAGTATGTGTGTCCTTGGATGCATGTCTTTGTCGGGTGAGCGAATCGAGTGAGAGGAGGAGGGGTGGCAGTGGCAGCGACGTCCGCCGCCGAGAACAGAGTTGTGTTAGATCTCGACGACAGAGGACAATCACCACTAATCCCCACACACCCCCCACCAATGGCCAGCGCACAACCCGTTCTCCGTCGACGCATCAGCGTCGTGTCCGGAGGGAGCCATACGGCCGATTTGACGTTTCGCCGCCGCACCCAGTCCCCGCAGAACCACCGGTGGATCGCGATTATATATAATATGTGCGTTTTCCGGGGTACGACACAGCGGGAGCGCCGCAGACGATTGTTCTGTAAACACCGTTGCGCCAACGCCGTGCGGACGGTGCGCACTCTACCGGTGTAAACGTGAGGCCCACCGTCGTGGTTGGTTGTTTTTTTAGGGTTCCGTACGGTACAGGTGATATAATATTATTATTTCTGTTGCCGCTTTAACAACAAATACTAAAACAGGATGAAATAAATATTTAAGTGGAGCTCCTATACAACAGACGTGATTTTTTTGTAGTTTTTATAGATAATGGTACGGAACCCTTCGTGCGCGAGTCCGACTCGCACTTGGCAGTTGGCCGGATTTTCAGATTTGATTTCATGGCTCTTGTGCGGTAGGTACCGATCGGTACCACTGTTGATACTATTGCAGTACACGTCCTACGTCCTATGACTATTAAATGTATTGTTATCGGTTGTGGAGTTGAGGACTTTTAGCACTTATAAACCTGAAAATATGCACTATGCACTTGTGCGCTAAAAAAACAACCAATAATATTATGCACTTAAAATATTATGCTCTAAAAAAATGTACAACATGACTTTTGGTACTTAAACTATACAATTAATGTGAAAACAAAAATATAAAAAGACAGTTTGAATGGTGTATCTAGTACTAAAATATTTTTAAATTTTCCAAATGTATACATAATACATAATAATATTATGCTCTTAATTTGTCAAAGACCAAGATGTTATTTTACGCTTAAAATTTTTCAATATATGTTCTTATTTGTCCAAACTGACTTTATTAGATCGAAAACTGGAAAAATATGTTCTTATTTTTTCTAATATACTCAAATATATATTTATATGCAATAACGACATAATATGATACAATAATATGCAAAATATAATGTTTCTACCACTCTTAATCAAATCATGACCGATAAACAGAACGCAAACAATAATTTTAAAACAACAGACTACATGGTCCGAATAAGTGATAATTAATAATTTATGTCAGCCCGTCGTCGTGGTGGAACGCAGGCCGCAGAATCACATCCGTCTGTATTTGTCCGTTTGTGAGTTGACGTTTCCTCGACCACGGAGATAAAGAGCAAAACGCCCCTGGCTTACCCAAACTAACTAAACAAACAAAACATAATATAACAGGATACGATTGCATAATTTACATAACAGATATCAATTTCCTCTTCAATTTTGTTACCGTTGATCAACTGCTACAGTACAATAGTAGGTACCAAGTGGCGCAACCAGGAATTTTTCATGGGGGGGGTCTGACAAAATAAACCATCTTAATTTTTATAAACAATATTCTTATGTTTTTATTAACAATACATTTTTTAAATTGTATTATTATTTTAAATATTAAATAAGTACTAAACTAATTAAGAGGATGCTACCCAGGCATGTATGGGTAGCGTCCTCTTAAGACATAATTTTACAATGAAAAATCTAAGCGGCGATTTATTGAAGCTAATACTTCAATTATTACTTCATCTTCTGTAACTGGAACTTCACGGTGTATGTTAAGAACCGCTAATCCATGTAACCTGGTTTCAGAAGTCGAGTTCCTCAAATATGTTTTGATTCGCTTCAGTGAAGAAAATGACCTTTCTGACTCACAAGATGTAACTGGGAGTACAGCAAGGATGTGCAATAAATTATAAATATTTGGATAGAAGTCCTGATTACATATAAGTAACGCATCTAATGCATTCTGAGGTTTAATATTATTTGTATTTAAATATCTGTGCCATAAATCAACCTCAGATACAACTTTTTCATAACTTTCAACATCTTCTTGATAATATTTTACAAGATGATGAAGATCACTTTTAGCGCATGGATTTATCAATACTTGAAAACCAGATATTATGTCTTTATGATTATTGAAACGATCATTTAATTGTTGTATTATAGAATATATAAATCAGATATCTAGAACCATAGTTTACTCTATGTCTAGAACCATGGTCATGATAATAATTATTAAGGTCACAGATAACATGTAAACATGATAGTATTAAATTATTGGTTATTGCACTGTAGCAGTGTAGCCACAACACTACTTAATTGATGTAGTCGAAAAATCAATTTATATTTATAAATTTAATTTTTATTCAAGTTTATTGAGAAAATGAAATTAATTTACTATTATACGTGCCAAGGGGGGGTCCAGACCCGGAGTCCACCCCCCTGGTTGCGCCTCTGGACTACCATGTATTATTGTGACAGTTTGTAAAAACCTATTATTTGACACTAACATTGACCATGAAACACTAGGATTTTTAATTTACCTACTTTAAATAAAAATCACTACTTTGATTTCTAAGACATTGTATAGTATATTTATTATAATAATAATAATAATAATACTAAACTTTTTATAATAATATGTGTTATGTACAACAACAAAACACCAATTGACAAGAAACATTAAATGATTTTTCTTTTAATTTGTACCTAACATTATGTTCAATAGGATATTGTTATAAAAATAATATATCTAAGTACATTAAACTTAGAAAGAAACTTAGAAGAAGCACAAACTAATTAATATAGATAATGCTTTATTGTTTAAAAAACTATTTTTATATTTATTCAACTTATAATATGTACCTATAATACAAATAAAACATGAAATGTTGTAATTATAAATACTATTTCCTTTAACATATTTTTAATTTTAATTATTCTAAGCTATTAATTGTAATATAATTGCTATTAATAAAAAAAAATAATAAAAATGATATTGTAAATATTAGATATGACTACAAAAAATGTATAATAATATTATCAAATAAACAGCTATATAATATATATAATTATGTTATTATTATAATAATAATTGATACTTCCATATTTTTTGTTATTATGCATAATGCATTAATATATTTTGGAGTGTTTAGTAGTATATAGTACCTATATATACTTTTCCACACACATTTATTTTGATGTGTATGTGTATGTGTATGTGTGTTGTGTGTGTGTGTCAGTGTGTGTTTGTGTGTGCGCACGCGCAAGAATTAATCATTCTCTAAACATTTTATAAACGAAAAAATACAGTGGATAAATAATTTATACATCTAGGTATATTATTTGTATTAAATGTTGTTTTATATATATATATAGTGTAATAGCACATTGTGAATATTATGTTGTTTGCATGACTTAGCTTACCTACATTACATCATACCTAGTCTTAACAATAACACTAAATGTTATAAACTCATGCACAAGCTGTTTTATATTAAAAACAAATTAAACAAGATGGATTTTAAAACATGCGATGTTAAATTGGCTGAGAGATAAAAAAAAAATAATAGTAATAAGTTAGACAAAATATGTCGACTGCACATTTACCTTGCCATCTTCAACAATTCGAAATTGTTATATTTTTATTTTCATCTTATCTTATTTGTTCGTTTTTTTTTTCATTTAACACACCCTGTTTGTATTTGTCAATAGTTTGGTTCAAAGGTTTGGCAATAATAAAATAAAACTAAACAGTATGCTTCACATTTTGTGTCGATTCGTGTTTACCAGTAACATGCCCTATGAATGTTTAATTTAACATAACGCCTAAAATGGACATATAAATATAATATATTGGGCCATATTGTCAATTATACGTTTGGACAATGTACAGAGTATATTTTGGAAATGACTATGATAGATTGTTTCCATACATAGAGGTAAACTTTGGTACAAAATGGAAATCAAAACCAAAAATTATAGGAAGAGTATAGATAACATTATTTATTCTTGTTGCAATATCCTTTTTCTTGGTTCGTTGATGGTTCAGACAACCAATTTGTGCCAATCGGCAATTTGCCTTCGCGGTGCATTCATTACTTCTTTCCAGTGACGTTCGGCGGTAACAGATGGATTGTCCGGGTGTCCCATTAAAACTCGTCCGATAATCTAAGAATATTAATATTAATATTATAACTATATACAAAAGTAATAATTTTAAAACTGCATTTTAACCCTTTAAAGTAAAATGTACTAAACATTTATTAAAAAACTGAATTACAAGTGAAAAAAATATATTATTAACCCTATTGGAACAAAATAGATTTTATTTTGAAATAACTTACTTCATTTTTAGTGACTCTGTCGTGATCGAAAACACAAAACTCAATACACACATTATGTAGATCAACAACGGTCGAAGGCAAATCAAACACAAATGATTCATTATAAACAGGGTTCAATGTACGTTTCTTCATGTGAGTCCGTTTCTTTGATATGCGTGTTCCGTCAACTAAGAAATTAATCTTCACAAATGGATCTAAAAATTAAATTATTACATGAAATATATAACCAGAAGTCCAAAATTAATTTTTTAATAAAAGCTGTATAAAACAATTAAAACGAAAACAGTATTTTTAGATTTAATTTGATGCTGAACAATGATAGTATGATTTGATATTTTATAGGTAACAAGTTTTTTTCAACTTACAATTGTGTTACCATAATTTATATTGTATTATATAAAATGGACCAACTTACTAACATAATTTATAATTTATTTTAATTTTAAAACGCACCAGCTAGTCCAGTTAGGTCCATCTTAGGTAAATTTCTAGCCTTCAGCACAACAACTGTTACTCTTCTGGTTGCTGGTTGCCAACATAAAGATACCAATAATTCTCCTCGATTGGCGATTTGTGACTGCTATAAACCAATATATAAAACAATATTGTAATCTTTGTATCAACTTTCAAATAAAAAAAGTCTACCAATTTATTAATAATCCATTTATCAATTATTAATAAAAACTAATTAAAAACGAAATTTGTTGATGTAACGCGATGCGACTGAAATAGTAAATAATAATCTTATCATTGTATATACTTTAACACTGCGAAGTATGATATCCTTTTGAATAGAAATTTGTTCTTTTTCAATTGATTCCAACACATCCTTTTCATTCAGTGTAAAGAAAACTTCACCAATTAGGCTATCTCTGGAGTAACGATCAAAACTCAGTATAGCAAAATGCAATGTCATAGACTAAAATAAAATTGTCTTTTAGTATAGGTAATTTATAAGCAAATAGTAAAACTATAATATTATTATCTTATCACTTGAAGCTTATTAGTTTGAATTCCAAAGAATGTAAAGTCTTCGTCGTATACCGGATTCCTTGTTTTCCTCAATACTCGTGTCTTAACTTTATGCTCCTTATCGGGCAATAACTGCAATTTTACGTAAGGATCGCTAGTGCCAGAATTTTTCTCTTTAGGTGTTAAGTCCATGCATTTGTTTATGTTAACCAGAAGAACCTTTTTGTCTTTTTTGTACCTAAAATATGTTTATTCTTAAAAGTTTTATTAACTTCAATAGCTACTTCCATTTGTTAACCATATAACTTCATTAAACCAAGCTTAAAATATTTTATTTACACAAGTTTTTCACTGTTTTTGTTACATAAAAAAAGTAATTGAAAACAAATCAGGTAGGTACCTACTTTATTTTTATTCATTTAAAATGTTAATATTGCAATTTATAATCAACATTTTCTAGATCTCCTGTATGAATTATTCACAACCAATAATTTAATTTAATTTAAATTATTCTGGTGTTGGTTATATTTTCTTCATTTATTCAAAAGTGTGGATGTTACGTTGTTATAACTCATAATATAATATAGTGCCTTAATTAAAATAAACAAAAAATTTGCTATTATTTTGTTAAAAATATTAGATAATTACTTTTCGAGCAGTAACCGTTAAATAATATAAGTTTTATTAAGATAAAACTATAAAAGGCTCTTAACAAATGTCCCAAATGTATTGCTTATGAATAAGTTTGTGTTATGACCGTGCAGTCAGTAAAACTTTGTATATTATAATAAAATAAATTAATAAAAAAGGATAAAAGATACCTACTTCATTTTTAATTAATATTTTCTTTGACCCTTTAATAATATATTATAATCAATTTTATTAAGTGACTGTTAGCTTTTCATAATAATAACATGAATATATTTTTGAAAGTACACTAACACCATTTTTATTCTTTATGTATAATGGAACTAAGTAAACACTCAATTAAATCTGGTTATAATATGCATTATGTTTTGCTTCAATTAATAACAAAATAAATTGATGCAAAAGTGAAATGGGTTAATAGGTGATGTATTATGCGGTAAAATTCATATAAAATAATTAATACTTGTTGGTAAACTTACCGAAGTTTGAAAAAAAGTACTCCCATTTTACCAGGTGTATCATTTGGGCCAGTTTCGTTTTGTGGCTGATTATTTTTTGATGATAACTTATTATCTGTTTCATTCTCATGGACAACTCTATAAATATAACATATATTATTATAATATTTTAAAATATATATATAATATATATATACATTTAAAACAAAATAAATAGCATATACAGAGTAATAATCACACTGTGCCAAATATTTTCCAACTTCTATTACCTTTTTTCGATGCCACATAACAATTATCAAATGTCAAAACGTAAATAAAAATTTAATTGAATAAAATGTCACCCTAAATTACTGCCACCTTTTTTGAGTTCAAAAATTGACCAGCCCTTTGATCAATCCTGTCAGCATAATTTATATATTATATATTTACAACTATATATAATTATATTACATAAATCAGTAAAAATACTGTCAACGGACAACGATTTATTTACATTCCAACAAGAAGTATTAAAGGCATACAAAATTAAATAAAAAATATTTGATAGCAATAAATGAAACGTTATACTAATGTTATTATTTTATATTTTACCAAAAAGTTTGTAGTACTTCTCAACCATCATACTTCAAAATATATTAGTAGACATGATCAACTAGTTTTTATTTTTAAGTACCTAGGTATAATATTATAGTATATTAATTCAAATCGATAACATTTAGAAGTAAAATGTTCATTTCTATGCTCAAAGACCTTGTAATTTTACTTTGCTTATAAGTTATATAAGTTATAACTTTATAAGATATTATCTATTACGCTTTATGTTGAAGACTTATTTTTTCCCCGCCAATATAAAAGCTTATAAACTAATAATAAACTATCCTTGAAATCGATAAATATTTTCAATCTTTTGTGTGTTTTTCTCCACAAAAACTATATTAATATAACTCAATGTACAAAATATTATGTGTATCGCTAATTTATCTATACTACCTTTATAATTTCATTCTTCTACTAATTTTCAATTTTAAAAGATATTTTTACAGTTAATTTCTGATCCACTCGTGTGTATAATATTAAATTATCTTACAGTTAAACGTAGCAAAGTAAATGTTTTCTATCAATTTACAGATGCACCTAATGTTAATAATTGTATAAATCAGTATAATATTAAATGAGCTATTCCCCTGTTTTCTGAAACAACATTTAAAAAGTAAATAAAAAACATTTATCTTACGACAATGTGTGTGTTGGTGGCTGCACAGTTTTTTGTTCACAGGTTGGGCTTATAGTTGGTGAATGTCTAGACGTTTTCTCTGATCCGGTGGGGCTTATACTTCCATCACCCTTAAAAATCAAATATTAGAATAAGTATATGTAGAATAAATAATACTTCATAAGAATAGGTATTATTACAACAGGGGTTTTGCTGCCTGTAGGACTTGGACTTTTTTTCAAATAATGTGATCCAGTTGGGTTTTTGACGGCCTTGACAGCTGTGGTCGGCTTTCGATGATAAAACGCCAAATGTGGTTCTGATGCTGCAGTAGGGAGTTTGCTTTTGTTTTTGAACCATAACAGTTTTTTCTTTGCGCAAATATGACATGCGATAATCAAAATTCCCAATACCATAACTGCACATCCTCCTGTATACAACATTTCAGTCGTTCCATAATCTGAAATAAAATCATTTTTAAATTAATCAAAACTGTTAGTGATGATAACTAGATACCGTCAAATGGTACAATTTGGGACAGTTTTAAACTTTTTAAAAGTATTTATCTGCAGTACTTGAAAAAAAAAATTCAAAAATGTTAATTTTAACAAAGAATTTGTATATTTATAGAAAATCTTTCGAATTTTTAACGGCCCTCCGGGTTTTGCCTGGTAGCCCGCCGGCTGAATCCGGACCTGCTTACCGATAAAGTTTATGAGGACTGTTTACTGTATAGAATTATAGAAATAGGGAAAACCGTGGAGACGGTTCTCCGTCGTTATCATTTGTGCTTTGGACTGCATTATAACCACAGATTATATGAAATTCATTATAATCTGATTTCATATAATCTGTGTTATAACATTGAGTCCATAGATAATTTTGTGTAGATGATGATACAAAAAAAAAAAGTTGATTATCTCAAATACCGTGCAGCCAAGGCGAATTAATGTAAAATTAATTTTCCTGTCCCAAGTTGAACGCATCGAATGTATTTATATTGTATTTATAGTTGTACCGTTTGACGGTACTAAGTTTGAACAAATGTATACTTCCATAGCCTACTTTGAAAATATACTTCCGTGATTTCTAAATCCCAACACAATTCATACCTACGTCCATTTTGTTGTTTTTCACTATAAACTATATAGTATTTTATTAAATATACCTACGTTTATAATGCTATTTATAATACATTTTGTAATTTCACATTTTAATCAATGTTAAATTATACGGCCGCCAAATAAAAATTCAGAATGTATAATAATGTTATAAAATAAAAGTTCTAGTACCTATATATAAGTAGGTACTATCTGACAAATAATATAATATAAATTTCATTAATATACCAATATTTTACAATTTTACAAATAACTCAAGTTTTAGCTTCTAATAATATTAGCCAGTGAAGATTTATATAAATAAAATTCCAAGTACATTTTAGATTCTGAGCGAAGCGATGAATGTATTGATTTTACAATGAAGTGTGTTTTTTTTATTTTTGTGTCTATCATCACCTTTTAGGACAGTAAAAGTGCTTGGATTTTCTTCAATAGTAACTTTTCTGATAGGAAAGTGAATCTAGTTGGTACTTTGGGGGGTCAAAAGTAAAAATTTCCCAGTAGTTTTCGAAAGCGACGTGAAAAACAAAAGAAAAATTAAGGAAAAACGGGAATTTTTACGCAAAATCTGTTTTCGAGAAAATCGATTTTGGTTTTTGGTGTAACTCTAAAACAAATGACAGTAAGGACATGAAATTTTGACTGAATGTTTAGATTAGCATTTTTTATACACCATAAAATTTACAAAATATTTTGACTCTTTTTGAGCTGTTTACGGCCATTGTCATTTTTCAATTTTTTTTTCTATAAATATCAATAAAATTTTATCTGTTGAGTAAAAAAGCTTGAAAATTTAATAGAAGGCTCCTAGGTTATTGTTTCAAAGGCAGTTATAAAAAAATTAAAAATCCTTAGTCACAGTTTTTAATTATAAGCATTTAAAGTTCAAATTTTGACAAAATACGGAAAAATCACGAAAAATAGCAAATTATTTTGATAAGAATTCATAAAAATTTTTCTTTTTAAATCTAAGATTTGAAAATGTAATATAAGATTACTCATAAGTTTGTCTACCTTTATCAAAAAAAAAATGTCTAGAAGAAACTTAAATTAAATTTTTATGAGCGTCTGAAATTTATATTTTTACAACATTTGATATTTACTCGATTTCTCATGTAACAATTTTCTTATTTTATTGTAATTAAAAAACGAATGACTGTAGATACTTGAAAATTTCACTGAATGTTTATATTAGCATTTTCTATACACCATAAAATGTTGAAAATATTTTGACTCTTTTTGAGCTGTTTACGGACATTGTCAGTTTTCAATTTTTTTAGTTTTTTTTTCTATAAATATCAATAAATTTTTATTTGTTGGGTAAAAAAGCGTGAAAATTTAATATAAGGCTCCTGATATATCGTTCTAATAGCAGTTAAAAAATATTAAAAATACATATGCACAATTTTTTTTTATAAGCATTTAAAGTTCAAATTTTGACAACATTTATCAAATTTATAATTTATCAATTATTTTGTAGTTAAAAATTTATAGCTAAAATTTATAGCTTACTTTTATGGCTAAGGATTGAAAATTTAAAACAAGGCTCCACGTAAATAGGTTATATAGGTATAAATTACTTTATTCACAATAATATCATCAAATATACTTGGTAAAATCATAGGCTGACTGACCGTTTTCGCTCAGAATCGTTTTTCTTATACAATGATATTATATCATTGAATTCAAATTTAACACCATCCATTACAGTGACCCACTTGTAACCTACCGTACAGCAGAGCGACATCCACTTATCCACCTTTTTTATGTTTGTTATGCTGATGTTTATTAAATATAACGTTATAAGAAAATGTGCATGTTAATTTTATTCTGTGGTTTAAACTTCTTTCGGAGATATCAAATTGATAACAAAAATAATCACGGTAGTTGACATTTAAATACTGATAAACGAAAATTATAAAAGTGTCGAAAATTCATCGTATAATAAATAATGATAAAAATAATATAATATTATAATTATTACTTCTTCATATTAAGGCCCACACAAACTTCAGTGGTTAGGTTAGGTTAAATTAGATTAGGTTGATTAAATGTAACCAAGATAATTTACCGCTACAGACGTAGCTGTAGTCTTGTTTTAATTCTGGGATGCTAAAAATCTGTCGTTTTATGTGTCTACCCTCCGTAAAGAAGAGGGTACATTTAAAAACAATCTTAATGAGTTTAATATTGTTCAGTTTAAAATTGACACTATTTAGTGTAATTTTACAGTCGATTACAAACAAATTAATTAATAAAATTATAAAATAAAAACAGAACTTAAATCAAAGACAAACACACATAATTATTGTTAATTATGTAAAAATTATCAAACTATATAAAGTACAATACATATTATATTTACTTAAGCTAAGTAAAGTAAAAAAAGTTCATTTTAATATACCTAGGTAAATCCAATCGCCTAAAAGGTTTCTAGAATTTGAATAAAATAAAAACAAAACGTGCCTGTTGAGCCTAGTTACAGTTTAAATATCGAATGAAACCCAGACTATAAAACTAATAAATAATAATAGTTATTATTTCTGAACAGTTTATAAAGCTAAATTAAACTGTACTGATACCGTTTATACAGGATGTTAATTTAGATTAGTGGATTTTAATTAAAATGTTTTAATTCCGTTGTTATTAAAATTGATAAGGAAATTATTATTTAAGTTCTAAAATAGTATAATTATTTTTGATTTGTGGAAATTATAGCTCAATCACATTCAGTTACAATTGATTGATTAGTGTGCGTGGGGTTGGTGGGCATGTTTTATTGATGAGAAGGGATGCTGTGGTATAGGAGGGATGGCAGAATTGATCAAAGTCTGCGCTACCCTCGAAAGATATATTGTTATGGCTACACATGTTACAATATAATCTTACCCTAGATCTGAATCGTAAAATACAAAATCATAATTTTTAAAAATAATACTTACTGATATTCTTACAATAATTATTAACTTATTTTTAAAATGTTTATTTATGTTTTAGTAATTTATTTTACGTAATAAAAACCCTAATAATGACAACGTATAGACTTTTTAGCAGTTAAACAAATTGGAAAATAAAAAAGGGAGAAAGTTGGTAACCGAGCTGCTGTTCAGAATAGTTAGGTGTCGAGTATAACTCGTAATTATTAAGTAAATCACTGTAACGTATGTGTTCAATTTGATTTCAATGATAATTTATTGTTGACTCATTATATACGAAAAACAATTCTGAGCGAAGACAGTCAGGCTATAATCTATATTAATACGTATATTTTACGATGTATTTATATTGCTAAGTATACTAAAGTAATTTATTTTACTGTTAGTTAGATTGAATTAAAATTTTGTCGAAAAATTACATTTGAAAATGCCATTTTGAGTATAAAATAGTGTAATGATGTACGTTTAAAGTTAAAAAACTAAAATTTTCACATAGGTATTAATACGAATAATATTTTTAAATTACAACAAAATAACTATATTATTAACTATAATATCGTTATTCTTGTTTAAATAATATATGTATTTCAGCCCAAAATTGAACTTGAAATGTCTATAAACATTGTATACATTTTTAACCACAAAATTATCTGTACATTATCGTGATTTTTACGAATTTTGTTAAAATTTGAACTTCAATTTATACTTTAAAAATAAACTGTGCCTTAATATTTTTAAACATTTATAAAAACAACTTAAGAGGGACCTAATATTAAAATTTCAAGCTTTTTGGCACACACAAATTTGTCAATGGACGTTTATAAATAAACGAATTTCAAATTTCAAATTCTATAAATAACTCAAAAAGTTATCAATTATCGTGTTTATAAAATGCCAATATTAAGATTTTGGAAAAATGTGAAGCATCTAAATAAGAGTTTTAGGTGATTCGTTTTAAGTGATTATGTCGAATCCCTGTTTTGCGTCATTGCGTCTATAATATTCCCGTTTTTCCTTAATTTGTATTTGTTTTTTTCCAGTTACTTTTAAAATTACTGTGAATTTATTACTTTTAACCCCCCCTCCCTACAACCGAATTCACCAACTAGGTCCAGTTTTCTATCAGAAAACATACACAGAAAATCGAAGCAATGTTACTGCCCCAAAAGGTAATAAAAAAAAAAAACACAACATTGTGAAATCAATACATTCATTGCTCCGCTCAGAATCTAAAATGTTATGAATAATAAATATATAGGTAGATACCAATATTAAATAATGTAAATTAAAATGTACAAGGCAAGTAAATAAATAATGAACTTTATAAATGTTTAAATTTTTTATAAATTTAGTTAACTTTTAAATGGAACATATTATAATAATAAATAAAATAACGATTAACATCAAATTAAGTTCTGACAAGCAATAGGTACCTATTACCTATTACCTACTCATTTCAAAAATGTCATTAATATAACAACTATCTTGAGGAATTTTAATGATACATTTCCCTAACATTACCATTTTACAATAATTGTATACTGTACATATAAAAATAGTTAAGCAATATTGATTCCGAGTGGAATAATGGAATACAATGAAAAAGATACATTGTTGACGATATTTAAACATCAATATTTATAATATATAAATATATATTGCAAACTGTAATTTTGGAATTCTAAAAAATATTGCAACAACATAATTATTTAATTTTATATAGGTATTTATAAAAAGATTACGCATTATACTAGTATAATACTATAATATACAGACTTCTGATCTAAGTATCCTAATTATCAACAACCTAAGCAAATTTACAAATAATAATAATTATTATTTTTAAAATAAAATATGCAATTTATAAATGTGATTTTACTTGAATTAATATTATTTGTTTGGCACAGGGGATTAAAATTGTTATTTTGAAGTAATTTTGTGTTAACATTTAAACTTTTATAATACCTAACAACGAGTACAAACTTGCCGAAAACGAATAAATCCAACCCTAAGTACCCGTTTTGTAACTATTAATTATACAGTGTTTAGCAATTAGTATGGGTTGGATGTATATAACCTAAACATATGCAATTATTACAATTAGATTAATATTATAATAATATTTAGTAGTTTATTTATTAGTTTAGTATACTACTCGACTTGGCAAAATTAAAATGAGGGGACTCTGTTTATTTTTTAAAAAAAAGTGCGTCCCCATCACTTGTTAAACGTTATTGAGCCGTGGGGGCTAAACCCCCTCACTCCCTAATAAGTACCCCTTTTTAAGTCACATAAAAAAATATGTTTAAGTAATAAAATTAGAAAAAATAAATAAATACAAGTTGACATAACACATAGGTTATAAAAGTAAATAAATTAATAGTTTAATAATAATTAATTTGTATTAACTAATTTATAAATCCGTGGTTATGAAAAAGTTCCTAAGAAAAATGATGATGGTCACTCGCGCATTTCGATACAAATGTAGAATTATGAAGCGAACCGTGCGTTTCCCTTAAAAAATAATATTAGGGGTACACTAAAATTTCTGAAAAATGTGTTGGGGTGTACTCCGTCTCCCTGCGTCCACCCCCAAGTCCTGCACTTATTCCATTTGTAATTCATATAGTATAATATTAGACCGGTGCATATTTCCACATAATTTACATGAAACGTATTAAATCGATAAACTCGTAATAAGTCCCACATTTTCTCAGAATTTCAACAAGTTGTTAAGAATGTTTCATTTATATTATAGAAACATCTAACGTGTTTAGCTACGTTAAATACGTAGAACGTTAAAGTTTGATTTAACTGTAAGGAACTGTTTTACAGCGGTGATATATATTCATTTTAGAAATTTATTTTAGTAGTACCTTGTGAATAATCGAGAAAGTCGAAAATCGAATGAAGAGTAAAGGTTAATCATTGATTTCACGAAAATGTAATTTATAATTTTGTATTCAATATTAATTGAAATACCAGCTTTATTTAAATTAAATTACCACCGGATTGAGAGTATCCGCCTCGTTCCACGAATATCCATTATTCATAAATGTACCTAATTGTATTTAAACCGTGTACTAATTTTCTATATACAGTTACATAATATAATATAATTTCGATGTTTATACGATTTACGTTAATGAAACTAATATTATAATAATATGCATAGGTACACTATAACTATATATTGGGTACCTTTATATAATATTATGTTTCACACCTAAACACCAGCTCAACACCTGTCGTTGAATGATACTAAATCCGGGTAAACATAATAGGTACCTAATAACGTTAACAATCAATGAATATTGGACACCAAATGAAATTTGTAATATTTTCGATGAACATGCACGTCAAAAGCCACTTGACGGGTATAACGATTTCTCTCGGCAAAGTCATCTACTGTATTTTCGTATTCATGTTGTTACTATATCCAGTAGGATATTTACGCGGCGTTTTTCGAGGATTTCGACTATACGACCATAGACTTTATATTTGAGTATAAGGTACGACCTATGACTGCGGCATGCACGGGCGGTGGATGATTTAAATAATATCATTATGATCATAATAATATCCATACAATAATATTACAATCACGCACTATAATTATAACGGAATGATAATAATATCATCATCATCATTATTATTATCATTGATTAAATATACAATATTTAATCAATGTTATTATTATTATTATTATTGTACAACGTGTCGTTGGTTTTTCCCGACGATTGCGCTACTCACTTGCGAACAACACATCGCCGTGTTCGGTTTTCTCGGCCACAGGGTCTTGACTCACGAATCCCGTGGCAGGCATGGCGTACGGACCGGACGAACGCGCGCGGCACAAGTTGCCCAAGAACCGCCGGACGACTGTCGTGTCCCGAGCGCCGCGCCGCGAAGGATGTCGGGCGGGACGGGTCCTGGGCGGTCGGGGCGGCGAGGAGGAGATTCATGGTCGGTCGGGCGGGAACGACGCGGGAGTGGCGAGTTGTTCCGGTGATGGGGGGGGGGGGGGGGGGGGCTCGCTCGATAAAATGAATGATACACGTTTCCCGCTGTATATCGTGCCACCCGCGGACGCCACCGATGCCACCCGCCGTCATCGCGCGCGGACAAGCGCACAACCGACTTTGCCGGAAAAACACACACTTGTTAAGCTCGAAAAGCTTGGACGCGGGCAGTTAGGTTACATGAATCGCGCGTGGAAAATCGTCCGACCGTATGCATATTAATATCATGTGTAAATATGTGATGGAGAAAAAATGTACGACCCCAATTTTTTATTTATCAGGTATACCTATATAGCCCCAAATTATGACCCGAACCTTACCGTGTGCCTATATAATATCACCTAACGGCCAAAACTTTACGCGCTGTACGCGGCGTTTGATATTATAATGACGTGAATAATATTACACTTTATAGTACCTACATAATATATTTTATAAACACAATCGATCTTACACAGGTATCTTATTATATAGCCAGCCATATAGGTCCTTTGATATTTTCTCTTTTCGTCCGTGCACAGAGAGATGCGTAACGAGGCCATATCGCAATAAAAATGTTATCATTTAAACTACCTCGGGTTTCCTCGTTCGCATCTAATTTATTGATATCGGTTTTAATAAAAACTAAAATTGTTTCTTGTCGGTTAATATTGTATTATAATGTATCGTATGACATATAAGCTCTTGTATATATTATAAATTTATAATTAATAATAAAATATCTTCTAGCTTAAGACTTTCTACAGCCATACCGCGCCCACACAGGTAGTCTTTCACATGCACAACACGTTTCATATGCAAATCGTTTTTAAAGTAGAAACTTTTAAAATTATAATGCGCTTTGCGGAATATATAATTGTTCAGGAATCGTTAACACGGTTAAATCTTGAAATGTAAATAAAGTCCTCTATGTTTTTCTCTAATATTTTTGTTTGAAAATAATATTAAGGAAAACGAGTAAGTGCGCGAATAGCGTTAACAGAGTATTCAAGATCCCCAACAAACGTGGTACGTATAAAGTTCGAATACCTACATAATATTATGTTTCAAAAGAAATCGACATAGACATTTTTCAAGCGTACTTGAATGTCAAGACTGAAAAAAACAACACAGCAAAATATATATAACGGGTATAGAATATAATCAAATTATATTGATTATTGGCTTGAAAATGTTACTACGTATAACAAGATAGCAGCGTAGTAGATATTCGCTGTAGCTGCGTATTATTTATAGTTAAACATTGCGACTATATATCACTAGATAGCGATAATAAGGTATAATATTTAGGCCGCACATATATATGGACATAATAATATCGATATCGGCGATTTATATTTAATTTATTTAATGTTCCTATTAATCGCCGCATAGAAGAGTTTTCCAATCGACACATAATATATAGGTAATAACGTAGGTAGAAATCAAACATTACGTCACGGCATCACGCCAAGGTTTGTTGTCCACAAACGCATAGTCGCATGCCAGTCGCAGTCTGTCGCATGCAAGGAACGTGAAGCTGCAAAAACATGATGAAATGAGTGTAGAATTAGTTTTAGAAGTAGGTAGCTATAGTAAAAAAACACGAAATGTGAGAAAGACGGAAAAAATATGTTTTTATATCGGGTTTTACTCGGTGGCGGCACGACCGAGAATTTTAGGGACAATATTACAACAGTGTCCAAGAAAAAAAGTTGGGTGTGTGTGTAGTGGCGCCGGACACATACTTCAGCCGTCTTCAGGTATAGTTAAATTGAACTGCCTTGAAAATTGAGTGGGTGAATGGGTAAGATAATACAGTATATTTCCGAGTCTTTCTGCTATAATGTGATTAAATATAGGAATATGATTAAATTATTTATATTATATAATAAGTTAAGTCTGTTACACATTCGTTTGAAGAGGTGGAAAATTGGAAGGGGTGGGTGGGTCAACCAATCAATTTGAACTGCCAGTTTTAATTAAATTCGGCGCGACTGTGGTTGGGTACTGTCTTATCGGGCAGTGGGTAGTTGTCAGTTTATAACTGACTGACTTTAGAGTGCAACTATACATTTCAGTATCAATATTTTAGGGGTAGATGGGTTGATAAAATTGTACTGTCCATGAATAAAAATTGTTTGTGCCGACACTGGTTTTACAAATTATGTATGACAAACGATCAACATTTTAAAAAATATAGTTAGTATCAATACTTTTTAAATTCCAAGATGAATACCTATTTGATGAAAATTGCAAGTCTCTACGGTTAGTTAATTTTGAGTTACATCAAAAAAAAAAAAAGGTGGATAAGTGGATGTCGCTCTGCTGTACGGTAGGTTACAAGTGGGTCACTGTAATGGATGGTGTTAAATTTGAATTCAATGATATAATATCATTGTATAAGAAAAACGATTCTGAGCGAAAACGGTCAGTCAGCCTATGATTTTACCAAGTATATTTGATGATATTATTGTGAATAAAGTAATTTATATATAACCTATTTACGTGGAGCCTTGTTTTAAATTTTCAATCCTTAGCCATAAAAGTTAAAATTTTTAACCACAAAATAATTAATAAATTATAAATTTGATAAATGTTGTCAAAATTTGAACTTTAAAAGCTTATAAAAAAAAATTGTGCCGATATATTTTTAATATTTTTCAACTGCTATTAGAACGATATATCAGGAGCCTTATATAAATTTTCACGCTTTTTTACCCAACAAATAAAAATGTATTGATATTTATAGAAAAAAAAACTAAAAAAATTGAAAACTGACAATGTCCGTAAACAGCTCAAAAAGAGTCAAAATATTTTCAACATTTTATGGTGTATAGAAAATGCTAATATAAACATTCAGTGAAATTTTCAAGTATTTACAGTCATTCGTTTTTTAATTACAATAAAATAAGAAAATTGTTATATGAAAAACGAGTGATTATCAAATGTTGTAAAAATATAAATTTCAGACGCTCATAAAAATTTAATTTAAGTTTCTTGTAGACATTTTTTTTTGATAGAGGTAGACAAACTTATGAGTAATCTTATATTACATTTTCAAATCTTAGATTTAAAAAGAAAAATTTTTATGAATTCTCAACTCAAAATAATTTGCTATTTTTCGTGATTTTTCCGTATTTTGTCAAAATTTGAACTTTAAATGCTTATAAATAAAAACTGTGACTAAGGATTTTTAATTTTTTTCATCTGCCTTTGAAACAATAACGTAGGAGCCTTCTATTCAATTTTCAAGCTTTTTTCCTCAACAGATAAAATTTTATTGATATTTATAGAACAAAAACTAAAAAAATTGAAAACTGAAATTTGTCCGTAAACAGCTCAAAAAGAGTCAAAATATTTTCAAAATTTTATGGTCTATAGAAAAGGCTAATATAAACATTCAGTCAAAATTTCATGTCCCTACGGTCATTTGTTTTAGAGTTACACCACAAACCAAAATCGATTTTCTCGAAAACAGATTTTGCGTAAAAATTCCCGTTTTTCCTTAATTTTTCTTTTGTTTTTCACGTCGCTTATGAAAACTACTGGGAAATTTTTACTTTTGACCCCCCAAAGTACCAACTAGATTCACTTTCCTATCAGAAAAGTTATTGTTGAAGAAAATCCAAGCACTTTTACTGTCCTAAAAGGTGATGACAGACACAAAAATAAAAAAAAAAAATAAAAAAAACACACTTCATTGTAAAATCAAAACATTCATCGCTTCGCTCAGGACCTAAAAATACTATTTTCCCTAGTTCTTTTTACGTTTTTCATGAAAAGTATTGAGAATTTTTTACTTTTAACCTCCTAAATAGGTATCATCATGATCCAATTTTGTACCAGAAACCACTCAAAGTTGATGATCGATGCATTTTTCTACTCTAAAACGTGTACACATAAAAAAACTCATCATCATTGTAAAATCAATATATCGCTCCACTAGAAATCTAAAATATTATTTCTCGGGACTTGAAACTTATCACCACAGCACATATTATTATGTGCATAATATTACTGCACATAATGATATTTTCAAAATATTTATATTAATTTTAAACTATTTATACCAAGAACTGGTATTTATTCACACTGTTGTACGTTTCTGAGTCATAATCTTCTTATAAGTAATTAACATGTAGAAAATATATCATATGAAATAACAAGTACTAAGTATATAATAAATGCAATTTGTTTTTGCCAAAAATGAACTAAAACTACGCCGTACCCATGAGGTTGGAAAATCTCCGCGACTATTAGTTCAATGCAAAACAACAAATAAACTATTTCGTTCATCGATAGAAATAGAGGCAATATTCAATATGATTTCCAAAACGGATGGAAACTTCAAGAAGAAGATCTATCAGTTATCACTAATATAAAAATATATTACTAATATCAATATAAATTATAAAATATAAATAAAATATCCTTAGAAATATCAGCCTATAGGACCGTCTCTGTTCAGAATCGTTCATCATGTCCGTGCAATAATTCATCATTGAATTCGTACACATTTGTCACACATCCATTAAAACGACTTACTCTCAATGACGAAGTATACCTACTCGAAGCCTACGTTACAGCGAGCGAGTTGCCCGGTCTTGTGATATTATTTGCTCGGTTATTGCATTTAATACTTTTTAAGGGAATTTAATGCATTTTCGTTAAATAAATAAAAATAAGTCATGTGTAGACATGAATACATGATATAAATGAAATGGTTTTTCCGAATATTTCCTATGATCATAAATTATTCACACACACATGCTTAAAACATAATATCATTTAACCTGCTGGCTGCTTCATAGACCATAGTAGCGAAAGATAAATAAAATTCGTTAGCTACTAAAGCTAGATTGTATATATTTGTATTTATCGTAAGATAAATTATCTTAGATAATCGATTAAAACATTGTCAGTCGCATAATGATAAATTTCTGTAGTATAGCGCTGAGTAGTTGTAGTCAATATGTGTCTGTTAAAATCTTAAATTTTCACATCAACTTGAAATGAGTTCAAAATGCCCAAAATGTAATCTCCAAATAGTTAACGTTTAATTTAAAATCATTTCAATTTGAAGGAAATATTTTTCCGACTGACATTACAGTCCGTTCTTTATTTGTATTTTAACAATGTTTCCTATTTTAATTAAATATTTTTTTTTTTAAAATACACATTTTAAATGAAATTTTATTTCGCATTTTTAGTGCATTTTTAAACATTTTTATATCATTTTAAAGTTTTTTTGTGAATTTTTGAAACATATTTAGTTTATCAAGTAAAGGTGGGCTGGCGGGCTCTAGTTATGAGTGTTATGACACAAGTCCCTGGTAACTATTCGTATGAATCGTACACAAATAGTTTTTCGAATCGTGCAACTGTTTACCAAATGTCCCTGTGAATTATAACATTTATTTATACTGTTTTTATGTGCCATCCTTGAGTTATCCTCATAACACATATTATATAGGTTAACCTATAGGTATAATAAAACTAATATAAACTAACCTAGTGTACCTACCTATTTAACAAAAATAAATAAATATATACTCTAGGAACACGTCATGTTATACTACAATATTTGGTACACATATTAAAATATTGTATGTTTTACACAAGTCACAAGGTAATAAAATACTCAGTCCTTTACAATTCATTCTCGAAAATCTATACTATACTATTCGAAACTGATCTATTTCACTTGAGTATAATTTTTAATATAACGAGAGATCAATCTTGCATTCTTGCCTCATTAAGTTTGGCAGTACAATCTAATACAGACACCTACGAAATATATTCACCAAACTTGTTCGTAATTGCTATTGGACATTGTTGGAGCACTCTTCAATTTGTTTGAACTTTATTTTAAAGAATTCTTAGTTTTGCTCTGCCAACAATACTTCAATGGCACATCTTTCACTGCGTTCAAAGTTCAAATATTTGATAAAAAATGCATTAAGAACCTGCATTTTCCAATTAAATTTTAGTAAATAATATTTTTATTTTCAATTACTAATACCTGGAAATATAATTCAAGTTTAATATGTACTAATAAATATCAAAAATTGGTTGTCAACTTTATAAGCGTTTAAAGTTTATACTTTTCTGGTAATTTGTTCTGAACTCAAAAAACTGAAACCCATAATATTTATTTGTTGTTTAAAGTTTGTTTGCAAATGTTCTATTTTTGTTGCAAAGTGTAATTACTGCAGTCCACACATCGGTTTATCGTTGAACCTCCCATAGGAATAAGAATCAGATTTAATATTATTTTTTTAAAGTATAAAATATGATTCTAATGTTTACAGGATCCTACTTGCGTTTAGTTACATTCCAACGACAATCGTAATACCAAATTAGTAAATTAAAAGGCTTTTTGCGTAAATTAATACTTTTTATTTTACTTTGAGGATAATTATTAATTCATAATATAATAATAATAATATTGAAAATCTAGTATAGCGGTTCTTAGTGTTGACTGTTGAGAAAACCCTTGGTTTCTATGATTTAATACCTATCCCATAAACAAAAGTGTGGTTCAAAATATACTTATATTATATTATCTATAAGTTACTCTATTACAACTTACAATGCTAGAATCCGCAATACTAACAATATTATACTATATTATACTCTGTCAGTCCCAAACCCAAATGTCCAAACGTTATAGTTTGGTAGCGCATGTACTCGTATAAAACCAGTTTCGATTCCTAAAATGGTCTGATTATGATTTATGACTATTTATAATATACCTAATATTTGTATGGAATCATATTATGTTGACACGCGTTGTACGCACTAAACTTTACCGTTGTAAGCCCAAGCGCCCAACAAGGTGATTATAATATTATTTTTCTTCGCAAATTTCGTAAATTTCATACTATAGTAATATAGCTAGATGCCTAGATAATTTATTTTACAAGCCAACAATTTAATTAAATAGTTTTTTTTCCACAAACTGAAAGTCTTTATCATCCAGTGCACAACATTGGGAAAGAGAAACATGAACAAAAAAAAACTCTTCTTCGTAGGGGGTACGATCGCACTTATGCGGGAGCCGCCCCACTGATATATAATAGGTACCTATTATAACATGGTCTTTATCTATATACAAACCTATATATATATATATATATATATATTTCAACACTGTAATAAACGTAAAATAATAATATTTTTTTCGTATTTTGTATGTATTTTATTATGAATATACAATGTATGTACATAACGAAAATAATAAGCTCGTCTGTAGTGTGTGCGTGTGTGTGTAAGGAGCGGGGAATAATAAAAAAATAATTATGAATTGTAAGTATATTATAATACTGCTAGATAATACTATTAGTATATTTACAGCGATGTTTCATAATTACCTAGCTGATTTAATAAGAATAAAGGACGAAAAATAAAAACGTATACCTACATAATTGCATTTAAAATTCAACTTTTGTTATATCATCAATTCAAAATAAATTGTATGTATCTATTACTGAAAATAATTAAAATGTATAAATAGCAACTATAAAATGTATTAAATAATTTATATTTCGAGGTGATCGAGAAATGTGATGGTTTTTTATTGAAATTTTTTTGCATTTAATACTAAAATATCATAGATATTTAACTTAATATTCAATTGTTTCAATAGTTTTTACTTTTTCTAAGCGTTATGAAAATCCACTAGTAACAGTTTTTATTTTAGGATATAAGATCTTTATTCCCAATGGCAGTTTTTGCCCATACTATCATCTATATGTATCGAACTTAATAAAAAATAAATTTAAATAAGCTAGGTACCCACCGGATATACCCTAACACTACTTCAGGACTAATCAGATGGAAAGCATGTGTATCAGTCGATACACTTGAGATATAGGATAGCTGTCACTAGTTATTCTCATACATTTGGAAATTAAATTTATTAAATATGATTAATGTTGTAAAATGTAATTGGCTGAAAATAATTAAGACTAATACGCGTGTATAGGTACATTATATTGTTGTTAAAATTATAAATAAATAAAATTGTTTTTGTGTTAAATAAAAACTGAATATTTTATCATTCACCAGTACAAAATTTATAATATTATAATATAACAGTAAGTAATATAGGAAATTTCAGTATATATATTTTTACTTTATTATATAACATTATAAATTATAATATTTTATTATAGTGCTAAGACTGATTTTAAAAAACTGTGTAAAAAGTTTTAATTTAATGAAAGTTATTGGTACACATCAATCTACAAACTTTTCGATAAGTACATTCAAGAGTGATAACTTCAGTGACACAGCAAATTGTTCTGAAACCAAGAAACCAAGATACGCAGATGAAATTATTAGACTTTCATCGGTACGATATAAGCCGGAAAAAGTTTACACAAAACAATGCCCAGATTGTAAACCTATCTGTAATCGTACACAGTTTCAAAGTTGTGACTTAACACTGAAGTGTCCTCATATGTGTAATGAGCAACAATCTACAAATTAAAACATCTGAACATAAAAAATAAATAGTAATTAACCTGAACCTATACGCTTTCTCCTTATATGATCTTTATATTATGAATTATGATCATTCACCCTACACGTGTGTACTGTATGGATATGGGTACTTTATATTATTTAATGATAAAATAAAACCACTCCACATTATCCACCCACGTCCTCGATCCCTATTATTGTGATTCTGGAAGTACCGGGGGGGAGGGGGGTGATATTATTATCCCTTTTTTTCCATAAAAAAATGTATCCCTACATTGAGTCTACGCTTAGTGGTACATTATACACTGCTGCACCTGCGCGGCGCAGAGAAATGGCCATCTCGTACAAAGAATAAACGCATGTCATGTCAACAGTTGATGAACGACCTATAACAGGTGCAATGTCGAGGAATATGATTTTTGAGGGCTGTAAAACTTTTTATGCGCAGATAATATTATCATCACTATATAATAACAGTATAAAAGGTGGGTTTACACGATCAGTTTTATCTGTACAAACTATAGCTACCTTACATTGGTACATGCTACTGATTACTGAATATACTTGCACAAACATTAAAATAAATAATCGTTTTCGAAATAATTGATATCATTTGGCTTGATGACAACCTTGAAAAGGTCATATTGACTATAATATTTTTAGCTCAATGTATACCTCAAGGATATACTACTACCTATACGAATGTGCAAGCCTCTACAATTTTTGTTAACGCACTCGGGTCAGCAATACCCGAAGATAATATGTCTGATAATTAAAATATAAATAAATGTATTTCAGACTTATTCTCCACAATATTTTTTAAGATTTAACTTATCAATTCAACCCTGTATGGCCGTATTTATTTAAGATGTAGCCTTGATACATTTCTTCCTATTACATATATAAAATCTGTATCCTAGAGGCAAGGACATAATAAGCATTTGATAGTTGAATAATACGACGATGAAATATTGCTTGATCAAAGAAGCCATTCGGTGGTCGACACTTCCTTACCGTGATAACGCAAGGACGACGTCTTCTCGATTTGTTTGCATGCTAATGTTTAGCAAATCGACGTAGGTACCCAGTTTTGGACTTGTTACTTTTCAAAAGTGATAAATAATTTTAATCAGTCCATTAAAATAAAAAACGCAATGTAAAATAATATGTTGGTACAAAATAATATGAAATTCTATTTTGTATGTATTTTTACATAATATAAGGATGGAGAATCATGTTTTTATTGTATCTATATTCGATAACCCTCAACTTTTTTTTTTGATTTTGTTATAAATTGCTTCATGAGCTAGGGTGTATCGTTTTCACATTACTTTTCCCCATTTACCTGCAACTTGCAAAATTGACAAAAAATATTTCCTACAAAGATATAGGCACACGCATCAACGCTGCGTGTAATAATCGAGTACTCCATCAAATCATAATATAAAAGGTGTTATATTATAGTTGTGACATATTACTCATATTTATGCAGGAAATGTAAATAGGTAAGTACGTGGTTAATCGATAACCGTTTTAATGACTTTTATTTATAATGGATGTTGTATACAATTTTTGTGTTACACATGTATTTATATGTCATTAATCATAATTCATATAGGTACCAATGTTGTTAACTGCCATTTTCATAAATAGGTTTGGTTACCAGCTAAGGGACATTATTATAAATAAAGCTACACATCAACTATAATTCAAAAATTTAATTACCTCAATCCGTGATGATATTAAATTCAATCTCTGCAGTTTATGGACGTGTGAAAATACAAAATTATGCACAGTAAATTCGTAGGTATATTAGGTATCGATAGTAAAGCATGTATAATGTATATAGTATCCACCCCGACCCCCTCAGCACTCTCTCCGTAAAACCGCCACTGATATGACCAATGACCATATTTATAATAGTTGTAGCTATTACTTTTTGTGTACTGAAACGCTTTAAATATAATATGCGAAGCTTTAAGCTACGGTCATTAGTAATATATGGAAAATTAAATTCATAAAAAAATTAAACGATCACAATTTAGGCTAAATATTCGATTTACAAGCACAAGTGTATTATAATATAATATTATAATTAACTACATGAAAATAATATATGCGATAGTATAAATGTATAATATAAAAAATACCAGCACCCATAGTAGATAAAAACATCGCTCAATAATATTGTATTTTATTGATGTATAGCGATAATAATTGGTTAGCAGCTAAAGATAATTGTACAACGAAAACCACTCTTATCCAACAATCAAAAAAAAACATATGTTTATTCACTCAAATTTATTAATTAAAGAAACTAAATGTCTATCAAAAAAAAAAAAACAACAATACAATATTTTAAACAAATTAACAAACGCATGTTGAATTCAAACGTCTAAATACGAATTTATTTACTAACGTGTCGAATTCAACAATTGTTTCTATATGACTAGCTTGACTCGTATTCATTTATTATTTACATGAATAATGATCATAAAATTAATAATATTATAAGTACATGACAAAGTTAGATACTAACCGACTGTTCATCAAAAAACATGCGTTATCAGTTTTCCAATTAAATTAACTGAAGTAAGTTAAAGTGTTTAATATTTGCCATTGAAATAAAGATATTAATCTTCAAAATCACCTACCTTGTGAAATAATATAATGATTTATATTTCTTAACACTTTTATAATTATTAAATATTAAATATAACCATAGATACTTTGTATATAAGCCTATAACGAATAAATTTCCCTTAATAATAAGTTAAATAATAAATTAACCTAAATAATAATATTTTGTACATATTATGTTTATATACATACAGATGTTCAATAAACATATATATATTTATACGCAAGAAGTTAATTTATTATAGATCAATGTACAAATATTTCCCGTTACATTGTATGTATATATATATGTTGAACACCTATGTATATGTATATGTATGTATGTATGTATAATATATGTTTATAAATTAATCCAATGAAAAATTTAAGACATAATGTGTACATATGCGATATAAATATTATAATATGTCATAAAGGCTAGGCGACTTAGAACATAAGACTAGATAATTATTGTACATTAATACTATAATAATAAAGCTAGAATACAGGTAAAATTGTAAAGTGTAAATTGTTAATTTGTTAATAAGTTCACACGTAATACATTTATATATATAATATATTAATATATACCTATGTATGCACTGGTTCAAACAATAAATAATCTAACAGTAATAATTTAATGTAATATTCTTTTGGTTTATTAATATAATTGATGATGGTAATATTATTTGATAAAATCATTGGGTAATTATTTACTTTAAATGTAAATTCCTTTGAAAATGTGGCTAAGTCTAGAGGGTTAATATCCAGCCAATTCAGCAAATGTGGAATCCATCTCGTCAGCCAAAGACTTGTATCTGTCTTTGTTGAGGCCGAGTTCATCTGAAAAATAATGAGATTCTCGTTGTAAAAAGTTAAAGAATTATTTTAAATAAACACAGTAAACAAATTGAAAAATTGAGTTCAACCACAAAAATAAATTAAAATTTCAAACATTTATAATAAATGTTCTTTTAATACTTAATCGTAAAAATGTGGTCAAAACACGATTTCTCTAGTATTTAAAAATACAAATATATTTATTTAAAAAAAAAAAACATTGAAGGATGAAAAAATGTAGTATTTAAATATATAATATTCGTGATCAAATCAATTTTATAAAAATTATTAAGTTTGGCTTGGGAAATAAATGTTTAAGAATGTACAAACAACAATTATTTGAACTTCATTTAAGAATCGACTGCATTCAGTGACGTCATTTGATGGGGACAAAGTGGGCAATTTCCCACGTCTAATTGAAAAAAGCATTCCAACTGTTGGTCCAGTTGTTTGTGAAATAATATAACTATAATTTTGCTCATTTTGAGGAAATATTATATTGTATAAGCACTAGGAAACTATATTGTCACGTTAATAATTAATATTATTTATTTGTTTATCAATAATATATTAATGTATTTCCTTAAAAAAAACTAATCTGTACAACCGAATTTAAATATTTCACATATTATGTACCATTAAAACTATTTTTATTACCAAATAATACTTGTTATAAATGATTATTATTATGAATGAACATATTAATGTAAAATATAAAAGGCAAATTATTTTTTCCCGGATAATGACTTTATTGTTGAAGCCGTAATAAATTTAAAAAAATATATTTATAGTTTTTAGTTCAAATATTATGTATAGAAGCCAAAACTATAAAAATATAAAAACAAAACGATCACTCTTAAATGTTTCTATGTTTTTGAAAATCCCTCTATAATAGAAAATTTTTTTTTAAATTAAGTATTTAGATTTTTCAATTACGATTTATCAGTCGTGTTTCATATTGTAATTTAATTTATTCGACCACTCAAGAAAAATATAAAATTATAACGGTAGGTACTATAATTATTTCAGCTCTTCCGAGTTTTTTTTTATCTATAAAATCAGGCTATTTTTGCCTCAGATATGTTTAAAGTTATGTAATATAGTATTGTATCGAGGTAAAAATAGTAATGGAAATTAGCTTGCGAGCAAATAGCGATTTGTTTTTTTTTTTTTGTTCAGTGAGATATATGGGCTGGTCAAAATTTTTCCCCGTCTTAAAAACTTAAATAAAACGCCATTGATTGCATTAAAAAAAATCAAACATTTTAGTTATTCGCATAATATAAAAGAGCTCATATTCAATAACATGCGTCAATGTTTTTTTTTTTTTTTTTTATATTGAACTATTATTGTACCTGGCAGTTATAGAAGCGAATTTGTACAGCAACAACTGGAGACAAAACATATTAAAACGACAAAAAAGCAAAATTATGTGAAAAAAAAAAATAAAAAAGCATTATTTTTACAAAAAGCTACGTTGGTTTATGACAAAACTCGAACATAAAAAAACAAGAAGAAAACAAAGTGAAGGCTATGCAGAATTTGTATTTGGTTAGTAGCCAGTGAGTTCAGCAAATGTCGAATCCAAGTCATCCGTGATTTCTTTGGATTTTTCTTTCTCTTTGAAGAGATCATCTGAAAAACAACACATTATTGTACAAAACAAACGTAAATAACCCATTGATAAACAAAGCCCCGATCGTCTAAATGTTAAGCTTTTAAAAATAAAAATAAAATAATAACAATACAAAGCGTAAGTATATAGCTGCACGTATTTCATTGAGCTAAACTAATAAGTATAATAACAATATATAAATACAACATTTTGTATAAATGTATTATTTATGAAAATTAAATCGCGGGACTTACCTTCAAGTCTGTCAACTTCCTTCTGCAGTTTCTTAACGGTCTTCTCGGCGAATTCAGCACGAGCTTCAGCCTGAAATATAAAATCAATATTTGTATAAAATATTATATTTTTTGAAGGTTTTAACTATGAAAATATGTAATATTATAATATTTATATAAACATGAATGTCTACCTCCTTTAATTTTACAGTGAGTTGTTTGATTTGATGCTTGTACTCTTCCACTCGTTGATTGGCCTAAAAAAAAAATTATTATCTTTTATAATCTTAATATTTTTACACTAATTACCTTTTCTTCAGAAACTTCCAATGACTTCAAGCTGTTTCCGACAACTTTCAATTCTTCTTCCAGCTCCATGATTTTTCTATAATTAAAAATTGCAATAATATCGTATGTTGTATGCATCCAAATTGTACTTACGAGTCTCCAGATTTCACACGATCCTCTGCTACTTCAAGTTCATCTTCAACAAAAGCAAGTTTTCTCGAAACCTTAAATTTAATATTTTTTTTAGTACTTTTTCTATTTGATTATGTTATTATTTGTTATTACTTCATCAGATTTTCCATCAGCATCTTCAGCTAAGAGACGAGCTTCCTTTAATTGGTTAGTCAATTGGTCCATACGTTCCTCGTCTTGCTGGCTACGGTTTTCGAGTACTTTGCACATACTAAAAACATAATTTGTATAAGTTATGCACATAAATTATGTATATAACGTAAAAATAAATTATGTCTTCGACTTACCGTTGAGATTCATCAGCTGCTTGAGAAGCCTCAGCCAATTTTGATGCAGCAGCTTGAGACCTTTCTTCAGATCTTTCAAGGTCTTCTTCAATCATCTGGACTTTCCTGTTCAAAGCAGCTACTTCACTTTCAGCCTTTAAACAAATTTATATTAAAACATCTTATGCATATTATTACTTATCGTGAACTTACCGCAGTAAGTGCCTTTTCTCTATCCTCTAACTGTTTGATGGCCTCTTCCAACTTATTCTTGTTTGTGTCCAGATCACTTTCTACCTGGGTCAATTTCTTTTGACAATCTCTCACATCTTCATTAACCTAAAAGAAGACAACGTTTATACTAGTTAAAAAATGTTTACTTGAAATATATATCTTGTTTACTTTGTCTGCACGAAGGTTCGCATCCTTGGACTGGCCTTCACAAGTGTCGGCCTTGTCCATGGCACTATCCTTCTCCATCTTCATGGCCTGCATCTTCTTCTTAATGGCGTCCATTTTGAAGTTTTTTGTCTACCCCACTAATACAAAATATAACAGTTCATTAAAGTAGGTACTATATAATACTATGACGTATTCGTAAAGAACTATAATTTTGTCATATTTTTTATAGTAAATGTATATAAATCAACTTAAATTTAGGGGATCAAATCACAAAATACACTTAACTATTAACAAAATTTATTAATTACAACAATAAATTATTTAGTTGCATTAAATATTATACATAGGTAGGTATGTTGTTTGTAATATTATAAATTGTATATATTTTTACCTAGTACCTAATTGTTATAAATAAATAAAATTAGTTTTTATATTATAGTTACGTGTTTATGCGTAAGCCATTTTCTTACTTAAACACTTAATAGGTCGAGTTATTTTTGAAGGATAATCGTTTTTTTATTTTTAGAGTTAAGTTAATAATAATACTTATTTTCGGCTCTACTTATAATATTATACTAATAATTTTATCATACATTTAATGAATATATTTTTTTTGTCGGAAACACTTGAGCGGAAACTAACGAATATAGTCATAGATAGTATTTGTTAAGCCCATAGTTAAGTATACAATAAAAACAATCTCTTAAATACTTCCAAAATAGTGTATAAGAAATAACTATAATGTAAATTGTAGGTACCTCATACCTATGATTTAAGTCTTTGATCTATAACCAAATAATTTTTAAGTACTTAATAAAATCTACCTATATAATTATATTACACGAACATTTTCAACATATGGAGCACAATTAACAATAAAACAAATATTAACTTAATGTCATAGTCGTCAATATGAAAAACAAAGAAAACTTAACAATATCCCGATCAACCACATGAAAACCAAGGACCACAAGTCAGAGCTATAAATAAAATAATACACTTTTTAAAGCGAACTAATTTGTGCAAAATAATACAAATATTCGGAACAAGTGAACAACCATTGTAAAAAAAAAATAAAGTTTGAGCTTAAAAAAAGTAATTTAAAAAAAATATATAATTAAGACTTATAATTTATTTTACATTTATATCTCTAATATAATAATATAAATATAAAATGGTTTGAATAATGCAAATCTATCTACTCTTATTACCGTATCCGCTTACTAATTGGTAAAAAAGATTTTAAAAAGGAAAATGAAGGTACCGATTACAAAACCATTATGTATCTAACTAGATATTATGGATTATATTATATACTTAAATATACCTAATAGAATTAGGGCATAGGACAATAATAACTAAATATCATAATTTATGCTAGATAGATTTAGTTCACTAGTCATTTTGGCAAGTATTGGCTGTTTTCTATTAGCTATTATAAATAAATAATTCATTGATTTTTAAACTACAAACCAGTATTATAATGTACTCTGTAGATATATATTGTATGTTGTATATTAGGTAAAGAAAAAATTGCCTTAATTATCTTAAAATAAATGGTATTGGTTTTAAAATTAAAGGACGGGATTTAAATATCAATAAATAATATCTTATTATATCAACTGTTATAATTCGTATAGGTATGTTGTGGCTATATTAAAAAAAATTTATTTTTGAAAAATAGCACAATTTTAATCAACTATTTAAGTTTATAAGACCGATTATATATACTATAACTATCATTATAAACATTAATGATCTTGAAATATAAAAATATTGAAAATGTCCAACTAATGATAATTGTTATTTTAAAAAATGTAAGTTGAGTAAAGAGTATCCCATGGGTAATTTAGAAAGGTAATGGTCGCACACATCCTTCTTATTTTCTGCCATTATCTATTTTGAAAGAAAAATAGGCTTCCGTGGAATCGGACAAAAATAGCAAAGTTGCTAATGCCGAAGTATAAAATAAAAAATAAAACAGTCTGGTACCCGCCATTTACAGTGAGTAAAACGATACCACCGCGCGGCACCACGCAGCGGACGTTTAAAAATAGTTGTACGCCGCCGTTGCGGTATGCACTCAACCGACCCAAATTCCGACCAAACACCTCACCGCCCCCACTAGTTGTTAAATTTTAGTTGCTAAATTTGTTTTAATTTTAATAACACGATAATTAAAACGCAAATCACATCATGAATCAATCATCGTGAATTTAACGCAACAATTATTAATGGCACTAATTTACGAAACTTTTCTAGTTTTATCGTAGTAATAAAGACGATTTGAAAATTAAAGATGAAAACAAATTCAGAAAAATCAAGGACTAGATTAATTACATAATATAATAATCTTTCATTTTTCAATTTATCTTTGAAACTCGTTCGTTTTAAAAGCTGTTTAAACTACCGATGTGTATCGGTTTAATTTATAAATATTATTTAAGTTAATAATCATAATTTATTTAATAGTGATAAAGTTATTAGTATCATATCGTGTTACAATAATAATTATGAATATAAAAATGTCAACGCCAAATCTTAAATATAGAAGTATTCGGAACATACTGTAGTTTGCACAAGCCCACGCTTTGTGACAAAATTAAACTACCTATATTCGCATGTTTGGGCAACCAGAAATCTGGAAATACTTGGTAAAATAATGTTTCAAATTGCATAAAATTAAAATTATTAATAAATAAAGCCAAAAATACAGAACAAATTTAAATATGATAATAAACCATTCATTGCTTTTAAACTATTAGGTACACGGTTTTATTATTATAAGTATAAAACTCTTGAAAGTTTAAAAGTTACCTATATAATTTAATTTTTACCATAAATCGTTTTAGATACTTATTTAACAATAATTTTAAAATGTATCTATTTAAATATTAGTATTAAATAAAGCCAGAAAATAATATTATAAAATACATTTTTTTAGAAAAACATATATTTTTACAATACATTTTTTCGAAAAACAAAATGCAATCATAACTTACAATATTATAGAAATTTAATTAAACCCGTACGTTTAATATACGAATTTATTCACTTAAATATTGTATAGAGGTAGTATTTGAAAAATAATAATAACTAATAAGATATTAATTTGTGTGAATATTTGTATCAACATTAATAATTATTATTAACGGCTATAAATAATGCTTAATTAATTTTAAATAAAATAAAAAATATATTATATAATTACCTCCAAATAAAATAAACCGAATCTGAAAGGCACCACTGACAGCGATAGCAGCTGATCCTGGACTGTTGTTGTTCTATATGTGTAGTTCCAAATCTGTACTGTGTTGCCTTCTCCCACCACAAATACGCCCCACCATGGGGTTATAACTGGTGGGGATTGTAAAAAAAAATAGGAATGTAGTGACGAACTGGGAGAGACCTTTTAGTAAAGTGATCTATAAAACCAGTGAGCTTTATATAGCTGTACTGAACAGGGTAAAAGTATATCCGTATCACCAGTGTTGACTTAAAATATAAAAAATTTAAAATAACGTAATAATAAGCATCCCAAACATCGACAATTGTCTTCAAAATTGAATTATTCATAAATAATTAACGATTTAAAATAAGTATACATTATATTAACAAATTGTTGGATTTTATCAAAAACTATTGCCAAATGTATGATATATCATATTAAGATATATTTTAATGTAGGTGCCTACCTTATTTTCTTCCCGTTTGATTAACAAAGTGCTGTGTCAGCATTTGACTGACACATTAATTAAAACCCGGGAGATTATTATTATTTATATTGTGCTAAATCCTAAAATGTCGTTCACTTTAAATTAATAAGACCTCTAAATTATTGAAAAACCCTATTATTTTTAATGAAAAGAAAAGTATGCACGTTCTTATTTCTCGAATTGTGTACATTTAATTTGAATTTTTTTCGGTTTGTTTAGAAAATTAATATCCATTTATTTAATTTATGTATTTGAATCGTTAAATAAAAGTTTAAATTGTATTCCATCAAACACTATTCGTGTAAATTATTCTTCACACTACATTTAAAATTAGATCTATCGTATAAACAGATTACACAATATACATTTACATACATAATTATTTACAGAATTTTAACATCTATTAATATAATGAATTGGAGGGTAGGGCAAGAACTATTAATTTTCAAAAAACAATATTTGTGAATATCTGAAATTTGATTTACATATCATTAAAAATTTTTAGAATAATTATTAAAATTCTGATAATTTATTTAATTACTTATGATTTATTTGAGTTTAATTTGTGTGGGTTAATAAGTATGGGAACACAATTATTCTAGATTTTTCCATCCCTTTGGCATAAAATAAATTATACTTCTAGTTTGTATAGTATGATAAAATATATGCTAACAATAGACTTAGGTGCCTACCTTAATATGGTGTTTATAGAAACTTAAGACTGCGGAGGGTCTTGGCCTACCATCAGATGTTTTCCCTACAAAGCAGTAAAACAATAGTGAAGTGGATGTTTTAAAAAAAATACTACTATACAATAATGCTAAATTGTGCACTGTATAGTTACATAAATACTTATAAATCTAAGAGTAGTACAATTATATGTGATGTACCTATTTATACCTCAAAAAGACGTACATATTATGTAAACTCGCTTCTCAAATATCAAGACACATATTTTAGACCTAAAACTTCTATTTAAATCGTTGGTTATTAATAATATTAGGAATTTAATATTTCTTTCAAAGAATTATCATCTATTCTAAGCCACACCATTCCATTAAAATTATTTATTATACACTAAACAATTTTCTTGAACAATTAAAAAAAAAATACATAGGTATTAAAAATATATTTTCACAACAAGATAACTGATATATTATATTAATACTATACTACTATGTTTGGTAATATAGGTACTAGAACATAAACTAGGTAATATAAACTAACCACTGATTTTCGTAGTTCTGTTTAATGACTGCTCTGTTTTTATTTATATTTAAACAATTAATTTTAATGACAAATAAATAAATGAATTGAAAATATTAAATAATGTTATGGTTTTATTCATTATTCATTAGATAATTATCAAATCCTTAAAATGATATAAGTAATGTAATACTACATTATAGATTGTTATGACAAAAAAAAAATTCAAACAGCGTGTTTGTGTAAACTTCAAAGTTATAAGCAAAATTTTAAAAAGAAGACGCCAAGAATTGTAATCCCCACTATACAAATTATTGGCAAATCGCCAACAGAAATTTAATGAACTAATAAAATTATACAAATAATAATAACATTTATAAAGTTTATATGTCTTATGTTACTCTAGACTAGATTTAAAATAATTTATCAAGATCAAATTATAAAACGATCCAAATTCTATGGCCATGGTTACATGGTTACATATATATGTCAAAGAAATGCTTATATTACAAATACTTATATTACTAATGAATTATGAAATGGGTTTATAACACAAGATAAATAAATTTATTTGATTTTTATTTGAAACGAGTAATTTCCGCAGTTGTTTAATCATACAACAATTATTTACTATCACCCACAAAAATGTTTTACCTAAGAAATCGTTGTTTTTAGGTCCTGAGCGAAGCGATGAATGTATTGATTTTACAATGAAGTGTGTTTTTTTTATTTTTTTTTTTTATTTTTGTGTCTGTCATCACCTTTTAGGACAGTAAAAGTGCTTGGATTTTCTTCAACAATAACTTTTCTGATAGGAAAGTGAATCTAGTTGGTACTTAGGGGGGTCAAAAGTAAAAATTTCCCAGTAGTTTTCGAAAGCGACGTGAAAAACAAAAGAAAAATTAAGGAAAAACGGGAATTTTTACGCAAAATCTGTTTTCGAGAAAATCGATTTTGGTTTTTGGTATAACTCTAAAACAAATGACCGTAGGGACATGAAATTTTGACTAAATGTTTATATTAGCATTTTCTATACACCATAAAATTTTGAAAATATTTTGACTCTTTTTGAGCTGTATACGGACATTGTCAGTTTTCAATTTTTTTAGTTTTTTTTTTCTATAAATATCAATAAAATTTTATCTGTTGAGTAAAAAAGCTTGAAAATTTAATAGAAGGCTCCTAGGTTATTGTTTCAAAGGTAGATGGAAAAAATTAAAAATCCTTAGTCACAGTTTTTATTTATAAGCATTTAAAGTTCAAATTTTGAAAAATACGGAAAAATCACGAAAATTAGCAAATTATTTTGAGTTGAGAATTTATAAAAATTTTTCTTTTTAAATCTAAGATTTGAAAATGTAATACAAGATTATCCATAAGTTTGTCTACCTTTATCAAAAAAAAAAATGTCTACAAGAAAGTCAAATTAAAATTTTATGAGCGTTTGAAATTCATATTTTTACAACATTTGATATTCACTCGATATCTCATGTAACGATTTTCTTATTTTGTTGTAATTAAAAATGTATGACTAAAGATACTTGAAAATTTCACTGAATGTCTGTATTAGCATTTTCTATACGCGTAAAACTTTGAAAATAATTGACACTTTTTGAGCTGTTTACGGACATTGTCTGTTTTCAATTTTTTTAGTTTTTTTTTCTATAAATATGATTAAAATTTTATTTGTTGGGTAGAAAAGCGTGAACATGTAATACAAGGCTCCTGTTATATTGTTACAATAGCAGTTGAAAAATATTGAAAATATATAGGCACAATTTTTTTTTATAATCATTTAAAGTTCAAATTTTGATAAAATTTATCAAATTTATAATTTAATAATTATTTTGTAAGTAAAAATTTATAAAATGTTCAACTTTTATAGCTAAGGATTGAAAATTGAAAACAAGGCTCCACGTAAATAGGTTATATATAAATTACTTTATTCACAATAATATCATCAAATATACTTGGTAATATCATAGGCTGACTGACTGTTTTCGCTCAGAATCGTTTTTCTTATACAATGATATTATATCATTGAATTTAAATTTAACACCATCCATATTACAGTGACCCACTTGTAACCTATTGTACAGCAGAGTGACATCCACTTACCCACCTTTTTTTTTTAACTGTAAAAACAAAAAAGCAGCAGTTGGCCGGCGTTTTTACTGGTAATACCTACCTATAGCTGGTATAAAATATGGTAATGATAGATATAGTAGGTCGACAGTTGAAAAATTGTTTCAATTTCCATACATACATATTAATAAGTAGTATCATTGTTTATAAGTACTATTATAATCTAGTATTTATAATCAATGGTAGTACCTATACGGCCATACATATTATAAAAATGTCAACAATTATAATGTATTGCATACAAATTTAATGAAACACAATATTATTTATGGTTTTTATTTAAATGTGTAGGTATCGACAACTGATATCGATAATCGGTATGCATCTATCTACGATCTACCAAACTAAATATTTCAAATCTAAATAAAAATGTCCGTGTGTTTTACTTTAGGTTTTAAGTTAAGTGGGTATGCGATTGATAATTATTGCATGCGATAACTTGCAGACGTCAACAGTTAATATATTAGTAGTACCTATAATTATAATATTTTGTTACAAAATAATAAGTATTAGGTATAAAAATATATCACAACAAATTATCTGTTAAATCTAAAACAAATATGTACCTATTAATTAGTTAAAATTGAAGAGAGATTAAATATTTAAATATTCAATGATCCATAACTGGAGGGGTTCATTTTGAATTGTTTGTAGCTAAATTTATGTAACTATTTGTGTAGGGGTACATTAAAATGTCACGAGCTTAAAATTTAGACTTTTCAAAAAGATCCAACTAGACAATTTATCAAGGCTACGAGTAGATTTCTTAAAAAAACCAAAAATACATAGAACTCTAAAAACATTATACAATTATTACGGCACGATAAGATTTTTTTAAACATACATACAATTTTTGTTATACCTATTATCAAATATATAATGTGTATAGTAATAATTTTCGTGTAGTAATGAGATATTAATTAAATTATGAATTATGCTACTATCAATATTATAAGAATTTGGTATTATTAATATTTACTTTTATTTGAAAGTTATGTAACTGTATATAAATACTAAAATACCTATAATACCATAATACAACGGATGTGTTACAGCCTAGTGGCGGTATGATAAACTTTATACGGCAAGGTAGCTGGGCGATAACAAACAAGTATTTACCCTACCAATTACCAGTTACTTGTAACTAGTAAGTAAACATAAAGATCCAAAACATTGAAAAATTAATTATTTTTTATTTTTTACAAAACATCTTCATGGATAATAATCAATAAGCTCATTGAACTAATGAATCTTACTATAAATCTGAAACAACTTCAACTGTTCTGATAATTTTAATCTTTAAATTCTGAGCGGAGCAGATGAATGCGTTAGGTTGTACAAATATATATTTTTTTTTCGTGTGTATATTATATTGTCTAATACCACATTCAAGTAAAAATATATAGCAGTAAAAATTTGTAAGATTTTTTAAATGTTTTTTTACTAAAAATTAAAGAAAAATTCAGTGTAGTTATAGTACCTAAGTTTTTTATGTGTGATTGAAGTTCAAATTTTGAAGATATTAGATATTTAAATATATTATCAACGATTTATGCTCTAACAATTTTTATTAATCAAAAAATATAGCTTTGTTTCACCAGCAATGCCACTTTTAAATTTCAATACCAAACCTTAACAGTATTAGGTACAATTTATTTTGTATAATATTTGTACACCACCCTGAAGACTATAAACACGAGAATTTCGAAAAAATAATGTTGCGTATCACAAATACTAATCAGAATCGGTTTGCTGGAATGTCAGGAATCTGAAAATTAAATTTAAAACAAAAATCTTTACGCCGCGCCATACAGCAGCGTTATCTAGTAACCAAAGTGAACGGTATTCTTGGATAGTGTTTTTCACACCCATGCTAATCATTTTTCTTAATTACAGCGGTAGATAGCGTTGCCGTTATTATCCGTACCATGACTACTAATATTTATTGCCTTGAAAATAATTACTAAAAATTAATGCAGCTATACAAAAGTACATTTACCTCTTGAAACTGCATTTTTTGTTACCCAAGTAAAAATTAATTGGCTTCTGACTCCAGCCTCCAGCGCTTTCCAGAAAATATACACGCACGCATTATTTTAATAATCTGTGTCATACAATTAAATTAAAAAACGTCTATATATAATGTGAATATAATATTATATTTCATGTTTGAAACAATCTTTTAAAATTAATGAAATATACTAACCAGTTAAAAATTATGAAATGTACAGCAAAAAGTATAGTGTAGAGGGAAAGAGAGAGAGAAAGAGTGAAAGAGAGGGAGATTAATGCTCTAAAAGCAAAAATAAACCCCAAAATATGCATTTATGTGCAAAATAAAATTACATAGGTACCTACTAGCTATAGCACTTTGTAGTTTTGTCTTCACCTGACGTCTTCACCTATTTATTACTTACTCTGCACAAATATGATCCTCTGCCGACTAGTGACTACCATCATAATAAATTATCATACTCATCAATAGTACCATCATTGTCTTAATAAATTTAAATATTTTATACGTTCATATATATGAGATAACTTACTACCTAATATTAAATTATTTATTCTTGTCACTCAGTTGTTATAATTGTTTGGTCTAACATCAACCGTAATTCTGGACTCTAGATCATAACTGGATTTTTTGGAGTTGACTGCTGATTGAAATAGATTTCTGAAAGGTAACAATATTAACCTGTAATAATAATCTATACTTTAAGAGGACGTCTTACCATGGGCGTTACTATTGGATTTAAAAGTTACATGGGATTATGGGAAAGGACTAGAGTTCTAGAAAACAAAGTTCGAAATAATCCGCGGCCTGTAAAAAATGAATGTTGTTTTACACTTACCTTTTATTTAATTCCAGGGAAAAAACTTATGAGGTATAATGTTATAATTTGTCAACCCTTATATAGTTATAAGTGTTAAAATTAAATTGTTATGGATTTTAACGACAGAATATAAGCATAGGTATTAAAAGATTTTAGTGATTATTATACGAATTTTGTAAATACCTATAAAAAAAATGGAACTATATATTACCTATATAATTATCGGTATTTTGTAATCACTGTAAGAACTATTTTTTTTATAGTTATGATCAAAAAATCTTACATTACATTTTCAAACTATTTTACTTAACAACAAACATTTTATCATACACACAAAAAACTAATAAAAGTCGAAAATTAGCCAAAATACTTTAAACGTTGTATCATTTCTAATAATTGCTATTATGAATATTTGGTTAAAATGTCAAGTCTCTACAAAGTACAGACCTACAGTTACTCATTTTTGAACTACAGCAATGAACCAAAATTAATTAAGCCAACAACCGGTTTGAGCAAGTATTCTGTACCTATTTTCTTAATTTCTTATACCTTATAGGCTGCAATCGTATAAGTCCGGCAATGATAACGATTTACGATTTCTCACTGTTATTAAAATTGGGAAATCTGTCCCAGTCCCTAGGCCAAAAGTATTATTAATTATGTATTTGAATAATATTTCATGTCATTATAGGTACTCATTACACTCATTTAGACTTGGGTAAAATACTTTTAAAAAGTATTTGGAATAATACTCGAATACTCATGAAAAATAGTATTTAGAATATGTATTCAAATAACTCATACAAATAGTATTCTGAATAAAGTATTTTAAATACTTCAAAAGTATTCCAAATACATTTTAATTTTTGTTTTAAATATTAAGCCAACAATACTTATCTTCGGGAAAATTGTCCAGCATAAATAAAAGTAAAACACTATAATACTATACACGCCCTGCGTACATCGTACAATGATATAATATAGTATTTAAAATTTGAATGTAAAAAATAATATGAACATTTAAAATTGAGAATGACCATGGTCGTAAACTCGGAACTCATAAAGTCATGACATCAACCACGGTTGTGACTTTTGCACTCCAGTCTCCGGCACTTGACGCGGTAAATGATCATAAAATTTAAATAATAACTGGTTTTGCAATGATGTCAGGTATATTATGGCATTATGCATTCATGCTTGACCATGTTCATACCTATATTATCATGGGTCGTGCATTGTGCAACCGCGACGTGCGTACCATAATTTATGATAATAACATTATACCTATCACCTGTCCTGTCTATGGTGCGTACTGCGTAGTGCGTAGTGCTATGGTAGTGCGTACTCGCCACTCGCAGTGCTCGCGTCCGCCGACCACCCGCGACCCGCGTCCGTGTGCGTCGACCGCGGAAGCAGCGCTCAAAACCGGTCCGCGGCGATCGGCGTAACTAAAACCGTTACAAAAAATAACCGTCCGATACCAACACACACAGACGTAACGCATTCGAATTTCGAACGACCCAACGTACATTTGTAATTCGTATTTTGTGCGTCGCCATTTGCCGATCGTTATTCGTCGTTTATTGAGTTTCTGTTGTTTTGATTGTTTTTTGAAGCGCAACTGTCGTGTCGTTCGACATAATATTATCATTATTATTTAAACGACAACTGCACACGCCGCAATAAATATAAAACCGGTTGACTTACCACTACCACCGATGCCAAACAGTTTTATTTTGCCGCCGTCGAGTAAATAGAAAGCATGTCGTCCATCATGTTCGGGTCGCCGTCGATGAAAGACGAGTAAGTACATAATATTATAACCGACCGAATAAATGCCCGGAAATGTGCGCTTCGACGGGACGCAAATGTCGCGATGCACGATTTGTTTCACAACGCCTCTTTACCAGCAAAACATTACGGTAATTGACACGTAAAATGTCGGCATTTTTATTTTTCCTACAATTATTGTTATATTTATCGGACTGATGCGTATTAATAACTACCGTTTGGTATTTACCCAGCGGCCTGCCTGGGGCGTTTCGTTTCAAACTTTGCTCCCCAAACATATTATTATTGTCTTTCATACGATGACGTCTTATTTAATATTTAAACATATCGTAATGCGTAGGTACCTAATATTATATTCTGCGTTCTGTAGGTGAAATGATTCTCTGCATCGTTGTAAAGTTATAATGTCCTTTTATCGTAGTACCTAAACCAGTAACAGGCTATTACTTCATGTCTTTGCTCAATAGGTAGTAATTAATTCAGTACCTTTATGTATGATGAAAATACTAAGAATAGGAGATCTTACTCATAACCAATTAAATGACTACAAAAATAATTAAATATATAGGTAACTGTCATATTCTGTAGGAAGTACCTTAGCATTGTTTAGCGTTCTATCATAAATATTCAGATTTATTGAGTTTTTGGTATTCGTATTAAATTTTTATCAGTTACATAGTCACCGGTAGCATGTATAATAATAATAATCAACTCCTTCAATAATATCTGAAACCCAATAGGTATGCCGCAAACTAAGTAATTTAAAATTATATATGAGAATACTAGAGAGATTACCATATTAATATCAATCAGTCCTTTGGGATAATAAACCTATCGTTATAATATTTTAAAATTATTACAGATAATGGTTATAGACAGTGGCGTGCTGAACAGCTATTTTTTGAGGCAATTTACTCAGGGAAAATACCGGTGGGTGAGTTACTAGGTGTGCAACTCGGCACTAATTTGATCGCGTACATTTTAAATATCATATAAATGTATACAATTTGTTAAAGTATCAATTGAGTACGCAAAACCTGATAGTGGTAGGGTGGGTGGTCAAATTGTATAGTTTGCCTCAGGTCTGAAAAATGTTCTGCACGCCACTGGTATACCTACACTTTATTATCTACGATAAATAATATTATGTAGATTAGATAGGTCTAAGTACAGCGACTTTCTAAATGAAGTCCATTCGGTATGAAAAAAATAAACTATTGGCTGAGAATTGTGTATGGTAGATGACCCTCGATACTGTTAAGTGGAGTTTCAGGTATTCGACTAGGGTACAAATTGTTCAAACCGTTTAACTTTCCTCTCTCCAAGCAATGATATAACTTAACTCTTTAAAATATATCATATTTACTAGGTAATGAACAATTTTTTGAACTTATTAATTATAAATTACCTTATCTGTTGTAATATATTATATGATTGTCATAGTTTGGCAGTGTTAATTGATAATTAACCTTTACTTATAAATTGTTCATTATTTCAGCTCGAGCTTTCTACACAAAATGGATTACTCAATGGGGTGAGTTTAATAATATATCAGATAATATAAGTTAATTTTCATTATTTTTATTCTTATTTCAAGAAAATCAAATTGAAATGTATGTTATGTACTATCCTGTTTTTAAATTTAAATTATTACTAGTTTTAATTTTAAATTGATAAATAAATTACCAATAGTAATATACAACCACATTCGGCTATTTTATAATAATATTCTTCCCCAAACCTGTAATTTATTAATCAAATTGAAAGCTAAATTACGTAGGTATTTATAATAGGTTATTATATTTATTATAGGTACGTCTACTATTTAAGTTGTCTATATAATATTATAATACATTGAACATATTTTCTTTACATATATTTAAAAAAAAAATTTACTCACCTACCTGTATAGTTATTTAAATATAAACAAAGTACCTACCTACCTAATAATTTAAATAATACAATTTTAAGTAATTTAGTTTAAATATAGATACCTTTATAAACTTATCCAATAAGTAAAAACAATATGTTTATATTATATTTAATTGATAACAGTGTTAAATTAGTTATGTATGTGAATTTATATTTCTAAATAAAACAAACAATAGCAGAAATAAAATATATAATTGAAGTGTAAAAATCTAAGACTGATAGCCTAAGAAGTAACAATTTAGATTGATCAATAAACAAATCATTACGGCACCTAGGTACCTTCCTACTACTTACACAATATACTTATATTATCAAATTGTATGGTTAATCTAAGGTCATAGTATCACAACAATTGTAATTCCTTGAAGGTACCTACCTAAGTCTCAAAATAATAATAACTTATACAATCTTTAACATTTGAACTACCTAAATATTAGTTTTTTTTTTCTTCAAATTATTGAGGTAACATATTGTTTTAAAACCTCGTCATTACCTAAGTTTTAAAATTATATTTGATCTATAGGCCAGATACAGATAAAATACAACTTATACTGGATGAAATTTGTGCACATTCAAAAAAAGAAATCCTAAAAGTACAACGCAATCTAGATGTTATATATGGAACTGATTCAGATGAAAAGAAAAATGGCATCAACCAACTTCATGAACATTTGAAAGCTCATATAACTGTAAGTATTGTGACCTAACCTAACCTATAATTATCAATATAATTAGATTACATTTATTTTATTTTATTGTTTCAATGTTCAGTCATTTTTGGATGAAGTTGTTATGGAATCTGACAGAGACAAAAATAATATTATAAAAGATATTGAGGAATTGTTAGTTGAAAAGGAACTTTTAGAAAAGGTTAGTTATATAAACTGTGTTAGAAATGTTGTCAGGAAACCATTACTTACATAGACAATCTGGTGTGACCATAGTCAAGTATAGAAGACGGACGTGTTATTAATAAATTACTTACTAATCTAGGAACTACAAATGCATATTTCAATTGATGACCACAATGATGCCACTCCATTAATTGATGTTCAAATAAATATTGATAAATCTCTAAAAGAATGTAGACAAATAAAAGAACAACGCATGTCAGAACTTAATAGACTTCAAGAAGAAGTAATTTTGACTTATTACCCCTTACTTTATATTTATAATGTGTGTTTGTTTACTTTCAATAGGAAAAACAAATTTGTCAATTACTTAATGAAAAACCTAAATACTCGGGCATTAAAGATATGCCTTCTGCAACACTACTAGAAAACATCAAAAGTCATCTTATAGATTTAACAAATACTCAAGTACTGTCATTATTATATTATATTTTTAATGTCTGAACAATATTTCATTGAATGATTCACCTGATATTTAGATTAAACGTCGATCTACATTTGCGGAACAAAAATCAAAAGTTGAATCGTTACTGGCAGATCTGGGAGAAATACCAATTTTACAGTTTGATAAAATGGTGTTGGGGGATCCAAACCAGTTTCAACTGTCGAAATCAAACTTGGATGAACTTCAAGTGAGACTAACATTTTAATTGTATGATGTTTTATTAACTATTTTTATTTATTATAAACAGAAATTGATAAAACGCTTGGAAAATCAAACAGAAAATCAAAAATGTATGGCTATGGAATTAAGAACAAAATTAAATTCACTGTGGGATCGCTTACAAATTGATGTTACTTATAGAGAACATTTTGTGAGTACAAAAAAAGGATTTGGAAAATTGGTTATACAAGAGGTACCTATATAGAGTTTTTAATATTTTTATATTAACTTTCTATTACAACTTGATTTAATGTAATTATATTTTTTTTTTAGCTAAAATTAGAAGTGGAGAGATGTGAGACCTTAAAAAAAGAAAACATTAAACAATTTATCGAAAAGTTACGTAGTGAATTAAATGACTTATGGGATAGATGTCATTTTGGTGAACGCCAAAGAAAACAGTGTCCTGTGTATTATAGCACTGAGTATAATGAAGATGTAATGGATTTATTAGACATTGAAGTTGATAATGCTAAAAAATTCTATAATGATAACATGTAAGAGTATATAAAAAATAATGAGCAATTGCCTTTAATGCGAATCATAATTATTCTGCATACATATCCATTTTTTATTATTATTGTTTGTTTTTTAGTTCTATTTATCGTTTATTTGAAGAAAGAGAACATTTATGGAATAAGATGATTATGATGCAAGAACAAGCTAATGATCCAGCAAGACTTTGGCAAAATAGAGGTGGTCAATTACTTAAAGAAGAAAAAGAAAGAAAAATTATACAAAAAGTAAATTTTTTTTTATCAACACTACATCTGTACTATTTTTTTACTATTTGCAAAAAACTCTTTTAAGACTTATTTAATAAAACATTATAATATTTTATAGGAACTACCAAAAGTAGAAAGAGAACTAAAGAACCAATTGCAATCATATGAACAAAGAGAAAATAAAATATTCTACTATAGAGATGAAAGATTATTTGATTTTATTGAAAGGCAGTGGGATGAATTAAAAAGCAATAAGAAAATTTTACAACAAACAAAGGTATTGTATTATTTTTTTAGAAAAGAATATATGTGAATAATACAAGAATCATATATTTTGTTTAGTCCAAGATACAAAGTGGAACAAAGCCTCAAACGCCACTAACAGCCACTCGCAGTAAAAGAAAGATAGTCGGTACATCAAGCAACCAAGCTTCTAAGGTCCGTAAAATCGGCATGGACCATAAAGCTGTGGTAACAAAATAATGCTCAAACAATTAATTGTATATAGAAATCTTTTATTCAAATTAATTCTTTCTGAATTAGAACTTAAATTTAATTTTATATTTACCTTGATCGTATACTATCTATAACTATTAAAGACAATCATATTATTCTTTAGTATATAGTTAGACCTCGTTTATCGGACTATAATAATATAATAACGGGTGTCTATTAATGTTTGTTTTTAATTTTTGAAATAAAAAGTGCAGTGAATCAAACAATTATTTATTAATTATATTGATAATTTCAAACATGTTTTATACTGAGTCGCATAATTGTCTTAGCTATGTCAAATAAACGAGGTTCTACCTAGTGTAAGTACAATTAATTGTTATATACTACTCATTAATAATGATACTGAATTGTATTTGTTTATTCATTTTTAGGTTACCCCAAGAAGACAATTGTTTAATTTTCATAATACTAATGTAGCTACGTTAGTTCCATTAAACTCTACCAAACTAAATGAAGTAAATCTAACTACGACAAGACAGCATCCGACCTTCCATGGATCCAATGATGAAAATGGATCTGTTGAATCTTATGCAACCTTCCAGGTTTGAATTACGTGAGATAATGCGTTCCACACGTAATAATTTCTTTGTGTGTGAATATAATTTCTATCGCTTTATTTCGTATCAGCAAAAACTACAAAATTGTTTCTAAAAAAAAATTTTAATATTCTTAATGTTAGTTTTTATTGTACTTGAATTTTCTCAGAGGAATTCTCAAAACTGTTAATACAATGTTTTATGAATAATAGAATTATTTAATTCTTATTGATATACCAATAACTCATAAAGGCATAACTAACAAAAACATTGATATAACCTTAGAAAATGTGGTACTCAACTACAATAGTAGTACTACTAGTCAAATAATCTGAAATTAATATATGAATATAATTTTTTTTTTTTTTTTAATCTATCAGTATTTTACTAACTCACAACAGTTCAACAAATACGTCTGATATTTTATCATATTTTAGTTTAATAATAAAATTAAATGATTCTTGTTATTTTTTATTTAAATGTTAAATTAGTATAAAAAATATAATGTAAAGTTTACATAAAATAAATTTTTATGCATATTATGTTGTTATTATTTTTTTATGAACAATTTTATTAAAAATTGATTCATTATGCTTTTAAAATTGTCTTTATATCATGTATATTACATAATATAAATTAAAAATTGACAATTATCAGCCATTTGTCTCTAATTGCTTGTTATTCTAAAAATATGTTGTATCCCATAGTTATCTATAGCAAGATTGCTTTCTATGCTTAATAAATAATAATCTTAACTAATTACTAATTATTTTAAATATTTTAGGAACATCTTGAATCCAAAAAACATAGGTTGTTTACAAGTCCTACTACTAAAAGTGTATTGAGGGAACCAAATGCAACATTTACCACACCGAGGAAACCATTAATGAAGACCCCTGTTAAAGGATCTCAAATTCCAATACCAACCACACCTAAAACGCCATTACGTACAACACCAAGAATGACGCCCAATACACGCACAGTTACCAAACTAACGCGAACTATAAACAACAAACTTCCAATCATTTTTTAACCATGTTTTAAAACTTTTTAATCAATTAACTGTTTAATTTTTTTTCAATTTATCTTCTTGTATGTATAGTTTGTTACTTAAATTTATATTGTGTCAGTATTATATGTAAGAAATTTTTAGTTAAAAATTTGTGAATTTAAACAATATTTTTTATTACAATTTAATATAATATGGTATTTCAATAAATTACTCAATTTGTTTGTTGAATTAATATTTGTATTAAAAAATAAAATGTATAATCAAAAAGCCATTTCATATAATTTCTAAATCTTTGATTGTTTGAATAGACATTAATTTTATTCACTGCACAATTGTATATATTAACTAATGTGCAAAATATATTATATTGTTTTTATATTGAAAAACATAATATACACAAACTATTGTATTTTAATTTTAGTTATAATTTGTTTTTTATCTTCAAATATTTACATTTAGCGTAATACATATTATACTATTGTTTATGTTAAAATTATAACAAACCAGAGTATTGGTAAATGTTAACACATGAAATTTAATTATTAAATATAAACACGTTTACAAGATAAATAACATTATTTTAAGTAATAATATAATATTTGTAGCAAAATATAAAAAAAAAAACATGGTGATCCTTATGTTAAAAAGTTGTTTTATTTATATGCAATATATTAACTCGAAAGCTTTATTTTTAAAATATTATAAAAATCACAAAATAAGTGAAGATTTTTATGAAAGCTATTTGTTGTATTTTTCAATACGACAGTTCTGATACTTGACTAAAAATAAAAAAATACAAATATCAAAAATTATTAAGCGTTATGCTTGTATTTGATTAATATGCTGCTAAATCATATGACTGGCCAATTTGGTCAGCAATAACTCGATACTCTTGCTTGGCAGTGTCAAGTTTTTCTAAAATAAATAAATGAACTGTTAGTTGCATGCATGTTAATGATAGCTGTTATCACAGGCATTAAAAAAATCAGTTATTCACATCAGCTTTTGTTAGTATTTGTAAAACACTGATGTCTAGACATGTTGATTCACCAAGCATACTATCCCCCCCCCCCCTTGTATTATAGTGTTTAAAGTCTGAAATATTTCACAAAAACGTGTAACATTGAATTTTTTTAATTTCATGAAATTTTCAAACACTAGTTCTAATAGGTAAGGACCGGCTTATTGGCTCCTTAGTTTATGTATTTATCTAATACTTAAGATTCATATATGGGCTTAAAATGGGACTATCTCTTTGAGACCTTAATCACCCACTATACATAGGCCTCTTCAAAAATATTTCGCAAATAGCCCCGATATCCATCAAGCCGGTCCAACTTGGAAATATCTTATTTCATACCTACTGGTTCTTAAATAGCTTTACTATTTTTTATTATAAATGTATGCATTATTTAAAGTAGTTTTATACTTGGGGAGGTGGACGACCCGCGAAGGCAAAGTGCCCCCCCCCCCCCCCAGTCACGCCCCGAATCACGAACACACACAAAAGGTATATTGTTACACGTTTGGACCAAATTTCACCAATAAACAAATGTGTTACTTCAATTTTATTTGGGCTTATAATATTTTTTATGAATATTTTAGCTAGCTTCGGACTGGCAAATTTCGAATTGGACCGTTACAATACGAAAATATATCAGCCAGCTGCCAGCAGGCAGTAAAATTATTTATTTCAAACCATCTGATTTAATCAGCAGTCAACAAAAAATGTGTATTGTTATTATCGGGTGAACAAGATCAAAAGCTGTAAGAAAACACGTTTATAAAATAAAAAACAAATTGTACACACATATACTTATTAGGTACCTACCCATCTAGGTTTGTACCCGCTCAGCTACTATGAATTATCATAAATAATTACATAAAAATAAAAAATTATATATATTTTTGGAAGGTAATGATAATGATCACCTCAGCTTACAGCCATCATTCGTGGGGTATCCTCTGCCCTCTGGCTAATGTCAAATAAAAAAAAAATTGTACACCATATTTGTCATGTGGGGGTACCTATTAGTACCTTATCTAAATTTAAACAATCTGAGCTCGTGAAAGCTATTGTTAATAAAATTAATGTTTTCTACCTTAAAAAATAACTTTATAATAATTTAGATTAGGGTACAATTGCATCCCTTACGTCTCATCTCTATAGTTGTGCCTGCCGATTCACAACCTTTTATATTTTCTGCCGAAGGTACATAAATAATTTCAGTTATAGTATTAGTATTGTAGTATTTAGGAATGAATACTAATGATTTTTTACCGTGGGGGAGGGCCCCTTCTTAAGCTAATGCCCCTACCAAAAAAAAAAACAACCCACAATGTACATGTCCAGTGTCCACTAATTTATTATGAATATAGGCACTTGTGAAATATTTAAAATGTATTAAAAAATCTATAAATTGATAATCAAATATCTAACCTTAACAGAATGATTCACCGATCATAATATCTATACCAAAACACGGGAAAAGGACTTTTATCATTTAATTATGTCTTCATTAAAAATGTAATTTTTAAGGTATAGCTTCGCTACCTTCGCTTAAAATTTAAAGTCGAAAGACCTTGAGACCATATAATATACCCAAATAATGGGTTTTTTTATGACTATGATTTAATTACCTATTAGGTACCTACCTACCTATTCGGCAATGACCTGCGTGCAGTGTATCTACCCTCAATTTCACAAATAATTATAGAAAACGTTGAGGCGTCCAATTCGAAATTTGTACAAGTTTCTCGTACAACGATAAGTTTTTAAACTACCTTTTAAACTTTGTGTTCTTACATGGCTACGAACTAATTACTAATATATCTAGTACCTATCTACCTTACGCATGGATAGCTACTAGCTGTGTAACCCCCCCAACTTTGCCCGGTCAAAAGTGAACAATTAATAGAAAAAAATACGTCGTAATGTGGGAGGTTTTTGGTTTTAGTGGACCTATTATAGTTCGGATATTATAGCTTAAGTTATATTTTTTAACGTGGTTCAAACTTTAGGTACTCTCTAAGCTTTTCTAATATCTCCGAAAACAATATCTGAATAGTTTTCGTAAAAATCGGTCGAGTAGACGAGTAGTTTTGAGTCTACCTATATATTATAATTCTCAAGTCTAGACGTACATGTCCCCAGCCCCACCCAATAAAAATTTTAACATTTTTTTCAACTCAACATTTAGCAGTCAATTAGCAACAATTTGCAAGACTATTTTCACAATTTGCAAGCCTTTAGTTGAATCATAAAATAAAAAAAACTAAGGGTGGGGCTGGGGACATGTGTCTCCCGCCCCACCCATATCATCGAAAACACATTTTTTAATTTTTCTTGAACCATCATTTAGCAGCCAATTAGCAACGATTTGCAAGGTAGTTGTTGAAATTTGCAAACCAATATTTCGTCTGTTATACGCATTTCCGAAATTTGCACATGTCGCCAGCCCCACCCCGTACCGATATACCCCATACTAATTGACTGCTAAATGTTGAGTTGAAAAAAATGTTAAAATTTTTATTGGGTGGGGCTGGGGACATGTACGTCAAGTCTAGGCAAAAAACATAATATAGAAGAAGAATTTTAATAATAAACACTGTCATATTTGTTTAAATATATACATTGTTTATTCAAGGCTATAATCGCGACGATTTGATGCTGATGCACGCCCTAGTAATACCAATAAAATTGCAACCAATTTATAAACAACAAAATATTTTTAATTTACATCGTGAATCTCAAAATTCTTATGTGAGCACTGAGTGAAGCTCTAAAATACAAATTTTGGAAAGTCCTTAGTGCACCCCTCTACATTGTGGTACAAAATTACAATGACAATTTAAAGTCTCTAACTACCTACCTAGTATAACTACTATCATAGTTTATAGGCTCCATGTGACTTCGTTGATCAGTCAGTTAAGACACTTTCGATTATAATATAATATATATATTTTGGATAATAGTCCTTAGTAATGGCTTTATATAAAATACAAATTTAAATGTAATAGATATTAAGTACTTTTTTACTATGAAAATTTTTACAAATCATAACATTGTAATTAATTTATAATAATTATTATCAGTGGCGTAGCCAGGGGAGAGGGGGCTACGCTAATTTTTGATGTTATGCCCATACTCCACAGACAAGTATATAATATTGTATACACCTACCTAATATTATATGAGTAGGTACATCGACAGAATATATGAAAATTGTATTATTATTATTATTTATTATTTTCATAGTCTGTGGTAACAATGTCTATAATAATATGAAATATGAATGTAGCCATTAAGTATGATATGTATACCTAATAACTAATTACCTAATATAACATATAGCAATATAAATTGTATTTATTATATTTATTAATATTTTTTATTGCCCCCCCCCCCCACCCCTTAGAAATCTTGGCTACTCCACTGTTGATCATCATTTTCAAATCATTATAGTCTCGTGCATATCATTATATTATAAAAACCTATAACGTTGGATTATTATCCTTATATAGGTACAATAGGTAGGTACACATATTAATTACCATTTTAAATTTCGATTTATATACCCGTCCATGGCTATTTTTAATATAATTAGGATTTCAAATTTTTATTTACCTATTTAATTACTCAAATACTCAATGTCACGTTTATATATTATAATTTTAAATGTGATGATTTTATAAGTTCCTTCTATAAACATAACCTACGGGCTACGACTTATATAATATAATAATATCGACTATCGAGTAGATAATGTATACAGATATATATCTAGGTATATCAGATATCATTATATTAAGCATACATAGGTCGTACCACCACTCCATCTAAGACCTAAGTAGGTATCTGAACTTATTAAACTATTAATGGTTTTGTCGTCATAAATATAAACAATATAGGTACGATATACCTAAATTATCTTCTGCGACGTTTGTTTGTAATTTGTATTGCGTATAGTTAGGTTTATAGGTACCTATCTATATTTTTTTTAAAACCTGCATATATTATACAGAGGTACCTGGGTTAATATATTATATTATAATATATACATTTTTGAAAATGTATCGACGGTTTAAATCATCATTTGAAACAATCGAACGAATATAGACCTAGGTTTTTGGTAGGTATAGGTACCCTATTAAATTTTTTTTTCAAATATCCATCATTTAATCAAATTTTATTTTTGATTATTTACAATATAAACTATATAGATAAAAGTTGATTTCGCCAAGTCCGTGTACGGCTATAATACCGGTGGTCAGCTGTGAAAGTGAATTGCCCAACATTATAATATAGCTTATAACAGTTGCCATACTCAGATCCGTCAGCACTGATAGGCAGTGACAGTATCATTATGTATAATAGGTACCTACTCATAACTTGCTATTATACATAGACACCAATCGTGTCCATATAAGTAGGTAGAATATATCGTATGGTAAGAACCTATATAAGGATATATTACATGAGCTGGCGTTAAGCATTGGTGTCCATTTTAAAGTGATCGCAGCCTATCCACGAAACCACGTGATATATATAGTTACTTGTTAGGTATGTCTATATCATAAACCTATAAACTAATGGACTATGGACAGCGCTTCCCACAACGGCCACAACCGCCTATTGCACTTGGTCAATCCAAACGACATAACTGAGAGTAAAAATACAACAAATGAGCATAATATGAGAGGGAAGTAATATGTTTTGGCGCACTGTAACGGCCCCAAAACCTCACTTTTCTCACTCAACTAACTCGTCAGGGGATTTCCTCTCTCCATTGGTTTACATGTATATAATATCTATTCGTCTACACTCTACAACACAACTGCCCGTATAGATTGAATTAGGATTAAGTGCATATATTTTATTTATACCTTCGTACTTTATTTTCTACTATAGTCGTGGCTTGTGCGAGTGCCGATTATAAGCATAGGTATTCCTTCCCAATTTTCAAGAACGATTATGGCTCAAGTCGAAATTTTTTTATTTTAGGTCTCCCTCGCTTCCGATGCCCATTAATCAGTAACTATAATATAAGACTATAGTCAATAATAAACACTATTCAGGTGTATAGGGTCGCGTGAAATTTAATTTATTCTGTTGTACGATTTTTAATCTAAACTGTGACTATACCGTCGTCATAGCGAGTTATACACTCGGCGAAAAAATCCTAACACGAACTGCTAAACATTATAGTTACCTATATAAATGTGCATCAGAAAATATGTAAAACTGCAGCAGTGTGTCCGTTTCCATAGTTACCGGAATAATTTATGGCACAAGCCACACAAAATGGGTTAATTTTCTACCCTATAGGCACTTACATATCATTTCTACAGGTATTTGTATACGCAGTCATATTATAGTTGAAGAGTTGGGTATGGGGTGTACCTACATGGCTATATAGACTATATGGTTATTAGTTTGTTTATTTTTAAAGAGTGACCGAAGGTCATAGTCGTTATACCGACTCAACGTAAAACAATAAAAAATGTGCCCAGTAAAATAGTCTATTTTAATTTTTTACGTGTACCACGGGTACCTGTGATTATAAAAAAAATAGCATAAACATCACATAGGTACCTATACTCATATTATGAACGCGTTAATAAAATGTAATGACTATTATATAATCAATAATAATTGGTAGGAAACTTTTTCAGAAAATATTTTATTATTGTTTTTGCTTGTATATACCTACCGAATTCATATTTTATAAATTGGAGAGTTGACCAGAAATTACAATTACTATAAAACCCATCATTGATGTAGGTATCATACGCCTATATAGTCATCTTCTTAGTTCTTGCCGCTTAACGTACCTATTTGCTTCAATTTTTGTAGCGGTTTTATGCGAGTACGACGACACACGATTTCGTGATCGGAAGTTATTAATGGATTTTTTTTCCGCCCGTGTAGGAGGTGTGTATCGGTTATATTATATATTATAATATGCATAGTTTTGATGTTTACGTCTTAATATGTCCACGCATATTTGCGGTAAAACTCCAATTTTTTTTTTTTATAATATCAAACAATTTTCTCAGATAAAAATATAATGGACTACGCGTGCAGGTCGATGTACCTACCTATACCTGTAATTGACTATAATATAATAGAAGGTGGTACCTACGTGCTTTCATACCGAAATTCTAGTCCACGACAAAATTGAAGAGGCGGATATGCCTCTAATGTAAAAAAAAAATGTATACCTAGGTACTTATAATAGTATAATTTATTAGCTAAATAGTATAGGTTTATATAGATTAATATGAATAGTAGGTATTGTGCAGGGTAGGTAAACGTCTAAATAGCAGAAATCTCAACTAACGTGCCAATTATATATTACCCATATTGCACAGAGCCGGCCTTAAGATGAAGCGAGGCCTGAGGCAAATTTGTTTTAGGCTACGCCTCAGATAAAATATACTTTTTTTTTTTAACGCGAGGCCCAAAATGTTTGACAAACGCCTCTGTTGTTGCTAATGATCATTTTCAGTTTCTCGATCGCGTGCAATCTCGTTAATTGAAACGTATTCGAATTTATACCACCAACGCAAGTAAGTCGTACCGGGATGGGACACATCCATAAAAAATATCTGTTTTTCCACTCTGTCACATCACCACTATCATCTCGAGTGTCGAGACATATCGATGTAGGTCGAGCTCAAGACTATACCGTCTAAAGACTATTCGACCCTATACCTGTCGATCGCAGTTCGTATATTCTTCGACAAGAACATTAGAATGCGAACCAAACGATTTCACGCCTGCAACTCAGTTTCTCGACGCGTCGTATTCACCAATAATAATAATAATGATACTGATGACGACGTCGACGAGGATCGTGTGTGGCCACGGCGAACACCATAATAATAATATTATTAAATTGTAGGTATATTTATCGGAAAGGATTGCGAGGACGAGGATGTAGGCAGATGATACGAGGCATGCACGACGGCGGTGATATGCGTATACAAAATCAAACGCAAAACAATAATAATAAGTGTGCAGTGAAATAAAATTTAAATCAAAAACGCATTCGACTGTGTGTAGGTACGGGTGTCTGTATAATTATTATGTATATCATATTATAATATATAATCTCTGGGAGTTCGAAACAAGAAAACCCGTCATCAGTTGCTCGCGGTAACAAACAGTATTAGCATTAATTAACATTTATAATATTTACATGGACAAAAAAAAATAAAAACTTGATGCAATTCTCTGATACCTATAAAAAAGTCATTAATAATTCGATAAAAATGGGCTGAATACAAATCAACATGCTGATGATAAAATATTGCAAAACACAACAAATAATAAATATAATTTAAGTCATCGATATCTTATCAATATCATGGCCACCGTTATACTGAACGCGTTAGTCAACAAGTTCAGAGAACGTTTGGTCAAGATCGTCACAAATGTATTTGTATTTCTCTTTCTCATGGACCAACTCGTCTGCAAAATAAAACAAAAACGGAAATGTTCAAAGCAATCATTTTTTTTTTTCCAAAATCGCTTTAATATATTTTTTTCTTTTACATTGTTTTATTGGTAAAACATATAGCACTTGGGATGACAATAAATATATGTAAAAAAAAATTTTAATAATAATAAATAATAATTCGTAAAATAAGTTATCAGTGATTACGATCTAAGTGTTAATGAAATAAATCGTCTGTACAATACAAATAAGACGTAGGTAATATATATATTATTTATATACCGAGATGATTATATATCAGAATTTGTGTTTTTTTCAATTATATTTTTATCGTAGGTTATTTGACTAACAACGAAAACAATACAAAGCTCTATATAAATCACAAAAATACATTTTTTTTTTTAATAGACATATACAGTTAGACAAAAGTTAGGTTATGGTTTTTTTTTTAAATGTTATATAAATAAAAACTAAGCGTATATATAAATAATAATAACGTTTGGATAAAAATTAATTATATTCAACAGACGTGTTTTCCGAAGAACAAAAAAACATTTTAGGTACACGCGACGCCACGGCCGGTACAAAGTGTCAAAAGACATTATACGATTTCTCTCAGGTGGAGAAAAAAGGTATCATAGATATAATAGTTACAATATTTTTTTTTAATTATTCACTTCGGGGTAGTCAAAGGTCACACCTACGGCGTTCCGTACAATTTTCTACAAGCGTAAAAACAAAGCCGAAATAATATCGTAAAATCAGTAAGCTATGAAATACAATACATTGCAAAACAAAAAAAAAATAAAATAAATAAATAAAAATAAAATTTAGGTAATTTACTAAAATACACTAAAGTTACAAGTTTTGTGTCGAAAAGTTTAACGCGTGGACACGGTGTTAGTAGCACTGTATTATTAAAATGATATTTTATTGTTTCGTTCTGTGTTTTGTATATTAAGGGAATGTAGTGTGTGGTAATCGGTAGAGCTGCAGGAGTGTGGTCGGAGACAAAGACGACGGAAATGGATAAAATTTAGTGGAATCGTGTGTGTCGGGAGAGGAGGTCTGTGTGTGTTGTGTGTTTGTGTGTATGTGTATGTGTATTTTTTGTGTTTAGATGCCATACAAGTCGACAAACGCAAGGTCCAAGCTGTCGCCAATGTCTCTGAATCTCTCCTTTTCGGCGACCAACTCATCTGAAAAGCAAATCGGTTACCACCGGGTCAGTAAAAACGTTCGGACGCGACTCGGGTTTGTGAAAAGACATTTTTGGACAGGACAGTGTCTCGGCGGAAGTGTAGATGTATATATATATATATAAATATATATATATACGTAGAGCCCAATCACATAACTGTACATATATAGAAAATAAGAGGACGACAGAGCCGAATAGAATGATAGTCGATTGGTTTCGCAAATATAGAGGATGTTAGCAGGTTTTTAATATTATAATAACACAACTACCACATAAGAATGAAAAAATTAATAATATACATATAATAATTCATTAATAATATTATTATAGTGTTAATGGTTTCTAAGGGCAAGAATCACGGGGTAGAAATTCGATCGTGTTAATCCGTCCGTTAAACTAACACGCTTATTAGACGTTCATTAGTCATATATAGATTTGTGTTTAGTATGGAAATTATAACGTAGAAATATTAGTAGGTATACGTGTTAACAACGACAGTATCTAAGAAGTCACTATTAAAACAAAAATCTAATTTTACCCAAAACCAAATTCAAAATATGTATAAACATATTTTAATAATTATTACTTCAGTGTTGGTCGATAATGCGAAGTCTACATTAAAGTAATTACCTATACATTAACTATGGTCAATGATTATATCTATTAATTATTTGAAATGTCGAAAAACGAACAAAAGAATCGAAATTTTTTTGTATTATTTTAAACTGTATATTTATATAGATACATTTCTTATAGATAGGTAGGCGTTACGCACGATGTGTACATATTATGATTCATTTTATTCATCGTAAAATGTCCATTACGTGCAGTCCTACACTCGTCGTACCTACCTATATCATACACTGTAATTGAGACTGTATACCAGTCAGTTAACGTCAAGGTGTATTGTTATAGATTATAGAGAATAATATGTTCGGAATTGAATACGGTTCCTATTGTTTTAAGGTTTCACGATGTGCGGTAATATCGTACTCGAATTATTATAAGAAGTACGGACATTATATTAGTGCATTTATCGCCTTCGAATATTCAATAACGGTCGCACACGAAGAAAATGTTTATTGCGATTTGAAATGAACCTACCCCCCCCCCCCCCCCCCCCCGTGCTACCTATGCCATAAAATTGATTTTTAAATCCTCAGCGAAAGACCAACCTATTTTATTCGAGCGTAGTATTCGTCAACACGGTGCATAAATATTCGAATATTATGAGCGTTAGTACTTAGTATATAATAATATAGTCGTTCATATAAGGTTAGTAAGTAGTATAGACGTATAGTGATGGGTTAGAAGAAGAAGAAGAAGAAGAAGAAAGAAAATAATTAAATTATAATATAAAATATAAAATATAAGTGAATTTAATTATTATTAAAATGTGTATAGTCAAACCTGTGCAATAACGAAGTTAGTATGGAGTGCGGAAATGTTAAACAAAACATAAATATAACGAGTGTAAAAGTATAAAAAAAATTGTTTAAAAAATTAAATAATAATATTAGATAATTTTTAATAAGGAGTAGGAAATTTGCTAAGAAGGAACGGGGAAGGAAAACGCGGGATGGTATGTTATTTTACATGTTTTGAATGTCGTGCAGGGTGGCCTCCATTTCCTCTTGCAGATGTTTGTTCTTTTCCTTTTCGCCAGTTAAGTCGTCTGTGTTGCGTCAGGTCCACAGCAAAACACACACGCGCGTCACACATGAAAACAAAACATTTAGCTAACATGCACAAACAAGTGAAAATAAAAAAATAAAAACCAAAACAATATCTAAATACAAGTCACTAGACTACTGAAGATAATGTTTAATAAAAAACAAATAATAAAACTCTACGTGCCGAAAAAACAGACAAGTATAATATTATATTATTATGATGTTAAATACAGAATCAAGGATGATGAATTCGGTGGCGCCGAAGTGTACATTTAAATCGCCTGCAGGACATTGACGAACGTTACCCCTCACCCCACCCCCACTCTATATAAGAAATAAGAAAATCAAATCTTAGGTAAAATGTAAGTACACCACACAAGTACGTGCAAATACGTACACGTTTATACGTCAACAGTATACACTATACATATTATAGTGTCGCTGTATATAACATTTACACCACCACTTGAGATATTATACGTCTGTTCGGCGCCACCGAGGATGATGATGATGTGTGTCTGTCTGCGAGTTCGTTGGGTACATCGCAACGATACTCTATTTAGGATTATTATTATAAACATTCGCAGACCATCATCGTATTATTACTGTAATAATTATATGATATGGACACAAAAGTGTATCGATTAATCGGCATTATTAGATTAGAAACACTTGGCCTCCGGACAACACACGAGCGCGATATTAGAAAACAATCTCAAACACGATAAAAACACATTTTATTTATTTATATTTTTGTAGGTATAGTTCTCGATTGTTTACCATGCGCCTCCCCGTTGTGACATTGAAACTTCAACGGTCTTAGATCATGCTGCAGATATTTTGTGGACTATACAGTCTAACTAGTCAAGACTAGACGTTTTGTACAGTATGATGCATAGTGCACATAAAATTGGCTGGGACCGAGGAATCTCATTAACGTGTACAGAGAATCCCCACCACTTTTTTTTTATCGCGAAATTCAGAAGACCCTGTATGTTATATTGTCATGCATAAGACATGGATAAGATCCGCGAAAAAATATTAATACTCCCGCGTAAAACACAGTACCTATACGCCACGCGGGATATTAAGTACTATAATATTATATTACGCGACACACTATGCGTTTAGATATTGCTGATCTTCTTTGTATAAATATTATTATAATAAACTATCGATCCCAAGACTGTAAATCGATATAATAGTATTTTTGAAAATATATAACAATGTACGAGGGGAACGTAAAACTCACCTTCGAGCCTGTCGACTTCCTTCTGCAATTTCTGCACTGATCTCTCGGCGAATTCAGCGCGTGCCTCAGCCTATAAGTGGAAAAAAAATCGAGTGTCGATTAATGTCTGTTCAATATTTACAGTTTTGTATTGTTTTTGTTTTTAACGAATAAACACAACAAGTATAATATTATAAGTGTATACAGAGTGTATTATCCCGAGGATATGACGGTTTTACAATTATATACAAATTACGTTAAAAATATCAAAATCTCGTGATATGGATACACTCCGTACACAGTACACATAGAAGAAAAACCATGCGGTACAATAAATTAGAAATTAAATTAATTAATTTAAATAAGACGATCTTATATTATGACAGTGATATTGTTAACGAAACACGGTGTTATGAACTGCAAACGAAAACTTCAGATTTAAAATTATTATTAATATTATAGTATGTATATGGCGATTGATGGCGGCGTGTGTGGAAAATCGTGCGAAAACTGTGAACTCATCGTTGAAAGCATCGATATGTGCGTTATTAACAAATAATTATTATACTTAATACGAGTCCATCGTATACAACGAATACATAGACACATCGTACACGTGAAATCAGGACGAAAACTTCAGAATAACGATCAAACTTTTTTTTTATGTTACCGTAATCACATAATATACACGAACAGTCGTGATAAAGAAAAAACCAGTTGTTCTGTGTCGTACTCAGCGGAGCTTCAATATTAAGTCAAAAATTGAGTTACGGCAATCTGCGATCGACGAGTAGAGAAAGACACACATAGATAATTATTAAATGATAAATATACGAGAAAAATGTAGACTGAATATTATAAATTATATAATAATTATGAAATGTATTAAATATGTATTGAGCTTATACCTCTTTGAGCTGTGCTCCGAGACCTTTCACTTGTTCCTCAAACGTTTCTTCCCTTTGTGTGGCCTATATTTATTTTAAGTATATAAACGTGTGCCGTGTTTGTGAGTTAAGCGTGTACAAACCAATTTGCAAAAAAAAAAAAAACAAAAAGTTAGACAAACGTATTATAACACACGTTAAGATAATATATTATTAAATTTGGTTTTGTTTGTCAGTGATTTTATATGTATAGTGGGGGTGTATTTAGTAAGTTTCGTGGGAAAGGTGTCATATCAAAATCACAAATTGTATTATTAGTTATTATATAAAAACGGTACAAGTGGTGTAAGTAACGTTATAAGCCTTAGTGGTATTTTTTTTTTAATTTTCTTAAGCAGGCTAAAATGCAAACAAACGCAGCCTGTGAATTGTTTTTTTTTTTATATAAAATACCTCCTTCAAACGGTTGGTCAAAGTCTTAATTTGGTTCTTATATTCTTCTTCGCGTTGATTTGCCTGTCCAAAACCATTAGTTAGAAATTTAGAAATTTTTTATACAATAGGATATCTTTAAATACTATATAAGAATTTATGGATTTCTGAAATGTCTTGTCAGTTTATTAACTGTTTAACACATCTACTTATAATATTCTATCTGAATCTTTATTAGAAATATCCAAACTCAAATTAACTAAACTATTTTTCATCTTATAAGTCAGTTATTTTTATAAAATTGAATTGCCTGGGATGATTGAATGAAAAATATTTCCCCATTTCGTAGGTAGTCTGGCTAAATAGTTATTTTTTTCTAATCTTTGGTCAACAATTAATATTGATTTATAAAATAGTCTGAATCAATGTTGTAAACCTTTGGTCAACAACAGATATTGATTTATAAAATATTCTGAATCAAATTGTAAGGTTTTAAAAATAATAAATGTCAATTATTGGTTTATCTATAACATATTATGTTTATAAATATTATAAGAAAACTAATAAATATTGTCTTGTAAACGTCTTATTGGTCGTAAAAAATGAATGTAATTAATTTAACTGAATTGTATACGTGTACCTTTTCTTCCGAAACCTCGAGGGATTTCAAGTTGTTGCCAACAACACGTAATTCTTCTTCCAATTCAACGATCTTTCTATAGGATAAAAATTAACACAGAATTATTACAACAGGTAATAAACAAAATAATTATGTTCACTACTAAGTTATTTTTTTTTTAAAATATCAACTCAAACTTAAGGGTTTCTATAATGTGATCGAAGGTTTAAAGAAAATTTATTTGTTTACTATAAATACCCTTAAAAGTTACATGAGTAAATATTAAAACAGAAAAAATTGGTAATTTTTGATTGCGATGAAAAGCCACTCGGACGCAACACACTACTTTCAAATAAAGCAAAAATACAACAGAATATGTTCACGTAAAAGGTGTACCATCGTTGTTGTTCAGCACTTACCAAAAAGTAGTCATCTAACTATGGTCTAAATAAGGGTGGAAGTATTTTTAAATTTATTTTCGAAGTGCGCGTTCTCACTTTTCGACTTTAAAACGACTAATATACTTACGCATCGCTGTGTTCAGCTCTTTCTTCAGCTCTTTCCAAATCTTGTTCCATCATGACCAATTTACGGCCGACCTAATTGTAATTGAAAATAAAAAAAATATAACAAACTAATTTCATGCAATAAAACTAAAAATAATAAAATATCTTGGACAAATTGGAAAAAGGACAAAGATGAAGATAATGTATAATATTATGATATTATATAATATGGATAGATGAAAAAAACACAAAACACAAAAACAAAAAAATCAAAACCAAAAACGAAAACTAAAAAAAAAATTCAAACAGCCGCCGAATGGAAACTATAAGCTTCAGTATTTTTTTTTATGAAAATTACTATGATTGTGAACAAAGCCCAAAAAAACTTAATGACACTAATTATGCGCGCAACAATTATTATTTAAGCGTAGTATAATATTATATGATATAATAATACACTACAGTATATATTCTGCTAAAGCAATGAAAAATCGCAATCATAAAAATTATCCAACGATTTCCTTTAAGTGTTTTTCATATGTGTAAATCTAATGATTTATTAATCGTCCTTACGATTCGCCTGATTCGGCACGTTCTTCGGCTCTTTCCAAGTCGGCTTCAACCATGGCCAGCTTACGCGCTACCTAATCGCAATAATTTCCCAAAAAAGATAATTAAACAAAAATATCTTAAATATTTTTTTATACAAATATTAAGAAATAGGTAAATTAATGAACACACACACGCCCACACATTATCATATAATATACATGTATTTATGTATAGAGTAGTGTAGCGAGGATATCTGCAGTGTAGGTCGGGGTGAATAAAAATTACTTTATGAAAATCAGACTTTTGTGGTCTCCGTTAGTTTTTTTTTCCTGTGGTGAAAATAAAATACCACCATTCCCTTGCCCACTTTTTAAAACAAACACATTTAGCTGCAGTATAGGTACCTAATAGGATTACTATAGTTAGTAATTATTGATGGGCGCCATATTATAATAATATAAACGAGATACTACCATTGTGACACTTCAGGTACATATAAATATATGTAATAACTAATAATCATATTATATTTTTCGACCAATAGAGACCGTCAAATAAAACAGCCATAAGGCATTATAGGGAAACTCAAGATAGTTGACTTGCAAGGCTGATGGTTTAAAATAAAAAATAACGGATCATTGTTATTTGTTGTGGAATGTGGGGCGAGTGGAGTTTCATTCAGTGCTGGTCCCTTAGCTACACCACATTAAACATAATATACATATTATATTATATTAACTTGTAACACTCTATACAGCATGTAAACTATATTAATATTACTGATTAGGAATGTATAGGTATGTACAGTCAATATTATATGCAAAGGAACACCAAAGACAGTGAAATTGTTAGTTTTCGACGAGTTAAACAGAGAACAAACCACAAACAGCCTAACGAGTTATCCTATATTATTTTAATATACTTAATTATGCAAACTGTAGGTATGGCTTCTATAACAAAATTACTATTGAATCCAAGTAAACCGACTTTATAATATATACGACGATAACGTTTTACAATATAAAGATTAACATTTAACTTAAAATTACATTACACATTAAAAAAATAAATATTGAGTGATATACTAGCGACGTATTTTATAAACAGACGTATACAAAAAAAATTAATTTTAATTGCGTATCTAGTAAAAAAAATGTTTACATAAAATCAACCAGCACGATAAATACATAATATATTAGCGGATACATTGCATAATAATTATTATAAGTAATAACACGTCAAAATATTATACTCATATTATTATTTTATGACGAATACCGATTCAGCCAAGACACTCAGTAGTTGTTATTTTTATTATATTTGTAAACAAATACAAAACAGTAACAATACCAGTTATTTGAAATCGGTTGTACATTACCATTACGGATGCACAATGCCTTATTATAAAAAAAAACGTGTCTTAGCTGAACGAGTTTACAACCAATAACTACATACGTAAACTTTCGCGACGATTACAAACTGTGTCCGTTCACGAGATAACATTCGAAACTTCGAAAGAACTCCACATGTAACGATAATAATATTTCATAATAAACAATTAAACGAAATTCGTCAATCGTCTAGACAAAAATTCGAATGATTATACATTCTTAAAACTCGGAAAAATTAGATTAGCTCATGATACTTCCTCAAAATTGCACTCATTCTGTGTGCTAGGGAACATCTTGTAAATTCAAAACGTTTTGCTAACATTATAAATTGTCTAGAAACTGTTATCATTTTTTATTGGTAAACCAATTGTATACAGAGTGATTATTTAAAACGTAACACGTTAACATTCGTCGTCCCGTATATTATGTTCGTCAAGTTTTTACAGTTTATTTAATAGTGGCGACGACTGCCAAAGCTGTCAATCTTTAATTATTTTATTACAAAATAAAAAGAGAAAAAAAACGTTCGATATTTTTTTGAACATTTGGCGTAGGTTTAATATTAAAGTTGTTTTTTTCACATAATAGTATTTCCAAGAATATTTAGACAGTAAAAAACACTAGTGGCAGAGGAAACTCGACGAAATTGTTCAAAAATACTCCGCTTATCAAATCGTTGTAAAGCTCAAAAGATATAAATAGAAAGCTATTATTTCAATATTCGTTATATTTTATAGATGAACATTTCATAAAAATATTCCGCTTGAAAGGCTGCCACACAACATTTGTTTTCTCTAGCAACAAAAGTATTGCAGTATTACGTACTTCCACGATTAGGACTCTCAAGTTCAGTTTAAGGAAAAGGGACCACCTATAGTACGTTTTATAGATAAGGTTATTTCCTATATATTGGTATAGGTCCAATAGTTTTTTAAATTTTTATAATGATAAACATGTTTTAATTTAACTTGTTTTTAACCATTAAAAACTTCTTAAAATTGAAAAAAAAATCTATCCGGCCAATGCACAGGAATTATACTTATCTAGACTATAAGAACATCGTAAATAATAAAAGGTTTAATAGATCTATTTGCCTTTAAGAGGACGCTACACGGCCATTCGTTGTCTCCGTCTTGCAAATGTGTAACATGGCAAATTTACGTCCAGAAAATCACGTTCAGGCGTTCAGCTACGTTAGTTTAAACATTAGAGTGAATCGACCTATTATGAAACTTGATGTTAAGAACATTATCTGTGTTGAATGTGGGTTTTTTTACAATAGTTAAATTTTTTAGCAAGTTATGCGTATATAATGTAGTGTAAATTAAAAATGCTCATTATTCACTTAAAAACTGAGTTATCGTAAAAAACCCACATTCAAACAAAGATAATGTTCTTACCACCAAGTTTCGTAATAGACCGATTTACTCTAATTTTTAAACTAACTGAGTTAAACGTGATCTGCTGAGCGTAAATTTGCATTCTTACGCACTTGTAAGACGGAGATAACAAATATCTGCGTAGCGTCCTGTTAAATGAACGTCGTGGAAGTACGGAATACCAAACCCAAAAACACAAATTTCGAGTGAGGGACGTCGAGCGTATACTATATTATAGAATCACTCTGTATAATAAAATATTGTAACGACCACGTTGACAAAAATGTGGACAGCCTCGACGACAGGAATTTCGACTGGTCGGCGAAACAATAATGTTTTATTATCATCATTACCTACATTTTAAACGTATTCTTTGTATTCTCCTTCTTATAATATTATTCATAGAGCGAACATAACACACGACGTCAACGTACGAAATATCCAAATGGTCTACTTTTTGTGTTTAAACAAAATTATGTCACGTCCTATTATTAATTTAGACATATTATGATATTATTAGATACCTACGTCATATTATTATTATTATTATTATTATTATTATTATTATTATTATTATGTCGTCATTGGCTATCGTACGTAAAATACCCATTAACGGGCAAAACGATTTTTTGGACGGCGTGATAATTGATTATTCTTAAAAAAACAAAAATATATTACATAATAATATAATATTATTACATTAGTTTGTGATTGAAGTTAAAAGTAATATAACTATCATTAATGTATGCTTTGTACGTACAAGGTACGCATGTAAGTAAAATAATTTCATGAATATGATGATATTTGAATCGGAATTGTTGTTCTTCGAAACATTATACGAAAAGCAACATTACCGGGTAATTATTTCAACTGGAGTTTCGAAAACAATGACTAATCAAACGTGTTTTTAAGGACGATTCACATCGGTATGAGTGTTTTAAAATTATTTCTACTGGATTATTTAATATTTTAATTTTACAGATCTACATACCTGTAGACATAGAACCTACGAGTTACAACATCGTATTATTATTATATTGTATAATATGATACGCATACATAAAAACGTAAAGACCTTGGAATTATAATTTCGTCGCTTGTGTAAAATTTAAACACGTCGAATGCATAGGTCGTGAGAAAATGATAATAATTTTTTTCACATTTATGTATATTAATATAATAATATGTGTGTGGGACAGTAGAATGTAGATAAGAGGTAACGAAAACGCCGATTAGCACCCATGAAAAGAAACTTAATTAATTTGTTGTTAATGCAAAACAGGAGGGACAAAAAAAATAATAATATAATATTAAATTCTTAGTCCCTCCCCACAACGATATAATCTTGTTATATTTTGTCCAAACAAGGAGATCGGACGTTACACCGATAAAAAGTTGTTATTCCCATAGGATTTTCTAGAAAACGACGAATATTGCGTCCGAACGATTATAATATTTATAACTGAATAAAATTGATGGCCGTCGATCATAGAAAACTTAAAATAGGGCATAGGGTTTGGTGTATAACCATCGATGTATTAATTTAATTTTTCATGAGACACATACGTCATCAATATGCGATTACCACCCCCCGGGAGTCTAACCATACTCTTTTATCGTAAACTGATACTGTTTTGTAATATTATAGGCCAACAATTTTTCTGGAAGACTGATCGCAAAAATATTATGACGTTATTGCTGTTATAAATTTATTTTGCGTTTAGCCGCTATTACATTCATAAAAAAATCTGTACCTATCCCTCCCAATCGAAATGCCTTGTACTCGTATACGGATTTGCTAGGAACAACGACGTCTGAATCGGTTTTCTTTGAACTGTTAATATTTTATAGAATCTACCAGTCTTTCATTCGATGTTTATAAGACGCTCGCAGTGTACGTCGTTTCAAGTATTTTTCAATACATATAATAATAACAGAATGTGTGTATTTTCGAAGAAGAATTATGATAATGGATGAAACTCATTCCTCGGACAACAAAACCAGTTCTCTCTTTTACAGACCGAATACACCCTTTTCCCCGGTTACCGTCGTGTTGAATATATTATTATTATTACACATACAAAAAGCATGTAACGCCCGTAACTCTGTCGTACCGTCATTTTACAAGTAAAAATCCTATTAGAGATGATTTTTTGTTTCTTCATATTATAAAACAATCCGAGGAATGCAAATAGTAACTATACGCCACCATAACGTTTAACATTTATTATTATTATTATTATTATTATGCCGTTTTTAGTGTACACAATCTTCAACTGAGATTTCACTTAGATCGATTGATTTGTTATACTGTAATTTTATTGAATGCCACATCGCGTCCACTAATCGACTATGAGCTTTTGTTTTTAATTTTTAATTTATTATCGTACTATACAGTCTTGGGTGGACATATTTTTTTTCATCGGACTACGTCAATCTGTAGTTTTCGTAATTTATTTTAAACACCGTAATACCGACAACTCTATGAGAACTCCTCTTACAATATTAATATGGTATATACGTCGTAGACACTGGCTGAATATAACATTGTAGTCACTAGTCACAACAGAGTCAATGATCACCTTTCAATTTCTCAATTTTTAACAAGACAGCTCATATTCTTAGAAGCATAATATTATAATATATTATAATAATTATTATGATACTAAAAATGTTCAAAATAATACAAAAATAAATTAAAACAGAAATACTGATTTATTCAGTTACACAAGAAAAATAATATATCAAACAACTCAAATATTAGATAAATTATTAAAACTCCCATTAGTTTTTAGCCAACTTAAATTAATTACCAAAACATTAACATTGTGAATAACAATAATAAAATAATAATAGGTACTATTATTCATTATCATTAAAATCAAACAGTTTTGTAAAAGTTTGTTATAAACAAAAAATGTATACATGTAAAAAATTACGCGTGTAACATTAATTACGTAAGATTACGATTTATTAAGTAGTACAATTTCATAGAATAATATATATCAGAACAGCTTTTTTTGATATCGACTTTCGAACAAATAAATTTGATATAAATTTTAGTCTTATAATAGAATTATGAATACATAATAAATCATATGTTATTTTTCATTAATTAACACAAAAATAAAATTCGACACTTAAAAAATATGTAATCATTTTCTTACAATATTTTTAAAAACAAAAACATAACAGAAAAAAAACTTGACAATAGTTCTTAAAACTTATAACAGCCTATGTCAATGGTATATAATTTTGAAGTAGGATATATTTTAATATCTAAAATGTCAATATTACTTGGATTCGATAAAAAATGATAATTAGGTAATGTAAACAATTTAATAATGGTAAAGTTTAAATACACAAAACAATAAAAAATAAAAATAATTGTTTGCACAAACTTCCAAAACTCATAAAAATATACCAATAGCGAAAACGCCGATATTTTTACTGATGGTTTTTTTATTATCTTTAAGCCATTAGTAATGAAATTTCCATTTTATGGACTCATTTGTTTTCACACAGATTTTATATGAGTCACATTATGCCATATTACAGTTGCATACAACTGACATTTGTAAAATTATTGATTAGTAAAATTCAAGTGAGATAACGATTTAATAGTGTTAGTAACACACTATCGTTCACCTCATCATATTTCTTATCAGCTTCTTCAGCCAAGAAGCGGGCTTCCTTTAGCTGATTCTCCAAGGCATCCATACGTTCTTCATCGGCCAAACTGCGGTTTTCCAACACCTTACGTGCACTATATAAATCCCAACCAATAAGTTACTCCCTACAAATCTAGAGCTTAAATTGTACCTATCAATATATTTATATATCTACTCAAGGGATTTATAACTCCTAACAAAAAATCTACTTATTTTAATTTTCCTAACCAAATCAGTCAAATGAACAATACCTACAGTGTCCATGTAGCCACGTCGTGTTTTTGTGCTTATCAGGAATATAAGGATAAGGTTGTAAAATAATTTGAAACACAATAAAAAAAATACTCAGATGCTGTTATTTTACCTCCTCATATTTTTTGTCAGCCTCCTCGGCAATAAGTTTGGCTTGTGCCAATTGAGCTTCGAGAATGGCTACTCGGTCATCCTCCATATTTGTTCGGTTCTCCAATGCTTTTCGGATCCTTTTAATTTACAAACAACAACTCATCAAACAGATGCACACACAGCGTTATTGTTTTAGCGGGTAAGTAGTATATAATAAAGATAATTTAAACTAGTATTTTCTACTTGAAAACAAGTTAGTAAGTAGTGGATTATGTAATACATAATAGTTTATGATTTACCTATTTTCTATTAAGTAGTAGTATTTACCTATTTCCTAATCAGGAATCTAAAATGAAATGTTGGTTTATAAGCTGTTGTCTATAGTGAAAGTATTAACTCATTTGATGTATAAAAGTTGTATAAACTATAAAATAAACAACTACTTAATGCAATGATTTTGAAGAAATCAAGTGAATAACAAAAATAATTAATTTTAATAATAACCTCAAAAAATTTGGATAGTACAAATTTATAAAAATTGATAATCAATTGCATATTTATAAATTTAAATAAATCACTGAACACTAATCAGACAAATTTGAATACAAGATATAAAATAATATGTAGGAACCTACATTTTAAACAAATTTCTAAGAAAGCAAGGTTTACAAAAAATAAATGTATCCATCATTTCATTTTTGAAATATTAGTATTAATTCAAACCATAATGGATGTGTAACTAACATGCAGAACTTATTTAGGTAATGAAATAAAAATAATTTAAGTTTTAAAAATTTCAATAAGATATCTTATAGTATAGATTATAGATACAACACAAATATTAATTATATCATTATCTCAACACATGAACAAATAGTAGGACTATATTATTATCTATTATAGATACAATTATTTTTTTTTTTAATCTATATATTATACCTTTTAACTTTATCATTATATAATTTACTAATCTTAAATTTATAGTTGAAGAAAATTTCCTTGATATAAATGTAAAGCATCTCTGATACCTACTGGTTAAAAAAAACATAGATATCATTCTTTATATTAGAATAGACTAACAGAGTATCTGTAGTTGTACTTAAATTAATTTAAATTTAATTATGTATACTTATTACTAAATAAACAGGCATGTCAGTTAGATAACATTGCGCATAAAATATTCCACAGACTTTGAATAAACGCTCAAGTATTGAACACTATAATATTTAACATTATACATTTGATATGGTTAGGCGTTAGGAACATGCACAATGATAGTGAAAATTAAACTTTAGGTGACATGCCTATTTATTATGTCTATTATACCTACCTAGGTGTTTTTAATAATTTTTATCAATTCTGTATACAAATATTTAAAATTTTGAATACCCAACACAAATAAATATTTAAATTAAAGATGAAAATTTCCAAAGTATACGGTATACCTATTTCAAAATTGTATTTAGCAAGAAATAAATATTTATACAAAGTTAATTCAGAAGAATATATTATAAGATATTAGTTTTATATTGACTTTTTAAGGGGATTTGAATAGGAAAATCTAATGAAAGTTTAATAAAAATGATAATCTAACAATTTAAATAGGTACATATTTTAACAACCTGCATTTACCAAATAAAATTAAAAAAATATCCCATATAATTATGGTTATTGATAGGTATATAGTTACAAATGTATAGATAAAAACTGTTTTGTACCAATGCCAATCAAAATATGATTTTTAAAAACTAACCACATTTTTATAATAAATTGAGTGAGATTATCTAAATATAAGTTTTTTTAATTTGAATAAGTTCAGTAGTTTTCAAGCATTTATGATGAAACTATCATTATATTATCTTTATTCACAGCAAGTTTAATTTATGGTTTTTACATTTGATTTACATGCACACAACATTCACTTAAGGAGGTTTTAATAAAATGTTTAAGAACTGATGTTAGTTATCAATTATCATAGTATTATAAGTAAATGATTAATAGCATTTTTAAACATAGTTAATACTACATCTTGCAAATTAAATCAGACAAAACATTGGTAATGGATATATATTGGTAATTTAAACTTACCTACATAAAGACGACGTGACAGAATTTACAAGATAATGTAAATATAATGATTTTTAAGATTTTTAAATGTATACTATACTTAATGAGCCTATTAAAATATATTTAACTAAACATACCTCTACCTAGCATATTATAATAAATAATTTTAATTTTACATTTATTATCTGCTAGGATATAAAATGTCTAATTTAAATAATATCACAAGTAGTATTTAATCACATTGAATAATTGTATTTATCTACAAGATAATATCATAGTAATTGGTTTTTAACATTCAAAACCTATTTGATATTATTAAAATAAATATAGGGACTAGTAAATGTATTTTTGAGATCAAAATATAACCTAAGATGAAATCTATGCGAGTCCTAGAATCCTGAAACACTAATACCTTTGACAAACATTTAACACACACTTACCGTTCAGACTCATCAGCAGCTTGAGATGCCTCGGCCAACTTAGCAGTGGCCGTGGCCAAGCGCTCTTCAGACCTTTCAAGGTCCTCTTCCAGCAATTGGATACGCCTGTTAAGTGCAGCAACTTCACTTTCAGCCTGTAATAAAAAATTAACAATAAATATTTAGCATAATGCTGTTAACGTGGGGGGAAATAATTCATAGATTTTAATACAGGATTGTTTACATAAAAGTAAACATTATGTAAATACAAATATAAATATCCTATTTTATACATATTCAGGTGTAAAATACCAAATTAACAGGAAACCCAACCTAGGCCGTAACTTCCTGAATTCACAGCAGACAAAACTGTCTGTACATTTAACACACATGAAGCCCATTGTTAGGATATAAATTATTTCATCACGCCTCATCGTTCCATAAATAACCTTGAATGATCAGCTTAATTTTACATACTACAAAACTGTTTAGTTATTTAACTCAAAGTTTGTATGCAATAATGCTCGTGTTTAAATTCCCCTATCATATTATCAGTGTTATGAATGTTTAAGGTCTGTTTAAGATGTCACATAAATAAACATTGAATTGAATAAGTTAGGTATAACTCTTATGTTAATTTATTTTACCCAATAATAAATAACAATTAGGTATTTATATTATATTGTATTTGATCAATGATATTAAAAAACCAGTGATATGAGTTATGGGTAATTTCAAAATATGTGGACTATTAGTCCCACGGTATAACATTTTAATTATTACACAACTACAATTTTTAAAGTGCAACAATCAATAAAATATTCAGATAACATTTATTTTTTTTAACAATTAGGTAATTAAAATTTTTTTCCTCGACTAGTTATGAATAATTAAGTTCCATATAGTTAATTGCTAACAATATATTAGATTATTGGTTTCTATATTTTTAATCTTGGTTTCAATAGTTGACTAATGACGGGACTAATGACTAATGACTAATGGCTGATTAAATTTCAACAATAAATCATAATTTTCTTGAATGATGTATGAAAAATTATTTTCTTAACTTTAAGCAAAAATCAAAATATGAGGTTCCTACAAACATAAGGTATGTTTACCAACAACACATATAAATAGATAATGTCGTTTTTTTTTCTTTATTCATAATAATAAGTAAACCAACAATAACTAATTTAGTATATGTCTACATAGGTGATATAGCCATTAATTGTTGAATATTTGCATTAAAAGTACTAGGTAAGGTTACTTTACATTTTGAATTCTAAGTTTAGATCGGGGTTTAGATCACAAATATGCATATTCAACAGCTATTATGTATTAAAACATGTCACAATAACGATCATGAATCAAATGTGCTCAGTTATATGTTTTGTTTCCAATTATCATGTTGTTTTAATCTACAATAGCCAAGTGAATAGCCAAATAGGGTATGTAACATGAACTAAACATGGAGCCAATAACTTACCAAATTATCAATAAAATTATGCAAATACCTACCTATTATACATATAAGATAAGTCCATTTTTACGTTAACATTTACGCTTATACTAAATCAACTATTTGATAAATATATAGAAAATATTATCGATTACATAATGAGTAAAAACTTTTAGATATACACTGATAACTTTTTTGTAGGATAGACAAAGTTAAGTCATATTTATTTTATCAATAGTAAATAAATCAATCAACTATAGGATAACCAAACAGGTAGGTATTGAAATGGAGTAAAAATCAAAATCCATTTACAATACATATAGCCACAAAGGCAATTACAATATTTTTTCATCTGAAATTCAAAAGTGTACCTAATACAAAATATTTCTAAAAGAATGTGTAAACAGCAGTAGGGTTGAGTATGATATCCTTCGAACGGAGGATCTTAGGTACCACCCACTAGTATCAGCCCTAGTCAACAGCGAAACGGTATAGGGCTCAAGATATGAAATTCAAAAACAGTTTGGTTGAACATCGTTGACACATTATTATTATGATCGTAGTCAGTATTCCTATTTTCTAGATACAAAAACACTGAGCTAAAAACTACGGACGGAGCAGTCGTGATGGGGGGAGGGAGGTGTTTTTCCAAAATCACGCGTAACCACGATAATATTATTACATAGGCAGGCGTATAATTATTTATTATGTCGGAAAACTCAACGTACTTCCTCGCGTCTCATGACCTCCATCTGGAGTTTCTTGTGGAAATCCTCGCACTCCTCCTTATACCTCTCCATCTCCTCTTTGGTCTGACGCATTTTTTTCTTCAGCACGTCCAACAGCGAACCCTGCTGTATGGTGGTCATGGTGACTTCGCGCCGGGGTAGGACACACGACCAACGAACAAGACGACCGGAAAACCGCGCACTTACGTCACCACCCTCGTGTGCCTGACCGGGAATAGACGTGAAAACAACGTCACGTAAACTACGCTTTTGGGACGACGAGGGCGTTGTTTTATCACGTTGTCCGGGAAAATCGGACGGACGACGGGGCAGCGGGTGAGCCGGCACGCGTTTGTCGCGGTAACGGACGGACGGACAACACACACAAATCGCGAACACACAAGCTAACGCACACTGAGTCACTGACACCGGGAACAAGTCCACAACCACTGACGGTGACTGGAGAGTGGTGACGACGACCGCTAATATTTTTACGTTGGTTACGTGCAATGTTCGGTTACGGGGACGCACTGCAGAAGCCACACACACACACACACACACACGCGCGACACGCACACTCGTTCGCTCGCTAACGGCCAACCAGTAACCAACCAAACTATATTATACGATAATATTATTATAACATAATATATATATGTATATAATATTATTGTATTTACGATAATAATAGTAATAATAATACCTACGACGACGGTTCGTCGAACGAATACAATACTCGCGCACAGTGCTCACACACACTCACACACACACGTACGCGGGTCATGCGCGCGCCCCGCCCCGCCCGCCAGAGTGCCGGGGCGGCGACGTACCGTCGGGGCGGTGGCCTTGCGGGCGACGTTGCCGGATTTCGACGGCGCGTCGCCGGGTCGGTGCGGCGGTAAGTCCGCTCGTATTTGGCGTCGACCGAGACCGGCCGGCCGGCGCAAAAATATCTCGAACTGGTTCCGCGGACGGTCCTGCGCGTCCGCAGAAATCTCGTACCGCGCGGCTTTTCCACAAACGCGCCGCGCCACCCCTCGCCCCCCCTTCCACCGGTACAAAAGCCGCGCGGACCGGGACGGGACTCCGCCGCCGTCTGTTGAGATTCCGAACTCGTCTTGTAACGATCGGCCGGACCATAATATGCTAAATATGGTAATGTTTCGTCGTTGATTATTGTTACGCGCGCGCAAGGGTCGTGTGCCACTGACACGCACGACAAGTGTTTCGCCAAATAAGGGGCGGCGGCGTAGACTTTTCGCTCGCAATCATCATAATATACGTTCTCTTCTTTTCGCAACACCTGCATGTCATGACGTCCCGTGTGTGTTCCGACGATGTTTCGCCTTTTACGTACAACGGTATTATAACTATTGTTATTATGTACACCTCTAAACCTCTTCTATACACCGAATAAGACGACACTCGAAACACGACGGACGAGTTATCCTGCGGGGGGGGGGGGGTCGGAATGAGGGGTACAACAAAACTTTGAGGCTCGGTCATACGACAAAATATGAAGATGTGTATTTAAAAAATGCGTTTAGAGCAGTCAAGGGACAACGAGACAAAATCGCTTATTTACACATTATAACGTGGCCATGTTTTCATGCAGAGTATATAAGCCGTTACAGTTCTTATGAAATGCAAACCATCACGTTATTATCTGTGAATACTTTTTGTACGCGTGAATAGCGTGAGTCGTGAGTGTATGAAACGAAACGATTTATATTCATTAATCATTACTGTGCATTTCACGAACACAGATTTTAATCAAGGGACTTTAAAGAATTCAAACTGTTTGTTCCAACGGTTTGAAGTTTGTGCAGTGTTTGCACGGTTATGAGAAATTCTTAGATGTTTAAATAAAAGTTGATAAAAAATAAGGACGCAACACAAAAATGCATCAGTTTTTCACCACACATTAATCAAAATAAATTCCTAAATATTATTTAAATCTACAATCTGCCATACCTGCTCAATCAAATGTATAATATATTATCATTAAACTTTTCGTATTTTTGTTCGTTAAAACTTAAAACCTATTCAACAACACGTCATATTATACGAACATCGTTAATGTTTTTCTCTATTTTTAATTCGTATAAACAAACACGGACACGTGCAAATTCCAAAGTGCGATTTATTACAACGTTAATTATTGATTTATAGACAAAGATTATTTAGTTGTATGAATATTAAATGAATATTATTTACTACGTATTAAAAAATTATTACAATGGTCAATTTGTTTTAGCAAAGTATGCAGTGTGATTGTTGTAAATTGTAAATTCCCCACAACCTATATTGAAAGTATGTTTCATATAATAATTGGACTTGATTTTATAATCACCCGGTATGAGGACAAAAATGAGTTAATGAAAAAACGCTACATATTTTAGTTGTACTACACTCATAGACTTATTAATATAATATATTAATATATATATATATTAATATATTAATATATATTATATATTAATATATTAAATATTATTTATAATATATTTTTGTATAGGTCTATAACTTACTACACTTGAGTACTTCACAATAACTATTATTGATGATACAAATATATGATGTTTTTACGATGCATAATATATAAACAAAAAGTTATTTTTTACAAAACCACACGCATTTTCGAGTTATATCTATACGCCTATATTTGACCGGTCACGCGGTTTTGTTTTCGATTAGCCACACCTACTGTATTAGGCACTAGGCAATGCCGTAACTCCCCTTGAAACGGTTTTAACTTAACAGAGAAAGAGAACCATAAAACACGAAAAAAAACAACATAAATCAATACACGTGTAACCGGTGAGTAGTAAAACAGTAAAATACTACCTATAAATGCGAACGTGCGACCAACTAACTACACCATAATATTATATAAAATAGTAAAATGCATTATTATATGTGCAGACAGCCGCCGGTTGTTGTCGATTCTTTACAATGAATTTTATATTTATATGATATTTAATTATTGAATTATACGAATAATAATAATTAGGGCACGTATTTTGTTGCAATTTTTCGGAATTGCCAAGTTATATATTTTTTTCGTGCCGATACAACACATTGCAATTATAGTCACGTAATTTTACTTTTCTAATTATTTTTTGAGCAGTTTTATAAAAATTCAATCTACGTAATATAATTATCGAATTGTAAATAAGTATCAAGTACAATATTTACAATAGTCAATATTACATGATTGATGCACTTGTTGTCCAATGCAAAGATGTTTAGATTGTTTCAATTTCTTTTTAATACTTATTTACTAAAATTATCATTTAAGAAATGAAAAATGAAAATAGATGTGAAACATTATTGAATGTTTATTCAAAGTATACTGTTAGCTGTAAAGTCAAAAAACAAAATTAAAATTAACATTTATAACGAAACTCTTTGTTATTTGTTATTTTTTTATACTATAGCAATCAACTTTGATAGTTGTTTACTACTACAACATCTGTGCCCTAATAATAATACACCTAGGTTATGATTTAATATGGTCGTCCGGTATTATGATGGGTTATCGTTAACGAGACGTACAGCACTTATGCGAAAAAAAAATTATCAAAAACCGTTACTATCTCCGTCGTCATCGTCGGGTTGTCGATATCGCGGAATGTTAAGCGCAAGGCCGCATATTTTGGCGTATCTACCGATTTGCATATCAGTGGCGTATTTGTGACGTTCCAAAAGGCGAAATGAGGAGAGAATAGTGTAAAAACACACTAAAAACACTTACAATACAGTAGATGACTAGTAAAATTGTTGATCATACATTCATAAAAGATTGTCAACAAGTAACAACGTATTTATAGAATCTGATCATTGAATTGTTGGCGAGGGGGGGGGGGGGAGATTAATGCCCACCAGCACCCAGACCATCAGTCAGCAAATACGCCACCGAGGACTTGTTGAATGCGTATAAACGGTATGACGATTTCTCGTGCATTGTAATAATAATAATATTATGTAGTGCCTAAGTATGATGTGCCAACAACAAAAACGACGACGACGCGCGATGTCAATCATAATAATATTATATATTACAATAGTAAAAACTATGGGGCTGCGACGACCATAACCACTATAATAATAGCGTACGTTATAATAGCGGCGGCGTCATAGCGCTGCGCGTAATAACAATATCGGAAAGAACGCGAAGGTTGACGGCGCGACGACACCAGCTGGCGGTGGCCGAACGAACAGTCAGTCCCCCGGAATGCGGTGTGGGATCTGCTCCGCCATCGCCGCCGCCACAGCAGCAGTTGGGATAGTTGGCACCGCGCCTTACGGTTTAATTATACGTTTAAATAATTGTCGGCCGAACCAGTGGTCGTTAAAGGTCGAAAACTATAATGCCGTGTAGCACCGAAAAATGGAATCGAAAATCGAACCACGGAAGGCGAATCCTCCGCCGCGGTCACGGCGCCACGAGTACGACGGCCGCGAGAGTGGGAGGGTGCTCTGGTGAGGTCGGTCGGGGAGAAGGGAATCGGACGGACGGAATAAACGGCTGAAACGTTGAGAACCCGCGGTGGTTCCACGTCGGCGATGCGGGGAGATGGTCCGTCGACGGCGGCGGCGGTCGGCGGTCGACGGGCAGTCAGCTGCTACAAATAGAGTCGGCCGCCGCCGCCGCCGCTGCCACCGCGGTCACACCGCCACCGACTTACCCGTCGCAGTTGCGGCTTGAGCACGTTGTGCAGTTCGTTCCTGATGATGCTGAACTTCATGCCCGTTTCCGTGCTGAACACGGAACTGGAAAGCGCTAGTCCGGGATAGTCGGGGCACCGACGTCGCTGCCGTCGCTTCTCCCGTTCGGCGACCACCTCGGCGCTCTCGCTGGGACACCGGAGCTTGGCCAGCAGTTCTGTGTCGTCGGCCACGCCGCTTCCTCCGGCAGTCGCTCCGCAGTCTTCCACTCCGTCACCGGATTCCCGTATCCGGCATTCCTGTTGCGGCTGTGGTCCAATCGGCAGCGGTAACCTCGGCGTCGACGGCTGTGGCTGTTCCGTTGCTGGCGGTCTCGGCGTCGGTGGAGTCTGTGGCCGTAGCAATCGGGGCGGCGGGGGCTGTGACAGTGGCATTCTGGGTGAAGGTAGCAGTCGGGGAGGTGGCGGCGGCGGCGGTTTGCAAGGGCCGGCGGTGGAGGCCGTGGCCGTTGAACCGGCCGCCGTTTCAGCGCCGACCACTACACGTTGCTGTTGGTCGGGCGACCACTGCGGCCGCCTAGGTGCCCGAGGGCCCCTGTGCGGACGCCTGTCGCCCGGCCGCCTATCGCGTCCACCGCGGATATCCATCCGTGTGGCCGTCCTTCGTCCACAACGTGGCGGTGGTGGCGTCGTCGTCAACGGGAACGGCTGTGGCAGCAGCAGCGCTCTCACACGGCCGACGGAGCGTCGTGTACAGTGAACGGCAGCAGTGAACGCGCAGGAAATGCACGCGCACGACGCCGCTGCGGTTCCGTGTCGTTTTGTTGGCTGGTATTCAGAAACGTAAAACGACGCACAAGACGGCGGGCGGGCGGTGCCACCGTCTGGCCCGCCGCGCGTGTTGATCTCACCGTCTTTCCCTCTCTCCCGAACGGCGCCGCCGCGAACGGTGTATAACGTAACCGTGTTAACTTGCTCTAGTCTCGCGTTAATTAAACGAATTAATAAAACGTCGTCGCGATTGATCGACCACCGTTGTACTGGTCGCAATTATTAATAATATTATTGTCATATCTTGAGCACTGTGGCCTTATACAATAAAAGTATGGTGTAAATCCATTATAAAGTGTGCAACAACGTAATAATTATAAAATTGTCATTATTTCGGGTTCTCAGATCGGATTCTCGGGTTACTATGTATCATAACTGGTAATGATATATTTTTAATAGACGGATCCGCTTACTTTGGTTACTGATGTTGACGTAGGTACACGAAACTGTGTCGTTGATCAATTAGAGAGAGAGAGAGAGAAACCGTAACCCGATCTATGCGCGTATAATTACTGGCAAACGATAGATTATTCGGCGAGCGTTTAATTATAATTATTGTTGGCAGGCTTCGATGACAGACGTTTGGTGGCCGAGATAGTAATATTAAATAATAAATATTATACTGCCGTATTGGCGTTAATCAAATAATAAGAATAGCTTTATAAATGTATAAAAATAAAAACATGACCATCGGTTGACGGTTTATCATTCGGTTGGAACTTGGAATTTCGACTTCGAAGTTGGAAACGGTCATAAACTATAATACTGTTATGCAGTGAACATAATATTGTTACGTTCATAAACTATTTTGATATTTTCATTTTTTATTTCGATTAGATTAAAGAAATGTGTGCACTAAAATTCTATAATTATATGAAGGTCAAACGCACAATGTCTTGATATTTCAACCGAATACAATCGCTTTTAGTACGAACCGTATAGGTACTATTAATAGTACCTATTCAATCAAGTTACAATGTTTTATTTTCATAAGAGTGCATTTTTGTAATATGTTGTATACAAAATACCTACCTGCATATTATGTGTGTATAATATTATACCTACAATATCGAGTTTATTATAAGTACATAGATATAATTATATTATTATTAATAGTTTGGAGTTTTGTTTAATGGACATTGATAAAAATATTCAACTAACAAAAAAAACAATTGACAAGTCACAAGTGAATACCCTGGAACTAACAATTTACTGTTCAAAGATTTTTATTCAAATGTGCACCTGTTGACCGTGTATATAGATTAAAGTACAAAAATGAAGAACATTTTTATAAGATCTACAAAAAAATAAAACTTAAATACTCCATCATAACTCATATATCGTTAATCGTTATGGCGCATTATTGTAAAATTAATATTATTATTGGCTTATAATAATGATTTTAGATTATAAAGTACCTATTTAAAAGTTATAATGGGAGTTTTCTCCTTGTCCCTGATCAGCGATCACTCATTATGAAGTCGTGTGGCTGTACGTCTGTACTACGTAACAATATATTATTATAAATTATTTATACACACAATATTATGCAGACTAAAAAATATAATACTACAATAATTAAATACTAGTATCCAACAACAGTCATTGTATATCCCGTATTGCCGTCATACGAGTAGTGTACTATAGTGTATGACGTATCAAAAACTGCGTCATTACATGATAATATGGGCGACTAAAATATTAATATAGCATGTCCTAGTGCAGTTGTATATAGTTTATACAGTTATACATTGTACATCCGTATGACCGTATATTGTATATGTAATATGTAAAGTGTATACGATGCACATAATATAACATTATATAAGCATAATATAGATTGTATCCCTATTTTATACTTAGCTCACTGCTCACTAAAATTTAAAATATGTATCATAGTTTAAATATTGTAAATTATTATCTCAAAAATATGATAAATAACTGTATTTATTTTATTATAGTATTTAGTATACAAATGAAAGAAATTACTATAAAGTGAATGGATAAATATTTTAGTTTTAAAAAATATCATAGTAAAAAAATAATTATATATTAATAAGTAAATAACAATTGGTTATTAATTATTACTTTTTACTTATTAGGTAGTTTTTGTCAATAATCATTATTATTAATAACTAACAACTATCTATAACGATAAGATTTGTGGCAGTTATAAACATATACGCTGAAAATTATCAAATATACACAAAAAAGGAGTAACGACTGACGAGAATTATATAAGTTGAGTAAACTCCGAAATCAAAATTGTCCACTGTCCACAAGTCACAGAAATACAACATATACCTATTTAAAATAGATACCTAATATTACTAATTAACCTAAATCTTTATGACATTATATATTAAACTTGGTTTGGCAACGTAAAGTGATAAAAAAATAATAATAAATGCAAAATATGATAGTAAATCGGTTTCCTAGTAGGTAATAACCAAAATTCTGCAATATGACAAACGAAAGTAACCTATTTAGTTATCTATACTCATTGTATAATAATTAAAAGTGAAGTACGAAAGTGTTATCGATTACAATTTATAGATTTATACATAAATACTTTATAATTTATGTTTTATAATATGTTTAGAGTGTATGATTAACTAATTTATTAAGCCTGGGCAATTAAGTGAACAATGTCTAACTAGTTAAAATAAGAATATTTAAAAAAATAATTCTTACTAGGTAATTATATATTTAAGTTACTTAACTACTAAAGTAAACTAAAGAGTTTATGCTGTTTATGAAATATAGTAATACTTAGTTAAATTATAATTTAGTGGATTAATATACCAACTCAATCACTTACTAAAAACAACTAAAATATTTTATACCTACCTTAAGTATAGTATATAAATAATAATTATATTAATTATAATAATTATAATAATTATAATAATAAATAATTATTTATTGCATTTTAATAATATTGAATTTTTTTCAAAATTGTTGACATATGTAATCTACCTATTTTTAAAATATTTCATTAAAAATTAATTGAATTATAACTTTTTGATTTTAAATTTTTCGATAATTTTATGGAAATTCTGTTGAATAGTGGAATGACTCAGTTACTATATAGGTAGTATATAAAATATAATTTATAAAAAAACGAACTAGTTAAGTTATAAGTTATCGACAAAAAATAAACACTTAACTTAACTTCTTACTGATATAAATTAAAATTAGGCATTATGTAAGTATGTAACAATTCATTAATTAATAAATAATTGTCAAATAGTAGGATACATATTTGAATATTTCTGCTGTCATCAGTGAGAAAAAAACATGAAATTATTACTACCGTTTTGACTAAGAACTACTCGGCTACTATAGCCGTATAGGCATTATAAAGAAAATTTTTGTTTTATATAGGTATTTTACGTAATAACCAAATATAATGAAAAACCAAACCAATAAAACCGTTTATAGAATTAATTATGTTTGTACTACAGAACGGCGAACGAGTTCTGTATATCAGCTATAATCTACATATTGTTTACATATTATGTAAACAATACAATTACTTTAATTGTACTTCAGTAATGTCTATTATCTATATTCAGTTCATGTTTAATAAGTATATATATGAATTATGAGCATATTTTAAAACTATTATTTTGTTATTATGATTTATAAACAAAAACTGAAGACCAATAAATAGTGGTTATAATTAGTACACAACTTAACGGTCAGGCTAGTAATATGTATTGCGTCTATGTAATAATCCAGGCGCCTACTAATCAAAATATGCATTTATTTCTATACCTATTTTTCGGAATGTTTTCTTTTCGTTAACAGAGTGTGCAAAAATATATATATATTATAAAATATTTCTGTAGTATGTAACAAGAACACATTGAAATATACAAAATTATATGTACGCACACTAATCAAGAAAAAATTATACGAATTTCAAGTTTTGATATCATGTAATGTACTAAAGTACCTATAATGTAAGTTATAATTAAGTTATAATGTGTTATATAATATGTAATATGTATGCTATAATACATAAATATATGAGTATCGATCCTTATTTAGCGAAGCTAGTAATATCAACACTGAAATAATAAGTAAAATACTAAAATATAATTTGTGACGTGTGCTACTATTATGAAAAAAAGGGTAAACATTTAATGCACTTGTATTTTTGCTTGTTCTTGTTTATTCGTATTTATTAACCTAAATAGTTTTTGAAAAATCTAATACCTTTTATGTAAAAAATAAGATAAATATAGATTATTTTAAAATTGAACAACTTGTAGTACTTACATATTTCAATATTTGGCAATACTCTATATTATATTCTTATTTCTTATATATTCTTATTCTTACATACATTTATTTTTATTTTTTTACATAATATTATTATGTATTACTTCGTGTATTTTCTACTTTTATTTTAAAATGCACGTTACTATATAGAAGTTAAATATTTAAAAAGGATAATATTAAAATAACTAATAAGTAATATGTTATATTTATTATATAAAATCTATTTACCTAATAAATAATAATATACCTATAGAATTATGGTTGTATCATAATATCATATTTATAATTCATATTATGAAACATAATAGAAAAATACTACAGTAATATTATTTAATATTTTTCAAATGGATTTTTTTATTTTAATTTATGAATACATACATCCACATACATAATATTAACTTAATATTTTAATATTCAATATAATATAATAGTCACAACTATACAGACAATGTCATACTCTATTTTATTTTATGTAGAGATTTCGCCAATGATCTATTATGGCCGAGTATTAGCTGCACATTTTATGCTGACACATGATAAACATTAACAATTCGACGAAGTTTGAGTAGAAATTATTCACATATTCAGGTAATGACGCAATATGTAAATAATAAATATAAAATATAGTACAATATAGGGACACCTTCATCGCATAATTTATGTGAGTCCCTTAATTCTGAAATGTTGATATATAGGTACTACGCACTACGCACGAATAGAAGAAAACAAAAGTTTAGTTATCAAACAAACATAAAATTATTATTACTAAATTATTAATTGTTATTAAAAATTTGAAAATGATATATCTAAATGTCCAATCATTTTAATTTCCTAACTACACATCCAAAAAACTATCTATTTTATATTTTTGATAGGTACTTTTTAGTTAATACCTACTAATATTAATGCTTAGATAATAAATGTTAAATGTGTAACTAATACTTAAATAAAACCCTCATCAGTCGTTACACTCTGCTCTCCTATGTAGAGTGTAAAATGTGGTGTGTTATTATTTTAAAAATATAAATGAAATAATCATTAAAAAAATTATTTTTTGCTGAGTTCAGTTGACCAAAATATTCTCAATATTTTGCTAAGAACGATCAAAGTTATATTCCCTTGTAATTTCCAATTATTTTTTTACACTTTTATAGTGATATTGTATTAGGGTTTTTTCGTCATTTTACCTATCTTAATAAGATAGTTTTCATCAAAATAAAAAGGATTACAAATAGTTTATCACAAAGCACTTAAGCATTCAACATTTATCAGACATTTTTAAAAATCTGATTATTGTTCGATAATAAATAATAATTTATTTTTTTTAAAAAAAAACATATTTTTGATAATTTTTAAACCGAATTAATTTTAAAAGTATTTGATAAATGTATGGTTTCGTAATTTGTGTAATGCGTTATGAAAAATATCTATTCGATCTATTTAATGACATTAATCAGTTTTTAAATTACAATAAATGAGAAATACATTTTCTATTACTATATTTTAATATCAATGATTGAACAAGAAACATAGTTTTTATATATAATATGTATTATTTTATAAATTATAGCTCCTTTTAATATCAACAATAATATCGTTACTTTACGGAGTATTGGGTTACATATTATACTGAGCCCGGAGACATCTGTTATGTATGCGAATCGCGCGTCGGTCCGTATTTGGCACAGTGTAACACAAATACCAGTTCTATTCTTGAACCACGCGGAGGGCCTCTAATTTTAGAATAGCCTAAGCCAACACTGGTCTTTGCACACTGCGCTAACAGCTTTTAAGACCAATAAGCCTCCTTTTTAATAATATTAGTTTTTATACAAATATTTTTTAGAATAATCAACATTTTTCGGGTAAAAATCTATTCTTACAACTAAATCCGTTAGTCGTATAATATTATCATTTACCTCTTAATGTAATACATTTTGTCCAGTTGCAGGATAAATATTTAAAAAATATACTTTGGCAGCTATCCAAATGTATTATTATAATAATCCCTGAAGATAGTATATAAATTACAGCCAGGGCGCAGGCACAAAATAGGATTTTTTTTTACTGATATCAAATTGTATTCCTACACGTATGGTGACATGGTGTATACCTACAGCTACCAAGTATTTATCTGACCGGAAATATTTATGACGCATATTGTACAATGAACGTGACTATTTGATATGTTATGTATATACCAACCTAATATTGCGTAATATTTCTGCAAACTAAAATCAAATTAATAATAAAAAGAAAGGTAGTGCGAATTGCACGAGAACTATATATTATCACAGAACCTGACGAAAAAACGTGACAAAACTTAGAAATCTGAGTATATGCACTGACGTAGGTACTGTCAATGTTAAATGTTAAAGAAAATGTAATTTAACTATTCTAGTATTCTACGTGGTTTTATTTGAATGATGTACCTATTATAAACATTATTTTTTTATTTGAAATTTGAAAATATAGATTTAACAAATTCTTGTTGGATACTAAATGTTAGATATTTACTTACAAATATGATGTGTTCTTAAAAGATAAACTACCTATAGGCTATTAAAATATTTCATTTTGTGTTTGTTTTTGTTTTTTGTGTGTCTAATGGATCAACTGGAAATATATTTTAATGGTTGTCTGCACCATTGATGACGGTATTCGATAAACCGCATACCTACAAACGATTTACAAATTTCATTGGTATGTGACAATAGAACCCAGAACCAGAATGTCGTTTAGTCGCTTTTTAGTCATTGTATATAATATTTTGTACACAGAGTATAGAATATGTTTTATGTAGGTATACATAATATTTTTCTTATTTTCACTAGACAGAATAGTTTTATAAAAATCCTATAATATGTACCATTTTATTAACATAATACACAATCCACTTAGTGAATAAATCCGTTTAATGTTGTAATAAATAATAATCATTGTGGTATAATGTTAAAACAAGTACCTATACAACTAGCACGTCTTTAAGTCATAATATTGTTATTATTATTAACTAGACAAACTGATGTCTTTGTGTTAAGGTCAGCATATTTTGAAAATTTTTAACAAACCGAGTTGTAAGAACTAAAATTTTATTTGAAATAATATATAATCAAGTAGGTTAATTTTGTATACGTGATTTTTCATTTTAGTTATAATAATAACTAATAGAAACTATTTTTCAAATTATACGAATTGCGAAGTGAAGAAAAACCATAAAGTTATTTGGCATAGTATTAAAATAACAAGCTATGCAAATTACAATATTTTATAATTATTCGATAATTATGTACTATGAAATAAGTGCCTTGTTTTGATAATTTGATTGTATGGCCTAAATTCCTTAATATAGTAAATATTTAAATTAAAGATAAAGTATACGAATAAAATCCAAACATTTAAATGTAGTCCTAAATTGCATGTATAGAAGTAAACTAGACTTTGATTTGAATAATAGTGATACATAGTAAGTGATACAATAATATTTAAAATATACTCACATTTTGCAAAGCCTTGTCCTTCTCTTCAAGTTTGGCACTAACTGTCATAAGCTGTTCCTGGGTTTGGTCGAGCTCATTTTCAATTGTTTGAATCTTTTTTTGTAAGGCTCTTGCCTCTTCTTCAGCCTTTTCGGCTCTTAAATTGGCATCACGAGCTTGTTGTTCGCATAATAAGGCCCTGTCCATGGCATTGTCCTTCTCCAGCTTCATCGCCTGCATTTTCTTCTTGATCGCGTCCATTTTTGAAGTTTTTTTTGAGCGACTGAAATTTCAAATTATTAATTAAACGTTCGATTATATTTTAAATTGTTTTTATGGGTATTTTATATAAATCAACTAAATAGGCACCTAGTAGAAGAATTTTTTATAGGTTTTTTATAATAGTTTTACTATTTTGACTTTATAAATTGTATTAATTATATTGATACAAATTATAAAGTTATTATAAACAATAGTCTTTCAAATTAAAAATACAAAAAAGCTAAGAAATTTTTCAAAGTTGATAAAAAAAACTCTAAAATGTATATAATAAAAAAAATTCTTACCTAGTCACAAAATATAATAATAATTACACAAAAACGATATTAACTTAACACCCGTAAGCACACGCGTTAGCACTGAACTTGCGTCGACTAGCAACCAGACATGTAGCAGTAGACCCCCGGTACGGTTTTGTGACAGAGTGGGGGAATAATGAAGACGATCAGCTTTCTTTTGGCCTCAACGAACAGTAGTGGGGAGAGGGACAGGCTTCTGTCTATTTTTGGGATGTCCTAAAATCTCACTCGGAGACACAAATTATTTATTACTCCAGACCTGGATGACATAATACCATATCCATATGGGTATGTATGACACACTTAAATAGAAAATTGCATCGCTCATGTCATACATAAATAACTAATGAATATTCACATTGATTAAAATAAATTACGTAATTTTTTATTAAATTTATATATTCTATCATTGTTGTTATGGTTTTGTTATTTATTCAGTTAATTGGTAGGTACCTATAAATGTGTTAAAAATGGAAGGTAGTACACAACATTATTATAAGTCACGTATATAGACAAGAATTTGTGGTTGAGGAAAAACAAAGAGCTAAGCAGATTTGTGTACGGTTAAGATTCTTCCCACTCTCGTGTATATTATTATAGTTATTACATGCAACGTTAGAAGCGATTCAAAACCACATTTACGTGGTTGCATTTTACGGGTTTTAATAATGTAGTTATTTAATCCAAAATAAAACGGGTACTTGAGGTCAATTGAGTTTATTCCTGATACACGATTAAACAGAAACAGAATCAATAAAATTAATTGTATATTAATCATGTTTGTTATAAATTATAATGTTATACATAAGTGGGTAGGTGGGTACCTAACTTTTACCTTATTTATACCTTACTTAGACACATTCTTAAGGCCGTAATTAGATATGTATTTGAAGGGTGGGTTCAAATATGTATTTATTTGTAATTTTAGTCAATACTGACGTTTGGTCAAAGATGTGACAAAAACAAAATTTATTATTTTTTTAATAGGGAGTATATTATAAGAATCATCCAGATATGTCCTTGATGGCTTGATTATACATTCATACAATATACTAGTTGGTATTTAGTATAATATTTTGGTATAGGTATGAGGTATCTATACGATTTAATGTATTGTAATATTCTAAACTTTTGACTGTTGTTTGTTGCAGTATTTAGAGTCATATAATTTCAAAATATTTCATAATTTATTGTATACAGCGTGAATGAATAGTGTATAATATATATATACCCGTATAGGTATAATATTGAAGTAATGCGTTATAAATCATTCCATATAAGGCCATAAAATGCATGTATTACTAACAAAAACGACACGCGTGTAATATTGAATCCGTTTAAAAGTATTATTATTATTTTAAGTAGAAATATATAATTTATATCAGTAGACATGATCAGTATATAATAATTATGATTACTATTCGATTAATAGGTATGTATATAATATTATCTTGTTTTAATCGTCTACTGTTTAGTTTTCAAATATTGACAATGAAACTAATACAATTAAATATATCGCAACCCGCAATTTGCAATACATATCTTAAATGCTATTACCATTAGGTATATCATAATTTAATTTAAGCCATGATATTTTATTGTTAAAAATAGCATGTTACAGACAATGGCTGTATGCAACTAAAATTATTAATATTTGATGTAGGTACCTAACAAGTAACAAATTATGTATTTATGTATCATAAATAATAATATTATTAAGTATTGACGTATTGTGATATTATAATTTGTAATGCAAATAATGTAATAGTATTTTACCTAGGTACCTACAATACGTACAAAGCATATTAATCAGTAAAGTGGATGTTTACATAACAATAATACAATTAACAACTAAACACATTGCAGTTCTGAAATTTGGTCAAACATTAATTATTTAAGATTTTTAATAATTATAAGTTAAACTCACTCGTATACTTACTTATAACTGATTAGTTATATACTAATATAATAACTATATAAGAGCAGTAAATAGTAATATACAAATAATATTATAATATAGGTTCAAATAAAGAAGGGAATGTTTTTAATGGGTTTTATATTATTATGTGGACATATCATATTTTAAAGATTATTGACTTAAAAAGTAAACATTAGAACATAGCAGAGTAAAGCAATTAGGTACGGAATAGGCATTTAATATTATAGGTAACAAATAAATGTATTAATTAATATAAAATACAGAGGTATATCTAAGGGAAGATAAGATATTTAGGTAGGTAAATCGTATATTAAGTCCCTTTCTAGAAAAAATCACATTTGTTTATAAAAAAATAGTTATAATATGGATATAAAATTATTTTGAAAAAATTATAAATAAATAAAATGTATTTATTATTGTTTATAAAAAAAAAAAATGTGTTCTCCATAATATATATCAATATTTGTCCAAATGTTGTATACCTACCATTGGTAATGGTCCTAACAATCATATTTATCGAGGAGCCTACTCTGCAGATATAGGCTTAGATGGATATCAGCCATCAGAATTATGGACGTATAATATAATATTATGTACTATATAACTAGTGTACGGTGTATGTACTACGGACTAATATAAATAAAGTAAATAATAATAAGTATGTATTAAGAAGTTATAACTAATAAAATATAAAAACATGTAACGTGCCTCTACTATCTACCTGGATACCTATACCTAAACCTATCAATACAAATGTACAGATTTACTGTAAATTATTTAGTGGATAATTTGACGAATGTGACGGATCAAAATCAAATTACGGACGAGCAGTATTTGAGTTATTTAATTTTGTCTATACTAATTCATAACTACTAAGTACAAATTAGTAACTAGAATAAGGATAATATTAAGTCGATGATAATGGGTTTGGAAGATATTAGGGCTATGTTGACTACTGATTTGACTACTTTAAAAATTAATATTAATCTATCAACAACTATGAATTTATAATTATAATCTGTAAAAATGGTCAAAGTACAAAAAATAAACATTAGATCCAATATTACATTATTTAATATTTTTTGAAAACCATTTTTTATGACTTATACCTCAGTATCAATCGTTCGCATTTTGAATTAGGAGGTACACATACCTACACATTTTTTTTAATTATTTACTAAATAATTTACAATAAAACAAGAAGGGAAAGGGGTTCTTATTTGAAAAACAGAATTTTATGTGTCTACTGGACACTTCTTAAGTAGTAAAACCAATCTCAAGAACTTGTAAAATGTGTTCGTTAAGTATTTAAAAAAACCAAATCCAGAATTTGAATAAATTCATTATTAAATGAAAAATTGGACTGAGCATGCTTCGTGAATCATCCTCTGTATTTAATATTTATCTTATTTTTATTGTTATAAATTATTATAGGTGCTACCTGCAGGTCTGTGTATTAACTATGTAGGTAAATAGTAAATTGCTTTTCAATCGAATTATAAAATAATATATTCTAATAGGTAGGTACTTATTTGTAAAGTACCTATACGTACCAAAGAACAAAAGCAGCTGATGATGATTTTTTAGAAATTTCCATTAAATGGAAATCATTCATAACACCTAATAAAACATTTTGTGGAATTGATAAGCCAAGTAACACCTTGAAGGCTACTGTAAACGTGAGTCATCGCGTTGCCGGGTTTGATACCATAAATGGTTACGAAACTGCACATAATATTGTTGTCGGTTGCAGACAACTATCACCGGCCGGCGCATATGTTTATACCAAGATTTGGATTCTCATCTGGCAACTGGAGCGACAGGTACATAATTTACGGTCTTTTTGACGTACGACCTATATATTTATTGATGTTTTTTTCTTTACTATAAGTATAAAAAAAATACCATAAGAAGGTTATTTCATTACGTCTTATATATGTATTATGATGGCAAGTAGTGTAATTGTACCTAACACTGTAATGACTATTGAGTATTATGTATACATATATGATATAGGCATACCAGCAGACCAGCTGTTGACAGACAACAACAATTTATTTTTCGATGAAGACATTCAAGAAAACAATTTTTACAATTAATAATATTAATTGTCCAACTGTAAATAAAAAGTTAAATAATTAAATGTTGTTACTATATATATATATAGAGTATCTATAGATGCGAAACTAAGTTAGAATTTAAAGCAAGATTTTCTAACATGAAATTGAAATATTAAGAGTGAAATAATTAATTTTAGTTGGCTGTAAGTGTTGGTAGTTTTCTAATGGTATATGTTATTGTACAATTGTACATAAATAGGTTTTTTTTAGCAAAATAGGACAAAGGTTCAGAAATTGGAAATTTATAGTAGGCATGTTGGTATGATAGAGAATTGAGGAATTTGATAGGGATTATTTAAATTTAAAATCGTACTGTAGATAAAGCATAACATTGATTAAGCGGAGGCAAACCATTATCTTTTACGTCACTATAAAATGTAAGGGGTGCAACTGTGCAAGTACACTTTGCCTGTGCCTGAGGCCTGAGTAGTGAGTACACCAACTGTTTTATATAATGATACTTTTTGCAATTTAATTAGAAGTCGAAAATAGCACTAAAAGTATAAAATATTACGGTAAAGCTGTACGTACATTGTACTGGATATTAAATATAATATTATGGACAATGTACCTACTAACATTTTATAAAACAATTTTAGTTTTTAAATATAAAAATGTTCAATTAGATTTTGTATTGGACAACTTTTTTGGATTTTCTTTTGATGAAATTTGTATTTTTAATATCGTATTCGCGTGTTCCTATACTGTTTTTATTAGCAAATATAGGTAACCTAAAATACTATTTAGTAGATTGGACAGTATAGGAACACAAGAATATGCAATTAAAAAATCAAATTGCATTAAGAGGAAATCCTAAAAAAAAAAATGTCTTATACGAAATCTAAGGAGGAGGTATTAAACATTTATTAATATGACAAACACAGTGGCAAACACGAATTAACGTTTTTACATGAATATAAGATAAATAGGATAGATTTTTACAATAACTAAGGAACAAGTAAAAAACTATATAGTGAAATATAAAAGGCTTAAAAAATACCAAAAAAAGTATAAATATGTCATAACCACAGAGATATTTTTAAAGATGTAAATCACATTTAAAGTATAGGAATTAGGAGATAATCGAGTTTTGGGAGCATATATAAAATATATATTATAATAAGCGTTTGCCCGAATGAATGAACATATTTTGTGGGTCAATCTATTTTTAAATTTTATTTAAGTACCTACCTATATATATATAATTTATAATAAACGTTGGTAAGTTCATTTAAATATAAACGTTTGAATGCGCTTGATATAATGTATAATATTAGATGATGTTAATACTAAAAAGTGATTTAATATTAATTACCATGCTCACTTTAAATAATTTATTTATATTCAAATTCAAATTTTTAGAATTTTTAAGTTTTCTTAAAGACCATTTTTCTAATAGATACTCCGATTTGTTATGCCATATAAGGACTGTCCTTCGACAGTAAAAACTATTGTTTTTAATTGAAAACCATGATTCTTTACAGTAAATTGCAGATCATTTTTTTGAAAGTGAATCTAAATTTAAATTTGAATAAGTATATAATATTTTTTTTGAATTACTAAAATTTCGTACGAAGGATAATAGTTTATGATAATATAATATTATCTATGGCTAAGATATGTAAGCCGTGGGTAGTAGATAACGTAAATAGTTGATAATAGATAATGTTATCACAATGATTAAGAACAATTTCAAAATTAAAATATAAATTGTAAATTTAAAGAAATATAAAGTTGTCAACTGTATTTTGTTTTACATGAATATAAATTGAAAATTCAGTTTTTTTTTTTTGTACAATCCAATGTGACCTTGGCACTTGGCAGTATACATTTAGTTTATTCAAAATTAATTACAACTTCTCACTTACCAGGTAAGATCTTAATTCATGTCTCATGATCAAAAATCATTTATTTGTACCAGTAACTATAAATTAGGCAGGTGCCTTAGTTTATAGTTGAAAATAGATTTTATATTATTAGAATCCTTGGACAACCAAAATTGTGACTTATCACTTGATCACTTGTTGCCCGAGAGGTGGGAATTTTTTGGTCGTTTAAATGATTCAAATCATTTGAATCAGATTAGTCTAGTGATTCAGTCATTTCAGTTTTTTGGTCAGGCATCTAAAATTGTTCTTATCATTAGATGAATCTATTTTCTTTTGAATCAGTGACAGATTAATTAATTATGAAGCCAATAGTAAAACCAAGGTGGATTTAATGGATTTTATATCCACCTTGAGTAAAACCATATAGCATAGACCATATTATGAGAGTTGATTGTATGTTTGTAACTTATACACTCAAAAACTAATTTACTAATTTTATGAAAATTTAAAATTGTTTTTAGAAATGTCAGTATTTATATCATAAATTGTTAGTTCATAATATTTACTAGTATTCTGGTTAATGTCGGTATCAATAGTGTTACCATACTTACTAAAGACACAGAATTCTGTGCTAAAGATCCAAATTTCAATTTGGTTTCAGTCATTGATACTAATCCGTGTCTATAACAAAGGACAGTTTTATTAAAAATCGTCAAAAGATCTAAAGATCGATTTTACCAAATAATTTCTGAACATCTCGTTTATTTTGATTTGTTAAGTCACGGCCAGGTACTTGTTGGCTACTTTGCTGTTATCACATAAGTAGTTTTGTACTCTTGTATAAGCACAAAAGCTACAAAACTGTTAATACTGGTAACAATAATGTCCGATTGCTTGTGTCTTGTGGACTTTTCATAATGATTACCTATTTAATTAAACAAGTGTTCAATGTAGCTTGTTAATGCTATATTTTTATTATTTTTCATCTTAACTGTTAATTTATCTGTACATTTTAGTTGTAAATTTGTTATCACTTGTTTTATACAATTTATAATAAATCCAACAACCTTCCAACTAAAATTTATCAAAATCACAAATATATGATTTAAAAATATTTTAGTTTTACAAGCGTTACATTTTATTTTACTATTTTGTTTATCTATTATAGTATGACTGACAATTTAGAAAATGAAGAATCTACTGTATTGAAATTTGTCCAAGACTTTTTTAATAGCTATGATAAAAACCGTCATATACTCCACACATTGTTCCCAGAAGATGGTACATTTGTTGTGCTTGGCAACCGTATGGTAGGCCATTCATCAATTCAACAAGCTATGTTAACAATGGCTACAACAACTCATCAACTCTTCAGCATTGACATTAATAATCTCGACATGCAAATGCCAGAAAAAGTATCAATGTATCAAGTATTATGTGCAGGTGATGTCGAGTTTGGAAGTGATGCACAAATACACGGATTTACTGCTACTCTTTTAGTATATTTTCAGAGGCCCAATGTTTTGAATGTTGTATCGTTTGACGAACGATGTCAATGGCCTAAATTGTCCTAGTGTTTAAATTAATAAATGTATAAAATACCAAAAGGCACAAAAATGTTTTTTATTTCATAATATTACACGTTTACACTCTAAATGGCTATTTTGTTTTATGAAGAAAAAAAATGAATGATTGTAAATTTGTAAATGAAAAAAATGTTGAGCATAGAATAATGTATATATGTACAGACAATTAAATTTTTCCACTACCTACATATATTATAAATTATAAATTATAATTTATAATAATAAATGTTTGACTTCATATACAACAACAAAACATGTTTACTTTCTTATAAATATTGAGAGTATTTATTTACAAAACTTATAAAGTTATAAGCTTATATTAATTTTTCCATGAATATACCAATTATCTTAATTTGTGGACTGTGGTTGACACTCGGCGTCGGCGCCGAAAAGTGAGTCTTATGTTGACGACATTTAATGTGGTAATTGTCAGCCAGGAATGCTAAGAAGACCGATTATTTAAATAATTATAATATGTAGTGGTATACGCATCAAAAATTTAGGAACAAATGTAGTTTACTTCTCCAACAATTTTTTGGAACTTTTAAAATTTTTATGCTCAACGTGTTGGTGAAATCAGAATTTATCTACCTTACTTACTTTTTATGTTATTGTTAATAAACCACATACAAATTAACTGTAGGTTTATTATTCAAATGCTTTATTATTTATTAACAATAGGTAACAAAAAAAGTAAGTAAGATAGGTAAATTCTGGTTTCACCAACATGTTGAGGATAAAAATAATTTCATAAAAAAAAAAATTCCAAAAAAAGTGAATTCTCATTATTTTAAACTCAAAAACAAATTTTTTTTTTTTGATAATTTAGCATTTTGAAGTTTTTTTGACTATAACTAACAAATTAAGTTTGAGTGATTTTTTTTTAAGTACCAACAAATTAAGCATGCATATCTGTAATTGTGAGCCTTATGCCCCTATGCACTTTAATCTATTCTGTGCTTTAGGACCCTATTTATGTCCATGATAAGATCTTATAATATCTATGGATATACGATATACCATATACCGAAAAGCCATAATATATTACCTAACCTATTTTATAATTATTAATATTATTATACATGTTATCTAAAATATAAGCACGGTGTTGCATAAATAATTTTCTACCCTGTATGTTCAGAAATTTTGAAGCCATTACTACAAACACAGAAAGATAAAAGTTGTCTCGCGCAAAACAGTTTTTGGCATTTTTGCTATGTTGTACCACGAATTAAGATATATCTGTGTTCTGTGTTGTGCATTTGTAAGACGAAGACAACACATGCGGGTGTGACGCAAGGGCGCCCATCAATCAGAACCTAGAGAGGTGACAATATCATAAAAGAATAACGTAAGAACCAACCAAATTGATTTTATTAAATAACAGAAAATAAATTCATAACAGATAAATGATGTACCTATGTAATATGTCATGTATTATAATATAATCAGTAAAAATAGTTTATTATTTACAATTACAAAAAATTATAATCATTTAACATTTGTCGAGAGTGGTGACATGTCACCTCCTTGCAACCCCTAATGGGCGTTCTTGGCATGACGTACTCTTAACAAATATTATTAGGTTCAAGAAGATTATAACTAATTGAGCACGAATTAAGAAAGTTTGTGGAATTAAGATATTATATTATTATTTATATATTATTTTTAACCTAGGTGAGACTATCATATTATTATATAAAAACATTTTGGTGCCATAATCACTGAACTAAATACATGGAATGCGTATCATGTATAATTCTCATATAATATGTAAAACTGTATTTGTAACGACCAAGACAATATTATGGACATGCCCCTTTATTTGCTATTTAGTCATGAATCATATAATTGTCATAGATCATGACAAAATAGTGAGAATAGATATTAATATATAGTATTTGTATTTGTATAGACCTAGTAATCCAGTTCATTGACCATTATAATATTTAAATATTATATCTTAGTCCGTAGTATTTAATATTATTATTATATTATTTAGTACCAAATTATTGTTGTATTATTATTTGTATCTTATTATAAGATTTCAAAATGAAGAGGTATGTTTGGAAATAGTTGGGCGTGCATTATGAAATCGACCATGATTAGCCGTTACAGGCATTATATGGTATTTTATTTTTTTGTTATATCTATCATAGTATGCAAGAGTTAGAAAACGAAGAGTCTATCATACAATTTGTTAGACTTTTGAAATTTTAGAAAAAAATTGTCATATACTACACACTCTGTTGTATGAATATATTGTACATGTATTGTGCTTGGCAACCGTATGTCTGGTCATTCAGAAATTCAACAAGCTTAGTCAAAAATGGTTACAACTCATCGTTCTTCAGTATTGACATTACAAGTCTCGACATATAATTACCTGAAAAAGTCAAAATATTTCAAGTGTTATATACAGGTGATGTAGAGATTGGGAGCTATTCACAAACATATGAATTTACTGCAACATTATTAGTACATTATCTAAGGTTGGGCACAGTTTTGAATATTGTATCGTTTAATGAACGATGTCTTTGGCCTAAATTGTCCTAATGTTTTAATAAACAAATTTAAAAAATACAAAAAAATTATTTTTATTTTATAATATTACACTCTAAATGACTATTTTGTCTTATTAAAAAAATGAATGATTACAAATAAAAATAGTTTTGAGGATAGAATTATGTATGTACAGACAATTCAATTTTTTCCGCTACATATTATATAATAATAAATGTTTTACAACAACAAAACATGTTCACTTTCTTATATACATTGAGAATATTTAATTACAAAACTAATAAGCTTTATATTGGGTTTAAATTATGTAAATACTTAAGAAAACACCAATGTATCTATACAATGAATATATCATATTATATAGAATGGAAGATAAATCACAGATAATAATATTACATGAGTGAAACACAGCATTGTAAAATTAATAATTATGTATTTTAACATCTGTTCTACATAAAAATTATTATGAATTAATCATAAATATTTTCATTAAAAATATGAGTATGTTCTAGATCTGGATCCATACACAGTTTAACTACCACAATTAATGGTATATTTCTTAAGGCAATACATTCAATAGTGTTAATCAGAATATTAATAATATACAATCAAAATAACAATAAATTATGGTTAACAATACACAACTCATTTATGTTGACAAAAGAAAATACTTCAATTTAATAAAAAATAAAACATAATTTAAATTACATGTTTTTAACTTTGTGTTATTGGAATAAATTAACATTTTATTTAAGTTTACTTTTTTTTTTAAATCATAATACAATTTAAATTCAAAATGATTTTGAACTTTTTTCTGGTACTCATATAAATAATAATAAAATTAAAATAATACCTAATAAAAAAAATATATAAATGCAATTAATAAAATAATTAAAAAAACTTATTTTCTTCTAAAAACATTTTTGAAAAACTAATCTATAATAAATAATGTACCATGGAAATTAGTTTCATAATAAGTAAACAAAAACATGGGTCCAACATTTTCAATTCATGTAATTATATTAAATTATAAACCATTTTACTTAATGTAACTTTCTACTTTGTTATTTAGTTATTTAACAACTAATATTTAAATAAAGGTTACTTAATTAACAAGTATTACAACAAAAATAAATTTAATATTTATTAACAAGAAATTTAAAACATAACAAATAATTGAGAATGATTTTTGTAGAATTAATTTGAGTATGAAACACATTGTTACAAGTATATATATAATTCACAAAAATTGAAAATATACCCAACTTTGTTTAACAATTTAGAAGTTTTCAATATGGCGTAACATTTATTTGTACATTACTTCTATACACATAAAAAAAAACAGATATTAAATCATTATATAAGATTAATTAATTTTGTTTTTAGATCACAGCACTTACTCGTTGTTCACGAAAAATAAAATATACACTTATGAATAAATGGAAAAGTTTGACACAAGTTGGGGAACTTAATTGATTAAAAAAAGAAATATTTTTTTTTGTTTTGACTAAGAGTAGGAATTTTTTTCAATATTGATTTAATTAGTGAAATTTTAAATCTAAAATAGTAATAATAAAATGATATAAGGGCCATTCAACATAATATATGTTTATAGATGAATACAAAATGTAATAAAAATAAAAAAATAGCTTAACATAAATGCTATACATAAAATAGTTTCTGTAAATTATTTGGTCATGGTAAAATAAAAAGTTTATTATAATAAACTATGATGAATAGTTTAAAAAAAATACATTTTCACTAAGCAACTATATTATACATACAAATATAAAAAAATTAAATCAAAATAAACAAGATGTTTAAGAAGTTGGCAATTAAAAAAAATAAACTCACTCGTTTAGTATAAAATTCATTTGTGTCAATTAACATTATAAATGAAATTCTAAAGAAGTATCAATAAAGAACAGAAGTACAAAATAACCACAACTCTGATCGGAGTACAGTCTTTACGTTTAACAAACATTTTTTCTTTTTTACAAGGCTACTAAAAAAATTAATAATAGTAATTAAAAAAATAAAATAACAATGATATAGCACCAACTAACCAACATATAATGGAAAAAATATAATACAAAACAACAAGTTATACAAAAGTAACAGCCTTTGGGATAACTTAAGTATTTTATCAAGTCTTAAATAATAAAATACACTCATAACTATATATGTTTAAAAAATACAAAAGAAAATGCATTAAGTAAAATTAATGTACTATGTTCAAACCATAATTGGATCCTCATCGCTATCCAATGTATTATTGTTCGAACGTTTAGATTTTTTTGTAGTATTTTTCAGTTTAGCTTTGCGATTACTACTAAGTGTATCTAGAAACAATCAAGAACAAAATATAGTATTATAAATAGATATTACTTTTTGTTTTGATGATGGTATAGATTGTGACAGTCTATACTGGGTAAATACTAAATTGTGATTATTTGTAATATTATTTATTTTATATAGTATCATTAATATGAATATATACTAATCTATACTATGATTGGTATGAAATATATGATAATCAAAGTTTATAGTAGAAAGTTTAGGAACATAAAAAACTTACTTGTGTCAACATCATCTAAACTTCCATCATCAGTTGATAAGAGATCATCATCTGAATTTGTGCGTCGTAAACTTGGTAAATTAGAGGTTAAAAAGTCTTTCTCTTTCTTGATTTCTTGAATTTGTCCAACCAGCATTTCTTCTTCTTCATCCATTTTACTGGGTCCTTCAGTTGGTCCATACACCTAAAACATTAGATAGTTTAATTTTTAACAACTCTAGAAATTTAATAATGTACATACTTTTGAAATACGTAAAGAAGACAATCGATGTGTAGCTGTATGATGTGCAGTATCTAATGTATCAATGTCAGCTAATGTTGATTTGATTTTATCCATTTGGTGGCTAATTATAGAACTGATGCAAAGAGTCTGTTGTTCAATGTCCCTAAGTGATTCTTGTGCAGGAACTAATTTATTTGTTCTTAGTACACATGGCGCAAACACTATAGCCAATGAACTAGCATTCATGCGGTTCACATTTTCATGTAATGCAACCCTGAAAAAAGAGTTATATCAAAATAAATTGGAGAAAAATGTTAGCTTATAATAAGTACCTAGCAAGATGAAAAACAAGTCTCTCCATTAAATCATAGTTGACTTTTGGTAATTTTTTTAAAATGTTAAACAGTGTTGAGACACGATCTTCTGATAGGCTAGCAGCACGAATAAAATCATCATAACAGTCAAATGTTAATAATGGTTCTGGCATGTCACGTAAAAATGACTTCAATACACTGGCCAGCACATGAACCTGTTGCACATAATTTAACATATTATTGAAACTAAAAGTTCACATTAATGTATGCCGAATAAACAATATGTATTTGTTAAATAATATGAGTACTAGGTAGCATAGAAATATAGAATACAAAACATTCTTGATTTAAATTTAAAATATGCCTAAAAGCTGGACTAGTTTTTTTTATTATTATTAAGTAAACTAACTTACCTGATATTTTTCAAATTCAATTTTGCTTACGTCATTGTTATCAATGAGTTCTTTAAGTTCATTTACACGTGTTGTAAGCTATAACAGATACATAAAAATCATCCGTTATGAACAAATTATTTGTTTTTATTTATTCATTAATTATATAAAATTAATACAACATAAACTGAATATTTGTAAAAAAACTTACTCCAGGTTTACGGTAAATGCCTTCTGTGTACATTCCATACATTTCAATAATAGTTATAAGACATTCAACGACAGCTGGAACTTTACCCATGCTCAAATCTAATTCACCTAAAGGACGTCCAAAAACTTTTCCTTTAGCAACGCAAATCCCCTTTGACTGCATGTTTGCAGTGGAAGAATTCATGTCTTTTAAACACTCTAGATTTGCACGAGTATAACATTTTTTATGACATGTCAATTTACAATCTAAAAGAAATCAAAATTATACAGCTGTAAAAAAATGTTTTTAATTATTTTAAAAATACCAAAGTTATACTCACTTCGACACACCAAACTTCTTTCAATTGGCCACAAAAAGAATGAAGTGCAAACTTCACAAGCTGTAGGAATGTTTATCATACTCATTTGTAACACGTGGCCACCATGAATAATGTGGTCTTCAGATTTCTGTTTTTTCTGTTTTTTACGTTTTGTTTTACTGGGCTTTTCTGTTTCAACTCGATTTTGACTCATAAACTCATTCATAAAACCACGAAACGCATTAACACAAAGAGTCACTGGAAAATCATCTTGGATTTTCTCATTACCACATACTGTTTCAATCACCTATATAAAAAAATATTTTTAACATAAGTATGTATGCAAAAATTAAAAAATACAATATCTTACATGTAAGAAGTTGGCAATTAGATCTTTATATTTAATATTGAGCACTTGACCGTTTCCTTGTTTATTAGCAACACTATAAGTTGCAATAAGATTTTCCTTAAACTCACGTAATGCCTGTTTAAATATTCTATCAACTTGGGATGGTTTTTTAACTTCTTCTCGTTCAATTTTGTATAGCTGAAATATAAAAATTAAATTAATATTATCTACTTATTGATTTGAATAATTTGATGTTGTAATTTTGTAATTTTATAGAAGTATGTAAAAACAAAAGGGAGACAGTTTTATTTAAATAAATAATTTTATAGGATTTACATGGGTCATTGTGGTGGGTATGCTTGTGTTATGGTATTATATTTGAAAATAATCATAAATATCACATTGAAAAAACAAGTTTGAGCAGGACTAAGTTAATAATCATACTTGTTTCAACTTCTTACTTTCTTCAAAACATTTTGTAATATTTGTTCTCTTCAGAGAAATTTTAAATTTTAAATTAATTAAATTATTACATTTTTAATAACTGATAACAAGATACAAATTTTCCTGATAAAAAATAAAATTTGAGCATTGTAAAGTTCAAGTATACAGAAATTATAATTTATCATGTATCCTTATTGTGACCTACAAGTAAAGATCAATAATGATTATTATTAAATAGTGACCTACCTAATACCTTACTACCAATATTCAATAAAACAAAAATATATACTGATATTATAAAATACAATCGTTAAATGTTGGACTTTATATTAGCCTTGTATTTGTAAGATGCACACTGCACAGGTAAGACTGACATCCTCTTAACTCTTAAGTATCCAATATTGTTAAAATTTAAGAGTTCATCAAGACTTAACAAAAAATCTGTGCCTAGTATCTTATTATAATATTTTTTAACTGTAACATAAGAATAAAAAATGTTCAAACTTTCATTAAGTAGGTCAGGGACAAATACAGGCCTAGAGATTTTCACTATGGACTCTAACTATTGATGGCCCCAAGGCACTGGTAGGTACTAAGTTTGGTAATCGTAAGTCGTGTAGTATGCTACCTAACGCTACTTCGCTGGTGAAGTATGTTACCTACCAAAAAACATTATGGGTGTTTACTGTATTTTACCTACTGATTATTGATTAATAACAATTTTTTAAGAGGGCGTCAGACACACATGTGTTGTCTCCATCTTAGAAATGTACAACAAATCAAAAAATGTTTTGCGCGGAACAATTTAACTCCCTCAGTATTTATAGCAGAATTACCAAAGTTCAACAACGCACAGGGAAGAACTTTATCTGTGTCGTAATGTTTTCATTTTTCAAACAAAAAATTAGAATTATGCATAGTTAACTCATATTTATCATCTCAAAATAATGTAATGACTAAGTATAAAATACCAGTGGGATACAAAATGGGGGGGGGGGGGGGCAACTGTAAAATACGGTCAATGGGCAGGGCACGGGCTCCATGGGCTCCCTTAAGTACGCACCTGGTTGAACTAATTAGTATATGTTGAAAAACTACAAAAGTATTGAAAAAAATATACTAATATCATTATTTATTACAGAAATGATCGTTAATAACTTATAAGTCAATATCGACTTGAATGGTGTGAATAGGTTCAAGCTATAATATTATCAAAAAATAATTTTTTTTAAGTTTCTAAGATTATTATTTTTTGAATTACAGCAAAATAACTAGAATTGATATTTTAAGTTAAAATTATATCAAATTTCATCAAAATCGATATAAGGATCGGGTGATCGTGTATTCGTGAGACATAAACGTAGCACGCTACTCGATATTTTATACTTCGAAGAATATTTATGAATTATAAATATGCAGTATAAAGGTCCACACACACACACTGCAGCGGTGGTGTTAAATTCTATTGTCTTGGCTTTACCGCCGCGGTGAGCGGTGAAATGTGTCCTGCAGCAGTTTTATAGTTTTCGTGGTTCGGCACTTTAAACCTAAGTATGACATTTAAGTATAACTTATCATAAATGTAACTATTCAAATTTTGAATTCGTAGTTGCAGTTTTTATTTTTTTATGGCAAATTTTTGCAAATTATTAAAAAAATACGAGAATACGGAGGATTTTATACTTTTTTTACCCCTAACTCCAAAGTATCAACTAAATACAATTTGCTAGAAACAATGTTGAATATTGGCATGAATTTTCTGTTTAAAAAACCCCGACATCAGCCACAAAAAATACAAAAGGAGAAAAATAGGTAACAAATCTACTGTACAGAGTATCATAGGCGCAACTAGGGTTAAAATTCTGGGGGGATTAACAAAACTGTTTATTTAAAATAACCTAGAGGGAGCTCATATCTAAATCAATGAGGAACATTTTTTTAGGGGGGGAGGGTAAATCCCCCTCGTTGCGCCAATGCACAATATAGGTGTAGAGTCGTTAATGAGTAGTAAGTAATGTTATGTATATTTTAAATTGGAATTCAATGATAAATAATTGCAGACGAATAATGAACGAAAAAAGACTGTAAGTCTATACTATACAAAGTATATATTATTAGAAATTTTTTTTCATGATATGTTTTTTAATACTGAAATTAAAGCGCAATTTATTTTACTAAATTTATTTAAATTCCGAAAAAATTATATTATTTATAAATATTTAATTATTATTATTAATTTTTGAGTCAATAAATAACCGTAGATCGGTGTGAAATGTGAATAGGTTTGTGGTATAAATAGATAATAGATTCAAATTAATCTAAATAAAATGAAAATTTTATTACGTATATAAAATAAAATATAATAATATTCGTCAAAGTTTCAAATTCCTATGAATAATATTTTTGAATTTCAACAAAATAATAAGTGGTTAATATACTTTGTTTAAATATATAATTTACAGGCTAATAACCTCAGCTGTTGAAGCCTTACACTTAATAAAAAAAAAAAAATATATAATTTCATCCAAATTTAAATTTAAAATGTATAAAAAAAAATTGTGCTTAGGTATATGTTAGAATCTGAATTTTTATCTTCAGATTTTTTTATAACATCATTTAATTATTTCAAATCATTTGGTATTGGTGGCTGAGGCACTAAATCAAGTTGATTTTTGAGACACCCCTCCCCCTTCCGATCAGGTAAACGAATCAGCCGATTTTTCTATCGTATTCGGCAGGCTCGATTATATAAATATATAATATATTAGCTGTAAAAATGTCCGTAAGGTAAAACCGTCAGTAGCCTCTATTCAGATTAAGAACACACCAGGCGGCCATGGTCAAAACCGGTGTGTTCTTATTCTGAATAGTTCTTTACCGAGTAAATTTTTTTTATCAACAATTAAAGATAAAAAAAAAAAAATCGAAAATGTCAAATTTCTATAATTATTAGTTCAGAGGTAAAAAATATTTTGAAAATTATTCTATTTATAGAAAATGCTAACATAATCTTTTAACAACAATTTTAAGTATCTACGGTCATTGTTTTTTGTATTACAACAAAATAAGAAAATCGTTTGATAGAAGATAATTTATTTTGAAAAATACTACAAATTATCCATTTTTACCTCTCAAAAGTCAAAAGTAACAACTAGATCCAATTTGCTATCCAAAACCATTCTCAGTTGAAGATCGAAGAATTCTTTCTACTATAAATCATGTATAGGTGCCTACATAAAAAACACGCATTGTAAAATCAATCAATACATTTATAACACTTATCATTGTTTAATAAATACATTTTTCGCTACACTTAGGTACTATCTAATATACATCATTTTGCAAGGAAAAATTCTAAAAAAAAAACAAATTTAGACTAACCCTTACAGACTTTAAATAGTCTGTAAAACTATAAATGAAACGCTTTTGAGTATAATAAAAAAAAACGTTCTAAAAAATAGTTAATTACTAAAATTATTAGGCAACTGAGTGAAAGTAGGCCACACATAAAACTTAAAAATTACATCCTAGGTTACGTCGACTAGAAAAACTTTATCGATGCCAAACTTTAAAAATTAATTTGATAAAATACTTTAAGCATATAATAGTAAACTTAGGTATTTTGACACTTTAATATAATAGTTTTCGTGTAAAATCAATTAAGAGGACATGATTCCCGAAGTGTTGTCTGCGTCTTACAAGTGCGTAACATAGAAAATTGTCGCTCAGCAAAATACGTGTAGCTTCGTTAATTTAAAAATTAGTGTGAATTGACCTCTTTTAAAATCTAAAGTTAAGATCATTATCTAGGCAACCTTATAGGCTTTTTAATACATTTTAATTTTAAAGCGAACAATGAGTATTTAAAAAGTATTCAAAAGATGTACAAGCAATTTACAATTTTAAAATACTTAAACTCGCTTTAAAATAATAATAAAAAGCCCACGAGGTTGCCTAAATTCAACTAGTTTAAATAAAATAATGGCTTAAAAATTAACTATTTTAACTACGAAAAAGGATGTACAACATTTGAACTTTGAACTTTGAACATAAAACATTTAATTATTTACAAAAACCGATACGAATATTATATGATAAAAATCAATAGCTAAAGGAAAATACACGCAAACTAACCCTTTAGGATATTTTAAAATAACTATAATTATATATTTTGTATATGGGGTGATTCTTAACCTAAAAATTTAATAATACAATATTTTATAATTGTTTGGAATTGGTACGTACTAAACTTAATACTTCAATCGTTAACACGATAGAGCACCCACATCAGTCAACAATTTTCAGAAAAATTTTGATTTTATTTCAAAAAAAATATTAACCTTCTATGAAGGTACATTTTATAATTATTTTTGCATAATTAACAGTTTGATTTGGTTTATGACTATTTATGATACGAGTAAATAACTTTTTTTGAAGGACCATAGATTATATTATATTAACTTGGGAAAGGTATCAAGTAGTAAAAACCAATTATTATTACCTAATATTAATAATTTATATTCATAGGTACAGTTAATGCCCCATGTCTAATGTCCCATGCAGTTTAAAAAGGTTCATTTTCAATGAGATTATAAATTTATATTATATTAATGATTCTTTATAAATAAATTGTGAACATTTTGAATATAAGCATATCATTTACGAATAAAACAATGTAGGTCGTCGAATTATGGAAGGGGAAGTAGAATTGTCGGTCAAAAAGTTGAGGGTTATCGTTACTAGTAAAAACTGGCAGCACGGTAGTATATCAACAGTCAAAATTCTTCTCATTCCTTGTCCGCAAGTTGCCTTGGTTAAACTATTTTTCAAAGTAATACAATTTTCCAACAGTAATAAGTGCGGCAATATATTTTTGTAAAATGTCAGATAATTCTACCATGGGATTATTTATGATATCAAATCCAGTGTTTGAATGTTATGCATTTTATGGAAGCATTCTTATTTTAAAAATGATTATGATGTCTTTTCTAACGGCACTTCAGCGATTTCGAAAAAAAGTAAGATTTATTTACGTTTATTTTTAGATATAGGTAAAAGTGTTTATATTCAATGCTTAAATTTAATTATTTTAAATAAGTGTAAAAGTAAAACATATTTTATATTTATATAACTTAAATTTCTGGTTTTTTCCTTTATAAATATTAAATAAATAGAAAAGAAAGCATTAGTACTTTACATTGGCACAAATAGGGGGGGGGGGGTAAGTCCCGCCAATTCATTTTTAGTTGTACCAACTATCTACAAATTAATTTATATATATTGTAAGATATGAAAGTCTCCCATTTCTAATTTTACACCTAATGGTCTGAACACTCAAAGCTGATAACCATATCAAAAACGATCTAATTTTATTGAAACGTACTGATTGATAAAATATATGAATATAAAAATGCGATAAGGATTTTGAAAATCTGTTCAGATTCTCAATTTTATGTTCTATAATATAGATCTTATTAACATTGTTTAACAAATTTAAAGACTTACACTTACCAACATTTATTCAATTATTCAATAGTGAATTACGTTTTTTTGGTTAAAGAAATGCAAAAAGTTTTTCGTAAGATCCAAACTTAACATACCTATTATTAAGACGTTGAAATCCGTTTTCAAGATCGCATCATAGGACCAAGCGGCAGAATCAAAATTGATAATACATTTATCCTAAATAATTCTTTACAAACATAAGAGTTTCAAATCCCCGACGCTACCCAGTAGTCAGTTCCATGAAATAGTATCTTATATTATACAGCCGTGCCCAGTACCCATGCATGTCCGTTTTACAAACGTACCTACGGAATAGCTAATTTGCGTTCATCAAAATCGATTGTGTGTTTTTAGTATGTTTTATATTAGAGTGAATTTACCCATAATCAAACTTAAGGGTAAGAACATTTCAAATTTTCCACAATTCTATATACAAGTAGAAAATTAAATTTTATTTTAATACTAAGATTTTTCCACTAATCTACTACCCGATACCTATTTAGGGGGTTGGTAGGGTGTATTGGTAGCGATGACTATATTTTTATCTGAAAGAAGGAGACTTCCTACAGCCCGCATCGATCTTTGATTTTGTATTTTACTTCAAATAAATATATTAAAAAAATTGTAAAAAAATGCTTTTTATCTTGTATTTTTTTTAACATATTATTAAGTTTGAGAATAAAATAATAAAAAACAGAGATCGATGCGGGCTGTAAAATATTTCCCTATAGCAATTAAAAAAAAATTATGAAATTTGGTTGATTCTACAAGGCGGTATCGTTATTCCCGCAGAGTGTATTATTGAGAACAAAATAGCATCGGCACCGGGCGCCTTAACTGTACTTTTTTCAATATTTTAATTTTCAAACGAGGTATGAGTATGTAAAATATTACAAATTAAAAATGCTTATATCTATCTTAGAAATAAAAATATCGAAAAATCCGACGCCTAAGCACAGAAAATGTTCTTGCCTTAAACTTTGATAATAGGTAAAATCACTCTTATTTTAAAACTAATAAAGTAATAACATACAGTCGATTCTGATGAACAACAATTTGGTATGCTGTAAGGAAGTTTGAAAGATGGAGGTAACACATGTATGGATAGCGTGGCTCTTAAATACATTTCTATTTATATGTTCTATGTTCTCACACACTGCAGCGATAGTGGTAAAACGAGTCTGGACACAATTTACCGCCACCGCTGCAGTGTGTGGGGACCTTTAAATGTTATACATTGAAATACTGTAGATAAAATTGCTGCATCGATACTCTTACATGCCCTTTATATTACATTTTATAACCAACCCAAAAATCAAATTTTTAACTAAGAAATGTAAAAAAAAATATTTATCCGAGTAATTATTATTGTATTCAATAGGTTTTCATAAGCCCAGAAGATACTGCAATTAGCAAAGGAGGCGGGGAAATTAGATATGATGATCCAGATGTCGAAAGAGTAAGAAGGTAAAATTATGAATGTTAATGAATTGTTCTACAAATAACTGATAATTATATAAATAATAATTTTGAATATCAATTTTAGGGCACATTTAAACGATTTGGAAAATATACCTATATTTTTAATCACTGGATTACTTTTGGTTGCCAGCAAACCTCAAGAAATGATAGCGAACAACTTGTTTAGGATTTATACATTTGTAAGAATAATGCATACAATTTCTTATGCTGTGTTTGTATTACCCCAACCTACAAGAGCAATATTATTTATTGCAGGAGCAATTATAAATATTATTATGGTAGCATATGTTATCTTAAGTATGCATTATTTTTAATTTATTTACTTGTAAGCAACTTATTTTGTTCAGTGCACGTAATTGACAATTTTAATATTACATAAATTATAAGAAAAATTCTAAATTAATATTTTAGGTATATATTATATTATTTTGTTTTTGTAAGGTTTGTTGAATTTATACCAACAGTTATGTTACTCTTATTAATATTTGATAAAAAATTCACATAAATGCAACTCATCATTAATATTTTAATTTAAATATATATACTATAAACAAAGGAACTGTATAAAATAATTTATAATAGAGTATACATATGTGTCACAATTGATATATTATGTTTATTAGGTCTATTAGTTTTTAAATGTATTGACCACAGTTTGCCATATCCAATTTTTTAAGTTACACCTAATAATATTAATAATAATCATTGAGTAAAAAATATAAACTAACCTTTTTGGTAATAAAATCTTGCATCATCTTAAGTTCACGCACGTCAGATATTATCTTGTCCGTGCGGTCTGTGAATTCTGATGTACCAGTCAAACTGAATTTTCCTATTGTAGTATTATTTTGATTATTCGCTATATTAGGTGTTATATGTGCTTTAATGCCAGCAGGGGCAGGTTTCCTAGGTTTTCTTCTGTTGGTCGGTCGATTACATCCATTTTGTTGTATGCATGGCATTTGTAATACACCACCATTTTGAATACACTTTGTATGAAATAACTTTTTACAATCTAAAATATAATATAATAAATTGTTTATCAATAATTGTATAAGAAAATGGTACAAAAATCAAACCACTATAATTGAGTGATAAGTTCAAAAAAAATTTAATAAGACTAATTATGTTCAGCATACACAATTTAATAGTTTTTCTCGTAATTACTAATATAGCCCATCCTCCAGCTCTATGCAGCTTGAAATATATATTCATTAATATCTGAAGAGTACCTACATAAATTAAGTAGACATTTCTAGATGCTGCCACTAATAAATTGTCATAATACTTTCAGACCACAATGTAGAGGTGCAATAATAAATGGTTTAAAAAAATTTGAATTTTTAGATGGGCTTTCACATGGGTTCAAGTAAAAATCAAATTTTTTTTAGTGTATTTATATGGTTGCCATTGGTTACAGAAAATAAAATAGTTATTATGACTACATAATTAATTAGCGATCTACTGGCAATTTAAAAAGTTTATAATCTTAAAAAAAATATGCATTGTAATATAGATTTATATATTGTTTTTTATTTATAATTTCACAATATAATATGCTTAGAAGTAGGGATTGGCATGACATACGAATATCTGAACTATCCAAATATCCGGATATCTAAATCCGGATTTGAATCAAATTCTTATCTGGATTTCTCAAATAATCCAGATTTATGGATTTGCTTTTTATGTGACTTATAATTATTTTTAATGTATGGAAAAATAAATTGTTTCTTTTATTGTAATCAAAATATGTTATAGAATTAAATTTATTGAAATATAAAAACAAGTCATGGATCAGCATATTCGGATTTTCGAAATCCGGATATGCTCACCACTACTTAGAAGAGATTCAGTAACATACAAGAATGTTATGAACCAGTTTGAGATGACACTGAATATATAATTTATGATAAAAAAAAAACAAAAAATATATAACAATTTGATTGGCTAGCTACTTATTGCTCTGCCTCACTTTCGTTCATGGACACACCTAGTAATATATAATATGTAAAATATTTAAACAAATAAAACATTTTATGCAGATAATTTTAATGAGACATTTTGCAATTAAAAATTAAAAATGCATCATAATAAAAATATTTAGATTACCTGAGCATTTGTGTCCTTGAGTTAAAAAGGCATCCATCAATTTATTACAATAAGTACATTTATCTTGAGGAGTAAATCTTCCTAATTTCCTAAATCGATGGCCAGCTATCGTAAACATGGTAGTGCCTTTCCATTCCAATAGTTCAAAAGACGGTGAATATGTTAATTTTGGTTCATCTGATTTTCCCGAGTGAGTGGTTGAGCCATCACTGTTTCTTCTTTTTAATTCTTTTTCATTTGTAATGGAATTGCTATTGAAAAGATAATATTTACGGTTTTCATACAAAATAATATTATAAAACAAAATAGTTATGAGGAAGTCGGCGCACCATTTGTTTTATCTCTATGACATAACAAATTTATGTTTAGCTAAACCAAACCTGTGTTATTACTTTTAATATTATTGTGAATTCACATATTATCAAACTTTAAGCTAAGAAATGACCTATATCCCTATGGCTTTTTTACAATATTTTAATTTTTACATTTATAAGTATTTTTAAATTGTAATAATTTACACCCTCATAACTTAATTGAAATTTCATAAAATAGCCAACGTAAGGACACGGATAATGTTCTTAACTTAAAGTTTGATAATAGGTGAATTCACTCTAATATTAAAAGTAATAACACAGGATTGGTTCTGCTAAACTTAAATTTGCTAAAATGCGTGTGGGTCAGAGAGAAAACAAATAGTGCTTTGACATCGCTTAAGTTAAATCACAATAGTTCAAGACTAATAACTTTTTCTTAATTCCATGATAACAATTTATAATTGCAAGAAAATACAAAATTATGACTTCAAATACCTTAAATAGTGCACATTCACACATGGACACTTTCATGGATAAGAAACATTTACAGAAAAAAAAAACATTCCGGTTTGCGGTACACTCATTCCGTTCAACCAATACATTTCAAATACCTAAGATATACCGAATTATGATACAAACATCAACATCCAGAAACCCACCTTCAGCAAAAGCAGTCTATATTACCAAATGTATAAAATAAACTGATCTCCGTCGACTGATTTAATAAAATCTCAACTCATTGACTACCAACTGCTTGCATCTTTTTGTGGTTCTCCTTCCAATGCGTACATAAAACAATAATGTCTAATAAAAAAAAACTACTTTCATATGGTAATACTTTCAAACAGTGTATGAATAGATTTTTTAAATATCTATTTAATCAAAATTTAGCCAAATGGCGTCAAAATACCCTAAGAGCGTCAATTGGCAATGGAATGCAATCAATGTGTTAAATAATGTAAATAATATATTTTAATTAGTTAATAACTTCATCGTTGTCATAAATATGTAAAAAAAATAATTGCCTTAAAAAAACTAAAAGTATGAAGATACTTGAACTGTCTGTTAGTTATTATATTACTATATTAGACATTGGGTAATTTATATTTTACTAAATTCAAATATTTTTTATCTTACTCTGGTGCTGGTTCAGTATTGGATACACGAAGTCGACCCAATAAACGGACTGGAGGATTTGGCTCGGAAGTAACATGAGGAGTTCTGGTCAGTAAAGTGCGTTTATTAGAATCACTGGTTCGTTCTCTTCGTCTCCAAACAACTGGTGGTTTCATATGAGTATCATCTAATTCACTATCACTAAACGCTGTTCCTTCATGAGTCGGACCATCAGTCTTGTGAAAACGTTCTATGAAGTTAAATTTTTTTTATTTTATTTAAAACAAATTAAGATAGTAACATAACAGTCCCTACTTAAATACTAAAATTGTTACTAATAATACATTTTTCATAATATGAATATAAATATTATACAACATAGATATAAGATACCTAAATATTTAAACTAATCATGGTATACAAATATAAGAGTAGGTATATAACACATATTATGTCATATAATACGATAAAATTATGAAGGAATGGAAAATAATTTTGTTACAAACTAATAAATACAAAAGTATTTTTTTTTTTTTTTTGTAACAGTTAAAGTAATATTAAAAAACTATTAGTACGATAAAGATGGTTTAGAATTAGAAATATATCAACTAAAAATTGACAAATTTTATAAATATCTATTATTTTGATAACGAAATAGTTTAATTATTAATCATGAAAAACAATAAAAAAAATATGCAAAATTTAATATATTTTCATTTAGAACACTTATTTTATTTATTTATATATTCTTGATTTAATTCAATAACATTTGACATAATATATATGTGAAAAGTCTATAATGTATATATACATAAGTGAATAGAATGAACAATTCTATCTATTTTAAATTAAAATACTGATAATTTAATATCTATACCTTTATGTACATCAGTGGGGTGAGATTCTATTCTCAGACGAGATGAAACTTTTCTTTTTGGGGCTTTAAATTGTTCTTCTCTGTATAAAGTAAAAACAATTAAAAATTGAAATTTTAAATTGATAAATTAATTTTCATACTTAATATTATTCATCATTTTAGGTTGTATAAATGGATCAGCTTCTGATTCGCTGTCACCTTTTGCTCCTCCACTACTTCTATGAATGAAAAAAGTATAAATTATGCTAATTAAAACGCAATTATTGTTATGTAAATATTTACTCAGAATCGTGCAGTTCTTCTTGACTAGATTCTTTAGAATTGCTAATTTGAGGAGCTGAAATACTCTTCCTCTGCAAATATTATATATTAAATTAAAATTAGAATAATTCCAAAATGTATTAAAATGATATACCGTATTTTTTATTTTTGAAAACTTTTGTCGAGCTAAATAACCCCGAGAATGGGCCTGTAAAGTAATAACGCTTCTTCGTAAATTCTTATACCAGCTTGCTACTCTATGTTTTCGCCATACAGATTGTATATAAACAGCAGCTGATTCATCCATTCTCATTTTATTAACCAACCTTTGAGCCAATATCATTCTCCACCATGACTACAATGGAAAATAAAATATATTATGTCCAAAAAATAAAATGTTATAACGTTTAATTATACTTGTAACGTTTCTGTAGCCCATGTAATTCTAAGATACTGTCTTCGTTGTAATAGTGTACGAAACCAACGTTGTATAGTTACAATGCTTGCCATAATTTGTTGATGAAGTCTATAGTCAAGTTTTAATTTTTCACACTCTCGTAAAAATACCTTTGATTCACCAATTTGATAATTATCTCTATCTAAATTTAATGTTTGTAAGAAATTTCGAACATCTTGAGAGTTACTATAATATAAAGTTAGTTCAACAAAATTAAAATTTGATTAGAAACATTACTAATATACACAATTAAAGATACTATCTTAAATCATGCTAATATATAATTTTTTTTTTTAACCTATTAAGTCCTTTAGGTAGTAATATTCGATAAAGTTGAACAAATTCCTCATAACTAAGTCGTACATTATATCCAGCTTGACGAATTCTCACAGTTTCTAACATTCCTGTATAGCGTAATTGTCTTTGAACAGTATCATGATCAAACATATTTGCAACCTATATATTATAAAATAAATATAAGATTTAAATGTAAATAAATAGTTTTAGAAATTATTAAAAAGACTCACTTTATTACTATTGCTTTTAATACATCGAATAAAAAATGGATTTGCTTGATTAAGAGTATCCATAAGGCTATTTAAAGACATTTGAAATTGAGCAGTTACTGTAAGAGGTTGTTTACGCGCTTTACTGTTAATTGAACCCTGTACTTGTATTCGTCCAGCAAGTGTTTTTACACTTTGAAGATTTTTCAATCCTTTGTTACCACGGTCTTTAGGTCTAAAAGATTTATTTTTCCTGTAACATTTAATATTTTATTAGCTGTGTCAAATAAAAACCAATATTTATAAAACTATTTATAGATATTTAATTTGTGTATATGGAAGTGTGTTAACAAGAAAATTATAAAATGTCTATATGTAAACAATTTTATTTGTTAGTAAATAATTGAAAAAAATACAAAGCACAAGACACAAGTGTACAGACTTTAAAATGTCAACTAATATTATTAAAATAAATGAATATGGAACAAATATACATTTTTATATTTTATACTCATTTATACTCAATACTCATAAAGGTCTAACAGATTTATTTTTAGTAGTAATAAATAATACATTTTTTTTGTTTAAAAATGTGTATTAAATATACGATAAATATATGAAAGCTAATTAAAATTATTATTTTTTTGGAAACATTTTCACAATAAAGAATATGATTATTTGTTAACTTTATAATATAGATGAAAAATAAAACCTAGCATCATAATTATTTACAAAATATGATTTCAAACCATGCACATGCTTAAATAATACCAAGTACAAACTAATCATATCCCATGCTAAAAACCATAATATGTTTAAGTAAAATTATATTTATAATGTTAAAAAGGAAATTATAATTTCATAAAATGTAATATTATGTTTTAATTTTTAATATGTTTGGAGTAGTTTGTTTATTGCACAGGATAGATAAAATAGAAGATTCCCATTTCAAGTGTTTTTATAAACTTCCGAAACCATCCGAACACCAAGTTTTAATATGTTTAAATTTTGGAAACATACATAACAATTTGTGTAGCTCGTTCAATGACTTTATCTTCATCCGTAGATTTACAATTGGCACGAGTTTTTATATCTTCTTTATTTATAATTTTATTAGAATTAACAATTTCTAAATTTGTAAATTTATTGAAAGCTGAATGATTTTTATATATATTATGTTCATTGTTTGGGGCAGATGCCAATTTTTTACCCACATTAAGCACATATCCACCTGCATATGATGTGGAATTTACGGGAAATTTTGGAGTGTACCTGTAAATATTATGTTAAATAATAATATGCTAATTTGTTTTGTTTAAATAACAACGAACAAAAAAAATCAAACTTAAATTCATTCAGAGGTAATATGTGAAAAAAAATAATATATAAATATTGTAACTTTAAATTTAAATAAAACTGGCCCAAAATAAACAATATAAGCCACATATCATATGATATGTCTAAACATAAATGAATACGTATAAATAATAAATATATTTAGATATGATATGAATATTAAAATGATACATTTTAAGCAGTAACAACAGTATTTAAACTTAACTTACACAATACGATTTATGGTGAGGTTCACCGATGACATTGTTACTAGATGACTGGATGTAGCATAAAAATTAATATTAAGAAATAAATAAATTTACATTAAATTATAATTTTATGGACATGAAAAAAATATTTTTAAAAATCCAGATATTACATAAAGTATTTTGAAATTTGATTTAAAAGTAATAAATGTACAGTAAGCATTTTTACTTTTTTTTTATTTAGTCAACCTTCAGAATGTTTGATGATATATGATAAGGAACTGTTAAAATACACTTAAAAATAATAGCACAATTTTGTTCCAAATCATACGAAAAATGCAATAATTGTATAACAATTGAATATAAATAAACTTAACTTAATTAAATATCTCTATTTAATCTTGGAATATTTATTGTTAATTTATTTAAAGTATATAATATATTTAATCATAGTCAGTTTGGGAAGCGCTCTTTCCACCCATTTTTAAATAATAAATTATTTTAAAATCTATAATATATTGAATCATTTTGTATTTGTTCATAATATATATAAATATAATATAAAATTTTTAGATATAACATAGTTCAATGGTTAACTATCCTTAAAGAAATGGTTACATACATATTATGTATTTTAGTATTAATACAATAACTATATTAAAGGAAGAAAATAAATTACCTGATTAAGCTGTCATTTTGCAAACTATTTCTGAAACGTAAAGATATACTTGAAGCTTTTACACCGTCAACTAAAATGAGATATAATTAATATTAATTAAGATAATTTTTAAAAATTTAAGTAATTTATATAATATGTTTAAAAAACATAAACAATTACCTCTACTTTGTCGATGTCTACGACCAGCTTCTTGAAATGAAAAATAACCTCTAAAAAATGCCCTTACAATTGCCCAGCGGAACACTGCAACTGGATCCGCACCAACAAGTTCTCGGACAAAAGCCATGCTACTATTTTTTAATACACCTACAATGTCTTGTCGCATAAGGTCTAAATTTTTCTCTCTCATCTCAAAAACCTAAATAGAATAATTCATTTTGGCATTAAATAAAAAAGTTAAAATAAAAACATTAAAATAAATAGTTAACAATTTAATTTATAGAAATAATTTAAAGTTCTCTTTTAATTTTATGCGATTTACAAAACTACTAGAAATCTCCATCAACGCCTAGACTAAAAGATGGACTTAGCAAAAGAAAACGGGTATAATTTTTAAAATATTAATGTAATGAGTGAAGTTGGGTAGGTATTGTTTTTTTTGAAGTGAATCAAGCACTTATTTATTAGATTTGAGTAACTCAAAAGTCAAGTACTCAAAATTAGTCTTGAGTATTGTGCGCTGACACAGAAATTACAGTTTTATTGTTGACACGGTGATTTATAAAGTGTTTAGTGGATATGGAATAAAAATTAAATAATTCAATCAAGACCATTTTTCCAATAAAATAGTACAGTACTTATGTTTACATATAATGTAATTGACTAAACAAACTAGACTTGAGAATTTTTTAAAGTTGATTTCCTGCCCAACTCTTACTAGTGAGATTATATTTAAAAACATTTAATTATCATACCTTTTAACGTTGGTAAAAAAACTTGAAATTAAAGATATAATTAAACTATTCTCATTTTGTATTAGCCTGTCATTAATACAATATTTGTCAGTGAAATAAATATAAAAAGAACCCTTCTGAATTGTATACTTATAAAGTTATAAATTTTAAATTAGAAACATTAGTATCAGATGAATTATAAAAAGGTGGGCAAGTGGATGTCGCTCTGCTGTACAGTAGGTTACAAGTGGGTCACTGTGATGGATGGTGTTAAATTTGAATTCAATGATAAATATCATTGTATAAGAAAAACGTTTCTGAGCGAAAACGGTCAGTCAGCCTATGATATTACTAAGTAAATTTGTTGATATTATTGTGAATAAAGTAATTTATATATAACCTATTTACGTGGAGCCTTGTTTTAAATTGTCTATCCTTAGCTATAAAAGTTGAACATTTTATACATTTATAACTACAATATAATTATTAAACCTTGTCAAAATTTGAACTTTAAATGCTTATAAAAACAAAATTGTGCTCATGTATTTTTAATATTTTTCAACTGCTATTGTAACAATATATCAGGAGCCTTGCATCAAATTTTCACGCTTTTTACCCAACAAATAAAATTTTATTGATATTTATAGAAAAAAAACTAAAATAATTGAAAACTAACAATGTCCGTAAACAGTTCAAAAAGAGTCAAAATATTTTCAAAATTGTATGGTGTATAGAAAATGAAAATATAAACATTCAGTAAAATGTTCATGTATCTACAGTCATACGTTTTTTAATTACAACAAAATAAGAAAAACGTTACATGAGATATCGAGTGAATATCAAATGTTGTGAAAATATGAATTTCAAACGCTCATAAAAATTTAATTTGACTTTCTTGTAGACATTTTTTTTTTTTGATAAAGGTAGACAAACTTATGGATAATCTTGTATTAAAATTTCAAATCTTAGATTTAAAAAGCAAAATTTTTATGAATTCTCAACTCAAAATAATTTGCTAATTTTAATGTATTTTGTCAAGATTTGAACTTAAAATGCTTATAAATAAAAACTGTGACTAACGATTTTTAATTTTTTTTATTTGCCTTTGAAACAATAACCTAGAAGCTTTCTATTAAATTTTCAAGCTCTTTTACCAAACAGATAAAATTGTATTGATATTTATAGAAAAAAAAACTAAAAAAATGGAAATTGACAATGTCCTTACACAGCTCAAAATAAATCAAAATATTTGGAAAATGTTTTGGTGTATAGTAAATGCTAATATAAACATTCAGTCAAAATTTCACATACCTACGGTCATTTGTTTAAGAGTTGCACCAAAAACCAAAATTTTGAGAACAGATTTTAACCCGTTTTTCCTTAATTTTTCTCTTGTTTTTCATGTCGCTTTTGAAAACTACTGGGAAATATTTACTTTTGACCCCCCCAAAGTACCAACTAGATTCACTTTCTTATCAGAAAAGTTACTGTTGAAAATCCAAGCATTTTTACTGTCCTAAAAGGTGATGACAGACACAAAAATAAAAAAACATCATTATAAAATCAATACATTCATCGCTTCGCTCAGAATCTAAAATTGTTCATGAATCATCTAGTTGGTCTAATTTAATTATTATTTAAAACTCAAAAAGCAATTAAATATTTGGACTGGTGAAATATAATATCTTTAGTACATACAATTTAAATCAAGGTATACAACTAGATTTTAATAAATTAAAAATATGATGTATAATGTGTTAAATTACTTGATATTTAACTCGTCCAGCATAATGTCTCACAATGAAAGCATTTTCTTTACGTTGAGGCATTTCATAGAACTTGTTATCCTTGTGAACAGAGTTAAATTTTTGTAATAATGTTTCAGAAGATGAGCCAGGAAAACTATGAAACAAATGGTAATAGTGAAAATACTGTATAAAGGTCTAATGGTGTGTACAGTAAAATTACTGTAGGTAATATTAAGTTATGCCTAGTTTAACTGTAAATATTATTACTACTTACTTGCATTGATCATCTAAAACACACAATAATCCATTAGGTTTGCCTTCAATCAATTGCAAACATCCAGTATTATCTAAAAAATCTATATCGCTCCATTTAATTCCTTCTTTGCGGTATTCTTCTTGTTCATATTTAAACACATGTTGATTGAAATAATATTGAAGATGTTCATTGGCATAATTTATGCAAAATTGCTCAAAACTAAATAAACCATATATTTATTGTACATAAATCAAAATATAAAATTTATTTATGATTTACCTATTTGAAGTACCAAAGTCTTCAAATCCAAATATATCTAACACTCCAATTGAATTTCCTTGATGATCTCTTAAAGTATCTTTTTTTGAAAGTAATGCATGGTTTACTTGTAATACAATCCAATCAAATAAAGCACCATAAAGACATTTTGCCATTGCATCTCTAGCTGCTATAGCCTATAATATTTAAAACAATAATGTTGTTTGAAAGTGTAAATACAGAAAAAATTAATATATTACCTCAGGTAACTTATAATTAATTACTAATGTTTCTCCAGATGCTTTAGCACGTTTAGCTGTTAAAGCAGCTAACAATGTTTCCTGTTTTACTCTAAGAAGTTGTGATATTAAAAACACTATTTCAGGGTTACGTACAGCAACCGCTTCATCATGATGGTAAGCAGACTTGCGAGGTTGAAAATCAACATTTCCTAAAAATAAAAATGAATTTAAAAATATTGAGGAAAAGAATTATTGCTATATTGTATAATATAATTATTAATTACCTAATAATAAAACTGCTGAAAGAACTGCAAATAATCGGCGTTGTTTCTCAGGTGTGAAACCTACCATTTCCATAGATTGTTTTAATCTAGAGAATTCATATTTTTCATCTAAATTACCTAAAGTGTAACATCCACTCTAAAAATTTAAACACAAACATTTTCATTAAAGTTAAAATGAATGCTAATATATTAATATATAAAAATGTTCTTACTCCATTTAAATAGTTATAATAATCTACTCGGTGTAAATGTAATGCCTCTTTTTCTGTATCACTAGCTCCATTTAAAAGGTAATAAAATACATGATAATTACGTTCATTTTGTCCCTGGGAACAAATTCTGGATTTTTCTAAAAGATATTTTTGAACAACCGCACTACAATTTACAAAAAAATAAAAGTTAAAACATGTAAGTCTTAGTTACGATTTTTGAAATTTAAGTATTAAAATATTTAAAATACAATTTTAAATAATTATTCAACAATCATATAAAAATGATAATAAGTTAAAAGCTTACAATATTTAATTATTAAGTACTTACCCATGTACCATTCCATTTTCTTTGTAATTAACTTGTATGAACTTACCAAATCGACTTGAATTATTATTATGTGCAGTTTTAGCATTGCCAAAAGCCTAAATAATAATAATATATTGCAGTGTTACAAAAAAAAAAGTTTAAATATTTAATAACATACTTCTAACACTGGACCAGCACTAAGTATAGTCTGTTCTACACCACTCCCATGACTGCCTTTCTGACTCAGAGCAGTGAGGTGGTGTAAAAGAAAATTTGTAGATTCTGTTTTGCCACTACCACTTTCTCCACTTATCACAATGCATTGATTACGTCTTTCCCTTAGCATACAATGGTACGCAGCGTCAGCAATGGCAAAAATATGAGGAGGCAGCTCGGGACCAAGTCTTCGGTTTTGATAGAGTTTTACGTATTTTGGATTATAAATGGGATGAAACTAATAACAAAAATTAATGTATAAATATATGTGGTAATATTGTAATATTATAATTTTTTTAGCAGATAACTACAGAAAAAATGTAATTAAATATGTGTTTACAAATTATTGTTACAATAAATATATTTATCATAATAAACTTTTAAAATATCAGCAACATTTTATTTAAAATATAAAACTTAAATTTTTTTAAAAATTAATTTAAATTTAAATTTAAAACTGTTTTCTATCATTGACCTATACCAAGCCTCGATCAAACTACCAGAGAAAGGTAAAATTTCTGGGGTTTTGCCATATATTTTTTTTTATGACATTTAAATTTTTTTACTGACCACATCACTCAATATTTAGTTTATTTGCGCCCAATTTAAAGTTTATAAAATGTGTTAACGATTAACAGTATTAAGAATATATCGTATTCTAATTCAAGATTATTGACTAAACCAAATAGATCACCTGCTAAATGAATGCTATAATATTTTACTAATGAAAAACTCAATAAATTATTACTATATTTTACCTTAAAAGGATTAACTGCAATTAAAATGGAACCAACATATGTATATATATGACCAGCCAAAAATCTAGCTCTTAGGTTGTCTAAAAGTGTTTGTTCGTTGAGATCAGGTAGTTGACAAAGATCTGGATATTCTCGATCTTGGGGTTGATAAAGAAATCTATAGAAGTAGTCTCTTATAAGTTGTGGGTCCATAGTGAAACCATCAGCCCACAGACTGTCTGATAGTTTTTCTCTCAAATAAAATCTGAAAATTAATAATTAGTGATGAATAAAATAGTAACTAAATGTTTAGAATATCTTTAATCTATGTTTTACCTATAATATTCTTCTTGTTGAGTGTGCCTACGAGGTTGGGGCCATAAAAGCATAACAGCTACAGGGCATTCTGTAGGACCAAGTCTGCGTTCTTTACATTCTCGTCCAAGAGCATCACCAACCACCTCAGCTAGCTCAAATGCACTGTTGCAAGTAGTTCCACAACCCCCTGATAAAGAAAGTCGTTCCACAATACAGCTAACAATCTCATCAGAAGAAGTTTGTTTGCTAGCCTCCACACTGAGTGCTTCATAACATTGGGATAAAGCACCCACAAACACTTGCACTATGTACCTCTGGTTGCCTTCACCCATGGCATTTAAAGTTCATGCTCTATCAACAAGTGGCATAACTTATCAAAAAAAAAAAAAAAATATTAATATTAGAATTTAAATTTAAAAAATGATTTAAATAATACTGAATTAGTTTATTAAGTGACTTTTTAATGATTAAATATTAGGCTAGTATTAACAATACAAAATACAAATTTTAAATAAAATCATTTCAAATAAGTATGAGATAGGTAAGATAATATGGTTAAATTCATAAAATCCAAATCATGTGGAATGGTCTAGCTCAAGGTTGTATTCATTAATGCATTTAAGGGCAGGGCTACAAAATAATTGTTTATACTTATAAAGTTATAAGTATTAACAGAATATAAAAATGTCATTAAAAATAAGAAAGCAATTCATTAGAAAAAAAAAATTCAACATAAACAAGATACTATCATCAAAAATATACTTAATATAAACTAGAAATTACAAAACAAACTTCCTTGCTTACTATAATATTATTTTTATTTGTTTACATATTGGATGTAATATCTATTATAGTAAAATAAATTATATAATTTTCTAATTTCTTAATTAATTTAAATTTGTTTACCTACATTTATTAATAATTCAACTTTATATCAAAATCAATACTTTTTTAAGCTGCAAATTCCTTGAATTTCTTTGTTCTTTCCAACTACAATTTAAAAAATGCTTATATTTTTGAATAGGTTTAATAAGTTTAATGAAACAGAATGATAAAAAACATATATTTTTCAAAAGATTACACTGTACTATTTATAGGAATTCATAATTTATGAAAACGAAATATATACGTTATCTAAATATACAAAGATGTTATAGTCATAACAATTACCTAGGTTCTAGGTGCTACGTAGGTGAATAATTTTGATAATAAATGAGTCTTAATATGCTGAGTATTACATACCTAGGTATGAATATGAAAATCCAAAAAGTACCAGTCATGTCGACAGTTGAAAATTCTCGGCTAGGCCGGGTAAGATTGTTTAGTCTAACACTACAATCTTCTGGTTGTTATACCCTTTAAGGTGATTCTGAATTCTGATAAGACAATACGCGATTAATTATTAGGGACACTGTTTGGTATTTATAATAACGACCAACTGCAAAACCGTTGGTTTGATGGGAACTAACTCTACACAATGCTTGTACCATCAGTGGAGCCTATATTAAAACGAAACACAAATACGCAATGGTTCCCGGGGGGGGAAGTGACGATAGAAAACTCAAGATCCATACCGACGTCGACGATGGATCGCGCAGCCACAGACGAGTTCCGGCTCTCAGGAGTGTCTGTCGTAGTGTCGTCGAAATAATATTGAATCCGATCGATGATAAGACGGCCTCGTCCGGATGGTGAATCGTGCGTCAATCGCTGTCGGATAACGACGTGTAGTCGTCAAACGCAGACGGACGGCGGTACGACATCGCGCGCGCAACTACGGTTCTCAGAGCGTTAAGGGTCCGGCGACGAGAAAACCTAGGCGACCAAAGGTCCTATTTCTGCAAAACCGTTCGTGGAAACCAGAAAAAAAATCAATTTTGCGTACCCACTCACTATACTATAGACCGCGACGACGGACACTGGCGAAACACAATTACACAAACGGATGATAATGAATAATGATGATGATACGGTTATATTCACTTGTTGGCGTTTTTCTGTGTGTGCCGTGAGCGTGTGTGCGTGCGTGCGCTACATCTTTTTGAAAATGATAATAACAGAACGTACGTAATCACTAATAGCACGGGGGACACGTCCATAGAAAGGAGATTATGGCCGCGCGGTCCACCCGATAGAGGGGGGGTCTCTGGTTTCTTCGCCTCGCTCGCTCGCAATTTTACGTGTGGCGGACGTTTTTATATTTATTTTTTCTGCCTGCTTTTCTTTATCCACATCCGACACGACGCGCGATCTCCTCGGAAAAACGGAAACGTCAGAAACCGATAATATAGATAAAATTGTTCAATGATTCGAAAACGCGGTCGCGCATCAGCGCATGCGCTGATGTATGAACGGTGCGGCGGGCGATCCGTCGTATGATACGCCATACCCATGTCCCATACGGCGGCATACGCGATACGCCATAGTGGCCATACACGACGTCTATCTGGCATCTGCTCCAGAGTCTGGACAACCACGGTATGCGCGTGCGCTAAGCATTTTCCCACGGTCAGAGAATATTTTTCATTTCGAAATGTGTGCCTATAATACGTCTATTTTATACTCAGATACTCTATACACTATAATAGTATTTAGTATTTAGTAGACTAGACACTAGTGAAGTAGTGAATACTGAGTACACTAGGTGTACCTATTTCCCTGTTGTACGCAATCGTATATTCGTATAATTATTATATTACCTACCATTTAGTATTTACTATTTTAGTCTATAAACTATTATAATTTCAAATTTGTATTATGTCATTACAATATATATATTATACATAATAATATAATAATATATATAGGTAGTTTAGTAGTTAGGTTTTATTATTATTTAATACCCATTTATTATGGTAATCGGTCAAAAAGTTGGACAAAAAGTCCGAGTACATTTTTTACTATTTTTTCAAACCAGACTTTTTGTTCATAGACTTTTTATCCCCGGATTATTTGTCGGTATGAGCTGGTACTAACTATAGGTACCTATTACCTAGGTAGTTATAGCCTGTAGCGTGTAGCGGCCCTCAGTGGTGGATCCAGGGGGAGGGTGGCAGAGGGGGAATTTGCCCCTCCCCAATCACCGTATTTTCCCTTTGTTTTACACTGTGTTTAGCCATTTTTTGTACTTTTGCTCCCTCATTCCCCCCCCCCCCAATTAAGCTCTGGAACTGCCACTGGCGGCCATATAGGTAAACAGTAGACACAATTATAAGAAGTAGTACTGTATAGCAGTTATTATTGTTTATTATTGTTATTTATTTATGGTATAGGTAATGTCTTATACATTTTATTATTATACATTCCTATTGTTTTCGTGTTACCATGTTTTTGTTTCGATATAATGGCTGTTGCAATTATCGCATGCGTCCACTAACAGGATGAGGCGTGAGCAACTTTTTGACTACTAAAGAATCTGATATTATGTAATTTCCCTATAGTATATGATATTATGATATATTATTCATATCCAATACACAATATAATATTGTTATATCATTGGTGGCTTGCCGCATGCCGCTTGGCCTTTTTTTAAACAAAAAAAAACTTGAAATAATAATTTATTATTTTGTTATAAAATGTGTATTGTAGTAGGTATTAAATTACTAACTACTATCTAAAGACTAAGTAAATGCACTATAACCGTCAAAAAATGCAAAAAAAAATTTCTTTTAAATAATCAGTATTACCCAAAACACATTTTATTATTTTATTTTTACGGACCAACGTTTTGAAACACCAGAAAAAAAGATGCTTTTGCATCAAAATTTCAGCCTTTCTCATAAGTGCACAGATCACACGTTAAATAATAAGTTCTCCCTCCTCAAATATATTTTTTATTTTTTTGCAATTTAAAATATATTAACTGTTAAACAATGTAATTCAATTATGAACTCGAGAACCTTTCTTTCAAATGTTTGTAACTTAGCTACATCACTTTTAGTCATCAAGGTTTGGGCATGTTGATGTTGAGTAATTATTATAAGCTGCAGTACATAGCGGTACATTAGTGAATAAGAGCAATGGTTTTTGGTTTGACAGTTGTGGAGCTGATGGAATGGGAATACACGAGGGGGGGGGCGGAATATTGACGATGACGTTAGAGGTCATTGTAGATTAAAGATTTTACATTTTTACACCCTCTATAATTGGCTGAGCTGTTTACCTTACCTAAAGCGCCAATATGTAACCGGAGCACCTAAGTATCTTTTGATTTTAAGAAAGAAAAGTTTATGTAGTTTTCTCCGCATCTTATACGTAGGTATCTTATTCGTGGGTAACAGGGGCGTAATTAGGGGAGGGGGATTAGGAGGATAGATCCCCTCCTAAAACTTTTTTTTTACTGCTAAGATGTTGATCATCAAAGTATTACCTTTTAGGACAGTAAAAGTGCTTGGATTTTCTTCAACAGTAACTTTTCTGATAGGAAAGTGAATCTAAATGGTACTTTGGAAAAGTAAAAATTTTCCAGTAGTTTTCAAAAGCGACGTGAAAAACAAAAGAAAAATTAAGGAAAAACGGGGATTTTTACGCAAAATCTGTTTTCGAGAAAATCTATTTTGGTTTTTGGTGTAACTCTAAAAAAAAATACTGTAGGTATGTGAAATTTTGACTGAATGTTTATATTAGCATTTTCTATACACCATAACATTTTCCAAATATTTTGACTTATATTGAGCTGTTTACGGATACATTTTCAGTTTCCATTTTTTTTAGTTTTTTTTTCTATAAATATCAATACAATTTTATTTGTTGGTTAAAAAAGTTTGAAAATTGAATAGAAGGCTCCTTCTATATTGTTACAATGACAACATTTAAAGTTCAAATTTTGACAAGGTTTAATAATTATATTGTAGTTATAAATGTATAAAATGTTCAACTTTTATAGCTAAGGATAGAAAATTTAAAACAAGGTTCCACGTAAATAACTTAATATATAAATTACTTTACTAACAATAATATCATCAAACATACATAAGTAGTAATATCATAGTAATATCATAGTAATATCATAGGATGACTGACCGTCTTCGCTCAGAATCGTTTTTCTTATACAATGATATTATATCATTGAATTCAAATTTAACACTATCCATTAAAGTGACCCACTTGTAACATACTGTACAGCAGAGCGACATCCACTTACCCACCTTTTTCAATTTAATTGTAGTTTTTTGTCAAGCAATAATATTACATTTCATCGTGTATATAAAATGCTAATATAAACATTCAGTGAAATTTTCAAGTATCTACAGTCATTCGTTTTTTAATTACTCCAAAATAAGAAAATCGTTACATGAGATATCGAGTGAATATCAAATGTTGTAAAAATATGAATTTCAAACGCTCATAAAAATTTAATTTGACTTTCTTGTACACATTTTTTTTTTTTTGATAAAAGTACACAAACTTATGGATATAATCTTGTATTAAAATTTTAAATCTTAGATTAAAAAAGAAAAAAATTTATGAATTCTCAACTCATAAAAATTTGCTAATTTTCGTGATTTTTCCGTATTTGTCAAAATTTGAACTTTAAATGCTTATAAATAAAAACTGTGACTAAAGATTTTTAATTTTTTTCATCTGCCTTTGAAACAATAACCTAGGAGCCTTCTATTAAATTTTCAAGCTTTTTTACTCAACAGATAAAATTTTATTGATATTTATAGAAAAAAAACTAAAAAAAATGGAAATTGACAATGTCCGTAAACAGCTCAAAATAAGTCAAAATATTTGGAAAATGTTATGGTGTATAGGAAATGCAATTATAAACATTCAGTCAAAATTTCATGTCCCTACGGTCATTTGTTTTAGAGTTACACCAAAAACCAAAATCGATTTTCTCAAAAACAGATTTTGCGTAAAAATTCCCGTTTTTCCTTAATTTTTCTTTTGTTTTTCACGTCGCTTTTGGAAACTACTGGGAAATTTTTACTTTTGACCCCCAAAATTCCCACTAAATTCACTTTCCTATCAGAAAAGTTACTGTTGAAGAAAATCCAAGCACTTTTACTGTCCTAAAAGGTGATGACACACAAAAATAAAAAAAAAAACACACATCATTGTAAAATCAATACATTCATCGCTTCGCTCAGAATCTAAAAAAGTGGCCAGCTGGCTGAACTCACTTATCTGTTTTTATAATTTTTATCGCTTTACTTCCGTAGTTCCGTATATTGATGGAAATTGGAAGCCCATTGTAGATTTTAGTATGATGCACGTGTGAAAGTCCCATATTAACAACCTATATAATATAGTAATAATGTGTTTGATAACTCTTTTAATGCATTTAAAATGTCAAGTACTTATTTGATAATGATTAATTATGGTGAATTGCCACAACACTTTCAAGACGACTCGGGTCTCGGGTTTCAGACCATTTATCTATGACTGTCATAAAAGTTAACCTTCCACCGTTGCTGATTATAATATAAATATATAATATTGTATATTAATTGTTATTTGCACATTTTCAAAGTCTATAAACGACAGGCGATAGTATATCTATTTATAAACCGGAACGAAACGGTTGATTGATCAAAAAAAAAATAACTGAAACATATTTACTAAATTTATAGTTATAAACCCACCTATAGTCCATATACCTATGTAGTATATATTCAGCACATATTATAGCCACATATAGGTAGGTACTATATGTATATACACAATATATATATGTGTAGCCGTGTAGGTACCAAGATAATAATAAAACATCAAAAGCGTCAGAGGGTCGAACCTTTTGTGTAATTCTTACACATCGTTGGACCAGATCGATCTGCATATAAATATATAATATTATTATTGTCATAGATACAATGTACAAGCATCGCCATTAAAAATATATTACAATATATTATATAGATGCGTGGTAAGTTTTTCAGTCTTTGTTATATTTTATTGTGGGTATTTATAGTAGGCATCGTGGATACAATTTACGTCTATACCTACATTATATTATTCTATACCTATATGTATTATAAATAAATAAAGAAGTATAGGTACACACGAAAACGTCGCAGGGTACATTACCCTTACGCAAAGATAAAAAAAACTGCTAGGTTGATTTCACAACATCCCTACAGTTGATTTCTCTGGAAATTAGAATGTTGTGTTACTACTATTAGTACAATAGTGAAGATTAATAAGAGCAGTGGTTTCCTGTTGCCCATCTGTACCTTATCGGCCTATCGAATTTCAAGATTCAAGGAGACTAGAGAACGGCCGTTACTGGATTAGAACCAGAGACGGTGTGCTCGACAGCCACTCGGCAAAACCATTTTCCCGGTATACCATACCTACTGCTGTTATAGCGCTATACATAAATTACTATTATAATATGTGAATGTGATATTTTAATATCAACTCACTGGAGGGTCACTATACCTATACCTTCAGACATTTTCCATTTAAGATTTTCAGGCTTCTTAAATTGTCCACCATCATTACCTTTGCATATAACTCATGAGTTATATGGGCTTATGAATGAATATTACGCACAGGTTTATATAAGCCTTAGGGATTTCCATTTTCATTGATTGTGTCCGGGGCCTGAAGAATCCTAGTAACAGCAGTGCGGCGCTGGATAATGGATACGCATAATATATGCTATGCTAATTAGTAATTGATAATATTATTAATACGCCTATGCGATATATGCCTACGGTGGTCGGCGAGCCTACTTAGTACCTACCTACTATAAATACTATAATTAGTGATGAGTGCTGCATGATGATGATCGATTACCAGCAATAAGTGATGTCGATATAAATTATATTGTTAAAGGAAGTTATACTTATATAGTTATACTAGCTGATCCCACTGGCACTTCGTTGCCCGTTAAATGTACCAATTCTATATGACTCAAACTATGTTCAATTCATTATTTAATATTCGGTGTATGATGTTCTGATTTATATTAACTTTTCTGTTGCCCGGAATAAAAATTCTGATTCGCAGCAGTATATTATCAGGTTAGGTAGATCACGGACCCCGTGCTGTTTGTACGTAAGTGTATGATTTAACTCTAAAGTATCAAAATTGTTCAAAGTTTGTCATTTTTACTTAATTCCACCTTCGGAGGATTAATATGATCGATTAATACAAAAGCCTAACGCAACCGTACTAAAATCCGATGAATAAAAAAAAAACAAATTAAACACTTTTTAAATTAGCCTATCTTCTTCCCAGAGGTCTAATCTACACACAAATATTCATTTTTATCTATACTATAAAATGATAGCGTTTGTTTGTATGTTCGGGATAAACTCCGAAACTACTGAACCGATTTCGAAAATTCTTTCACCAATACAAAACCGCATTCTTTGTGAGTGTCATATAGGCTAATTTAAAAGGGGAAGTGATCACCCCCGGTAGGTGCTCAAACAGGAATTTTGAGATTTACGATAGAAATTTTATCACGTATTGGCAGTGAATAATTATAATCGTTAATTACTCCACTAAAACGCAACATTTTTGAAAATTCTTTCTTATTGCACGGTGAAAATATGAGAAGAACCTCTATTCCAAATTTCAAGTCCGTACGTTGAGTAGTTTTTGAGATACAGCGATCAGCGAGTCAGTGGTATTTGGATTTTATATGTATAGATAACTAATTATTGACTAACATTATCGGACTTTATTTATGCCTAAGACCTGCTCCGTGATATCCTTTTTCATTAAAAAAAAACTGCATGACAATTGAATAAGAAGTTTCGAAGCCAAACCGTAACAAAGATTTCCTCTTTTGCTTGATTTAAGTTTTATATATATAAGATATTATATCTGGTTAACGGGACTACGGGTAAACTGACTGACTGAGGACAAACAATTAGTTTGACGGATATAGTATGGACAGGACAAAGATAGGCAAGTTAATCATTTTTTTCAACTATAAAAAATAGTTAAAGTTAAGTTACTTTAATAAAAAAACTAACTAATTTAGAATATAAGTTAGTTTCTGAAACTGTCCAAATTTCTAACTTAGTTAGTTAGAAGTTAGTTTGGTGAAAATAGTAACTTAAGTTAGAGTAGAAGTTAGAAGTTAGTTTTTTTTATAGATTAAAAACCTATATATATATAAACGGGTAAACGTAAAGACCGATAACACTACCACGAAAATTCAGCATCGTGTCTACACTGATTAGTTAAGCCACCAGTATAGATAGGTACTATTTATATCTATATAGTATATACAGTAGATTTCAACATTCTACAGACTACGCGGAAAAGCCATGGTTTCTGTGCGTGCATTATTATAAATACTAATAATTAATAATATATATGAGCTAATAATCTTTATAGGCATAATATAGCCATAATGTCATGGTCGAGGATCAGCTTTTGGAATTTTGGAATGAAAAAAAAATAATAATAATAATAACTAGTTAGTTTTTTTTCTAACGAGTTAGATTGGACTAATTTACACATTAAATTCAACTAGTTAAGTTACAAAGTTAATATGAATTAAAACTAACAAGTTAAGTAATAAAGTTAATTAAAAAGTAACTTTCTAACTTAACTTTAACCACGGACTAAGATATCCAGGACTGGAAACGAACCTATATCATTTGAACAAGATCTGTTACGGAAAGTTAACGAGCGATCGTGGCGACAAAATTGAGTAACTAAAATTTAGTCACTATATATAGTAATAGAGAAGTGTAGGAAGCTGGTGAAAAAGATAGATACTAGGAGATGGTGCTACAACCACTCGTTGACTTTCCGTAACAGATGTGGATCTTTTCATTATACAGTGCACTGTTGTTCGTTTCCAGTCCTGTTAATCGTTAATCATAGTCCGTGACTTTAACTTTTTAACTAGTTAGTGCCCACTGCCCAGCTTTGGCCTTTGGGACAAGATCACGGACCACGATTTAAGATAGTATGGTTGCCCAACGAATCACGATAGTGTCTACCGAAATCACTATAAAAATCAGCTGGTATCTTAAATCGTGCCACGGACTAAGGGCCTGTTTTACAATTATAGTTTAAATCTCGGTTACGCCTGACCCACTGATTTTACCGGCCGAATTCGGTGGTTTAACCTTAGTTTAACGATTGCAATACGGGCCCTAAGATATCTATAATAATGAATACCGTAAACCGGGGTAACTTAGGCTCCAGGAGGTAACTTTGGCCCACGTTGGAATTTTAAATACTTTTGTAAGCTGTGATAAGACATATGACTATTATCAAAATGTTGTGGTGGTTTCCTATAACTAACAACACTGGTAACCGAATGTAATAACATTTTTTTCAAAAAATTTTTTATGGTTTAAAAATTAAAAAAATTAAAATTTGATTTTGCAGAAGGGATGTTTGCAACCACACCTTTACGTGAAAATTGTTAGGTTTTAATTTTTTTACGCGCAACCTAGTTATATTTAGCCCTAAAGTTGAAAAAGACGCTAAAATGGCGCAAAATTACCCCGACCGTTAACGGTACTAATATGAATATAATATAAATATAATATTCATATTATTATAACCTCCATGCATGACGCTTAAAATAAATAAAACTAAATCGTTTCTTTCATGAAATATTGTTTTCATAGAATAGTCTGGTTGTTGCATAGATCCCTGCATTAGTGCATTACCAGCTTTGCCGTGACAAAAAATAGTATGTGTGGCTCGTGCGGGAAGGCAATTGCAGTCATGTCTCCCGCGACTCAAATAGCTCACTCTCGCCGTTTTCATACAATAATATAGTTATTAAAACATTTTGGGTTTACCTAGGAATATTTCACTATTCATAGTTCACACAAATAATAATTCAAGAAATTTATAATAATTAATAAATAATATGTTCATAAAAACGGGGCGAGAATCACCCTGCGTGTATTATACTAATAATATGTATTGATACGTAATTTTGTCAGTAACATCTGCGCATTATTATTGTTACTAATAGCTCACGCACAAGTGCACAACGCACCTGCGACCTGCCATGTATATATTATAATACATTAATATTATAAAACTATTATATTAATAATATATTAAACGAAAAACCACCCGAACGCTGAACCAAATGCTAACACTACTTACGCTATATAGTACTCTATTTACATATCGCCACCGTACCTCCACCATGAAGCTATTAAACCCTAATCATTTTAACTCATGATATTTTAAAATATATAAATTACAACAAATTTCTTATTGTTTCCCTAAAATAGAGTTGGTATTCTATACAATGGTATAATATATGGCACATCAATGCATAAAGTATTATAGTATTATACTATGATCTAAAATGTGTTTTAATAAATTGTAATGAAGTTATGAATTTATCATATAATTAACAAAAATAAACAAATAATATGACCTATATTATAGGTACTCATATTTATTTTTGAACTTCATATTATATAAATGAAAAAATCTAACTATTGGGTATTTTTTTTACAGATAAATGATAACACAATAAGTGTATATAAAAAAAAAAAATTATAAAAAAAAGTTTAATTAAACCCAAAGTTGAAGACCGCTATAGGCTAGACATAAAATTTGATGGTCGGTTGCAATATCTAATAGACAATCAATCTAGAGATAAAAAAAAATGTGAATTAATTTACTGAAATATTAATTATTTGTATTTTTAAAACTATTAAATCAACTTAATATTAAATAATATAGGTACATATTACATAAAACAAAAATATTTGAATGAATTTAGTTCATATTATACTTTATTATAATAATTATATACCTGTTGATTATGTGTGATATTACATTTTTGTAGTTTTGACCTTTTATAAGCACTGTTTTGAGAATCACTTTTGAGTATGTTAAGCAAAGCTTTTTTGTAATCGTTAGGTATACAAGAATTCTCAAGCTCACGACAAAATATTTCAATAGGATTAATGCCATTCATTTTGTCTTTACCAGAGAGTATTTTTTTTTTTGGAAACCATTGTGTTTCTTTAGAGTTGAAGTCACTATCAATTCTTAAAGTTTCAGTTTTAGCCATTTTTGCCCAGTCTGCAGAAGGATCATTAATAAAAACTTGCATCACAGATAGTAACATATCTCGGTTTTCAACTAGAGTTTTTAATGTATGCACCATTGTTTCACGAATAAAACCTTAAAATAGTAATCGTATTTGTTATTTAGAGAAATAATTATAATAATATGTAATACTTTGTTAACAAACCTGTTAAATTTAGTGGTGTCATTAAAGAAACGATATGAGGAGACATTCTAAATGGTATCAGTTCAGGTATTACTTGTATACTAGTTGCAGTATGAAATGCAAAATTGAAATCAATCCCTAAAAAAAGTTAAATAAATTAAAATAACAAAATTTTAAATAGTTAACCATTTTATATTTTAAGCCAAATATTAGAATGGTAGATGTTTATAATTAAATTAAAACTATACCTAATATTATATTACCTATGCAAAATCCCGTTCTTGTTGAAACAATTGTGTTGTCTAGATGTCTATCACCGATTCCCAACAGCCAATGACAAATTGAAAGTACTGAGAAACTGGTTATAAATTTTGATCTCAAGGAAAAATACATTTCAGCACAATAACACAAGTTTAATAAAGATTTCCTAAAAATAAATCACTGTCTTAATATCACATAAAAATATTTCAATTACATCAAAAAAATATTAAGGCTTTCAAATATTAGAGAAAGATTTAATAAAAAACAATAGTCTAATTATTATCCTAGATCTAACTTTACAGAAGGCTTAAGAGGACGTAACACGTATAGTTGTTGATCTTAGAAATGCGTAACATAGGAAATTAATTATGCTTAGCATTCATGTTTAGCTTCGTTAGTTTAAAAACAAGAGTGAATCCCTTTATTATGAAACTTGATTGTAATAACACTATTTGTGTTTGTGTGTGGGTTTTTTTTTATAGTTTAATTTTTGAGTAAGTTTTGCGTACAATATAGCGTAAAAAAACCCATATACAAACACAAATAATGTTCTTACCCTCAATTTTTATTATAGATTGATTCATTCTAATTTTTAAAATAACAAAGTTAAATGTGATCTGCTGAGCGTAAATTTGCTATGTTACGCACTTGTAAGACGGAGACAACACATGCAGGTGTAGTGTCCTCTAAAGCCAATCCACAATTGATATTTTCGCATAAATAAAATAAAAAATTTCATTTAAAAGTTAGTTGAGTTCTTTTAGTTTTTTGCTTTTATTAGATTGAATTGACCTATTATCAAAACTAAAGCTGTGTATTATGAACATCTTTAAATCGTAATATTTTACACACTTAAAACTCACTTTAAAATCAAAATATCAAAAAAAAAAACCTTCAACAGAACACAGACAATACATTTGCATATCAATCTTAAAAAGTTTGTATTTAAAGCTACATGACAGATAAATCCACTTGAAGGTACCATGGTTAAGTACCTATGTGAAGTTTGATTTTGCATATTCCCTGCATATTTATAGTTTTTTTTTTTTTGCTTATTTGTGTATTTTTCTATTTTATTTGGTATATTATTTATAATTTGGATATTTCTATTGATATTATAATATTAACGTGCATTTTTTTTTATTGAAATTGTATGGGAATTATAGCAAATTAGCAACATACAATCATTAAGAGGACGTTACACCAACATATTTTGTTGTCTTCGTTTTACAAGTGCGTAACATATCAAGCATGTGTAGCCCCGTTAGTTTAAAAATTAAAGTGAATTGACGTAATATAATGGTGTAACGTCTTTTTAAAAATATAAATAGATATTTCTTGCTATTTCAAAAATTACTTATGCTTTCTTCTTATTTTTAAGCCCCATATTTTTAGTGCATATAAATGTATATTTCTGAACTTCTTAAGGCATATATCATTGAATATTTTGCCAGTTTTTAGTGCATAAGTGCAGGGGCGGACTGGAAGGGCGGGTAAGTGGCCATACCCACCCAGGCCCTCTAGAAATTTTGTTTGGGCTTCGAGTTATAAGTTTGTTATTTATAATAATTTTTCAATTCCACACTGTAATCATTGCCGTGAAAACGAAGAATACATTATTACAATACTATTTACAAAAATAAAACAACTGGAACAGTCCAACTGCAGTCCCGAAGGCTATAAAAGTTATTTTAGATTCATTTTTGGAATTTATTATGTAATGATACATGTTAATAGATGGTATTGGTAGAAGTTCTGGAACACTTAGTAATTTATTAATATTTTTAAACAATAATAGTAATTAGTATTAAAAATAGTATTTAAATTAAGAACATTAAATTTTTTTTTTGAAATTTGAGAATCTGAGTGGAATGATGAATATATTGATTTAACAATGATGTGTTTTTTTATTTTTTATTTTTGTGTGTGTAAACGATTAGTAGTCAAAATAATTCTTCGATTTTTAACTTCAGTATCTTGTTTGATGGGAAAGTGAATCTAGTTAGTACTTTTGGGAGGTCAAAATTTAAAATTTTCAATAGTTTTCAAAAGCGCCCGGAAAAATAAAATAAAAATTAAGGAAAAACGGGAATTTTTACGCAAAATCGGTTTTTGACAAAATCGATTTTGGCATTTAATGTAAAACAAATGATCATAAATACATGACATTTTCACTGAATGTTTAAATTAGCCTTTTCTATACATGGAAAAAATATCAAAATATTTTGACTTGTTATGAGCTGTTTACAAATATACTCAGTTTCAAAATTTTAGTTTTTTAGATTCTGAACGAAGCGATGAATGTATTGATTTTACAATGATGTGGGTTTTTTTTAAAATTTTTTTTTCATCACCTTTTAGGACAGTAAAAGTACTTGGATTTTCTTCAACAGTAACTTTTCTGATAGGAAAGTGAATCTAGTTGGTACTTTGAGGGGGTCAAAAGTAAAAATTTTGTCAGTTTTCAATTTTTTTAGTTTTTTTTTCTATAAATATCAATAAAATTTTATTTGTTGGGTAAAAAAGTGTGAAAATTTAATATAAGGCTTCTGATATATCGTTCAATAGCAGTTGAAAAATATTAAAAATACATAGGCACAATTTATTTTTATAAGCATTTAAAGTTCAAATTTATCAAATTTATAATTTAATAATTATTTTTTAGTTAAAAATGTATAAAATGTTCAACTTTTATCGCTAAGGATTGAAAATTGAAAACAAGGCTCCACGTAAATAGGTTATATATAAATTACTTTCTTTACAATAATATCATCAAATATACATGGTAATATCATAGGCTGACTGTCCGTTATCGCTCAGAATCATTTTTCTTATACAATGATATCATATCATTGAATTCAAATTTAACACCATCCATTACAGTGACCGACTTGTAACCTACTGTACAGCAGAGCGACATCCACTTACCCACCTTTTTTTCTATGAATGTCAATAAAACTATATTTGTTGGGTAAAAAAGCTATTGACAAAATACGGAAAAAAACACGAAAATTATCGAATTATTTTGAGTTAGAAATTCATAAAAATTTTTCTTTTTAAATCTTTTCAAAATATAATACAAAATTCTTCATAAGTATATCTATCTTTATCAAAAAAAATAATGTCTACAAGAAAGTCAAATTAAATTTTTATGAGCGTTTGAAGTTCATATTTTTACTACATTGGATATTTACCCGATTTCTAATGTAGTGATTTCTTATTTTGTTGTTTTGTTGTAACTAAATCAAAAACAAACCATTGTAGATGCATGCAAATTTGACTGAATGTTTATATTTTCATTTTCTATATACCTAAATTTTTAAAATATTTTGACTCTTTTTTAGCTGTTATGGACATTGTCAGTTTTTAATTTTTTAAATTATTTTTTCTATATATATCAATAAAATGTTATTTGTTGGTTAAAAAAGTGTGAACATTTAATGCAATGATCCTGATATATTGTTACAACAGCAGTAAAAAAAAAAGGTGGGTAAGTGGATGTCGCTCTGCTGTACAGTAGGTTACAAGTGGATCACTGTAATGGATGGTGTTAAATTTGAATTCAATGATATAATATCATTGTATGAGAAAAACGATTCTGAGCGAAGACGGTCAGTCATCCTATGATATTATTATGATATTACTACTTATGTATATTTGATGATATTATTGTGAATAAAGTAATTTATATATAACCTATTTACGTGGAGCCTAAGAGCCTTGTGTTCAATTTACAATCTTTAGCTATAAAAGTTGAACATTTTGTAAATTTTTAACTACAAAATAATTATTAAATTATAAATTTTATAAATGTTGTCAAAATTCGATCTTTAAATGCTTATAAAAAAAAATTGTGCCTATGTATTTTTAATATTTTTCAACTGATATTGTATTAATATATCAGGAGCTTTGTATTAAATTTTTACACTTTTTTACCCCACAAATAAAATTTTATTGATATTTATAGAAAAAAAAAACTAAAAAAAATGAAAACTTACAATGTCCACAAACAGCTCAAAAAGAGTCAAAATATTTTAAAAATGTTATGGTGTATAGAAAATGTTAATATAAACATTCAGTGAAATTTTCAAGTATCTAAATTCGTTCGTTTTTGAATTACAACAAAATAAGGAAATCGCTACATGAGAAATTGAGTAAATATCCAATGTTGTAAAAATTTGAATTTCAAACGCTCATAAAAATTTAATTCGACTTTCTTATAGACATATTTTTTTTAATAAAGGTAGACAAACTTATGAGGAATCTTGTATTATATTTTAAAACCTTAGATTTAAAAAGAAAAATTTTTACGAATTTTTAACTCAAAATAATTTGCTAATTTTCATGATTTTTCCATATTTTGTCAATTTATGAACTTTGAATGCTTAGAAAAAAAAACTGTGACTAAGGATTTTTAATATTTTTCATCTGCCTTTGAAGCAATATACTAGGAGTCTTCTATTAAATTTTCAAGCTTTTATAGCCAACAAATAAAATTTTATTGATATCTTTAGAAAAAAAACTAAAAAAAAATGGAAAATGAAAATGTCCCTAAACAGTTCAAAATAAATCAAAATATTTTGAAAATGTTAGTGTGTAGAAAATGCAAATATAAACAACCATTGAAAATTTCAAGTATCTACGGTCATTTGTTTAAAAGTTACACCAAAAACCAAATTCAATTTTGTGTAAAAATTCCCGTTTTTCCTTAATTTTTCTTTTGTTTATCTTGTCGCTTGTGAAAACTATTGCGAAATTTTTACTTTTGACCCCCCGCCAAGTACCAACTAGATTCACTTTCCTATCAGAAAAGGTACTGTTGAAGAAAATCGAAGCATTTTTACTGCTTTAAAAGGTTAAAAAATTAAAAATTAAAAAAAACACACATCATTGTAAAATCAATACATTCATTGCTCCGCTAGGTTATTTTTTTTTATTAATATTTATAAAGTTCAAATTTTGACAATATTTATCAAATCTAAAATTTACTAATTATTTTGTAGTTAAAAATTTATAAAATGTTCAATTTTAAAGCTAAAGATTTAAAATAAGGTTCCTTGAAAATATGTTATAATATATAAATTACTTTATTCACAATAATATCAACAAATATACTTAGTAATATCATAGGCTGACTGACTGTTTTCTCTCAGAATCGTTTTTTCTCATACAATGATATTATAACATCAAATTCAAATTTAACACCATCCATTACAGTGATCTACTTGTAACCTACTGTACAGTAGAGCGACACCCACTTGCCCACTTTTTTTATTTTATTTGTATAATAAAGTTTAAAAATTGTATTATTGAAGTAATTTGTTTTATAATAATAAAATAATAATAATATTTATTGTTATTTTTCAAAAGAATAGTTACAAATTAAATTTAAGTTTTATTTTACTATGTTAAATTTAGTTGAGTATAAACCTACAGAATTGTTTTAATTTTGTTATAAGTTCCTTAAAAAGTTATTTTATTTAAAATAAAAATTATGAGTCTCTTGTTTGGTAGATTTGAAACTTATACCCACCTGGGCCTTCAGGGCCTCAGTCCGCCCCTGCATAAGTGCATGTTTATTTAGGTATTTTTTACTACATTAACTTACAAACTCCGGTTAATACCTTCTATAATAAGTCAATTCTCTCTGATATTAATTAAAATTAATGAAACTAAATGTGAACAAATACTGGTGTAGTTCTCTTAAATACTTAGCACTGCCAGCATTCCTCATCACTAAAAATGAATATTCAATATGCAGCCAATGTGGCATTTTTTTTTAGAATATCATATATTATCATATGTTTAGCAAAAGTACAAGAGTGCACAAAAAACCGTCAGCTTGTCAATTAGTAAGAAAATATGATCGAAGTACCTTAATATATCATCAGGGATTGATTGGACGAGCTGTTTAAATTTTGCAACAGTAACCATACTATTATTATTTATAGTTGCTTGTGCATAGACAACCATCTTGTTTGATGATATAGACTTTTCAGACAGCCAACGATAATGTTCTACAACTTTAGACTGTCTAAAAATAATATAATTTAAACTATAATAACATATTGTTCAAATATTATAAGGAGTACTAACAATTGTTTTATTCCAGATTCTTTACCATCAGGAAAAGATTCACAAATTAAATCTTTTAATGTGACTGTATTATTAATCCATTCAATCATACCCAATTTTGTTGATATTGGAAACACCTAAAATATTTATTTTTTAGTATTTCTAGTTCTAAAAGCTTACAAAATAAAATAGTATCTTACTATATAAGTCAAAAGTGACAGTTTTCTGTCGCAACAATATGCATTGTTTGACAAAGCATCATTTATTATTTTATGTAATTGTTGAATTCGTTGGTCTTGCCTTAAATCTTCACCAAATTTTATTAAGAAACTATATTTTTCTCCATTGTTTCCTATCATGGTAATTTTAATTGGATTTCTCATTGAAAATATTACTTGAACCTTAAATTTTAAAAACAATATTAAGATTATTTCTATTATACAACTAATTTAATAATATTACATTTGGTTTAAATGATGCAATAGTAATATGATTGTCAATATTAGGTTTTTTTGTTCCAGAATATTGTCCTGGAATTTCAATAGTGTCTATATTATGATTAGAATACTGAGCTAGCCATGGACAATAATTAATTAAATGAGTTGACAGTTTTCTACTGTAGTATTGATTTTTACAAGTATCTACTTGTTTTTTAATTTCTATTAATGCTATACAAACATTATTTAGATTAAAATTAGATGATTGGAATTTGTCTGTAAATAAGAAAAAATTAAAAATAAAATAAAAAGTAGGCAAAGTAATATATTTATTGTATACAAATATTCAAGTAACTTACCAAAAATTAATTTAAGATTTTCTTTAAAGATATCCAATGTTTTAAATTCCTTTCCTTTGAATTGTTGGTTTTCTTCCGTAATAAAACAGTTCTTAAATACATTTTCAAATGACAATTTAATCATACTCAAACAATTTGTTTTTAAACTCTCTTGCACATCATTTATATATTCTTGGAGCTGAGTAAACGGACAACAAACATTACTTATAGCTTTTACAAACATGTCCAAATAAATATCAGATATTAATGGAATGAGTCTGTAAAATAAAATAGATTAAGTTACTGAGTTAGTATTATTTTTCATTAAACAAATTTAAAATAATATACCTATTTTGAAATATGAATAATGAATTAGAGAATATACTTGTTGTCAACTACAAATCTACAGAGTTGACGGGGACAACCATTAAACTTTATCCTAATCAAATCCACTTCTATTTTAATAATGTAATACCTATACCTGGGTCTAACCATAATCATAACTGTAATTGTAATTGTTATGAGATAATCAGTTATAGATCAGTTGGTTCAACGTGATATACATTATTCTGTTAGCCAAAAATTTCAATTTAATTATTCAGTCATGGAAAAGCACTGTTACATTTATAAAGGAAAATTACTTATTCAATTTATACCCCTCCTTGTGGACACTGACAAAATTCAAACAAAATGTTGAATATAAAATTAGAAGATGGCACACAATTTATCTGTTTGTGTATTATTGAATGTTGTTTTACTAGATACCTAATACATATATTTTTTTTTATTATTATTAAATGGAAAAGTATAAAAATATGTGGTAGATCACATATGGTGTATAGAAACTTGTAAAAAAAATAATCGTAAAAACAAAATTGACTGTGAAATTAATACAGAAAATTATTATAAACTAGTATTAAATATTTAAATAAATTTAAAAGTGTTGTTCACAATAATTTGATAGGTACAAAGAAAATAATAATTTATTAATAATAAATAAAGAAACTATTTATTACACTACACTATAGTTAAATAATAATAAATTTATAAACAACATACTTAGCCTTCAAGAATGTTTCACACTCTTCATTATTATACACATTTCTTTCCATAAAAATATTCAAAGGTAACTGAATAGCTTTAGGATAAACTTGACATAAACGAATTAAAAGTGGACTAATTACATTAATTAGAGGAGAATCCAAACAACCTAAAATCTGATTTATCCATTGCAGGAACATATACTCTGGAACATTTTGATTCTAAACATACAACCAATAATTATATAATTAAATACTATTCATTCAATGCGCAAGTAAGAAAATATAAAATACTTCTGAAATGAATGTTTCTTTTAATGAACAGTCAGATAGATTTTCAAACTGCAATATTATAGGAAATAATTCTGATGCTTTTTTAGAACCATATTTCATTGCTTTTAAAACAGATTCTATAAATAATATATATTTCTGATTGTCTTCAGTGTTTTCTGTAAGTATACAATATAACTATAAAAGTATAAATGGTTTATTATACACAAATAATGTTTTCTTTGCATTAATAGTTTGTTAAAAAATAAAATTGTATAAATGATGAACACCCTATTTTCATGTTTGTAAGTTATGTTAATTGAGTAATTATGTCTAAAGACAATAAACTAATGATAAAAATCAAATTAAAATATTTAATTTATTTAACTAAATACAGATTATAGACTTACTTATGGTATAAATAAAATAAATTGTTTTAATCATAATGTTACTAATTTGTATATAGTATGCACATACCTTTAAAATTGATCTCCTCTAAACAATATTGAGCTAACATCAAATGAGAATCAATAATTGTTTTAGTACATAAACTACTATTAAAAGCAATATGAATGCAATTTTTTAAGTTCTGTATAATAGAACAGTCAATTTGTTCTAAAACTTCATCGAGGCTTCTGTAAACACAAACAATGTCAATAACATAATATTAAAAAAAACAAACATTATACACTATTAAAAATAACCTACCCAAATTGTATGTTGCTTTTTATTTTACTCATTATCTCTAATAATACATTTTTTGACAACAAACTAATATCTGATATTTCATGTAAAACATGAGATATATTTTTAGAAATATTTGCAATATGAAAATTAGTTTTTAATAAACAAATTGAAGAACACTGTTCTTTGATCATATTATCTAAAATTAAACACAATACAATAGATTTATATATTATACAATATCGTGTATTAATCTACTTTGTTATAGTAAATTGCAAATATTACCTAATTCTGACCAAGAATTCAAATAGTATTTAAGTTTCTTTTCTGTATCAATTGTATAACAACTAGACATTGCTAATATTTTACTACGGCATAGTATAAAATCTGGTGTCCAATTTTCAGTATTCTGAAATTAATTCATAGTAATTTTAAAATATAACTTTGTGTAATCGATTGATAATATTTACTTCAAATCTAAACTCATTCATGTATTTTTTAGCAACATAAAAATTATTTTTATTTATAGCGCTTTCAATTAAAACTAACATTGACTCCACTTCATAATTGTTTAAAATTTGTTTAAAACAACATTTTTCTTCTGATGGTAATTCATCTATATCTGTCTTGATCTTATTTAAGAAAATTGATCTGTTAAATTAAATGTGATGTAGTTACTATTATATTAATATTTAACTAATAGATACATAAATAGTATTGAATAATAACCTGTTAAGCATTTTAATATCCCATAGTAATAATGAGTCAGAATCTATGGGCAGTTGTGATTGCCATGTTTAAATCTGTCTTTTAATTATTTTGGTATTATCATATGATTGAATTGAAGATAATTTTGTGAAACACTAAAAAATATACTTAAAATAAATTTACAAACAACATTAAACAAATAAATAATCTCACATAGATTTCAGAAAGTGTTTGTAAATTTAATAATTTATCAGCACGTAGCTTATAATATTGAGGTGATATGTTTTCCCATTCTTTAAGAAAGTTCCGCATTCCAAGTTTACACCATAGCTGTGCTTTATTTAAATCATCACAACATAAAAATATCATGCAAGCTTGAGCTGGTACACGTGTCTATACATAAATTGTAAACATTTATTAATATAAAATAAAAATCCAAATCCAAAATATATTACCAATATATATTCTTCTTTATGTCTATCATTTAACCAATTGCTAAATATCTCTATAAATTTACCATCCGATATGCCATTAAGTATTTCATTTAATTCTGAATGTAAAATTCTATGTAAAAGATGGTCTTTATAACTATAATTTAACAATTCAAATTTAAGACATTTTAAAAATTCAATTAGCTTACATGCATATTAAAAATATTTACTGAAATGAGTTTATGATTGAATATTATAATAACATATAATATAATTGAATACTTACCAATTATTATCCCAAATTTTCTCATAGTTTTCTCCAGTTTGAGATTTTAACATTTTATTAATTTCTTTCCAATCAGATAAATTCTCTGAGCACTAGAATGGAATTATGAAATACAATTCATTAGGTATGTGTTATCATTTTGTGATTAGTTATTCAAGGAAAACATTTTAATACTTTATAATATTCTTCAAACAAAAAATCTTTATCACTTTCTAAAATTATATTTTCATCATTACATTCTAATACTGATTTGAATTTCATTTGAGCAATTCGCCAATCATGAGATTGTTCAGCTTTCAATGCCTCTTTTAATGAATCACATGATAGATTATTAATTTTTTCGTGAAATATACCTTCAACAACATCCAATTCACCCATATTTTTGTATATCCTTTGAAAAAACAAAAGCTTAGTTACTTGATAGGCAAAAAAAAAAAAAAATTATATAATGATATACTCGGCTAATTTTATCCAATTATCATCCATGCGTTTGTATGTAATTTTAGATTTTTTTTCAATGTGTTCATCAACTTGTTTTGATTGTAAATAATTTATTGATGTTTCTATAACTAATGCTCCTAATGACATTAAACCACATGATGTTGCAACTAATAAAAATATACAAATGTTAAAATAGTTCATTCTTAAAGATAGATAATACACTTGCCTTCAGTTACTCTATTTGGATCTAAATTGATTTGGGTAGGATAACAGTATGCTGTATCTAAGATAAAGCCTACAAGACTATGATTACAATGACTGTGATTTATCATAGTAGTCAAAGATTTATTCAAGCTTTCAAAATATTGCTGATTAATTTTTGAATTATTTTTCAATCCACACATGATTGATGATGAAATTATTCTTGCTATATTGTTATCCCTCTGAAAAATTAATATTTAAATTGAGTTTATACACTATTTAATGACGAGAAAGGGAAATTATATAACACCAATATTAATACATTTACCAGGCAAAAGCTGTTCTAATTTACAGATTTTAAAATATAAATAGAACCTGTTATAATTAATTTTTTTTGTAAAAATATTCATTAAATGTATAATTACTGTGTAGTATATAAAATTATGTTTCTCATGTATTAGATAAGTACAAGTATGAATATATTCTCTGTGGTTCCTTCGATGTATTTAAATAAAAATATAATACAAATTACCAGGATACAATGTTGCTTTCTTAAAAGAAACTATGTTACAACTGGATCAGGATTGTATTTAATGATACTTACTTTGGATAATTCAATCAACGGCTTAATTACAGATGCATTTGTAATTTCAATATCAGGAAAGTCCCCAATCCTATATTTTCTGTACATATTAACAGATGATTCACGTTTTTGTGCTCTTTCTTTCTTAAATATTTCACGTTTAACATTGGTTTGTACATTTTTCATTGCAAATTGTTTACTTAATATTGATTTGTCACTTAATATGCGTACTTTTTTTTTCTGTATAAAATCTGATTTTGAATTTAGTATATTATCTAAAAAATATTAATTGTATAGTATATATTATAAAATTATTAATTTTATTAAAATTTATAAAAAATAAAAAAATTTACCAAAATTTTGATTCAAGTTTTGTTGATTAATATCCAAAGTAGATATGTTTATTTCATTCAATGACATTTGAGAATAAGTCTCTAGAGTTGAAATATTATCAATTAGTTGAGTTTGAACTATGGTGGGTTGGAACTGTAAAGTCATTGTATTTCTTAGTTGGAATTTTTGCTGAATATTAGATTCAGAATTTCCAAGTGTATTTGAACGGTTCAGTTGGCTAACTATAGTGTCAGCATACTTAGGAAAAGTAGACATATTTTTTGCACGCCATGATGCTGTTAAATTATAATCTTCAAATTCACAAGCATGCAGAGGATATTGAAATATTTTTTGTTCGTAATCTAGAGATGTGCAACATGATTCTAGTAGTATGCTAACAAAATTTCCTAGAAAATGTGATTCAATGTCTGGTGAATAGAGTTGATCCAAAAGAATTAGTAAACGGTCCACGCATTTCAGTGGTAATCTTTTATCGTCAGCCCAAAATCTAGTTGGTAAAAATAAAAAATGATTAATTCAGTTTTAGTTATTTAATTGTATTAATAATTTTGGCAACCTAAACACTGTATGTCGAAGTTCATCATCATTATCCAAAAGACCATTTAATAAGACCTTTTTACATTGATCTGTAATTTGTTTTGAAGTATCAGCATTATTTCCTCTATACAATTAAAATACCATTAATTTATAATACATACATATATTAAATATAATAATTCTATAACTTACAAGTAAATTTCATAAGTGCTATACATAATGTCATAAATCAACTTTCTATGATCATTATTATATTGTTGTGAAATGTCAGCAATTATTTTTATTAATATAATGACATTTTTGGCGTGAAGAGTTGGTATAAGTTGTAAAGTAATGTTTAAACAAATTAGTTGATCATCAGTTCCGCTAAATATTAAGTAAAATGGTTTTAGTATTCAATCTTTTCAATTTCAGAATTTTAAATTTCTTACAACAGTTTATGTTTTATAAAATAATTTTTTTTTATCAATCAAAATTGTCAGTAGAAAATATGAATCATGATTTTTGAACAATTAACAAATAATATATACGTAGGTAACTAATATTTACAATTTCAAAATTTTAAAACATGGCCCAGATTCCTCAATGTAATTAGCAATCAGAAATACCAATTAACCAAGTTCACAGTAATAATTGAAAAATTGTGAATAAACCTACTGTTCAAATTACTAATATTCCCAGTCTTATAAAATGTTCTACTTTTTATTATTTTACCTAATAATGCTATATATTCTACGTGTCCTGCACATGCACTTCATTACATTGAAAAAACAAAAAGAACTATATTAGCTTATGTAAAATGTTAATCGCAGAAGTAAAAAGATATTTTTTTAAGTTTCCAGTTTCCAAAAATGTATTATTTTGCCAGAACCAATAATTATCAGGGGATATTGTTAATGTGGCAAAATATTATAACAAAAACTTTCAACAATTTAAAGAGGTTATGTAAACGTAAAGTATGATCTTACTCTAACAGTTTCTAATAAAAATCAAACAAACAATTTTATTGAGCTAAGATGATATAAAAATGATTTAACTTATACATCTGTCAACTTTGGTTTTAAGAAGGATACAATACAACACAAAAATAGAGGGGAAATGGATGTTGCACTGCTGTACAGTTGGTTACAAATGGGTCGATGTAATCGATGTAATTAAATTTAAATTCAATGATATAATATCTTTAAATACAAAAAACGATTCTGAGAGAAGATAGTCTATTATCCTATAATATTACTAAGTAAGTTTATTTTATGATATTAGTGATTAAATTAATTTTAGTAATAGTCATTAGTAGGGAACGGATATAAATGCTCTAAAAAACAAGAAAAATGCCTTAAAAAAATGCTTTAACATCAAAAAATGCACTAAAAAAATATATAGTAGGTTATACACCATATAAGGTGCTGCATCACTGAGAAATAGGAGTACATTATCGTGTTAAATACCCTTTGGCCACAACAAGCTCATAGATTGATCAAATAATTTAGCTATAGTACTATTATTTGCTTTTTCTAAGACTTTGCAATTAAATAAAAAAGTTTTACCGGGACATCCAATTTCTAAAGTGCCAATTATGACATTAGCGACATATCAGCCATCTACGTCTGTAGTCTCATCTATACTCACCCACAATTTTTTATTCTTCACGTAAGTTCTAATAGAATTTATTGTATTATTGTAAGTATTGCCTACATAGTTATTTCTAATTGTGGATTCGTCTGGAATGTGTTGGCTGGTATACTTTGAAAGAAAATTGCGGACATTTTCATTTTTCAGTTTAGAAAGAGGAATGTTAGCAGATACCATTGCAGTACAAAGATAGCAGTAAATGCATTATTTTTTGGAACGGTATTAATTAATGTTTGGACAACTTCACTTTTTTTATTTTTTTGAATATCTAGTGCACGTAAATGTTTTTCTCTACCCACATGTTGTGTCACAGTATATTTTTTTTCGGCTGCCACTCTGACCTCACAAATCTTACAAAAAAGAGCGCTTCCATCGGTAGAAAAAATTGATTCCCCATATTGTTGAACGTATGACCGCAAACGATAAACATCTGAAGATTTGGTCTTAGGCATTTTCAAAAACTTCGTGGAATAAACAAAACTAAACTAAATACATCTACAAAAATCACTCGAAAACGTTAACGATGAGGCTATACGCGATACTAAACGATGAAGTAATGACTCAATTCAACAGTGCAATACAAAATTACAATTTAGATAAACAGTTTATCGTATCTTATCTTTACCTTAATGTGGGTAATAATCTGTTGTAGCTTGTATGTATGTATATATTTTGTGTCTACACGTGTCAACAATAATTTCGTAATTTCGTAACATAATACACGTGTCAACAATAATTTCGTAATTTCGTAACATAATACACGTGTCAACAATAATTTCGTAATTTTGTAACATAATACATATTTAGGTATTTTAATTTTTTTTAGAATGAATGTGGAAAAAATGTTGAAAAAATAACTTAAAAACCACAAAATGCACTAAAAATTTCAAAAAATGCAAAATAAAAGTTACATTTTTTATTTGGAAACCAATGTTTTCGGACATTCAGAAAAAAAAATGCAATTTGCATTCAAATCCGTTCCCTAGTCATTAGTATCTACTACAATAGGTTAAATTCATTTTTGCCAAAAAAATTACATTTGAAAATGTCATTGTGTGTATAAAACATAATAATATGCTATAAGAGTTTCATAAATCCACAAATAGTATTAGTAAATTACAACAAAATAACTAAAATTGTAATTCTTGGTTTTAATATGCAATTTCATCCAACATTTTATTGGAAATGTTCATAAACAAATCGAAACAAGTCAAAATATTTAAAAATTTTTATCTAGTATAGAAAATGGTATAATAAACTTATTGTGTAAATTTTAAGTGTCTACGGTTATTACTTTTTGACCCAACTAATAAAATTTTATAGAAATCTATAGAAAAAAAACTAAAAAAATTTGAAACTGTAAATGTTCGTAAACAGTTTTAAACAAGTCAAAATATTTAAAAAATACTATGGTGTATAGTAAATGATAGTATAAACATTCAGTGAAAATGTTATGTATCTACGATCATTTGTTTTAGAGTTACACCAAAAACCAATTTTGTGTAAAAATTCCTGTTTTTCCATATTTTTTATTTTTATTTTTCCCAGCGCTTTTGAAAATTTCAGGGAATATTAACCTACTCAATGCGCCAACTAGATTCACTTTCCTATCAACCACTATACTGAAATTGAAAATTGAAGCATTATTTTTACTACTTATTGCGTAAAATCGCTCCTCTCAGAATCTAAAATTACTTTAGTTTTAGGTTTAGGTTTTATAGAATAATCTGTGAAAATATGGAATTTTGTAATCAAGATAATATATAGCTTATAGCAGTTAAAAATAACATTCAGGTCTCTTTTAAGAAATATTATAATTTATTTTGCATTTTTATAAGAAACTATTTAATATTTATTTAAACAAATATATATTTTCATTTTTTTATTACAATAAATAAATATTTATATTTTTTAGGTTTTAAATACGTATAATTTTGATCCCTATTTTAAGCACACATTATTAAAATGTAAATACATACTTGTCTTTTAGCATGTTGAAGAAGCCATTTAGTTCTGTAATTTTTTCATATGGATTATTAATTATGGCCAATCTATTCAGAATCATTTCTAAACATTGAGTTCGATGAATACCTTGTAGTTTCTCAAAAATATGAAATAAATCATCCAAATAACTTAAACAAAATGCAAGTATGATAAACCATAAAATGAACTCATTTTGTTAAAAAAAGTATTAACTTATATATAAATATATAATCATAATAATATATTTTGTGTTGCATACTTTATTTATAGATATTGATATTTTTTAAATTAAAATTGTATTATTGTAGTATGAATTAAACAATAAATTATTCTTTAAATGAGAAGAAAGGAGAAATAATAACTGTAATATATAATACAAATATTTATTACCTGTCAATAATCTTTGAGTAATGCTTATGAATACAATACAGACAACTAAAAACTCTTGTTGCATCCATGCTTTCGGAAAATATTAAAACTGAAGACAGGCAGTGCAACAGTTCCATTTCATTTGTTGAATTTTGACAATAGATTCTTTGAAAAAATACATTAAGAAAATAAATTATATACATCTAGTATAAAATTTTTATAATTACTTTAATAGCATTCCAAATATCTCTGAACTAAGCAAATAAATCACTTGATTGTTATGGTTTAAGGTTCCAGTAAGCGAACTTAAAAAACTAGAAATCAAAATTTAAATATAAAAACAAAAATATATCATTTAGTTAAATAAACTGATTGATTTAATAATTACCTTTTTTTATTAAATTCGTTGAATGGTATAATACCATTGGCAGATAAGATTCCAATTAAATGCAAACCACATTCTAATGATTTGTTATTTATTTGATTTGGTTTTATTAAACATAAAAGTTCATCATAATCCATTTCTAGAGAACATTTCCAATTTTCAACAATAAATCTACAAAAAGATATATAATACAGTTATTTTTAATTTATTAACTAAATTTTCAATATAACCGCCACACCAAATACAATTTTAATTCTAAAGTTTTTTATTTTCTCTATTTATTATTTGTAATAATATGTTTAAAAAAGTGGATAAGTGGATGTCGCTCTGCTGTACAGTAGGTTACAAGTGGATCACTGTAATGGATGGTGTTAAATTTGAATTCAATGATATTGTATGAGAAAAACGATTCTGAGCGAAAACGGTCAGTCAGCCTATGATATTACCAAGTATATTTGATGATATTATTGTGAATAAAGTAATTTATATATAACCTATTTACATGGAGCCTTGTTTTAAATTTTCAATCCTTAGCCATAAAAGTTAAACATTTTATACATTTTTAACTACAAAATAATTAATAAATGTTGTCAAAATTTGAACTTTAAATGCTTATAAAAAAAAAATTGTGCCTATGTATTTTCAACTGCTATTAGAACGATATATCAGGAGCCTTATATTAAATATTCACGCTTTTTTACCCAACAAATAAAGTTTTATTGATATTTATAGAAAAGAAAACTAAAAAAATTGAAAACTGACAATGTCCGTAAATAGCTCAAAAAGAGTCAAAATATTTTCAACATTTTATGGTGTATAGTAAATGCTAATATAAACATTCAGTGAAATTTTCAAGTATCTACAGGTCATTCGTTTTTTAATTACAATAAAATAAGAAAATTGTTACATGAGAAATCGAGTGAATATCAAATGTTGTAAAAATATAAATTTCAGACGCTCATAAAATATTAATTTAAGTTTCTTGTAGACATTTTTTTTTTGATAAAGGTAGAAAAACTTATGAATAATCTTATATTACATTTTAAAATCTTAGATTTAAAAAGAAAAATTTTTATGAATTCTCAACTCAAAATAATTTGCTAATTTTCGTGATTTTTCCGTATTTTGTCAAAATTTGAACTTTAAATGCTTATAACTAAAAACTATGACTAAGGATTTTTAATTTTTTTCATCTGCCTTTGAAACAATAACCTAGGAGCCTTCTATTAAATTTTCAAGCTTTTTTACTTAACAGATAAAATTTTATTGATATTTATAGAAAAAAAAACTAAAAAAATTGAAAACTGACAATGTCCGTAAACAGCTCAAAAAGAGTCAAAATATTTTCAAAATTGTATGGTGTATAGAAAATGCCAATATAAACATTCAGTCAAAATGTCATGTCCCTACGGTCATTTGTTTTAGAGTAACACCAAAAACCAAAATCAATATTCTCGAAAACGTAAAAATTTTCCTTAATTTTTCACTTCGCTTTTGAAAACTACAGGAAAATTTTTACTTTACTTTACTTAGACCCCCCAAAGTACCAACTAGAATCACTTTCCTATCAGAAAAGTTACTGTTGAAGAAAATCCAAGCACTTTTACTGTCCTAAAAGGTGATGACAGACACAAAAATTAAAAAATTAAAAAAAACACACTCATTGTAAAATCAATACATTCATCGCTTCGCTCAGAATCTAAAATAATTGAAATTTAATTTAAACTTAATTATAAAATTTAAATGTTTAACTTTATTTAAATAACCTTTAAACGCATGCCCTTTCATTTATCTTGCTTCCAACCAAAAATAATAATAAAATGACAAAATACAGAACATTGAAAATTTAACAACAATTTTTTTTTTTTTAACTTGGGATGGCTGTAATTCAGTCAATTTTTGAGATAGGAAAAAAGTTTGTTTATCAAAGTTACTTAAAAAATATAGTTCTATCGAAATCTGGGGTTGAAAATAGGTGTTTCCATTTAAAAAAATGTAAGTTTTATTGCGCATGCGCAAAATAAAAGAATTAAAAATTCGAAAATGATCACAAAATGTGTATTTTAGTATTCCCTAGCTCCTCGAAAAATCCCCAATTCAATCTAAGGTCACTGAACGGAAATATTTTGTGTTACCATTTGAGTGAAATACACTGTTATACGCTTTTACCGCCGCCGTTTTATTTTATTTTATTTTATACATTAATGTATTTTTTTTATATAATATTATGTAACAGCTAAAGTTTGAATTTAGGTAATATGCACATTATACAATTTTGTATCGCTCTACTCAGAATCTAAAATAGAAGTATAAGGCAAAATAAATAATATTTTATTTTATTCTTTTAGAATGAATTTTAACTAAATTTTTATAAAAAAATGACTTAAAAATGTCAAATAAGTAATAGTCTTAACAATGCAAAATAAAAGTTACATTTTTTAATTCCTTGATGTATAAAATTAACTTTGTGCTTAAAAAGCAATGTTTTCAGACATTTAGAAAAAAATTCAATTTGCATTCAAATACGTCAGTATTTATCAAATATATATATATATAGAAGTTGTAATGTATTATGTAATAAATAAATATATGCAACGTTTGCATATAAGAATTAAGTTTTTTATCAGATGCTAGTATATCCATCTTAAAAGTGAAGCATGTTAACAAATATATAACTCAAACTTCTCACATGCATTTAGTATCTATAATATTATTGATTAAATATAATATATATTTATATGTACAAATTATAATATAAATCAGGTTAATTTTAATTGAATAAATATATTTACTTGATGAATTCCATGTTGTGCTTAAATACATTTTTTATTTCACTATGGGAAACTGACAAAAGAAAACATAATAACTTTTTAGCAAGGAGTTTCTCATATTCTGTGGACGGTACTGCAATATTATGCCATGAAACAAGCATTGATACCTAAAAAATATTAATTTTTGTATAGATTTATTGAAAGTATCAATAGCATAAACAAAAATATTTAATTATTACCACATCAGTTATAACATAATTTAAATTATTCCCAAGATGTTTATCTAATACAAATTGCATTAAAGGACCAAGCCAATGTTTTGCATATGGTTCAAAATTAGTTTCACAGTTAATTATCAATTTTATAAGAAATATTTTTGAATTAATTGTGTCTGTTGCTTTATCATAGAATACTAATTTTAAATTATTCATCCACTCTGGCATATCCACATTAGACTAAAATATATAAAATAAAATCATAATAATTAAATTTATACATATGTAAATATCAATATACATATTTCCTAATAAATTGTATACAATTTTGAATAATATCTATTGTAGTAATAAGTAATAAATATTTATTTTAAGTAAGCATCATCTCAGTTTTTTAAATTCTAGTAGCAATTACTAAGATATTAGAGAAGAAGTAAAAAATAAGACTAATATAGTCTAATAGTTATATAGAAAATTCTATTACTTTCATTGCACTGCCAATCATGTTTTCTGAACTTAAGTATTTTATAACAGCACATAAATGTGCCATACATTCATGATTATTGAAACTGTCCATTTCTAGTTCAACACTTAACATTTTATGGAGGGATTGTGACTAATAACAAATATAAAGATATTTCAATTTAAAACAGTCTACAATAGTTTTTTTAAACTTTATTTTAGTACATTCGGTGATGAACAATCTTCTACAAAGTTTGATCTTAAATAAGAATTATTATAATCATAGCTTCCCAAATCTTCAACAAGTGTATTCTTTAAATGACTACTCAAATCAATATATACCTCAGGTATATTCTGATTGGATTTCGTCCTTATGTTAATTAGTTTTTTTTTTCGTTGTGGTACCTAAAAAAAAAAATACAAAACATTATTTTTAAAATATTCCTAGTATACATATAAGTTAATAACAACTAGCGTTTAAATTATACAGTTAATAATACTTGAATAATTTTAATTATTATTTAACCTTTTCAAAATCAATAGGAAATTCATAACGTATAGTACAATCTACTAAATTTTTCCAAATAAATTGTTTCGGTGGACGCTCATTAAACAGAAATATTGTGTATTTATTAAGATCATCCTCAGTATTGCTAATAATAGTAATAAGTGCATTATATGAAGAACAATGTAACTGTCTAAACAAATGTTTTATTTCATTTGATCCTTTTGTGTAATCAACATTACTATAACGGACTTTTAAAGCACTATGGACAAATAAATTATGCGTATTAACTAATAAGGTTTAATTTTTTTGTAATATTACATAAATAATCTTACGAAGTTCTAAACTGAGTTATTAAATTTTTAGATTGGCTTCCAATATAGGTGTATGGTATAGTACAACCATCATTAAGTTCTATGTTGGTAAAGAACTTGAACATCTCTTCTATAAGCTTAAAACAAGCTATTTTTGATATTAATAAATGTCGTGCCTAAAATAAAGCACATTAGATTTTAAATTAAAATTTAAAATAAAAATATGTTTGGAATTAAATACAATCAATAAATATAAGACTAGTTGGGTTTTTAAATGAAGGAAAACAAACATTTTAAAATTATGGTAAACTAATATTTAGGTTATAAGCATAGGCTAACCATGGTATTAACATATTATTGGTAAATGTTAATCCAAGCTATAATTTCTAATTGTTAATTGGCTAATTTATAAATTGTATAATAAATTAAATAATAATATATAAATTACTTTTCCACTGTCATTTGCCAAAAGATTTTCATTTACTGTCTTCAAAATAAAATCAATTATATCTGTATAAATTTTTGTAATTACATTTTTTCTACATAAAGACATAATGGGGATAAGAAAAATATTAGAAATCATTTCTCTTCTACTTTCAGACATAAATTCATTTCGAAACTTTTCATATACAAAATACCAACATAGAAGTTGAGTTCCATCAGATAGTCTAAAATCAAGATATAAAACATGAATAAAACATTATAATACAACTGAGTATAAATTATAAGTAAATGCATACCTACCTATAAGAATAATATTAAGTTTCTAAATATTTTAGAATACATTAAATGTTATTTAATCTAATTTAGTTTTTTTGAAAAGCTGACGCCTTGTAGAATTTGTAATTTATGCAAAATACACATTATACAGATAGCATAGATTACAAAATTAAACTATATTAAAAATCTTTAAAACTATAAATTTATGAGGTTTCATAATTTGTTTAATACAATTAAAATTGAAAGCCAAAATCGTGACACGAAAGTACTAAAATGTTGTTTTATTTAAGTTTAACCAAACCTTAGTATAAAAATAATTTCATAAGTTTAAATTTTAGGGAGAAAATACTAAAAATTAAGTGGTTATTTGGAATAACTTAGAAATATTTTTTAGCTATAAACTAATATAGTTTATACTTTCAGTGTAAAGTTGAGTATTTTCTGTTACGTATTATTAAAATTACCTTTTAAAAAAATAATGCAAACAATTTTCCACTCGTTCAAAAAATACATGGTTGGGATCTTTAATACACCATTCAACTATCATTTCAAATAATAAATATGAAGAACTCAACTCCATACCAGTTAAGATTTTTTGAAATGTAGTTACTATATTAGTAAGATCTATACTATGCGGTTTTAATTTTGACGAGGTCTCAGAAAAATGTTTATCTCTAAAGTCAATTAGGCACTTTCTAAAAACAAAAAAATTAAACAACATAATTAATTATCTATCAACTTTGTTCATATATGTAGTTCATAATGATACTACCTAATAGTATAATCAAGAGGCTCTTTATAATTTTGACTTGACACTAATTTTGGTAAAAATCCAAGAAGTCGGCATTTATGATAAATATTCAAATTGCTATTAGTCAAATTATCACAAATCCATTTCTGGAAAAATGTCATGCTTTCATTTCTAAATGTATCAATTACATTAGATGATAATTCTACAAATTCAAATATTTCATTCCAAGAAAATTTATTTTTTAACTGTTCACAGAATTTTTCACTGTTCACTATTTTTTCAATTAGTAACTTTCCTTGGTCATCTCTAAATATAATATACATAATACTTAATGATAATAATTAAAAATGAATATATTGTATAGCTTACTTTTTTTTATTATTCAATGTTCTAAGAACTTCTAAGATCACATAAAATGTCTGATCACTTAATGGGTATTCAGTAAGCAGTTTAATAACAGAAATGTCGGGATTTTTTAAAAAATACTTAGTTATTGGTTTACTGAATAAACTAAAGAAATATTGACCAAATAATTTTTGTTTATATTTGTTTATGTCAATAATATAATTTTTATCCATGATTAAAAATGTTATTATATCATTCTGAAATAATGAAAACAAAATATATAAGTTTCATTACAATTTATAGTTAAATTAGATTTTTAAATGTATACCGCATAATCAAGGTTCATTAAAAATTCTATCAAATTTTCCAGGAATGACAATCTAACTGACTCAACATCTACAATTACTCCATCATTGTATACATATTTAAATAAATTTTCAAGAATATATTTTCGATTCACAATTTTTTCAAGATCCTATGAATATTAAATATTGTAATTTAAAACAATCATAACTTTAAGATATAAGTTTAAATTCCTTTACATATTTTTACAATATCAACATAAATCAGTTACTTTACCATAGTTGAAAATATATTGCATTCAAGGATCAGCTGATTTACAGCAACAAAGTTTATTTTTACTGTATATTCAGTTAATGTATTATAACTGAAAACAACTTCAGACCAATTTGCTGAAAGATATTGTTTCAATTTGTTGTTAAATTTACTTGAAACACAGGTTATTTTAATGAATTGAACTATCACTGGTTTGTGGAGATTTATTTTTTCATCAGAGTAAACCATTTCACAATCAAAAAGACATCTAAAAAAAATAATGATTATTTAGTACTGTAGACATAATACTAATTTAATGTAATTGTACATAACAGCAGCATTGCAAGAATCGTGTCAACATGTACACAGTTTTTGTACCCGTCCTGACGATAAGCCTGCATGTTACCATTATTGTAGAATAATAGATCAGTTATTTTTAACCTAAATGGTCTTGCAATATTTTTTAGTTAGGTATTATTTATAAAAAAAAAAAATATATATTGTAATTTACTAGTTTATATGTGTAAAAATGGACCAATTTTTAACTTGTTTAGTATTATTATTATGTTTATTTTATTTGCTTCTAACAATGTTTGATGAATACATTTTTTTTAAATTATAACAATTCATATATTCAAAGCTTAAGCGATCCAAAATTATGTTGCAACCCATTGATTGAATCCACTGGTGTAGACTGACACATAATCGCAGAATAATTTTAGTAGATTTAAATGTATATTTTAACATGATCATGTACTCTCGGTGCCTGTCTATTAGTATTAGAATTGTATTAGTGTTTAACCATAGAGTATATTTTTTAAATCTTAAATAATAAATACAAATTGAAAATTATTATTTCAACCATCACAATAAAGCACAGACCAACCATGTGAATTCAAAAAGGATCACTGTTAAAGGGAACTACTAGTGGTTGTATAAATTATGACTGTATATTTTATAATATGTATATTATAATTATTGTAAGTCTGCATTGGTCACTCAGATTACGACACATAATGTTACTAATAACGGTAGGGCCAGTCTATTAGTGAAAAATCTATGCAAGCAAGCCCTAGTTCTAGTAAAAATTAAATTGATTTACTTGATAGCAAGATCGTAAATTTTCTCCTGATTTGCATCATCAAACAATTCACATATTAAATTACTATCAAATACATTTATGAATTTAAAGATCCCAACTATAACATGGTTTTTTACAGTATTAAAATGTCTGGATTGAATAATAATATCTTTGCCACTTTCATTGAATGGTATATTCATAGATGTTAACCATTGCATTAAATTGAATTCTTCTATATGAAATAAAAACTGATGAATAGACTGAAACAAACTAATTATTTTTTTACATTAAGAACATTTTTTAATATTATATTAAAACAATATTTAAAATTAAAAGCAGTGTATTTTAAAAATTTAAGATAGGATGTAAGAAAGATAACTGAAAATGAATACAACATAACAATCATAATAATAAAACTATTTAAGTACTAATGTTAAATAACTATTAACCACTCTCACCAAGAATAGGGGGTTTTCAGTAGTTTTGTATCCATTATACTTCTTTTAAAAAGTGATGTATAACAATCTAAAGTAGCAATTAGTTGATTCAACCAATGTATTAATATGCTTATGTTATTCAAAACTGTATATGAATTTAAATCTCGTTCAATACAGTTAATTAATTCATTTTCTCCGTGTGATATTATAAAAGAATTTAATATACTTTTTAATGAATTGTGATCTGTAATTGAGTTTTAGTTATTAATCAAAATATAATACAATAATTTATTTTAAATCATAACAGTTATTTAGTGGTCTAATATATTAGAACTACACATTTTATCTGCATATTTAAAAAAAAAAATTAAATATAATTATTAAAAGTGACTTGTTATTATGATATAATATATAATATTAACCTTATACTTATCCTATAGTCTGAACTAATGGTGTTTACACATTATGAAAAAATATATCAATGTAGTTAATACATTTTAATTACTGACTAAATACTTAAAGCCATACAATTTACCTATACTCTGCTTAAGATACATAATTCCTCAAAGACCTCAACTATTGATGAAGTTATTAGAATTTAAAAAGCGTGAGTAATAGTTGTTGTTTTTACTATCATCACACATAAAAACCCCTTTCAAGCCATTTCTAGCTAACTATTGTCTATATTTATACTTAAGTGAAATTTATCTAAATTAACAATAACGTTAAGAATGTCACTGGACTACATGCAACCTTAAAAACGTACAATGCATAAAATAGGTTATTCTCTGAAAGACTTCAAAATATAACTTATCTTGTTCTAAGAGATTAAAAATATATAAGTAAAATTCTTATTTTTATTACCTTTTACATTCCTAGAAAGGGAATTTGCTACATCAATACACTTTGATCTACAATTGGTCATCGGTGATCCAATATATCTCAAAAGCCACTCAACTACATTAAATAATTGAGTTCCAAGAAATGGTTTTGGTATTTTTCGTGAATTACAAACCTATATTTAGTTCCAATAATTTTAATAAATAAATAATATTAAGGGGGCTGGAGCGTTATTCATTTACGTTCGAAAACATAGCTCATGACTTCAATCACTACGCCCAATATAATGTTATGATATTAATTTTGTATTTTGTATTTCAAGTAGATTTGAATTTGTCACTAAATTATCTATGCTTTGACAGTTCATTTTTCTGATTTTTTTATTTTACTGAGAAATTTACTAACAAAAAGAGTAAAAATAGATCATATTCATGATTCAAATTTAGTATAGATATAGAATATGAAAAATGTACGACAGTTAAACTATAGTAATTTAGAGGGGAACTCAAATCTGCTTTCAAAATTTAAATCGGAACATCCTACTGAACGTAATAATTAAAGTCACTGGCAGTATTTTTTTTGAAAAAAAAATGTTTGTAATTTTATAAAGATGTGGTGATATGTGCACGCGGGTAGGTAAAATGACAGACGTACATATCTGGTCACTATGATGCCCCTAAACAACATGATCGGTATTATGAATTACACACACTAATGTTAATATACTTTCAACACATTCACAAGACCCAAACAGAATGAAATAAAAAATGCCTAGTTTTTAATTTTTACTACGTAGAATGGATTACGCTCCAGCCCCCTTAAATTTTAATTCAATATTACTTCATTAAATAAGCTTGATTTTTCCAAGAATACTCTTTGTAGATGATCTATAGATTTTAAAACATGTTGTTCTGAATTTGTTGATTTGGTCGAATCAAGAATAACAACAAAATAATATAATAATTGAATCCACAATTCATTAATAACAGTTTCATCTTCTCGTAGTATAGAGTAGCAGGAATTAAAAGCAATAGCAGCTCCTAAATTAAATATATACGTAAATTAGAATTGTATAAACCATATTATTTATTGGTTACATTTTAGGCAGAGCAAAGAAATCTTGCTTTTAGAATAATGCAGTTGTTTTAAATTACTATTAAATTTAGATATTTAATTGCCATTTCCCCTTTATAGCTATTGTATTTTAATAACCTATAAAATAAGTTTTTATATAATTTATAATTTATTGTAACATGTTAAAGTTGAACTTGCAAGATTTATTTTAAATGCAAAATGTATTTATTTTTAATCGCAAGTAATCAAAACTATAAATTAAATATAGATATATTAATAATATACCTAGGTACTTTAAACTGCATTAAAAATAATATTTACCTAATTGCTTATTTGGATCAGAATGCAAACAAAAGGATTCAATTTTTTTTATAATAATGCGCAAACTAATTGAAAGTTTTTGAGATAAGTTGTCTTCTTTTAATGTCCAGCGTAAAAATTCCATAATACATTTTGAAGAAAAATCTCTAACTGCTTCATTGCTATTTTCTGATATACTATCCTGCAAATACATAAAATTTACTTATAGATAATATTTTTTAGCTAGCTGGTCATGGTCATCAAATTATGTTGTAAAAAGTATTTCATGAATTAGTGATGATATACAGTGAAATTTCAATGAGTCAAAATTCAAGGGAAATTTTTTTGAGTGGTCGAGGTTTTTGCCTTACTAAGGTTACGTAGATTAGGTTAAATAGCAAGAGAACGGCATTTATTTCTACTTATTAAGGTTCGACTTATCGAGATTCCACTGTATTTAATTACGAACAATTATATTATTAAATCAAATAGGTACTCTCAACAGTGGCGGTCAAAAGACTGTGTAATAAATTGCAAAATATTGTTTAATAAAGTGTGACACATTATTTTTCTAACACTATTTGATCATTAAAAATGTAATTTATAGTTACCGTTTTATACCTATATCTAATCTAATCTAGTCTTATTATAAATATTGAAAAAAAAGGTTATGGTGAGATCCACCCATCCTCCCCGTTTGACTGCCATTGGTTCTTAATTAAAAATATAAAAAAAACTTATTTTTGAATTATCAAAAGATAAAAAAATTCCAACAAATAGTATGTGTAACTTAAATTATAAAATATTGAATACACTATAAATTATAATCACGGTAAATATGCTTAAAGCAAAAATATTGATTATGACTTTTTTTTTTAAGTGTTCATTTAAGTAGTAGGTGTAAAATATTAATCTAATTAGTGTGTTATAAAAAAAATAAAAATAAAATTGGATTTACCATTAATATATCAATAATTATAGGAGTATAAATACTATTATACTGAATTCCACTTGCAAAATAATGCACAATTCCAATTGCTAAAGGTTCAAAAAGTTGTTGAACTAGATTATCCATGTCACAAGCTAATTTTATAACTATTGGAATAATTTTTTTTGTAACTATTTCCATTTCTGTTGGTTTAGAACGTTCTAAAATAAGATCTATAAAAAAATATATTAACTTTAATTTATAAATCAATAACAAATAACAATGCAGAAATCTGAAATACAACTTGAATATAATATCTTCTATATATTGTATAACACAGCGGTGTAGCCTGGATTTTTCTTGGCGGGGTGGGGGGGGGGATGATCAATTTTTACACAGCGGTGGTCTACCTAGGTTCTTCTATAAGTGTAACATGCTGATGCAGAAGTTTTATTTTAGATTTTGGTTACTAGAATCCTTATCATGTATTGATAATAATAATAATAATAATAATACACTTTTAAATTTTCTTAATATTTTGGAGGGGGGCTGCAGCCTCCTCAGCCACCCTGGCTCTGTCACTGGTATAACAATTAATGTATGGGGCTTATAGACTTAGAAACTACTGAACCAAATGGCACCAATTTTCCTCAACTGGGGGAACGTTCTTTGCTTTGTTTTTCAACCCCTATAGGTTGCTATGAGATGTCTCACATATGAATTTTGTTTTACTTCACAAAAATGTATGAGTTATTTGTTTATATAAGTATAGGGTTGCAATTGGTTACAGAAATACAATTGAAAAAAAAAAATAGTTGTTTATAGTAAACTATTTGACATATTCAGCCCAGTCAATATTTTGAGTCTAGCATGCCTGATCTACATTATTCAGTATTAAATAATACAATAATAATTATGACAGGGAACTGTCCACAAACAGCATTTTTTTGAGGGGACCTATTTTCCGAAATTTATTTAAAAGGCACGATTAGCATAATCAATTTTATAAGTGAAATTTATTTTTCACAGACAAGGAACAAATTACCAACAAATGTTTGGCCCCAAAAGCAATTAGAACATGGGAGAACACGAACAAAGAAATAATTTAGAAGTAAACGACCTTGTCATGTTGAATATAGTTAATGGTTAAGAGATAGCTACAGGCAGAGAAAGATGTAGTAAATGTTGTAGCAAAGGGCCTAAAATATGGTCTATATTAATTATTAAGCAAAAAAAAATAGTATTGTTTTACATCAAACATTAAAACTTGAGATTAGTAATATTAAAAAACTTACTATTTCCAAGATAAAGCATCATGTAGGCATGGAAAATTTCACATGCGATAAAACGAATTTGACGATTGCTGCAATATTGGCATAACTCTAAAATTCTAGGAAGAAGATGATCTAAATAGATTAATAGATAAAATATTTTTTTATTAGATATAACTTTAGTAGGTATCTAATAATCGTATTGTTTTAAAAACATAACTCACCAAAAGAAATGTTTATTTTACAATCATTAAATGATAATTTGTAGTTTATTATGTTGAGTGGATAGCTTATAATTTTATTTGGGTCTCCCAAAAGTCCTAAACAAGTAGACATATCCAATTGAGCTAAATATTCAAGAATTTTTATCTGGACAATCTCTAGTTCAGTCTCCGGTTTTGTAATTAATTTATTATGTTTAGTTAATGTTCTTTTTCTATGGTTTTGTAATTGCATTTGATCAAGTATTAAATTATTTAATTCAACTTCGTTGTCGTATCCTAAACAAATGTATGATCATAAATATATTATTCACAACAAGTCAGTAATGTAAATTACTTTGTTATTTTAAAGATTACTAATTAGATAATGCGCTAGTATCTAAAAATGATGAAATTAATATAATATTTAGAATTAAAACCAAACCTTTAGTTCTAAGTAACAAATCAAGATATGGCATGATACATTTTAATAGTTGATCCATTTCATTCTTTGATAAATCTTGTTGCCATCTTTCTAGAGCATTTACTGCACTTTTCGCCAAGGGTAAAAATGTTGAACCCACGATTAATGTAGTCTTAAAAGTAATAAGATACAAAAACATTATGTATTACTATATTATAACATTATGTATAACTATTAGTCATATTTTTTCAACTTAATATTCAATATATAATTACTTTTACAACTTCCACTATCTGAATATTTAGTATTTCTTTAACAATAGTTGAAGGTAAGCTCATCAACATTTCAAGACAGCAATATTGTAAATCTCCTTTAAATGTAGGTACATATACCATGACACAATTCACATATTCTATAATTTTTTCTTTAGTACTATTATTATTAATATTCTCTAAAAATGTACACCAATCTAACTCTTGAAAAATAACGGTCAATACCTTATACATTGAACTAATAGTTGGAAGTTCAATAGAATGATTAATTATAACATTAAGGGTATACGGCAACCAAGAAGATGCAGTTTCAATATTGAGCTCAAGGTTATGCAATATAACACTGAAAATTTGCACTAAATTAACCAGTGCTGTAATATCTGAAGGTTTTCTGGCAATATATTCAACTTCAAGCTAAAAAAAAAAATTAAAATTAAGATATGATAAATGTAACTTGAGTTAAAGTTGGAATTTTATATACTTCGTTTGAAGATTTATTTGTAGATAAATCTAATTTTCTTATTATTTTCAAGACACTGGACATAAAACTACACATTAAGGATTTTTCTAGTTTAGATTTCACTATTATTGGTATATCTGTAAAAATAATATGAATAAACATGTTTTCCAAAATTTACCATAAAACAATTTATATTATTAAGAAATTAATCAACTTATTTGGTTTGGATAAAATCTACATAAGATTCTTCAGATATTGATATGCTAGATTTTGAATAAGATAAATAAAAAAAAGAAAATTCATTATTCTTAACACGTTGAAAGCCAATGTCAACTCGTCGTTGTCACGAGTGAACAGGTGCCTTTGGCTGTTGTCAACCTGTGATTAACATACAGTTATCTATTTTTTATTGAGTCTTTTTTGGTTGCTGTAACTGAACACATTTCAAATTTTTATCGGCCATTCATTACCGTATTGACTATTACGTAAAATCTACTAATTTTACAATTAGCGACGGCCACACGCATGCCAAATTGACGTCAGCGTTCAACGTGTTAAGATAATTAAAATATAAGCACCAAACATGATTGTTATCATCAACTTACTTCATAAGGTTAAATCAAAGTACTATTAAAATATGTATTTTTTTTTCTGTAACATTGACCGATTTTGACAGTTCTAGTCTTCTATATTATGCTAGGTATAACAATAGAAGAGGATCATTCCAAAAATTTATAAGGACTTCTTAAATATATGGTAAAAATATAATAATGCAGAATCCCAATAAAGTAGAAAAATATGTTTTAATTGAATTATTGTCGTTTTATTTTCTTGTATTAATAAATTATCAATTATTCAATTGTAATACTGTCTAATAACATCCCTAATTATGAATGAGTAATTGAGATATGTTATTACTTATTAGTACAATAATTAATATTAATTTAATTACTAATAGATTGTTTTATTTTATTTTAAATATAAGTAAGCAATTAGTAGTAACTTACAATTGATAAATATTATTTTATATAAATGTTTCTAAACTAAGCTAAATTATTTTAAAAAGCCATATTATGTATAATGGTATAATAATTTTGCACCCAAAGATAATATTTTCTTCTCTTGTAATCAACTAAAATAAATATTGCTTTAGTATCATAGACCTTATACTAATGGACAGAACATAGTAATAGTTACATACTTACGTGTGTAAAAGATAGGCCGTATCTTATGAAGCAGTACACATACATAGTAGTGACGCATCCATATGTACAATATATGACTTCTATTATCTAATATTAACACTAATTCTCTCGTCCATACCAATCTACCCCGCCAACCAGGCATGTTTCTTCTATTAGTATAAGGTCCATGTATAGTATTTAAATTTTTGTTGCTGATGAGAAAATTTTTAATCAAGCCAAGTTAATGACTATTTTTAAACATATTTTATGTAATCAATACAATATAAAAACTGTTGGGTGAGAACAAATTTGAATTAGATTTTTCATTTTTGGATAAGCCTTTACTACAATATTTAAATACATTCATATTATAGTCATTCAACAAAATTAAATAGGGCATAAGCTGGGTTATTATATTTTTTTTTATAAGAGAAAAACTTTTCTCCAATACAAGCTTATTTATAAAGGATAAGATAAAAAAAAAATCTTACTTAAATATAAATCAAACAAATGACATTGATGAGCTTTTAATAAAGATATCCAAAGTGAAACATAATTAGTGCTTTTTATTAATACATGCCCAGTATATTCTTCTACTAATTCAGCATCAATAGCTGCACGATGTGAACAAGATTTTATTAATCCCACATAAACTATAAAAATAAATTATTTTAGATTATAAATTATAAATAGAATATAAAAAAATATAGCAATCTTACAAAATTGTTTCAAGTACTTATCCAGAATATTTCCATGAGACGAAGCCAAACAGTAAATGGAAATAATTATAGCATTACTAATATTGTCTTGCCATTCAGATTTTGATTGAGCAGATATAAAATCATCAAAACAGTAAATGCTTAACCTCTGAATAAATAAAACTTGATCGGTGTTTAAAGATTTAATATTTCTTATAATTAGTGATAATGAATTCAAGTAATTAGCTGCGTTTGGATTATAAGATTTTTTTCCCAATTGACAACTAAGTAAAAATAAATTAGGATAGTTAAGTGCTTATAAATATTTTGAATAAAGAATATACTTTAAAAAATTTTCCTCAGCTTGTAGTGATAAAATAGTAAATATTCCAATTAAATTGTCTTCTCCCAAAAGATTATTACAGGGTTCTGCTAACCAGCCTATACTTCTCACTACTACAGCATGTTCTTGATGATTTAATTTGAAATCATATAACTTGTGTTTTAGAAATATAATCATATTCTAAAAAAAAAAAAAAAAACCAAGGAGAAATTTTAAGTATGCAGAGGGTACATTACAGTGGAATAAAATAACATAAATTTGTTTAAAACTGTATCTACACAAATTACATTAGATATTAATTTATACTTTTATTATTTCTTGTTGAACATTTCTGATATTTGATTCAATTATTTTATTTTGTCTTGCAAATTCTATTGAAGCACCTTTATAAAGAACTTCAAATGAAGATAATCCAATTTTTTTATCTTCTATATTTGACAATAAACTCCAATCCCAAAGTTTTTTTTGAAACCACATAACTTCAGCTGCATCTTGAAATATTAACTTTAAAAATAATTGAATATGTCTTTGAAATAAATTTAGACCAGCTGAAAACAAAATATTTTGTTTTTGTATGATAATAGTTAGTCATAACAAGTAATGGTTTTCATTTATTATTGCATTATACTTCGGTTAATAACATGTCTTTTTTTTTCTTCAACAGTTCCAATTAATTTTTTTAATATTTCATATAAACGTAGACAATAATCATGAGTTTTGATATGGTCTGCAAAATTATTTAAAAATCCTGTCATTCCATTTAAACATCCTATAGCCACAGGAGATAAAAATTTTTTTAAATTTGTCTCTCGTAATTCTATCTGCAAAGTTTAACAATATCATAAAAATGTGTTAATATAATAATAATAATGAGTCAAACCTGACTTTGAAGTTCATAACAAAACAGATTCATGAGTTTATCTTCATAATTTTTTAAGTACATAGGATGATGTTGAGCAATTACACCAAATAGATTATATATATGTTGGCGGGCTAAAAATTATTATTATCAGTGTTATTTTACATTTTATTATTTAAATTAATGATACAAATTTACCTGTGGGGGATATTTTTTCACCTAACGAAACTTGATAATTTAAGTGTTCAATTATTTTATTGATTTCAATTTGATCACTGAAATGATTTATCTCTAATAGCTTTTCATATATTTGATAAGTTCTTGTACTTATGTCTGTGCTCTGTTTTGAACTGCTGGTGCATAGATTACATAAAATCTATAATATACATACTATTTAATAATAATTTTTTAAAAATTCAGTCATGGACTACATTATTATAAAGAACACAACAAATATAGGAGCCCACTATACAGGGTGTCCCACTGAGATCTGACAAATGAAATAACTTTTGTTCTAATTAATATTTTTAAAATATTTCTTTTAAATATAATTCATAGACTATTGCGCTACATTTTTAGTATACATTTTTTATTTTTTATTTTTTAATACTGAAAATAAAAAACTTAAAAACTGATAAAAAAAATTTCCAAAATATCCAAAATAGCCAATTTGTAAATCCTGTATTTCAGAAAAATTTATATCGTAAAAACATTAATTTAAGTCAATTGGCTGATTTTTTACCATTTTTTAAAATATCAATATTCTTGTTAAGTAATATACGATCTAGTTTATGTTAGAAACATTATAATTTCAAAAAATATAAATCATTTTGAAATTATTTTATATGAACATTTTGTAACATCATTTCAAAATAATTTATATTTTTTGAAATTATAATGTTTCTAACATTAACTAGATCGTATATTACTTAACAAGAAAATTGATATTTAAAAAAATGGTAAAAAATCAGCCAATTGACTTAAATAAATGTTTTTACGATATACATTTTTCTGAAAATCAGACTTACAAATTGGCTATTTTGGATATTTTGGAAATTTTTTTTATCAGTTTTTAAGCTTTTTATTTTCAGTATTAAAAAATAGAAAATAAAAAATGTATACTAAAGGTGTAGCGCAATAGCCTATGAATTATATTAAAAAGAATTTTTTTAAAAATATTAATTAGAACAAAAGTTATTTCATTTGTCAGATCTCAGTGGGACACCCTGTATAACTAGGTACATATTACAGTGCTTGGAAAGTTCCTTTAAAAACGGAATTAGTTCTTCATGTTAAAAAGGAACTAAATTGTTACTGGTTTAAAGAAAGGAACTAGTTCCTTTCCTCGTTCCTAAATAAAGCACATTTTTTGTTCCTTGATAATTTTAAAATTATATTAAAGAAGCACAAAACACAAAATGTTCTTTAATTTTTTTTTTAATTATAAATTATTGTAGGTATGGTTATATTAAATAGTTTGGTGAAAATCCGATTTAAAAAAAAAATGATTACTTTAAGAGATTTTAAGAAATGTAGAATAGCCACGTGACATTATCTGCTCATCGTAATTCCCTATCTTATATGTGTAAAAGTTCTTCGCTTCACACAACAATTTACCAATCTAAAAATTTTATTTTTGAAATTTAGCTTACGTATAAATGTGTGATTTTATGTGTTTAAGACGATTAAAGTATCAGAAATTCAATATTAATTTTAGTTTCACTGAAACTAATTCTAGTTCTAATTCTAGTTCCTTCCAAGCACTGGTACATGATATGAACAGCTATATGTTTTCAATTAATTGTATTATATTTTTATTTACCATTATTAACTTTATGTAATAAACAACATATGTAGGAAACGACTCAATTAACTGAAGAAATAAGAACAGAATATCAGCTGTAATTATTTTAGTATTTATTGAATCTAAGCTGATTATTGATTTTGCAAAACATAAAATTCCTTTATCATCGGCGAATAATATTTTGAGAGCTAGCTCTAAATACAGATAAACACATTTCAAAAATTAAACTGTTATACATTTTTATCTTATAAATAACTATTAATATTAGCTAGTTGGGTTTAAGTATTGCACTTAAATTTAAAAAAAATATAGTTAAATATATCTGTAAGGTGAGTCTATAATATATACTTTTGATTAGTGTTGTGGAGTAATTATTAAAAGTAGTAACTACATTTTAAGTAATTTTATGGTAATTTAATTACATTTAATTGTAAGTAATATAATACAAACAATTAAAATTATATTTTTGAAGTAAATTTTTTTTAATACATCTTAAGAGGACGTTTCACCCGCATTTGTTGTCTCCGTCTTACACATGTACGGCATATCGAAAACTGTTTTGCACGGGAAAGAACCGAGAAGGCTTCAATTATAACTAAAAAACGATATTTTCACCACATTTAAAGAAGAATTTTGTTTTTTATTTATTTCGATATCGGAACTTCATAAAAGTTATTTAAGTTTGAAAAACAAATAATAATGGATTTTGAAACAATAAGAACTTTTTTCGTATAAGTGATTTCAAAAAAATAAAAATGATGTTGCACAGCCAAAGTTTTCCTTTATAAGTGGTGAAAATTTAGTTTCTTAGTTATGACTGTAGCCTTTTTGGTTCTTTCCCCGCGCGAAACAGTTTTTGTTATGCCATACGTGTGTAAGACGGAGACAACAAATGCGGGTTAAAGGTCCTCTTAAGAACCAATTTATAATATATGTAAATATATTATCAAACAAGTATGATTTTCTGACAGTGCATTTTTTTAATAGTTATTTAACAAAATATCTTCATTTTTAATAAGTACCTAGCAATTTGGAAAATGGATCATTATTTAAAATAAATTTAAAAAATAAATAATAAAATATATTACAGTAAATTATTGCCTTGTTTGGTTCTTACATTAACATTTTAGTGTTTTACCCATATAATTTTATTTTGTTGATTGTCATTACTTAATTAATATATTAACAACATAATTAAACTATGGTCATATTTTTGAAAACAAAAACTAAGAAGTTTTTTTTAAGTGGGTCAAAATAAAAAAGTGGTTAAGAATAGTTACAATTTTGAAAGGTAATTTGAAATGTAATTTAACTACAAAAAAAGTAAATTCTATAATACTGATTTTAAAACGTACGCGCGTGTTTTCATTTACATTAGTTAAATTCATACACACCACTCAGACGATGGCACAATTTCCTTGCCGGTGCGACAAGTATGAACCTAATCAATGTAAACTACATGTACAATACGTGTCCATTTGAAACGGGACTATGATTGTTTAGAAATTTTAGTTGTATTTTGTATTCTCCCTATAAATTCATATTGAATATATTTTAATAAATCACCGGATTCGATAGATGTTATGTCACTTTTGAAATACTGATTTATCTGATAAATGTGCTGTTGAGCAGCTTGAACATCCAAATTACTACCATTTAGTGCAATATCTGTGTGTAGTGCACACAAACATGATTTAATGGTGGACATTCTGTATACAATTTTTATACAAATTATAAATAAATCCCAAGTTTCACATTTCAGACTGGTAAGTGTTTAAAAAATCACAATGTTGTGAAGTTTAAAACTTCATATTCTGCAAAATAAAAAGAAGAAAACATGGTATTTGTAATGTATTTTAAATATCTTGATTATTATTAGTTAAATATCCTGTTGTATATTTTATGACATATGTACTTAAAAATACATAATATTATTTACTAATTTCATATGATATTGTTTATAAACAAAAACTTTTAAATGTAATGTTAAAGTTACATTACAGAACATAATTAGTGTGAGATGTAATGCCATAATTGGTCAATACTTGGGTAATACCCATAAGATAACTAAACATATTGTACATATTTGGCATACTTAAAAGCATTATGCATATTTTAAATTTTGCAAAGCTGATAGTTCCACATGCGTCAAAAATGTATCTTTTAAATGGCACATGTGAGTATGTCATCAAACACAAATTATATAATATTGTCATCATGATATATTGATAATAGAAAAAAAAACGATAAGCTAGATCAGTTGTAACTTTGTAAGTTATATTTCAATGTAAATAAGAATACTACTTTAGTTATGGGAGCTTTATAACCTCAATTGTGTTGATACGGAAATCCAAAATTTGGTTTAACGAGTTCACGACTTCACGTTTAATTTATTAATTACGCGTTAACTGAAGAGGCTGGTCTATTCACTATTCAATAAATGTCACATGTCACTTGTGGAACACTGGAAGTCTGGAATCTGGAACTGTATTACTGGCATTACGAATTACATTTATGATTAGTATTTTGTACCTATTTACTGGCTACTTGCCACGATTTAAGAAACTATCTTAAATCGTGCTACTTGCGCAAAGAGCAACCCACTGTAAAATGTAAATGGTTGTCACTTCACTTGTCGAGTGTCGGTTATCCATTTTCCGTTATCTTACTGACTTACTAGCAGTCGCCAGTCAGCAGTTTCTGTGTATCTTTATAGCAGCCCTATGCAACTCGATGAGATTAACATATAATCACCCGTGCTCTTACTGACGGGACAGGAAACTCATAAATACTATTACTGCCATCTATCAACGACGTATAGCGATCTATAAGTTTAATGTCAATGATATCTCATGTTATAATAAAATATATTAAATAATACAACTTATGGGCATTGGGCATTATTTTTATAATAGATAAAATGTACCTAGGAAATTGTTATGATTTACAAAATTTTGATAGATTCTTCTTTTTTGCATTTTCATTAGCTGTTCCTGGTCTGTTTGCCTAGTCCATTGACGCATTCTCATATTTATATAAAATTTTATAATATACGCTATAATAAAATCTTTATGTTCCCCACATGGGAATGTGAACGTTTCACACCTGGTTATCAAGGCTTCTACCGTGTCTTTCTCTACTCGTACTTAACAATATACTTTTGTTTTTATACATTTTGGCGCAATTTTTGTTTATGTATTAGATTTAGGCGGGGAGATGAATGTATTAGATTTACAATTTTTTCTTTCTGTGTTTGTATACACATTTTATAGATGAAAAAATGCTTCAATCATTAAATTTAATGTTGGTTACTGGTAGCTTTGTACTTTTATTTGTAGGTATTCGAAAAATGTACAGTACCTAAGTGGCTAAGTACTTTACAAAATCGGGAAAACGGTCATTTTTACGAATAACAAGATTTCAACAAAATCAATTGTTTTATTTTCGTAATTCTTTATTCTAATATAATATAATCATAATTATAGACGTGAATATTTCTTAAAATATTTATATTAGCATTTTCTAAACATAAGTCCTAAACGCATGGGCCCCCTCCCATGCCCATATTTCTAAAAAAATGTATACATATTTTACAAATACAAAAAAAAACATATTATAATATCAAATGTTTTCCGAAAATTATGAACCCCTCCACCCCCACCAACCATGTCTCTGGAGCCACCCCTGACTCAGGCACGTACATAAAAATAAAATTCGAGGGAGGTTCGTAGTAGATTTCGGGGGGTTCATAATCTATATATATAAATAAACTACACAACTATTAATTTTCGGGGGGGACCCCAAAACCCCCCTTTATACGTGCCTGCCCTGACTAGATGAGTGTATAGTTGTAAGTACTATCGAAAGTCGAAATTTAGTACCTGCTATTTATTTATCAGTAAAACAACTGCACCTGCAGTGAGTTTCCTTTATTAAATAATAATGAAAAACATTTATCCGCTAGATAGTGAAACGTGTGCATGACTATTCTCTGTTCGGTCAATAAGAAAAGAACACGGATTTCATTACTTACTAATTGTTAGTACTTACTTAGGGCCGTTCTTACAATGTCCGGTTAAAGTTAATCGACACTTTACCGGACATTGTAAGAACGGCCCTTAATGTAAGTTGCCAGACCTATTAATCTAAGACCGTGCTTTATAGTATCTATATTCGTGATAGAAAGTGATAAGGTAACCAGTGCAACAAAAACATAGATAATAATGAACAAAAATGAAAAAAGTGTGACCGGTTTGCAATCAAAGTGATCGGTTTGGTAAAATGAATTGATTGTTTTATCACCGATCCTAAATTTAAGGGGAAATTAGTCACCGATTACAACTTACAAGTAACGAATTTCCAGAGTCCGGAACTACGACCACAGAATAGATGTAATTATATAAAGTGCCCGTTAGATCAGGTCATTAAAGGAAATTTATAGCTAATTAAAAATATAATTTTTTTTTTTGTATTCAGTTTCAACAGTAATTTACAAAAACGATTTAACGGTAAAATTTGATTGAGCACCAAAATTGTGTGTCTTACAATACTACCTAGTATCTACCTACGTTATATTTATTTAAAGAAAATCATTTTTGTAAATTACTATTGAAACTGAATGCAAAATATGTGTATATTTTTAAATGGCTACTATCAATTTCCTTTACAATATATAATATATATTATACATTGAATAGTTGGTAAAACTGCGTAAATTTAAGTATCATTACTATTTACTCCAAAATTCAAAATCATAATTTCAATTAATACTAAAAAAAGATGGTCAAGTGGGGATCGCTCTACTGTACAGTAGGTTAAAAGTGATCACTATAATGGATGGGGTCAAATTTGAATTCAATGATATAATATAAATATTCTCATTGTATGAGAAAAATGATTCTGGGCGAAGACGGTTTATGATATTACCACAGATTATATTAAACAGATTTTATATAATCTGTAAAATTACTATAAGTATATTTTGATGATATATTATTGTGAGGGGGGGTGTGCTGTACCTTCTTGTGGTTCCCCCGTCTAGTAATGTTGTTAATACTTAACGATCACTGCGTCTTTTCGCAATTTTTGCGCAACCATGTTAACAACACGAAACTAAACAGCACAAACCAGGTGACCGAACGTCGAAAGACCTCCCGCCTTATTGGTGTAAACAGCCCTTTTCAGGGCTACCCCTCTGACAATCATAAGTATATAAGTATATTTGATGATATAGGTATTATTGTGAATAAAGTAATTTATGTTATTTACATGGAACCTTATTTTAAATTGTCAATACTTAATTATAATTAATGTTGAATATTTTTAAAATTTTTAACTATAAAATAATTATTAAATATTAAATTTAATACATTTTGTAAAAATACAACCTTAAATGCTTGTAAAAAAAAATTGTGCCTATGTATTTTAAACATTTTTTTACTGCTATATTAACAATATATCAGGAGCCATACATTAAATGTTGATACTTTTTTATCAAACAAATAAAATTGAATTGACTTTAAAAAAAATTAAAAAATTAAAACTGAAAATGTCAGTTAACAGCTCAAAACGAGTCAATATATTTTTATTAACATTCAGTTAAATTTTCATGTGTCTACAGTTATTTGTTTTTGAGTTACAACAAATAAGAAAATCGCTACATGAAAAATCGAGTGAATATTCAATGTTGTAAAAAGTTGAACTTCAAAGTCTTATAAAAATTTAATTTGACTTTCCGGTAAAGTTTTTTTTTGTCTTAAAATTAGACAAACTTACGAGGAATCTTGGTTCAAATTTTCAAATCTTAGATTTAAAAATAAAAAATTTTATGAATTTCTAACAAAATAATTTGTAAATTTTTAAGATTTTTACATATTTTGTGAAAAATTGAACTTGAAATGATTATAAAAAAAAATTGTGACAGTATTTTTAATATTTTTCAACTGCCATTGTACCATAACTACCTTTATTGCCATTTATAGACAACAATGTATATTAAAATTATACGGTACATAGAAAATGCTACTATAAACATTCAGTGAAAATTGTATGTATCTACATTCTCCGGTCATTTGTTCTAGAGTTACACTAAAAACCAAAATCGATTTTACTTAAAAATTCCGCTTACATTAAATTTTTCTTTGTTTTTCTGCGCTTTTGAAAACTACTGGGAATTTTACATGTTGACTTACCCAGTGCACCAACTAGATCCACTTTCCCATCAAACAAGGTACTGAAGTTCAAAATCGAAACATTTTTTTCGACTACTTATCGTGTACACACACAAAAAAAAACAACACACATCATTGTAAAATCAATACATTCATTTTCTGCTCAAAATTTCATTTGACAGGTTGAACAATATAAAAAAATTATATTTTCTATCGTTTTAAGTGAGAAAATTTAATAATATAAAAATGAATAAAAGTTTGAAAATTTCAATCAAACAATATATATATTTTTTACAAACAGCTCTTATAGTTGGGTGCTTGTTGATTAACTCTTTTGAAATACTATTAGCGGAATATTGTAAAGATCATAGACTTATGAATTAATGGACAGCACTTAGAGAGAGAATTCAGGGGTACAATGTAGAGTGAGCGTGAAAAGAAACAAAGTAGTAAAATGTACAGTTCCTTATCCGGGCTGCTCCTTCACAACTTTATGTTCTTTCTCTCTCAGTTATATGGTTATAAAATATGATCACCTAGCATTGATGGCAGGGTGGAGTGGAATGCACTGTCTATTAGTTTATAGATCTATGGTCCATAGACCTGACTATGGTAAAGATAAATTATTAAAAATAAAAATCCAATAATTTTTTAGTTTTAGAAATAGTAGTTTTGGCACGCTGAAATTGTTATTCATCCCACTTTCACTGACAGTTGTATTACACTACTACAATGTTAAAAATATATTCTATTAGTACATTTGAAATGTTATAATTTTTATTTAATTCATACAACTATAAAAATTTATTTATCTTATTTTCATTTAAAATTCAATACATTAAAAATAATCTTTAAAAAAATATGTACTAGTTAAATTATTACATGTTTATAGTTCAAATTAAAATCATATTAACATTAAACTTATTATTTTCAAATAAAAATTACAAAATAGTACATGGAACAAAATTTATAATTAAATCTAAATATTCAATCTATTGGTACGCTTTTTAATAATTAATGATGGTGGTTGTTCAGTGTGTTCTTTTTTACTTGTACCTCTTTTCTCTCTAACTTTTATTTCAATATCTTGTTTTGTTGTAGACTTCATGATGTTTTCTTTTCCAATTTTCTTCTTAACAGCTGAATCATTTTTAATTTTTTCAGTCCCTTTTATCAAAGGTGATTTTATTTTATTTTGTCTTGAATTTGGACTTTCTAGTGTCATTCTTAATTTTCTTACAGCTGGAGTAACAAATCTTGGAACTGCTTGTGATCTTGTATTAACTCGCAATTTAGTAGCCTTTGGTGTCCTTAATTCTTGCATAATCTGAGATTCTGCCACAGGTGAATGATTAACATTTGAGATACCATAACTCATGATGTTATCAACTTTAAGTGAAATAATAAGTTCATTCACGTACATTGACAACCATTCATCATGGCAAGATTCTTTAGCTTTTTTAAGGTAAACCATTGACTTAGATGGATCATTGAAAAGAACAAGGTGTTCTGCATAATGATACTTGGCTAAAGTTTTTTGTCTAACTGTTAAGATGTTATACACTTCATTTTTATTGAACTGTGGTAGAGACAATTCCAATAATTTAAATGTACGTTTAAAATAATATTCGGCTAATTTTTGTTGATTGGCTTTAGAACAGTAAACGGCTTTAAGAACGCACGCTTCAATAACGGAATGCATAACTATTGGATCAAAAGGGCCATTGCTATTTATAGCCTTGTCACAAAATTCAGAAATACTCAATTGTGCAAGTTTATTGTTCAACCGTTTTAAGGAAGGTGATGCCATTGTATTTATTCTAGGGATTTGGGAGCATCTATAATCTGACAATGGAGAAGAGTATCTGTTCGGAGAGTAGTTTACAGTTAATTTTTGCATTTTAAAATCTAACTCTTCTTCTTTAAAATCCAGTAAAGTCATTACATGTTCCAATTGTCCATTAGCATTTTCAAAATTGCAGCACATTAATTCATTCCAGCAGTTCATTAAAAATACATTTAATGCTCTCTTAGTTAAGGCAGACTTTAGGACAATATTCATTTGAACTTTCAAAAAACAGCGAGCTTCAACAGGTTTAAAAGTATTTATATAGATTAAATTCAAATATGAACATATGCTCAATATTACGAAATGCATTGCTAAATATTCATAAAAGTAATCGAGCCTTTTGATAAGACTATGTGCAAGATTATAAGCTTCAATAAATATAGAAAGACATTTATTTTTGTCAAATTTTCCAGATTCAAAGCACAAGCGACTTTTAAGGTAAGAATATTCTGCCATTAATATAACATTATTGTTCAATTCATTGTTATTGATACCCTCTAGCAATACTTGTGTATCACTAAATTTTGATTTGTTTAAAAGAGATGTTGCTAATGCTAATTTATAATCAATATCCATTTTAGGCAAGTGTTTAGCTAAATTAGTTAATTCAAAAATATCTATCTCGTTAATTTTTAATAATTCTGTAAGTGCTATAAAAATATATTTATGACACTTTATATTAGAAGCTAATTTATATAAAAGTTGCCACACTTCCACTTCTTTTGAATCACCATGCAATTTGAGTATAAAAGCAACTTCTTGAATACTTTTAAAAAGTAATTTGACATCATGATTATCTTTGATTGTATCATTTATTAAAGCAGACCAATACTTAACAGCCCAATTCAGGCAATTGACAAGTTTAGGTTTTATTTTTAATGGCAATATCCAAGATATAGGTTCATATTGAATAGTATTTTGTTGCTCCATACCATGTTCCAACCTCTCTTCAGTATACGAATCCAATTCTTTATTTACAAGGTTTTGCAAATGTTTTAATAAACACAGGTAATTTGCATAATATAAATTACCTAACATCAATGGCATACTTTTTTTCTCCATTGATGTTTCTACTTCTAGTTTACGAATGTAGTCCTCCAGTACATCAATTACCCTTTTTAAACCTCTTATACTATTTGAATGCAGGATTATGTAAGCAGTAGTAATTATGACACGACACTTGAACTCTCTAGACAGTTTATCACCCATTAATTCTTCAAATATTTCCAACACAGCAGTAGAATCTTGTTTGATTTTATTTTGATGATTATGAGCTTTTAATTCTAACCACATTATTTCAGTGCAATCAGATTTTTTCAAACTACAATCGGGCCATTTCTTTTTTAGATCAATATCATTTTCAAATGTTTTCAAAATTGTTTGTTTAATAATATTATTATTTCTCTCCTCTTTGCATTTAAGATAAACCCATTGTTGAGCAGCAAGTTCAGAACGAGTACGCACACACCAATATGCAATACACCTTAAAGCTTCATTATTTTTATTTTTATTGTATAAACATCGACTCAGTAGAATTGCAACACGAGCCACAAGTTCTGGATCAATTCCACAAGGATCAAATATTGAATATAATTGTTCAAGGAAATCTAAGCATAAATGTGAGAATTCACCAGACGATGTAAAAATACAAAGATTATAAGCACTTGTTAACGAAAATTCAATGAAAGCAATTTTGTTTGAGCAATTTGATTTACTAACTCTATCGAATAAAGAAGTGAATAATTCCATCCACTTTAAGACATCTTCGGTATTTATAAATGTATGATTAGCATTAATTATATGTCGTATCATGATAAACACTATGTTAATCAAACTCATTTCAGATGTTGAATCCTCTTTGAGATCACATCCGTTGCTTTTACAACATATCTGACTAATTGAACTGTGTTTACTTATATAAACTAAATGGTGTAGCAATACAAGCATTTGTGAGACTGTTTCAGGAGAATTAATAATCAATCCTTCATTCCAAAAGTTCTTTAACTTTGTAATTGTAATAATGGCAGCCTTAAACACATGATGTAACATTGTGTTTGGTAATATCATTGTTGGTTCATACTTTTCAACAAATGCTATCATCTTACGAAGTTCAAAATTTGAATCAAGACCATTTTTAATAGAGTTATCAATAAATTTGAATAATGATATCAATAAAGACAATGATTCTTTTTCAGTTTTATTCAAACAACATACATCAATCATTAATTTGATATGCTTGATTAAGTAATGTACATGCATCTGTCTGTGACGCATCATGTTTTGCATTACTGCAACAATATTTTCAATTAACATAAAGTATAAATTCATCATACATTCTTGATCATTTTTTTTCCGAATACCACTGGAAGATAATACTGATTCTAAAGTCATATCCAAAATAACTACGTCCATAGTACGGCCTTCATGTAATATTAATCCATTCATATTTTTCACAAGTGTTAGTGATGAAGATAATGCATACTCAATTTCTTTTCCAGTATGACATTTCACAAGGTTTAATGCAGCATCCCACATCAGTATAACGTTTAACTTTTTTAAGTCATCATCAATGGGGCATGTTTTATGAATATGATGTGCAAATAACTGCACTAAGTACTTCAGTATATCACATGGTGGAGATAAATTATTTAAAAGATAATTACTAAAATGGACAGCTTCAGACACATGATTATTCATAAGTAAATATTTGACAATAACATATAAACTATTTTGTATTGGTTGCAGTTCAGACAAATTGATCATTTTAAAGCAACGATCAGAAAATTGAATGACATCATTAGTATTTTTACCGAACTGCTTAATTTGGTTGGTAGAAGTAAATTCAGATTGAAGTTTTTGAGCCAACACACTTACTATACTAACTGCAAAATTTTGAAATCCTTTAATGTCTTTGACATTGTTGTAATGAATATTAAAAGTATTAAGAGCTTCTTTCAAATTATCTTGGTTAATATCATTCTGTATTAGAAGAAATATTTTCTTTAACTCACCCATTATCTGAAAAAAATATATTATGTTAAATTTAAATTAATATAAAACATAATATTACTTAAACAATATGGATTATCTTTTATTATTACTACCTATAACATAATGAATATTTACCAAGTAATTGATTGCTGGTTGATTTAAACTTATTGAAGATAAAGCTGATAAAAATTAGTTCATTTAAATTATGAATTTTTAGGCAGTGTCTTTTACAAGTCCGACGTGAAATTCATTTTTTCTGTGGTAAAACTATAAATTATAAGAGAATATATTAAGACATAAAGTTAAGTCTATAAATTAAGTTAAATTTTCATTTATTACATTATCTTTTACAATACAGTACAAAACTACAAAAAAAACGGTTAATAATTTTAATATCACTTGAAAAATGAAAATACTCTCTTATATCAGAATCATGGAACAAAAATATCATATCAGTTCAGCTTGGAATAAGCAATAAATTATATTACCACTGGCCGCTGAATTGAATTACATCACGATGTGGGTAAAATGTATGTTTTACCCACGATTAAAGATATACCTTGTATATCTTTAATCGTGGTTTTACCTATATCGTGAATTATATTATAATAATATTTATTTCAGATTCTGATATCTGATTTCTGAGCGAAACTATGAATTAATTGATTTTACAATGATCTGTGTTTTTTTTTTAAAATATTTTTTGTGTCTGTACTCTGTCATCACCTTTTAGAACTGCAGTTACTGTAAAAGTACTTAGATTTTCTTCAACAGTATCTTTTCTGATAGGAAAGTAAATCTTGTTGGTACTTTGCGGGGTCAAAAGTAAAAATTTCCAAGTAGTTTTAAAAAGCGCCGTGAATAACAAAAGAAAAATTAAGGAAAAACGGGAATTCTTACGCAAAATCAATTTTGGTTTTTGATGTAACTCTATAACAAATGACCGTAGATAGATGACATTTTGAATGAATGTTTATGGTAACATTATTTTTGAGCTGTTTACTGACATTTTCAGTTTCAAATTTTTGGTTTTTTATTCTATTAATATCATTCGCTGGGTAAAAAAGCTTGAAAATTCAATACAAGACTCGTAATATATTGGTACAAGTGTACAACAATATTTGAAAAATATTAAAAATCCAGTCAAAAGTTTTTTTTTATAATTTTTTAAAGTTCAAGTCTTGATAAAATACGTAAAAATCTTTCTTTTAAAATTTTAGATTTAAAGATGCAATACAAGAATACTCATAATTTTGTCTACTTTTATCAAAAAAAAAAAAATTTTACGAGCGTTTGAAGTTCATACTATTACAACATTGGTCTTTCACTCTATTTCTCTTGTGACGATTTTCTTATTTTATTGTAATTCAAAAACGAATAACTTTAATAAATTGTTACAATAGCAGTTAAAAAATATTAAAAATACATAGTATGCACAATTTTTTTTTCATAAGCGTTTAAGTTTTTACGAAATTTATCAAATTGAAAATTTACAAATTATTCAGTATTTAAAAATTTAACTACTGAATAAACTTTAAACTTTTATAGCTGAGGATTGAAAAAATTAAAAACAGGGTTCCACGTAAATAGGTTATACTATAATATATATAAATTACTTTATTCAAATACTTAGTAATATATATCATATAGGCTTCGCTCAGAATCATTTTTCTTATACATGCAATGATATTATATCATTGATTTAAAATTTAATACAGGTCATTACAGTGACACACTTGTAACATACTGTACACGCACACTGCAGAGCAACACCGACTTGCCCACCTTTTTTTATTTTTTTGTGTGTGTGTACATACTATAATTATACCGTTGTTACGGTACCTAGACGAAATAATGCTTCGATTTTCAACTTTTTTTTTTTATTAAAATATAATTACAATCTATACACATTTGATTTTCAACATTAGTATCTAGTTGGCGCATTGGGGAGGTAAAAATCCCATATTCCCATTAGCGTTTAAAAGCTCTGAAAATTTTTACGCAAAATCGGTTTTCGACAAATTTTTTTAAACAAATTAATGTAACTCTCAAACAAATTACAGTATAAACATGAGACTTACACTGGTTGTTTATGTTCGCATTTTCTATACATTATACAATTTTAAAAATATTTTAACTTGTTTTGAGTTGCAGTTTACGGACATTTTCCGTTTCAATTTTTTTTAGTTTCCTTACTATAAATGTCAATTAAATTGTATTCGTTGGGTCAAAAAGCTAGAAAACAAGGCTCCTCGTATATTGTTACAATGACGGTTGAAAAATATTTAAAATACAGTCACAATTTTTATTATAAGCATTTAAAGTTCGAATTTATGACAAAATACGTAAAAATCACGAAAATATGCAAATTATTTTGAAGTAGAAATTCATAAAATTTGTTCTTTTTAAAGCTAAGATTTGAAAATTTAATTCAAGATTCCTAATAAGTTTGTCTACTTTTATCAAAAAAAATGTCTACCTTAAAGTCAAATTAAACTCTTATAAGTTTGAATTTTTACAAGGTTGGATATAAACTCGATTTCTTATGTAGCGATTTTCTTATTTTGCTGTAATTCAAAAACGAATAACTGTAGATAGGTACTTGACATTTACACCATGTTTATTTTATCATTCCTATAATTGATGTAAAATATTTTGACTAGGTTTGAGGCTTTCAGCTATTTACAGACATTTTCGATTTTCATTTTTTTTAGTTTTTTTTTAAATGTTAATAAAATAGTATTTATTGGGACAAACAGCGATAAAATGTAATACAAGGCTTGTATACTGTTACAATATCAGTTGAAAAATATTAAAAATACGTTTTTATTTAAAAACTTTAAATAGTTCGATTTTTGACATTTATCATATTTAAAATTAATATCTAAATGATTTTGTAGTTAAAAATTTATAAAACTACTTCTATTGCTAAGGATTGAAAATTTAAAACAAGGTTCCGTGTAAGTAAGTTATGTTGTAACCAATAAAAATATAAAAACATTTTTAGATTCTGAGCGAAGCAATAAATGTATTGATTTTACAATAATGTTTTTATTTTTATTTTTGTGTCTTTTTGTGTCATCACCTTTTAGGACAGTAAAAGTGCTTAGATTTTCTTCAACAGTAACTTTTCTGATAGAAAATTGAATCTAGTTGGTACTTTGGGGGGTCAAAAGTAAAAATCCCAGTAGTTTTCAAAAGCAACGTGAAAAACAAAAGAAAAATTAAGGAAAAACGGGAATTTTTACGCAAAATCTGTTTTCAAGAAAATCGATTTTGGTTTTAAGTGTAACTCTAAAACAAATGACCGTAGGAATATGAAATTTTGACTGAATGTTTATAATTGCATTTCCTATACACCATAACATTTTCCAAATATTTTGAGCTGTTTACGGACATTGTCAATTTCAATAAAATTTTATCTGTTGAGTAAAAAAGCTTGAAAATTTAATAGAAGGCTCCTAGGTTATTGTTTCAAAGGCAGATGAAAAAAATTAAAAATCCTTACACTCAACCAAATATACTGGTGTTTTTAATAAAAATGTAGGTTGGTTTAACAATTTGTTTGTTAATATAGCGTTAATAAAATCTTTATTAATTTAGAAGTATAATATTTGTTAATTTAAATAATAAATCAATAATACGTATCATTGATTCTACAATATGTTTATCAATGCTTCGGATAATATTATTATTTAATTGATCGAGGATTTATTTGAATCAACCATCGTTTTGTTAATTCAATCACTCATTTGTTTAAAAAACAAAATATTTTGTTGAAACTACAAATTACCTTTATTACTTATATTTGTTAATTTAACCAATGAATTAATAAGATGTTTTGTTCATTCTACAATATATTTTATTAATACCAAAAGTTAAAATGACGGATAATAATTTTTTTTCTTATTATTAATAAATTATTCATATATCATATAAATATAATTTTGTTAAATCTAAAAAATATTTATATTATTTATAAGTAAAGTGAAACCTCCCCAACGGACACCTCCAAATAGCGGACTTTTTTGGGAATAAACTATATCAACACCTACAACCTAAACCCTTTGAATAGCGGACACAATTTCAGTGACATTTCAGACATTCTCAGTGTCTGCTTAATAGAGATTTCAGAGGGTATATGTAAAATAGTAGATTAGTGTCATAATTTATTTGTTTGAAAGAAATAAAAACAGAATACATTTTAAAATATTTTATTAAATGTATTATTTAATCATTAAACATATAATACTAATATATAATAGTCCTAACACAGTAACACAAATATATTATATATTAACATTAAAAATAGTGTATAATATTATAATTATTATTAAACAATACACATATTAAGTATTATACCTATAGGTAATTTATAAAAAATTAAATCTGTAGGTACCTATAGAAGTATAGATGTACATCGTACATGCAATTAGTTAAGAATGTATAATATTGTAGATTGGCAATCTAACTATATACATAATTATTATTTATAGTCACTAGTCTAGTAGGTATATACAAGTGCACAACTAATAATAACAATATTATGTGCCTATATGGCTATATATAGATTATAAATACAAAATAGTTACACAATAAGCAAATTTAAAATAACATAATATAAGTAACAGGTTATTAGATAATATTATAATAACAAAAACAAAAAAACTAATATTATATATAAAAACGAGCAGGTATATTAACTATTATTATAATTTTTTTTTTTGGTAATTTCATAAACTGTATAGGTATTAGGTATAGGTACCTATATAATATTTAATAAAATGTATAATAGGTATACTTACTAACTAAACAATTGTATAATATAAGATGTATCTACAAATTAATTATCCTAAAAAAAAAAACTACTATTAGCCTTCATTTATTACTATTTTCTATCTTGTTAATTAAGCATGCTTTATTTTATTGTACCTATATTTTAGACTTAGAAAAGCTAAACTAGAAAACAAAATTTTTATGAAAATGTGAATGACAGTTGGTGTATAAATTTCTAGTGTTGTAGGTACCATATTAGTTAATTAATTATCATAATTTACATCATAAAATTTAAAGTGCACAGTGGGTACTGTATATATATAAAAAAAATAACTGGTAATAAAACTAGTAACAATTAAGTCCAACTTTCAATATTTATACATCAAACATACATTTAGAATATTATAAATTCAAAATATAGGTATATTGGTACAAAAATGTAAAAACTAATAATCATCAATTTAAAAAGTAATAGTTTTTTTTTTTAATATAGATCTATAATAGGTGTATTATTTTTAATTTTTAGCACTACAAATTACATTGAAATAAAACTTTGAAAATACGAAAATTTAAAAAATAATTGATGACTAAATCAAAATGAATTCCAGAAAATGATCGGCGACTGCATTAAAAAAAAAACTATTCTGTATAAAAACTATATTGTATATTTAAAACTATAATATATATGTACTTACACAGATTTTAATTCAGAATTGGATATCAGAATACGACAGGCGATATCTATAGGCAGCAGAGAGCATAGAAACTAGAGAAACGTTCTGTTCGATGTCAAACTTTGGAGTGATGGCTAGCTGGTCTATAATTTTGAATGTATGAGTAGAAAATGGTTGAAGTCTTATTTTGCGATCTCATTAGACTTTTCTCGTAATATGCCATTATTGATATCTAAAATAAGTAAACCATAGTTTTCGCAGTAAAACTTTCATATACTTAATATAATTTGCGTACCTACTATATCTGTAGTAAGATGATTAGCTAATAGACTAAAATATGGAAAACCTTATAACTGATTCAGATTTCCAGAGAATACGTACAATCTCACATACTTAATTATTAGAAAAATAATGTAGGTATCTGGATAAGGTTTAAAATAATATTACCGGTGCCACTAGTATTAAAACTTAATAGTTATTAGTTACTACTAACTAGTATAGTATAAGATATAAGTAATAATAATACCATACTTACCTTCAAATTAAGCGACTCCTTGTAATCCTTAGTTTCATTTTTTTCATTTAGGTAGGTACAGCTTTAATGTACTTCAGAATATACAATTTAAAAAGATTATTATCTAAAATACTGAATTCATAATTTACCGCGAACATCATAACTTTTATGAAGTAAGGTACAAAAAAAAGTTATTGAAATTTGAAAAAACATAAAAAACGGATTTTAAATAACAATAATTTTTTTGTTTCAATGATAACAATTGGAAAAACGGTAGGTACGACGGAAAATATTGTCTTCTTTAGTATTGTGTATAGGTATGAATTTCTTTTTCCAGCAAAATAATTGTTTACAAGCATGCTGTTTACGGGCATGTGCCGGTTTCTTAAGAGATCTACTCCACACTTCCGCTTTTTAAGGGGTTATATACGTTATACTTTTTAATAATTTATGCCCAATCTCGATGTTTGAAGACATAAGTTAATTGGTTATGAAAATATATAGAAGTATTGAGGCGAATTGTTATTTTAAACATAATATCTATAAATTTAATACTATACATTTTTAAATTAATAAAACCTGTATTAATTGTTCAACTATATTTTGTTAAATAATAACTTTAATATTTTGTAAGATCTAAAAACCAAATTGTTATTTTGAACATAATGTTTATTAAATTAATAATCTATTTGATCAAAATAATAAAAAAAGTTCCATTTTAAAAATTTAATTTATTAATTTATTACCTAAATATTTTCTAAATTCTACAAACCCAATTTATTGTTATAAACACATTATTTATTAATTTTATAATATTTTTGTATAACTAATTAAATTATTATTATTTCAATAAATGTATATTTATTAAAAATTGATAATTGCATATTATTATTTATACTAGTGATATTTGGTTCAGTGTAGTCACCGTTTTTATTTATAAGCATTTAAAGTTCAAATTTTGACAAAATACAGAAAAACCATTTTAAGTTGAGAATTCATAAAAATTTTTCTTTTTAAATCTAAGATTTGAAAATGTAATATAAGATTACTCATGAGTTTGTCTACCTATATCAAAAAAAAAATGTCTTCAAGAAACTCAAATTAAATTTTTATGAGCGTCTTTTAAAGTTCAAATTTTGACAACATTTATCAAATTTATAATTTATTAATTATTTTGTAGTTAAAAATGTATAAAATATTTAACTTTTATGGCTAAGGATTGAAAATTTAAAACAAGGCTCCACGTAAATAGGTTATATATAAATTACTTTATTCACAATAATATCATCAAATATACTTGGTAATATCATAGGCTGACTGACAGTTTTCGCTCAGAATCGTTTTTCTTATACAATGATATATATCATTGAATTCAAATTTAACACCATCCATTACAGTGACTCACTTGTAACCTACTGTACAGCAGAGCGACATCCACTTACTCACTTTTTTTTTTTTTATATATTAGTTCCCTAGCAAGGCACGACACCAGGTCTATTTTAAACGACGCCTGGGGCTGCCAGGTAATGTTTGGGTGGATAGATTTTTAATGAGTGGGTTTTGGTGTGTTTGTAGTCAGGCATGAAAAATTTTGTAGAAACGTGTAGCTTATCTTCAGTCATGGTTTTAATTGACAGATCATTATGTATAGTGTAATTCGAAACAGTGGAGCATTAGTAATTTTCCTATGAGTGATATTCTGAAATTGTTGAATTTTGTTAGTATTGGACACTTTTGCTGTACCCCATAGTTGGAGACCATATGTCCATAGAGGTTTGAGTAATGTATTCTACATAAGAACTTTAATTTTTAAGCTGGAGTGTTTGTTATTTGTGAGTAGCGTTCGTAGTCTGCGAAGACGGGCATTTAAGGCAAGTATTTTTATACGGATATGGCTATTCCAAGTGAGGCGCTTATCCAAGTTAAGTCCTAGATATCTAACTGAGTCAGATGTGGGAATAAATTTACTGTATTAATAATAATAAGTAATAACAATATCAATATAATATAAAATATACAGACAGACAAACCGTCTCAACAAAGATAATCAACTCGTAAATAGGTTAAATATTAATTAATTTGTTCACAATAATATCATCAAATGATCAAATATACTTAGTAATATTATTAGCTGACTCACCGTCTTCGCTCAGAATCTTTTTTCGTATACAATGATATTATATCATTGAATTCAAATTTTATACCATCCATTATACATTGACCCACTTCACACTTGTACCCTAGTACCCACTGTACAGCAGAGCAACATCCACTTACCCGTCTTACCCGCAACCCGCTTTTTTCTTTTTCTAAAGAGGACGTTTCACCCGCATTTGTTGTCTCCGTCTTACACACGTACGGCATAGCAAAAACGTTTTGGCGCGGACAGAACTGAGAAGGCTTCAGTCATAAGTCATAAACTCATAACTAAGAAACTAAATTTTCACCACTTATAAAGGAAAACTTTGGCTGTGCAACATCATTTTTATTTTTTTGAAATCACTTATACGAAAAAAGTTCTTATTGTTTCAAAATCCATTATTATTTGTTTTTCAAACTTCAATAACTTTTTTGAAGTTCCGATATCGAAATAAATAAAAAACAAAATTCTTCTTTAAATGTGCTGAAAATATAGTTTTTTAGTTATAATTGAAGCCTTCTCGGTTCTTTCCCGTGCAAAACAGGTTTCGATATGCCGTACATGCGTGTAAGACGGAGACAACAAATGCGGGTGAAACGTCCTCTTAAGATGTATAAAAAAAAATCCATTATCATTTGTGTTTTTCAAAATTTAAAAACCTTTTTTTGAAGTTCCGATAACGAAAAAATAAAAACGATATTGCACAGCCTATGTATTCCTTTTTATGTGGTGAAAATTTCGGTTCTTAGTTATGACTAGATCGCAGATTTGTATGCATTTGCATATTTATTCTAGTTGATCGTATGATATGCTAAGTGAGCACAATTTGTTTCATGACACGAAAAAAATGAAACTTTTTAGCGCATATTTTTGCATATTTTGACTTTTTTCTATTTAAGGGCATATTTTACAATTTTAATAGCATATTTCATCTTTTAATGAATATTTCGATGTTTTTTAGACATTTTAAAATATATAGTATTATAATATAAGAAAAAAATATCATATTTTTATAGTTTCGATTAATATCAAAATAAATTAATAGGTATACTTGTAGGTATAAACCGAGGTATAAACGGTTTTCTTAAATATGACCTAAGACCAATAGTCGGACCAATAACCTTTTAAAGATTAAAATTTGTTTTAGGATATATTTTTGATATAAATTGATTCCTATTTTTTTCTTATAGATTAAAACTACCTACAAAAAAAAAAAGTAGAAAAGTATTTATAGTAGGGTTCGATAATTTGTTTGCTAATTTTATTATGCGTATTTAGGTTTTTTTAGTGCATATTTGGTTGGTTTTTAATGCATATAAATCCGCGCTCTAGTTATGACTTATGACTAGCGTTCCCGGTTATTTCCCAGTTCCCACGCAAAACAGTTTTTGCTATGTTATACATTTGTAACTTTGTAAGACGGATCTTAAGTTAGTTAAACGAAATCATATATGCAAGTGTAAGAAATATTTTTATTTTATTTTAAATTATTAATTTATAGTAATATAACTTATTTTAGTGAAAGGATATATTTTTGCTGAATAAATGAATATAGTAAGAATAATTATTATTTGTAACAATACAAAATATAGTCATTGATATAAAATAGTATAATATTACTCATTTACTCCATTATTATATACTACCTATATTTACAAGTAACATTATTACATTTGCATAATTGTATCTGGCATTATAGCGCTATCGATCTTTTCGTTTTAATTTGGGATTTTTTATTTTGTTTCTCTCTTGATGTGAATTTTATTGTGTTAAAATTGTAATGGTAACAGAAGACAAATTATGAAATGTTTAATTTTCATAGCTAAGGCTTGGTAAACCCAACCTACCTATAAAAATGTAATGTTCTATCTTCATATATAATTAATTATTATAATATTATGTACAGTTCGTTTTTGTTCAATATTCAATTGATTAAGTACTATTTTATAGTCTATCAATTATTTTTTAATTATGCTATTATTTAATACATAATAACTTATAACTAGATTTGACAGCTGAATAGTGTACAAAATTAATTTTTAACTTAATTCTTAGGTAAATGTAACATCATTTTTGGTGCAATTTGACTTCCTACCTCCAAAATCGTACCTACAAAAATTGCCGATGGTGGATGTTTTGTTGTAGCTCGACCCACACCATAAAGGTGACATTACAATGACATAAAATTTTATCACATTCTCCAATTTGAAAAAATCAACAACTCTGAATTCAATCTTTCTTGGGTCAATATCCACAGCTTGAGCTGACGGTATTGAAAATAATTTTCGGTATTACGGTATTGATTTCAATACCGGTTTGAAACGGTATACCGAAAAGATTCGATATACCTAAATACCGATATGGTACGGCTAATATGATAGGGCTGACAATATTTTCGGTATACCGGTATTTTAAAATTATTTTGGTAAACAGTTTACCGTAAAAAACCAAATGAACAGTTTTAGTGCTGTTTTCTAGTATCAATGGCAATATTATACAATATAGTATATAATAAAGTATATATAATGTGAAACAATATAAGTAAAAAATATCGATACTAGTTAGATTTTATTTATTATTTCGGTATACTGTACCATTTCGGTATTTAGGTATACCGAATCATTTCGGTTTCGGTATACCGAAACCGTTCGGTTTTTTACGGTATACCGTTTATCAAAATAATTTTAAAATACCAGTATACCGTAAATACCGCCAGTCCTATCCACAGCAATTACTACAAACACAAAATATTACAATTATTATAAATTATAATATAATATAATATAGGTACAATATACAAAATTACATTTCGATTACTACAATAAAGTAGAAATACTATTTTCACAGTATTTACTTTTTTTAAAAGCAATATTTAGTACTTTTATCACACAATTTAGCAAGTCGAATAATAATACATCTTACGCCACAGAATGGATCAATTGCAACTTTCACATATTTACACTGTGGTCTGTGTTGCTATAAATATAACAGTTAACACTCTCTAAAAAAATATACAACTATCATTTTTATTTTTTAACATAATATATTTAAATGGTAATTTTTTACATACCTTTTTCCAGCAATATCCCTTATTTAAAATTAGAAAATAAACTTATAATTTTTTTCTAGTACTTGAACGTGTAGATAAACAATCTAAAAAGTATAATTTAAATTCTGCTTTTTAATTATTACCTATAAATACGTACTAAGTTTGGAGTAGATGGTCTCTTAACAACGGTAGATGCCGAATCATGACCGATTTCCATTCGACGTACTGCCATCGTTATCATTCAGAGCTTGTTAAACAATTAACAATATCTTCGACATATCCGTTTGATTTTCTTTCCTCCAAAGTTTTATGTATTTATAGGGACGGAAGATTAAAAAATATGTATGAAAACTGCAGTTTCTGTATACTCATACACAATACACATTTGAAATTTGAATACCATTTTTTTGGCTTTTTACCGACTACCAGTCACCAGATAACCATATCACGGTGGTGGTATGACGTCATCCACCATGGAATCGCATTGGTTGGCCCATGTTCATAGTACCATGATTAAGACGAACTTCGTACCTTGGGATTTTTATTACGCTTTAATAGGCGATTTCGATGATTACGTATTTACGTCATGAAAAAACATTTTAAACCTATTGTTTATTTGTATTTTGTGTTAAAAATCGTATTTCGCGTTCGTGTCGCGAGATGTGCACCGACTGGACACATGACGGTTTGACGTTATCGTCGTGAAGTTGTATACTTGTATGTAATATGTATGCGAATTTCGTTTCGTCAATCGAAAATTATTATTAATAAACAACGGGTGGTTTTATACTCTTATCGTATATATGGATTGATGTTCGATATTTCGATTGAATCGTCGGCCGCGGTACGGTCTGTTGTTGGTAAATTTATAAGCCCGTTCGTCGCAAAATCGTCGTTTAACTGTTCTATCGTTGACGTTACTACGATAGTTGCTCGTACCTCATAGCCCAGTGGACAGTGACCAAAAATGGCAGGTAAGAGTTGTACCGTTCTTTTACTATTGGGTACTGTACGTTTTGTTCGTGAAATCGGTACACGGTGGTAAAGTGAGCTTTTCCCTTGCATTCAATTGTATGATTATATACATCATCATCATACACTATTATTATTGTCTTATGTCTATTATCATTATATACAAATATACAAATAATACTAATACAATGTACATACCTATATTGTTCAATATTCAATATTGTATAGGTATTATGCATTTATGCTATTAAAATTATATTATATTATTTCATGCAATACGACAAATGTCCTTATAGTTTCTTACTTATTTTTATATTTATATTTTATTTGTACGCATCGTACACTGTTGGTGGTTGGTGCCTGTCGCACTTTGCCTATCTAGGGTGACCAAACATCAAATTTTACGAGTATCTTATTATTAGTATCTTATTATGAGTGCTTATTACCGATTATTTTGGAATATTTCTAATATACATATATTATGTAAGTTCTTAAGGACTGTTGTGTGCTTGTGTATCATTGGACAAACAATTGTAGAAATTAACTCTTATTATAAGACATCCTATGACTACCAGTGTTTATTGGATACCTAATTATTATTCAAAATCCGTCAACTATTTGCTATTAATTTGAGTCCCTCGACCATGAATTTTTAGATACAAGTTATGTCAGTCATTTATCTAGCTTTCACTTGTTAATATGTTGACGTTTGAACACACTTGACTATCACACTCGTAATATATGAGATATACACTTACAGAATGTGTTTGATTAATAGCTTAATGTGCTGTTTCATTTGCAGTTACAACACACTAACATGAAATTGAATTAATTTATTTCATATTATTGAATGAACTGTGTTATATATGTAAAAACTATCGTTTTATTTATAGTAGTGATCGTGTAACATTAACATGGCGCGCCACTCAATATTTTCCACTTAAAAAAAAAATTATGAATTATAAATATATATTAATAAGTGACCATTAATTGTATTTAGGAGTTGAATGTAAAAACATTTAAAATCTTCTCAACAAGTCGTTTGTTATTGACAGCTATTATCTACTAATTAGGTCTACTCATTAAAAGTAATATAAACAAAAATGTACAAAGCAAAATAAATTGACAATTATAATATTATATATTTTACCTTAATCCAAAAATTGATCTTTTTGTTTATTATGCCACCTACAAATTTTAAAATTAGTTAAAATAATCTTGTACCTATAACCTATACATCTTACTATAGTTTATGATTTCATGCTTTAACAAATACCAATGCATCATTAAAATAATTGTGTAGAGATTTAAACATGAGTTAATAATAATAATAACTTAATTGTAGGAAATTTGCAATAAGTGATAATGGGTAAAGAGTACAGTAATTAGGAAATCAAATACAATTTTACAAGTGACCAAAACATGTGGGAAAAACAGGACAGAAAAATAAACTTAAACTTGTCATTTCAAAGGGCCCCAAATATATTATAAGTGCAATCAATACTAATAAAAAATTATATAAATTATTATGATTTATTTATACTAAGTGGTTAGGTATAGAAAATATATAAACCTATATAACTACCTACAACCTACTTGATATTTAGTTTCATATAAATTTAAATCAACTTTGCCATTAAACAATTAAATACATTTGTAGAAATCAAAATAATAATTTAATTAGCATAATAAACTACTGAACATTATGTAGGTAGTATGGCTAACATCCCTAAAATATAATTTAGTTAAATATTTTTTTTTTCTCAAAAATATACCTATTTAGATGAATCATAACTATTTATTGAACTTGATAAATAGGTTTTAAATATGATTTTTATTTCATTGTCTAGACCATAATTATTGTGATAATGAGAATGTATTAAAATCCACTGAACCATCTATTAGTGAAAATTATGAATCAAAATGTGTAATATCCGTGTCAGATGATCCTGAGTATGGAGAAGTATCTAAATCTGGTCCTCAGACAAGGCTTAAATCAAAAAAAAAGTCGGAACAATCTCAATCCACTTGGTCACCAGTTCGAACTGCTCCAGGTCTACGACCAAATTGCACAATATTTTATGATGGAAATGGATTTGCCTACCATAACCATAAAATTGCAAATAACAAAAAGTAATGACAACATAATAATAGTATTTAAATTAATTTAATTTTGTTTTATTTTAAATTTATTTTTATATAGGTATTTGAAATGTACTCAAAAAGGTATTAAAAAGAAACCATGCCCAGCTAGAGCTGTTATTAGAAATTACGACAACATGATTCGTCATTCAGGAGAACCACACACGCATAAACCAAGAAACTATGATGAAGAATTATTAAAGAGAAACTTTTTAATGAAAATTAGAGAGAGAGCAATCAACGAGAACACACCTAATAGAGCAATTTTTGATGAAGAAATAAAAAAGTTAGTTTATTTTATTATTTTTTACTATACATTTAATAATAATTATCTCTGATTTTGAAATAGCACACCAAAACTAAGGGGTAAAGTAACATTTTCGAGCACTGCAAGAAGGATGCAGAGGTTTCGTCAACCACAAAAAATGCAAGGTCCACTATTTCCTATAGAAGACAATGAACTTATTGATGCAATAAATGATTACAAAAATATTCCACATGAATATACTACTAATAATAGTGAAGACAAAGAATGTAAACCTGTTATAACGTTTGATGCAGAGAATCATATGGAAGTGATAGAAGTAGATGAAATTGATATGGAGAGTAATGAATATACTGATGATGTTGAAAGTGAAGCTTTTCATGAAAAAAATGATAAGGAGAATATTTCAAAAAATGTTAAAAAAGAAAGAGATGCAACTGTGAATATGTTTTGTAAGTATTATTATTTTAAAACATGTATTTTTTACTTAATTTTAATATTCCTTTATTTTAGGTTGTATATATTGTAATAAGTGGCAAGAACCTCAACTTTTTGAATTTGTACCTAATCAAAAATCCAAAACTATTGAATTGAGAGACAAGTTAGAGAAATATAATGTAACATCACCCATTGATGATTCTAATCCAGTAACTATTGATAGTACTTCTGAAAATATACTAAATAATAATCAAACTTCTACTCTTGACTATTCTGAAGTTCATGAAGACATATCTCATAATAATGAGGATAATAAAACCACAGTTAAACAAGAAAACAATAGTGTAGATGCAGATACTAGTATCCCAGAAACTGCTAATCCAGATACATATAAACAAGCAAATGAGAGTGTAGATGCGGCTATTAGTATTCCAGAAATTGAAAATCTAGAAACACATGAATTAAGTCATGAACCATCTACTAAAGAAAAGAAAAAAAAAGTTGAACGAAAATTAGGGTTTTTACAAATGCGAATTGATTCAACAATATATTTTGATAATATGGGTTATAGTTATCAAATACAAAACGAAAAAAATGACAAGAAGTAAGTATTATATCCAATAAATCATGTTTTTCATATTTTTCAAATATGTTTATATGTTTATTTATAGGTACTTAAGATGTGTGGTTTGGGGTAAAAAGAAATGTCCGGGTCGAGCCCATTTAAACATAAAAACATTGAATATAATTAGATCTAGAGGTCACAATCACTTACCATCTTCTAACTGTGATGCTGAAAAACAAGCTAGGGCATTTTTGCATGCTATTAAAGAAAGGGCTCAAGATGAAGATACTCCCTTAAAAACTATTTATGCAGAAGAAATATTGAAGTAATTTAAAATAACATTATTTAAACTAAAATAAATAATAATTATAAAAAACAATATTTAGCTATCCGCTTGCTAGTACTGTGGTTAATTATGCAAATGCTACCAGACGAATGCAACGGACAAGGAGATTGAAAAATCAACCCAGTACAGTATTACAAAAAGAACCACCATTACTATTATCTGTTAAAGTGATACCTGGTACACGGCGTGGAACATCTTTATATTTGGATGAACTAGGTTATTATTACCATAATGATGCACTAACCAACAGTGGAAAGTGAGTAGTAACACTATTTTTACTTTTGAGGTGTTAAGAGGACGCTACACTCGCATGTTTTGTCTCCATTTTACTAATGTACAACATAACAAAACTTGTTTGTGCAGGATAGAATCACTCGGGCTGTAGTGATAGTTAACATTCCAAATTTATGTACAATATACACTCTGTCCAGCGAGAGAATGCGCTGAATCTGCGGGTTACCCTGCTATCATAACCGGTTCTCTTATTTCAGGGTGTCGCGTAGGGATGCACAGAAAAACTGATTTTGTTTGGCCCGCGGAGCGCTGGACAAAGTTTTGTTGGGAACATTATATTGTTTTTATTTTTTGTTATCATTTATATAAAACAAATTTCTAATTGTTTAAAAATCCATTATTTTTGTGTTTTTCAAATCTCAATAACTTTTTTTGTAGTTCCAATATTAAAAAAAGGTGGATAAGTGGATGTTGCTCTGCTGTACAGTAGGTTACAAGTGGGTCACTGTAATGGATGGTGTTAAATTTGAATTCAATGATATAATATCATTGTATAAGAAAATTGAATCTGAGCGAAAACGGTCAGTCAGCCTATGATATTACCAAGTATATTTGATGATATTGTTGTGAATAAAGTAATTTATATATACCCTATTTACGTGGAGCCTTGTTTTAAATTTTCAATCCTTAACCATAAAAATTAAACATTTTATACATTTTTAACTACAAAATAATTAATAAATTATAAATTTGATAAATGTTGTCAAAATTTGAACTTTAAATGCTTATAAAAAAAAAATTGTGCCTATATATTTTTAATATTTTTCAACTGCTATTAGAACGATATATCAGGAGCCTTATATTAAATATTCACGCTTTTTTACCCAACAAATAAAATTTTATTGATATTTATAGAAAAGAAAACTAAAAAAATTGAAAACTGACAATGTCCGTTAACAGCTCAAAAAGAGTCAAAATATTTTCAAAATTTTATGGTGTATAGTAAATGCTAATATAAACATTCAGTGAAATTTTCAAGTATCTACATGTCATTCGTTTTTTAATTACAATAAAATAAGTAAATTGTTACATGAGAAATCGAATGAATATTATAATTTAAGTTTCTTGTAGACATTTTTTTTTTTGATAAAGGTAGACAAACTTATGAGTAATCTTATATTACATTTTCAAATCTTAGATTAAAATGAAAAATTTTTATGAATTCTCAACTCAAAATAATTTGCTAATTTTTGTGATTTTTTCCGTATTTTGTCAAAATTTGAACTTTAAATGCTTATAAATAAAAACTGTGACTAAGGATTTTTAATTTTTTTCATCTGCCTTTGAAACAATAACCTAGGAGCCTTCTATTAAATTTTCAAGCTTTTTTACTCAAAAGATAAATGTTTATTGATATTTATACAAAAAAAAAAACTAAAAAAATTGAAAACTGACAATGTCTGTAAACAGCTCTAAAAGAGTCAAAATATTTTCAAAATTTTATGGTGTATAGAAAATGCTAATATAAACATTCAGTCAAAATTTCATGTCCCTATGGTCATTTGTTTTAGAGTTGCACCAAAAACCAAAATCCATTTTCTCGAAAACAGATTTTGCGTAAAAATTCCCGTTTTTGCTTAATTTTTCTTTTGTTTTTCATGTCACTTTTGAAAACTACTTGGAAATTTTAACTTTTGACCCCCCAAAGTACCAACTAGATTCACTTTCCTATCAGAAAAGTTACTGTTGAAGAAAATCCAAGCACTTTTACTGTTTTAAAAGGTGATGGCATACACAAAAATAAAAAAAATTAAAAAAAACATAATTGAAAAATCAATACATTCATCGCTTCGCTCAGAATCTAAAATTTAAATCAATTATTCAATGTGATGACGTTTTTTTTTTTATGACTAGCCTTCTTGGTTCTTTCTCGCACAAATTATTTTTAGTTATATTTTACATTTGTAAGACAGGCAACACTGCGAGTGTAGCGTCCACTTAATAAAGGTAATAATGTAAGATGCACTAATTTAAATAATTTGTAGAATAGTAAGATGTACCAAAAATAGAAAAACAGCAACTGATGAAGCGTGCCATTCGAGAGGATTTATGCGTGCTTCTGGAGACGGATTTGTCATATATAGAACTAAAGATCATAATCATCCACCAGTGGATCTTAAGAGAAATCCATTGGAACGATCATTCATTAATACTTTATGTGAACGGGCACGAAATGAACTTCACTTGGGTCTCAAAGAGATATATAATGAAGAAGTTGAAAGGTTTAATTAATAAAATTTAATTCATTTATAAGACTGCTCAAAAATAAAATTAAAACTATATGTACGCTGAGATCTGATTTAAGAACTAAATAACTGACTTTGTTCAACTTGGTGTTAGATAGTCATGAATTATTATTAAATTTTAAAGCAAATGATAAATGCTCATAGTTGGAAAGAAGATTTTTATTGGAGTATAGTCATTTTGGATTGAACTTATTTATTTTTATTTTGTTTTGCTTTGCTTATGACGATTGGCTATTATTGGACTAATTAGTCTTATTGAAATGTATTTGTTTACTTGCTAGGGAAACAATTATTTCTTTAAAAATCTAATTTATAATTAATGGTTAGGGCCACTATAATCTATTGAAACAGGAACCTAGGTCAAAAAACACTTAAAAAAGTATCACAGAAACAAAAAAATCATTGTTCAATCTATCTAAACTAAAAACTATCTTGCTTTGCTTGGTGTTTAGAAACCAGAATATTAACTATAAAATGTAGGTTGATTGTAAATATTAGACAATAGATGTATTTATTTTATTATCATTATTTAATATTTATTAATCATTAGTATAAAAAGAAGAATGTTTAATATACTATAGGTTTCTTGATGCGGCAGAAAAAATTCCTTATCGAATGGCATGGCGGAGTATGGCAAGAACAAGACAACCTCCTAAAGTATCTGGGGAAGTTAAACTAGTTAGTGTATCAGTTATTTCAGATGGAATGGTCATGTGGGATGGGTATACACTATATAGAGATGAAATAGGATTTTTATATTCATTAAGGAAAGGAAGAAAGTAAGACTGAAGCATATGTTTTATAATTATTTACTTTTCTAATTATTTAAATGATCTTTCATAGATTTGCATGGTGTCAAATGAATACAAAATTGAAATGTTTAGTGAAAGGCTCAATATCAGTTGAGAATGATACTACAATGTTAGAGTTTACTGGAGAACACAATCATTCGCCATTGAGTGACGAAGAGTTTCAAGCCGCTATTTTTCTTGAAAAGATAATGCTTAAATGTTTAGAAGATGACAGTAAACCAAAGAAATTATATGATGAAGAATTAGTTAAGTACGTTCAATTTTAATAAATAAACTATTTAAAAATTATATCTTTATTGATATTTGTGTTTACTTTTATACAATTAGCTTTCCTGGTGTTGAAAACAGAGTATCATTAGCATACGCACGCGAAAAAATAAAAGCTAGAAGAAAAAGTGCATTAAAAAAAAATTCAACACATGAAATGTTAGAAACTACTTGTGAACCATTGAAATATATTGAATTTTGGGATGAGGAGAATAATTCTATTAATGATGATGACCTAAATGATGATGACCTAAATGATGATGTTTACTCTGATGATGATGATAATATCAGTGAAAAGTCTAAGGATTCTTATGATATTTACTCAGATGAACAAGGCTTCAAATTTACAATAGTCAGTGTAAAAGATGAAACTAGGTAAATTTTAATTTTAATTTTTTATCGATTACTTACTGTAAGTCATGATAATTTATAAGTTATAATATTATTTACCATAATTATTATTAATTACAGATATTTAGAGTGTATACAGAAGCATAGTGGATGCAATGCCAAAGGAGAAATGTTTAAAGGTGAAAATGATGAGTGGCTATTTGTTCTTCATGGCTACTCTCACAACCATTTACCTCATGAAGATCATTAAAATTATGAATACAAATTTGAGTATAAGTCAATGGAAGGTTATGATTGTTATATTTACTATTTTCACTAGTATGATACCATAGTTATTTTCTCCGTGGTGTTTTATATTTTTATTTTTTTCTATTAACATGAATATAAAAAAAAACAGAATGTTTTAATAATTCTTAATACGAAAATATAATAGCTTTATTATAAAGTAATAAGTATTATATAATACTAAATAAATATTCTGTCATGGTTTAATTTCATAATTTAAAGGAAGTTTGTTGAGCGTGGCCAAGTCTGACCTTCCAGCTATTTGGTATTTTGGTCATCTTAAGTGTAATTAGTAAGGCAGATAAGTTAGGAGCAAAAATTAATAAAATATATTCAGAACAAAATATATAGAATGTATAAAAATCATAAATAAATGTACTTTTAACTTTTTCAGTAGAAAAAGATATTTGAAAAATTACTACACATTATTTCACAGTAAAAAAAAAATATATTTGTGTATTTATTTTATAATTTTAGATTAATAGATAATTATTGGTTAAATGTATCCTGTATATATATATATTTTTTTTTGATTTAAATATAATTAAATAAATTCCCCTGTATCTTGACATTTGATGTATTATTATACTAAAAATATGTACTATAAATTATCTGTCATAAGGGCAAAAGCGCAAATTGTATTTGAGATTTGGGAGAGCTGAATAATTTTGGTATACAGATGAACATTTATTCCATAGACCTTAAACTAGTAGATGGGGCATATATGTATGGGGGGGGGGGGGGTAGTTCGGTTCTTGGAAATTTGTGTTACGGTGTATATAATATATTGTATACAGTTAACTGAACATGTGCGTAGTACACCGGGTCTTATTGATCAGCGCAGTCTACCAAGACCACGCAAACTACACCTTTGCTCCGTCTTAGTATAAGGTCTATGATTTAATCATATATTTCAATACGGGTATAAAATCTTCAGGTTTTTTGGGAGACTATAAAATTATGATTTGTCAATTCTCCTTCCCCCACCACTATTTAGAGAACAGAGCATCAATAGTTTTGTTACTATAAGCGTGTGTACAAGGAAGGCCGGGTGAGCCGTGGCCCACCCTGCGAGACGTACTGAAATTTATATATGTAGTAAACATGATCTAAACATCAAGATTTTTGGTTTTTTAAATCATAAAACATTAAATAGGTAGGTGAAAATAACATTGTTACTCAAGGATAATAAATAATAATAAATTAAATGTCTTTAAAAATAAAATTGATAACATATTACCATTACAGATTGCGAAATTGTATTTTTTTAAAATTTAAAACTGTTAACAATTAAAATATTTCTTATTTAATTTTTAAAAATATGTATCTGTTTTTATCATATGAATGATTTGTACCTTAAAAAGTGTGTGATTATGAGTAGGTAAATTAAAGTATGTAACATTTTAATTGTTTCTTCCATCAGAGTTCAGGTTTCTTAATCTTTATTGACTTGGCCCACCGTGCCACAAATGTCTGTGCACACCTATGTTTGTTACCTGTGGGCTATGGATAATCATTGTCATCTCTCACCTCAAACAGTATGTCAGCATGATGCACACCAAAACATTAAACTGTCGAAGAGTTTGATGATTGTAGTTTTTTAAGTCAATAGTCAAGAATAAACAATTTCCTTGCACTTCTTTTAATTAGCAACACCAATTTTGATAAAATTAATTTTATTATTTTGTTGTAATTATATTCAAAAACTAATAAGTTATAACTATAGATACATACGATTTTCACCGAAGATTTATATTAGCATTTCCTATTAGGCATGGATCTGAGGGATTTAAGACATTTAAAAAGTTCTAAATCTTATATAATCCATGTTAAATTCTAAAGTCATGTATGAATGTAAATATTACCATGGACTGATATCTAAATAATAACATTTGAACTATTAAAAAATCATCAACAATTTATACTTATAACTTCTAGGCTCACTACCCAAATGAGAGTCATGGTTTGTTATAAATTCTTAGGTTAAAACATTCAAAACCTTCACTTACTCGGTATTAAAAGTTGATTGCACTAAAGCAAGGGTTCTCAACATTTTGAGGCCATGCCCCCTCTAAAACTATTATACGAGTTCACTTCCCCCCTCTCATTACTATAAGATTGATGTATGCATAACATATAAATATAACAATCGGATATGCACAAATATGGGAGGGGGGAGAGGGCTAAGCCCTCCAAACATTTTCTACATTTTGTTTTAAGCTTATTTAATATTATCAAAGTAAGACTTTAGCTATTTACGCCTATGAATAATCATAAATATTTATTTACGGGTCACAAAATCTTGTTATTATCACGTTGAGTGGCTGTTTTGACAATACAAATTATTTGTACAATCTTATATGATCGTAAATTTTTTAAAATTCATTTTTCGTGTTTTTTTTTTTTAAACATTATCGCCCCCCCCCTTCCTGAAATTTTGTCACTCCACCCTAGGGGGCACGACCCCTAGGTTGAGAACCTTTGTACTAAAGGGTTCCTATTTGTAATGTATACAATTTTATAAGTTCACAGCATAGAAATATAGTGTCTTAGGGCTGGATTATGTGTCATGAGCGTGCAAATTATTACAATTTAAAAATATTTTTAAATTGGATAAAAATTAAAATATTGTTAAAAGCTAACGTAATTAACTTAAATATTAAAAGTAATAACACAGAAAAGAGTAAGAGTTCGTTCTGCTGAGCATAAATTTGCTATGTTGTGTGTCGGTCAGAGAGAGAACAAAATATGGTGCACTGACATAGTGACATCCACTTGAGACAGAATTATAAATATTTTATTTTTATAAAGGTTGAATTTGATTCATTCAAAAATGGTCAGTTATGCATTAGTTGTATTTTCTCAATGATTTTTTTTTTTTTAATTATTTAAACCGAAAAATAACTATTACAATTATGTATGTTCTATTTTCAATCATTAGATATTAATATATTGTATGCAAAATATGCAATATAATTATTAATACATCCACCAAAAAAAAAAAAAAAAACACGTAAAATCATTATGCATCTGAAATAGAAAATATAAATAAATGAAAAATATAATAAATAATAATAATCATAATTATTTGTTTATTTTATTTATTTGTTTATTGTAATATATTTATTTCTTAAAACTACATGAAAAATAATCACAGACATTTACTTATAATCTCATTACACGCATTATATTGAAATAATTTAAATATTTTTTTAGGTGACATAATAATAATAATTTACACTTATATATTTACAAGTATTTCATTGCTCAATGATTAAAAAAAAAAAAAATAGTAATTAAGAACAATAATGATTTAAAGTATATTCGATCATACATCTTAACAGCATAGAAATTAATTTTATAAGCTCTAGGCTACCATAATAATACAAATCCATAAATAAGAAACAAAAAATTGGCGTTCAAAAAAAAAAAAAAATAGGCACCTAAATATGTGTAAGTATACCTATAATCTCTATATATAAAAGTATATATATAATTCAAATATAAGACAATAATTTTCAACTACATTAAATAGCATTTGATATTTATCAAATGTATAAAAAGTTTACAATTGGTAAACATGATTATAAAAGGTATATAATATCTAATTACAAACAAAAATAACAAATACACAAACTAGGTATGTATGGAAGTTGTATACATAATAATAATAATAATAATAATAATAATGTTAACATTTAAACGCAACAACAAAACATTTTAAGTTGTCACAAGTTTGATAGTCATCCAAGTTGAAAATGTTATTTTTTTTTATAATAATAAAATGCCGCTGGTGTTGTTTTGTTGTAGAAAATGCTTTTGGATACCTACATCTGTGACAAAATATAAAAATTCATATTTCGGTTAAAAATTGACAACATTCGGTTCGCTTACTCTCAATACGTTACAGATTTGAAAACGGTTTAACAAACACGAAACGGAGTGAACAAAATACAAATAACTACAATACAATTTTTGTTTACAATATGTCCGTTTTACAAAATAAAAACATACAATTCATATTTGTAAGCCCTATTAATAAGAATATAATTATTAGAAAATATTAAAATTATAAATTTAGCATATACTTTAGATCACACAAGAAATATTATTATTACATGTAATAAAAAAAGGAAAAAAAAGAAGATTGATGAGAATAAATATTAAAGAGTAAAAATAGGGCAAACAAAAATTATATAACAATACTAATTGTAAGAATTCTTAAGTAATCACAACAAATATTAAATAAAATATAATAACATCTATAAAAATTATTATGACTAATAAATAATAAATATAAATTAAATTGTTTTTTCAAAATATTACATTTCATTTTATATAACAACTGATATAAAATTAGAATTAGAATATTAAATATTCTTTTATGACAGGAAATCAAACAATTAATAGTAATAAATGATATATTACATTCTTAGAATAAACAATTTTAAAATATATATATTAAAAAATGTTTAAGCTTTTAAGTTTAAATAACTATGATTAAATATACAGACTGTTTTGTAAAATGGACATAATATATTTAATCGTTCACAAAAGTAATGTAATTTATAATTATCAAATTAACATAATTTGTTATCATTATCATCACATAATTTCATAAATATAATATAAATTATGAACTAATTTGATACTTTTTGTTCAATGTTAGTACATTAGATATAAACCAATCATACGAAACTACAAAATATCATAAATAAAAAAGTAGTATTATTTGTTTTAATATAAGAAAATATTTTTAACATTACAGTGTTGATTAAAATGCCTAAGACTATTAAGTTTATAATATTGTTTGATGTTTTTAAATGTTTATTTAATTAATATAAGTTTATATAACATATAAGTTAATTGTGATTTTATTTTTTAAGTATTATTTATATACCTCTGCTCACCTGATTGGTATACATTACATAGCCATAAATAAATAATAAACACAGTTAAGAGTTTAAGAAACTATTATTTGCTCATGTGTTGCCTCCAGTTTACTTTGTGTCCTAGTAGATAATTAGGGCTAGGATTTCAATGCATTGTTTTCCAAAACTTATTGTCACAAATGTTTTTGATGCACTTTTGAATAAAAATATGAAAGTTTATTTGACATTTTTTTAGTTTTTATTTCATTTTCTTAATTTTTTAGGGCATTTTAGAGTTTTTGGAGCTTTTTTATGAGTTTTTAGGTACAAAATACAAAAATAAAATGTTAAAATAAGATTCTTACATACCAACATGATTTTTAATTAAATAAAACAGATTATTTAAGTAGGTACTCATAATTTGTATTATATTATTAAACAATAGTTGAAATGCCAAAACCTAGGTAGCGAGTTGGTGACGTCACCAGTAAAAATCGGTGAGATCTAGCTGTCTGTACAACTTTTTTTTAAATTTATACTTAAAACTACTAAAACTTATTTAAAGTGCTCGGTACCAATGTAATTTTGTAAACAAAAAAACGCTCTACGGGAATAATAATTCTGTTCTGTGAAATCAACCAAGTTTGGAAATTTTTTTTTAGACTAATTGATGGTAATATTATACGGGCCGCATCAAACTTCGTATTTCAATATTTTAATCTCAAACTTTCTAATATGTCTTCAAAAATAATACAATTTTAAGTGTTTTAATTTACAAATTATATAATACCATTATTTGAAATAAAATTAAAAATTGGAGTTTGATGCGGCCTTAGGAAGTCTTCTTTCAGATAAATAAATTGTTATTAAAATTGGACAATTCTACATGGCCTGAAAATTATTTCTGTGAAGTCGTTTTTCTTGATATAATTCACCCTATCAACCCCTCTAAATAGGTTAAAAATACACTTGTAATATATTTTTTTTTATAAATTTAAAGTCATTTTTATAATGCATTTTTTTGAGTTTTGAATCATTTTTGTATTTTTTTAGGGCATTAAAATCCCAGCCCTGTAGATAATATTTCAATTAACTCTAATATTAAAATTAACAAAGTTAAACACATGCAGGTATAAAGTCCTCATAAGCTGAGTTTCACACTACATTGTGTCGTTTGTGCTCCGTATGTTTAAAACATTGCTAAAACGTTACTTACAATAAAATATATTCAATTATAAATTTGACACGGTGTAGTGAGTACCCAGCTGTGATAGAAACAAATCTTAAAACGGCTTGTTTAGACCTTGGGCAAATAATGAATGATTTATATCTTGAACTTTAAGAATAAGATATAAATCTATCCATGGCTTAAATATACAAGGTTATTGCCCATATACTATATTGTCATCAAACAAAGGATATGGCCCATGACTTAAATCATGAACATTAGAGAAAGGATGCCAGACTTTGAATAAACAAGTGGTCCGGAATTATGGAATCTGTCTTATTAATAGATATTTTGATTGTTAATGGACTTAAAAATAATTTTTTCTTATCAATTTTTTTTGAAAAATACACAGTATGAAGTAATGACAGATCGGAAGACTCTATTTTATTATTTTATTTCATGAAAACTATTGCTCATCAAAATGTGTTATAAGAAATATTGTAATAGTGAAATATGTTTGAAGTTTGCTGTAAAATTTAATTTTTTGAGTCTTATTTTATCTTAACAAGCAACACTTGAGCAACATAACATGACTATTATGCAATTAATATTTTTATAACTTATAAATTAAAACTTTTTAATCAACACTGAAAACAAATTTTAAAATATTAAATAAAACATTCACTCCGTTCCATTATACATTTTGATATAAAGATAAAATAACTAAAATATTGTATTCATTAATCACTTATCAATAAATTGTTATTTAAACAGGACATTTGGAAGGAATAATTAAATATTAAAAACTAAGTATAGTAAATATAATTAATAGGATTTTTTTTCTCATAATTAACTATTAATATAAACATATATTAAATAATGTTAATGAACTATAGAAAAGAATTATAAATTGTTCAGTCAAAATAGTTATAATTAATATTTAGATACTGTCATACAAAGTACTTAATAGTTAAATGTAAAATCTTTACCATATAAAATAAAATACGAGCCTAAGTAAAAGAAAAAAGTAATTTGCAAATTATTGTTCTACTATTTTATTGTACTTAAAACTCAAAATATATTTAAATTAAAAGTAGAAGTTACCAACAAAAACTATATGAAATCTATAAAATACAAATAGCTATAGAAGAAATTAAAAATATAATTTTCATTTTTCATTTTACTTCAAGTACATAATTGTTGGTCTAAAAATTAAAACTATTTTGAATCAATCTAAGATAGTTGACGAAACATGAGAAATTAATGTTGCATAATTAATTAAATTATCATCAGTCTTATGAATTCAAGAAAAATCAGTCTCTTTAGAAAATAAGTAATATGTTTAAATTTAAAAATAAATGAATAATTCACACAAAAAATGTATCTAACTCGAGAACTTAAATAATATTAATATCTGTTAGTTTAATTTTATAAAAAAAAAAATGCATTGAAAATACCTAATATTATAACAAAATTGTCCAGAAATATTGAAAATTGAAGAAATATAATTTTTATTATTAAACATATATTTGTCTTTAAATACAGTTTATGTTGTGTATGTTAAAAATATTTTAAAGTCAATAATCAAGTTTTATTAATAAAAAATAATTGACATTTTGGAATATAACTATTGTATAAACCATGTAGCTTGTGATTATATTTACTTCAAGTTATAGTTGCTCAGATTAGATAGATATTTTATTTTATTTGGAGTAATACAGGTAAAACAAGCTCACATATGGTGGAAGAGATCAAATGAAAAAAAATAGTATGTCAGACAATAAAATTAGCAATTCTAAATTCAAATTTTTATGTACAAACATTTTTTTGAAATTGGTTTATTTTGTACAGTAATATCTTTAAAGGTAGAAATGTTCTTTGTCATACTGGATTTTTATATTGTACACAATGGTAATCAATATAATTTTGAGAATTTCCTAGTAGTTCAGTATCTTAAATATATTAAGTATGTAACACACTTATTTGTGTCTTAAATGTAATATTTACCAATAAAATTAAACGATAATTTAAGTGTAAAACATTTAAATAGCTCGCGCTTATCGGGAACTAGAAAATATAATTGTTGAAGAATGGAATGTAAATAATATACATCTATGATTAAAAATTAATTAATTGGTATTATGAATCAGAAAGAATAAACTAAACTACAATTGATTTGAATTTTGGAGAACACCAAAAAAGTAAAATAGAAACAAAATAGTTGTCATATAATAAATTGACCAAGAGGATAAAAATGCATGTGATTAGGACATAAAATACCTGATCGAAATTTGTAACATTAATGTTACGCTTTATGATCTTCCTTAGTCCTTTTTGATTTGTGTTATCGTTATTAACACTTGTTGTTCTCAAACGTGCCGGTCCTTTCTTTAATTTACCCTTTAGACGTTTGACACTTGCATACGATTCTACTGCATCATTATAATCTTCATGAACTAAATAGTAATAAATACATAATAAATGTAATTACATATTTTTTACATTGAAATGTACACATTTATCAGCAAAAAAATCATATAATATAATGAATTGAAAATGAAATTGATAGAAATGATTTGATATCTTGATTGAAAAGACCACTAATGATGGTACCCATGCATTTGTTGTCTCAGTCTTACAGACGTACGACATACCAAATTTTTGTTCAATGGTTTCAATAGTGAACTGTTAGTTTTGACATTAAGCGTTGACGATTTTTTGATATTTTTATTTTTAAACAAAATATGGGTATGTGAAATATCAAAAATTAAAAATTAAAATATTGAATAAAAGCATACACTTAATTAGTAACAGATAATGTTTTTACCTAAAAGCTTGATAATTGGAGAATTCACTCCAATATCAAAACTAACCGCACACTATTAAACCATTGAATAAAAATTGTCGATGTCGTACATGTATAAGATGGAGACAATATATGCATAGGTAGCATCCTTTTAACATTAGTCTATTAATTACTTGGATAGATTTTTTTATCTCAGTTTTCTATAGATAGCCAACACTTTGCATTTGAGCATTTTTGGAACGTGTTTTCAGATAGATTTTTTGTAAAGCAATATGATTTTTAAGATATAGTCAACTCTTGGTTCATATGGGGGGAGGGGGGGGGGGGTGGAAACAATTTTTGACTTATTAACAATTTCAAGTATTCAAAATTTTAAAAAAGTATTCATTTATTTTTAAGTTATTAATTATGCCTTGGTCTATTGGCTATTGGTCCAGGTAAAAATTACACTTGAATAGCTTTAAATGTCGAAATAGAGTGCTGTACAATTATTGACAAAAAGTAAGATTTTCCTTTACACGGCAACCATTTTTTAAAATTTTTTTCTAATTTCAGACGTCATCTAGAATTTTTTATTTGTATAATAACCCGATGGTAATGATTTTACTTGTTTAAAATATTGTGACATAATTGAAACACGGTGTACAAACGAACAGAATGGCAAAGAACTAATACAATAGTTAACAAAGTTCTACTTACCAATAGTCAACTGTAATGGTTGGGTTGTGCAAAACACAGTGATAACCTAATTATTTTTAGTACTAAACTTGGATAAGAAAATTTGAGATATTGAAAACTTCTTCAATTAATTTTTGAGTTATTTAAACATCAAGAATTTTGAGTTACCGAGAGTTAACTGTATTTTGAAAAGTACCAGTATTGTTAAAAGATTACCATGAATATGTGTTTGTCTGAATGGAGAATATTATTTTATACATAGAGTTGCGCATTAGTTATAATTTATAAGCAGAAGATTTTGGGCTGAAAGATCAGTACTTGGATATTTTTAAAGATGTACGATTAAATTATGTTTAAATTTTAAAAAACTAAATAAAGTTGGGATATAAATCTTTTAACCATCTAGTTATACTTGGTTGTTAAACATCTTTGATAGAACCAAGTTAGGTATACTGAATAATCTGGAAGAGTATTAAGTTTATTGATTGAACTGAGTTAATGGGAGATGAGAGTACCAAGATATAATAGTATTTAAATGGAAAAATAATTTTTACCATTGTCAGTCCTTGTTTTGTCTCGATTCATTACAATTACTCTTCGTCCCTCTGAGTTACCTGAAAGATAAAAAGTATTTTTGAGTTATTTATTTGGAGATAAAATAATAATTGTTAATAAAACAAAATAATATGTTAGTTTAAAATAAAGTAATCAACTGTATTCATTGTAATTAAAATAACAAGTTAATAAGCGGTAAAAATAGAGTTTGTTAATAATTAAAAACTCATCATATCACCTTCTGTTTTTATGCTAATTTCTGGTATTTTCGAATGTTTTTTTCTTTTAACTTCATTAGTACTGCTGAAAAATATTAACACATCTTCAGTTAAAATGATTTAACAAATCTTTAGGGTGGATTGCATAAACTTCCTGTAACAACTTAGAGATCTGTTATCACACCGTTAACGGTGTAGTAAATAAAACTGGATGTGTCTTGAAAGCCCAAATTAAAAAGGAGCAATAAACACAAAGAAAAATAAGTTTATAATTTGAAAAAATGTTTAATTCTAAAAATTGTGGCATAGGTTTTATGTTTCTACTCACATTATTTAATGAGTTAAGACTGTTAAGAGTAATTGAAAAGAGCCGTGTGATGTCATTGAGCCGATGTCACGGTAATGTAGGCTAACTTACATGTGAAAATGTTACACTCTTCACACAATAATTTAAATACCTTTAAAGTATATTTTCTAATTAGTGTTGTACATGTGTTCTGTTTTTAGGTACTAAAAAACGTTAGTGGAACCAGAATTTTTCTAGTGTTTTTTTTATAAAATATTTAAAATATCTATTAAAATAAGCTGATGCCTGTCCCGTTGTAACTACAATGTATGTACATAACAAAAATATATATTTAGTATCTATAATATTAAAAAAAAAAAACCAACATTATATTTAAATTCTGATACTTCTATTGTTTCATAAGCTCAAAAAAATCACATATATCACATTAATCAAACATAAAAAAAAGGTTTAGGTTGGTAAATCATTGTGTAAAGCGAGCAACTTTAACACGCGTATGATAGGCGATTATGCTGAGCTCGGCCCAGTGACGTTAGGCGGTTATTCCAATATCTCCTTAAATAATATTTTATTTAAGATCTGACAAAATCAATTTTAGTAGTTCAGACTACAATGATTTAGCATTTAATAATAATTTGAAGAAAATTTTTTTGATGTGCTCCTTTAATGGTTTTGGAAACTATTGATTACCAGACCTGTAAATTACAGATTGATTGGTGGTTTAATTTATTTGGTAATCACGGTTATCAATAATAAATTTAATATTTTTGTATGCAACACTAGCATAGTTTAACATAATTGAACATTGTTAAATTTATAGAAGGAATGTAACCTAACCTAATTACAGGACAAGTAACAAATGTACACTGCTATTTATGTAACCCGCCCTTAGTCATTTTTAATAATATAACCATAGTAAATTAATGTAGTCATACCTTGAACCAACAACACCTCTTATAGCTGACTGTAATAACCGGGCAGGATAAAATGAATCTGGTTTCTTCTTTACTTCCCCTTGAATCTAAACATTCAAAATAAATTATTCAGAAATAATATTTAAATAAATATTTGAATAAAAATCTTTTTTACCATATTTAATCGAAGGGCTCTTCTTCGTTTCAGTTCTGTTCTAAGATCAACTGTATCATTACGCTGCAAGGATTCTTTTTGATCATCAACTCCCTGTTGATGTTCTTCAATCTCTTCTTCTTCTTCCTCTTCAATATATTCCTCGCAACTATCACTGGAATCTTGTCCATCTTCTTTTTCACTTTCTTCATCTACGTTTTCTTCAGATACTTCCTCCTCAGATACTTCTTCTTCTGATAACTCTTCTTCTGATGTACTAGATACTTCCACTGCTTCAGAATGTAATACTTTTGTTACAGTGCTATTTGGTTTAGCAATATTCTCATTATGTTTATCAAAATTATCAACTAAAAAAAAATCAATATTAGTAAAACAAATAAACTTACAATTTTAGTAAAATTAATATAATATTAAACCTTCTTTATTAAGTGCTTCATTTTTTTCTTCATGTCCAAACACGATCCTGGGTCGCTTTTTATTACAAATTTTGTCTGAAGAAGTATTTACTTTTACAACTCTTCGTAAATGTACAGTTTCCAAATCATTATTCATTTTTATGCTAATATTTTTTGGAACCTGGAAGGAATGTGCAACTTTTTTTACTTTCTTTGTTAAATGAGTAGTTTTTGGTTTTATTTCTGGTTCTTTCTTTTCATTTTGAGTTTCTTTATTTTCAGTCTGAATTGCTACTTGAACTGAATTGGATTTTTTCAAAATAATTTTTTTACTGGTTGGTTCAATTGGCTTGTTGGATTCAAATTTTCTTTTTCTTGCTTCTAAAACTGGATCTATTGGCCTTGATGCCACTTGATTATCGACAGATTTAATTTTTTCTCTTTTCTTTAAGTGATCATCATCCATAATTTTATTATCTTTACGCCGAATATTAGGAGGAGATATTGGTCTTGACCTTATCACTTTTTTTAATGGACTAGGTGATCTTCTTCTAACAGCTGGTCTTACCTTAGGTGATCTAGATTTTGATTTAATTTTGAGTGGAGATCTACTTCTTCTCCTTAATGGTGATAACCGTCTTCTACTAGGTGATAAATCCCGTGATACAGATCTACGCCTTCTTCTTGGAGATGGTGTACGGTAGGGATAACGAGATTTAAGAGGTGAATATCGTCTAGGAGAAAGATTTTTTTCTCTTAGCGGTGACAAACGTCTAGGTGATCTTCTTGGTGATAAAGACCTACGATAGGGCCTTGATCGTAGTGGTGAATATCTATATCTGTCTAGAGAAGGAGATCTTCTTCGTGGTGATCTTGATAATGGTGACCTTTTTTGAAGTTTACTATAAGGAGACATCGATCTTTTTCTAAGAGGCGGCGATGGAGATCTCAAAGGTACACGTGATTTCAACAAACTAGATTGTGATGAAGAGTTTCTAATTTCTTCTAAAGTTTTTATAGATTCTAATTCTTCTTCAGGTGGATTTAACTGAGGTTTGGAATCTTCAATAATCTTGGGTTGATTTATGAGTATAGGAAGTTCATCTATTTTAGTCTTGGCATCCAATTTATTTTTTAGTGTACCCTTATCTTTTTTATTTTTATGTTTTAAACTTTTCTTTTCTTTTTTAGATGATTTAACATCTCCACCAGCAATTTCAGCTTCCATAATATCCATTAGTTTATCAAGATCATCTAAATCTTCATCTTCTTCACCCAATAATAAGACATCTCCATCATCTGAATCGTCTTTTCCATCTTCTGCTTCACTATCATCACTTTCTTCAGAACCAGATTCATTTTCTAATCTGCTAAATTTAGTAGAAACTAAAAAAAAAATAATTTAAAAGAAATACATATAAAATTAATTATATTATTTAGTATAGATTTAAGGGTCCTTGATATTAATAAAATATTTTATTTAATTACCTTCATTGTTTAAATCCTGAAAATTGGTTAATTTGGTGGAATCGGAAGTATATATATGTTTTGAATTACTATTTTTAGATAAATTCTTGGATATTGAATCATTCAGCGAATCACCTTCACTATCCATTGGTATAATTGCAATCAAATTGTTGTTTGCATGAGTTGGTCTTCGAAAACCAACCTATAATAAGAACAATATTTTATAAAACAAGGTATTTTAATTATAAAATTAGTTTTAACGTACATTAGCGTAAGTGCGTTTATTATATGATCTATTTGGCACTGGAAAGCAGCGTCCTCTATTATTACTTCTTGCAGGATTATTATATGAGTTACCATTTGCAAATTTATTAAATTCTCCAGATGTACTACTTATTGCATTTATAGGCAAATTAGATTTTTTTTTGAATGTCATAAGTGCAGCAAGGCGTAATTTTTCAACATCATCATCATCAATACTCTAATAAACATAATAAATAATTCAAAATAAAAATTAATAATAATTAATAAATAATAATAATATAGGTAATATAATTAAATTATATAATATAATATGATATAATAGGTACTAGGTATTTAGTTCTTCAAGACTAATCATTAATAAAAAACCATTTAATAAAAGCTGGACCTAAATCAAAGCCTAGGTTTTTGGTACCTTGATTTATTTTGGACAGTTTGGCATAGAACAATTATGAGAATTTTTCCATGAGTTTTTAAATAATTTATAATGATGATTATCAAATAACTAAATACAATTGAATAGTAACAGACAAAAGTAAAAACATTAAAACTAAGTTTTAATATCTGAAACATATTTCACTAATATTAATTATTATCTCAACCTAACAGACTTTCGATGCTACCATAACTAAACCAATCATCTAGATCTGGACCAGATGACATTACTCACGCGGGCACCTCTATTTATGTCTCAAATAGCTCCCAACTTCTAAGTTCTAAACAGACCATATTATACAGTCATATCTAGCACACTAACCATATTAGTTAGTATGATATATCCCTATTAATAGTAGCTACTTATATTTTATTGTCCTTTCAAACATAGTGTATCTTCTAATCAAGGTTCAAATCAATTTAATCTTTTCTTCTTGGTCCCAACTTCATTGTCAGTGGGGATATGAAAGCTAAACAATTCCGTTTGGAATGCTACTCTATAAATCTAATAAATTCAGAAGTAAAAGAAATCTAAGAGTACATAATATTTCACAAGAAAAAACTGGCAAGTTATCTCGTCTCCTAATCTCCTATAGGTACTGGCTAACATTTTGCAGCTCCTAGACAAACACCAAATAAACTACAATTTTTATTAATCGTTTAAACCTAAAATAAAGGATTTTGAATACCTATTTACATATTTGGATTTTCTTATAACTGTATCAGTCATTGTAAATCAGGTTTAAAAACACATTTGCTCTTATCACGCATGTATGTATTAATACAAACATATTTGGAAAATTAGGTAAACCAATTTAAATTATTACTATAATAGACAGAGTTTGTAAAATATGTAATACAAACATAATTTTTATATAATTATAACTGTTATATTATTAAAACATATGGCAAATCTCATATTGTGTAGCTAGTAACATTTATGCTCCATCATTCAAAAAAAAATAATAACAAATAAAGGCCACACATATGAGCATTTAAATTTTTAGTAATTTTGAGTTTAAATATTAATAACCAACATTAATTAAAGCTTGAAGGTGCAGTACATAAAATTCAATCATGATATTGTTGTTGTAAATATATTAAACAAAGCGTTAATACTCACATTATAGTCCATTTTTCTTTTATTGATCTCTTCAATAATTAATGTTTATGTATATTCTAACCAATAGACAAGTAAGAAACTAAAATGATTGAAACATGTCACTTAAAGATACAATTTGCACACCGCAGGAATTACGAAAAAAATATATGTAATAATAAAGAAGAGATTGTAATAAAACAATTAACAACACAAAGTTTTTAGTTTTTTACACAAACTCCCGTCTCCCAGGAGGCCAGGTCGCCAGGACTAAATAAAAGTCAATAGAAAAACAAATTAACAAACATACCTACATATTGTACATAGTACATACAAATTACATACATAGGGACGTCATGGGGTATTGGAGCAATGAAGATGAAAAGAAAACCAAAACAATAACAAAACAGATGATCCAAAGACATACTAAAATCCACAGTTTGACAAACCTATCATATTTGAGCATTACCAACATAAATTTAATTCAATTTCAATTTTCTACATGGTAAAATAACAAAGAACTCGACGTTGATATATTATTATATTTTTTATTTTAGCTATTTTATGATAATATTTTTATTTTTATGTTATGAGCGTCTAAATAGGTTTTTGGTAGAAAACTGGAACTATTTGGTACTTTTAAGAGGTCAAAATTTAAATTTGTCAGTACCCACTTTTTAAAATAATCAGATATTCAAATATTGACAAAATCACAATAAAAACTTAAAAATGTATAAAATGTTGAATTTTTATAGCTAAATCTTGGACATTTAATACAAGGTCCCTAATAAAGTACTTAGTTCAAATATAGGTACTGTTAACTAAAAAATCCAAGCCTAGGCAAGTTAATGATTATTTTTAATCAAGTTAAGTTGATAGAAAATATTTTTAAAAGTTTATAGTTAATAGTTATTCTATTTTTTAAATTTATTAATAGCCAGTAATATGGTTTAAAATAATAAAAAATGTGGGAAAGTAGGTGTCGCTCTGTTGTACAGTAGGTTACAAATGGATCACTGTAATGGATAGTGTTAAATTTGAATTCAATGATATAATATCATCATATAAGAAAAACGATTCTGAGCGAAGACGGTCAGTCAGGCAATCAGCTTATGATATTATTGTGAATAAAGCAGTCTTGGCCCTTGGGTAAAATACTTTTAAACAGTAGGTATTTGGAATAAATACTCGAATACTTATGAAAAATAGTATTCCGAATATGTATTCGAATACTTGATAAATATAATATTCCGAATAAAGTATTTTAGCAACTCGCTTTAAAATTAAAATATAATATAAAGCTTATGATATTGCCTAAATAATAATCTTAACTTTAAATTTTATAAGAAGTCAATTCACTCCAGTGGCGTATATAGAAATAATTTGAGGTGGGTTATATAATATGATTGACTAAATAATACTTGAATTTTACAGTAAAATCTAAACATATTTGTTACTTATATATTCGTCGAAATTACCTACCTCTAAATATAAATAATTGCGGTGTTATTACTTGATAATTGTAGTATATTACATATTATTATTATATTAATACTTAAGTCAAAAATTCATTTAAGATGTTAGGATTCATAAATAGGAATATGATTAATTTTAAAAATATTAACTCATTTATAATATAATATAATTTAATTTAAGTTTAATATTTGTCAAATTGAGATTCAACTTACTGTCACAGAATAATTTATTCTGTATTAATGTAATTTTTATTTTTATTACCAAAAAGGGTATACCTATCCGTTTATAAATAAATATTTATATAGCAATATCATATAATATAATAATATGTACCTCCTATTTATCAATATTACAATAATATAATAATTAATAATTATCATTTAAATTTTATATCTTTTTATTATTATTAATTATTATTTTTGACAGCTGTACCACAAATATTATCCTATGGGTGTATTGATCACATATTATATGATAGGACCACTGAATAAAAATAATTATTCTGTGATAGGACCACAGATAAAAAATATATCTGTGGATATTAGGCATAGGACCACGGTTTTCTTTATCTAGTCACGATTATAATCTTTATAAGTCTTTATTATAGTTACAATAATCACAGAACAAAGGTTAGGTTAAGTTCTGAGCTATAATAGACTCTCGTAAATGATAATTGATAATATAACAACCGAAATACCTACTCTTTATAAAATAAAAAGATAGATTCTCACCTGTACTATTTTACACACGGATAACGGACCACGGATTCACGATTATACTGATTGCACCTTTTATATTATTCTTTTTTCGATTTACATGCATTTGGCCATTGTTCTATGATTTGGCTTCCACATTAATTTCGATTTTTAAGTTTGTTTAACTTATCAAATTAGCGTTCTCATACCTTAATTTACCTACTCATTCAAAATAGTTTTTATTTAAAAATTTAGAATCTAATTTGTCTTTAATAACTAACGTATAATATAATAGTGATCACGGCGTAATAAACCAAAACCAAATGTCCGCTATGAGCAAATCGGTATGTATTTCTAAAACTATATTTTCATATAGGTAAATGGTATATGAAATATGAATACATTACCTACTTTGTTTAAACTTAATAGTTATTTATCTTATAATTGCTTGTAAATATTACTATTTACTATTGAAATACATAGTTCTTAATATAGGGCAATAATTTTACTTACCTGCATATTTAAAAGTTTTCTTATTATTTAATAGGTTTTTAAATACCTATACAGTGGCGTGCTGAATAGCTATTTTTTGAGGCAATTGCCTCAGGGTAAATACGGGTGGGTGAGTTACTAGGTGTACAACTGGGCACTAGTTTGATCGTACATTTTAAATATCATATAAATGCCTATGCTAAGGCCTAGGAATGTAAAATCCTCTGCTTATTAGCTAACTGTGTATATGTACTAGTTGATCCCGAGCACTTTGTTGCCCGTTAAATGTATCAACTCTATATGACTCAAACTTTGTTCAATTCGTTATTTAATATTCGGTGTATGGTGTTTAAAATTTATCTTAACTTTTCTGTTGCCCGGAATAAAAATTCTGATTCACAGCAGTACATTATCAGGTAGGCCATCTACCTGTGGTAGATCATAGACCCCGTGCTGTTTGTTCGTAAGTGTATGATTATAGTGTATAACTCTAAAGTATTAAAGTTATACCAAGTTTGTCGTTTTTACTTGATTCCACCTAAACTGAATTAATATAATCAATTTATACAAAATCCTATTCTAACCTAACCGTACTAAAATCCGATGAATAAAAAAAAAACAAATTTAACCCTTTGTAATACAACCTATCTTCTTCCCAGAGGTCCAATCTACCCACAATCATTAATTTATATATATATCTAACTATATAAATACACAGACTATAACTATATAGACTAAACTCTGGAACTACTTATTAGATCTTCTTGTATATATTATAAATGTCTTGATTTTTTTTTTTAAAACAAAAGAGTATTTCACGGAAATGGTTTATATAAAAAAAAATTTTAGGAAAATCCACTTGTGTATAATATATTGATTGCTATTGGTTAATAGGGCATATTTGTTGATTTGTATTATTGTCTTTTGTCAATACACATATAAGATCTGATATGTAGTTCCAGAGTTTAGTCTGTATAGTTATAGTCTGTGTATTTATATAGTCAGATATATAATATATAAATTAATGTTTGTGGGTAGATTGGACCTCTGGGAAGAAGATAGGTTGTATTACAAAGGGTTAAATTTGTTTTTTATATAATCATACACTTACGCACAAACAGCACGGGGTCCACGATCTACCGCAGGTAGATTGCCTACCTGATAATGTACTGCTGTGAATCAGAATTTTTATTCCGGGCAACAGAAAAGTTAAGATAAATTTTAAACATCATACACCGAATATTAAATAACGAATTGAACAAAGTTTGAGTCATATAGAGTTGATACATTTAACGGGCAACGAAGTGCTCGGGATCAACTAGTACATATACACGGTTACCTAATAAGCAGAGGATTTTACAGAGGTTAATTTACAAAGGGTTAAATTTGTTATTTTTTTATTCATCGGATTTTAGTACGATTATGTTAGAATAGGCAAAATAGTTTTTATTTTCATAAATATAATATATTATAAATGTATATGTTTAATCAACTGAACTACTTACTTGAAACAATAAAAATTTTAAAAAAATTAGTAGGTATAAAGTAAAATATAATTAATAATTAGTAAAAATGGCTAAAAATTCCGACATAAAAATGATACATTTTGTAAAAAACATATGAATTCTGATTCTTATGTTATGTCTTAACTTATATTTTTTAGCCTTTGTTCATATTAATTTTTTTTTTTTTGTTAGATTCAAGTAGTTCAGTTGATCAAAAATATACATCTATAATTTATTAAATTTATGAAAATATTTGAAAATATTAGATAATAGGCATAAATATATTCATATTAAATAATAATATTATATTATTAAATAGTAAACTTTAAAAAAAAAATTTGGGGAAATGTCAGCATCAAAAATGTATTGGTTGGGGGGGGGGGAAATGTCCTACTACACTGAAAACAGTCTGGGGGGAAAATGTCCACGATTCAAATTTAGTATGTGCTATGTTTGTTGCAAAGGGTGATGGTAATGAGAAATAATTGTTGACCCCCTCCAATTTAATTTTAGTTCAGCTCCACTGTTTACTTGTTGTGAATCAATAAAGTAAATCACATTTTGGTTAAATAAGAAATAATGTTACTTAATGTATGAGTGTATGACTCATAAAATGTCCTTCATAATTGTGTCGTTTAATGAGACGGTCTTAGGTTTATTATACTATTTTAGCTGAGGAAACAGGAGGTGTAGTCACAGGTATCATTGTATTTTTATGTATACTAAATAAATGTTTCATTATTAAAATGAGTGTTGTAATGTTGTAATTTTCAGATTACTGATTCGGAAGATCAATTAGCAGGTAAATTATTTTTTTTATACCTGGTTAAGAAATATACTTGGCGGTTGGCTACTGCACAGTGCTTAACTATATGGCAGGCTTACAAATCTTAATGTTGATGACCACTGCCAAGTATGTTTCAACTTAAAGTATTTCTAGTAAGTAGGTTATAATAGCTAGAATTAGTAGTTTCAATATTAATGACATAGATCTAAGATAGAGACAATGAGTTATCTATTTTATTATTTATGAGTCATAATATAATTTAATAATAGATCCTATGCAGTGGCGGATCTAGGATTTTTTTTTGTGTGTGGGGGGGGGGGGGTAAAATTGTTCATATTAATTTTGTAAACACAATATTTAGAATTGTATGTTACGCCTTCTAATAAAGTATTACTCAAAATTTTTTAAACATGAAAAATTTAAATGTATAATTTAATTTATAATTTATAAAAAAAGTTTATAAAAAAAGATCGATTGAAATATTACAAAATAAAAAAAATTATTAACATGTTTTTAAAAACATCAAATATGTTTTTTCTCATTTCAATGCATTTAGTCAAATCTAAATTAGAATCTTGCAGTTGACGTGATATCGGCAATGTTATTGATAGTAATTCAATTACTACTTCTAATGCAAAAATAAATTTGAATATAAATTAGATATATTCTAATAAAATATATTAGATATATAAAAATTGATAGCATTCCGAGGTTTTTATGAATTAACAAACTTGATTTTTCTTTAATTACCAGACCAATATCAAACTCCAGAAAAATCTGGAATAATAAAAGCATTTGACGATATATTATATTTTTACTTTCTACATTATTGCACACTATACAGTATTAATATCGTCATTTACTTAATTTAAAAAAAAAAACGTGGCAGGTGCTTGATTGTTTTGTGATGTTCACAACTTTTTTTAAAATTTTATTTAATACTTTTACTTTCATATTATTATTCACTTTCAGCAATAGGCCTGAAAAAGAGTCTTTAACTTATAATATAAGAGATAATACATTTTCTAGATAGGGAGTTCTAAAAACACGGGTACTTGTTACATTTTTCAAAACCTGGCGTCTATGAAAGTTAGATGTAGCGCTTATTTTTTTTCAATATCTACCAATATTATTTCTTATTTCCTATTCCCTTGGTGTTTGCTCCAAAATCAAGACAGGATTCAGACATTTCACACATTACAATAAACATTCAAAAGTATATACTAATAAACATTAATAAATTAAATTATGCATTTATGTTACAGAAAATGTATAATAGTACCTTTTTTAAAAAAATAACAAAAAATATATTGTTGAATAAATGATAAAATAATATAAATAATTATTGATTCCCATACGTAAATGTGATATTATAATTATAGTCTTAGTACAACTGCTAATAAAATCCATTATTCTAGTTCAAAACAAATAATTTTGGTTCATTCCATTGAGATGTATAATAGTTTAAAATATTTTATACTTTTTTTGATAATACTGCATTGGCAGACATCAGGGGATGACAGGCTTGAGGGTGCTTAGCTCCCCCAAAAGTCTGTTAAGCCCCCTACTTTTTTAGTTGTATGGGATCTTGTACACTTTGTCACTGAATGATGTTTTTGATATTTATTTTATAAGTATTATAATTTATAACCTAACATTTTCAAATTATATAGACATTTTTAGATTTTAAGTTTTGATAGTTGACGGGGTGCCGCCACTGGGAAACTTCCCCTCCGTCAATCAAATCTCATCAAATTTACCTATTGTATAACATGTAAATACAGATTGTAAATTTATAAATTTTTGTTCAGTAAAAAAAAAAAAAAGGTTTGATAATATACTAATATGTTTGTTTAAATATCAATATTATCTCTTTTTAGCTCTCAAAAACATATTATCTATAACAAAATTACTCTAGCATGTGTTTGAAAAGTAGTATAATTATTCCATTTCACTCAAATTCAATAAACAAAACTATATGAGTTTATACAAATTCTATTACTCTTTTAATTTAATTTTTTAATTTCTCCAATTTTTTATTAAAAAGATTTACTTTTCAAACCGATAATGGTTGGATAATTAAGTCTAAGTTTTGTATGTAATTTTAAATTTGCATTGATTTTAATAAAGGAATTTGAATTTTATACCATACAAAATGTGTAAAATATAATATTCGCATTACATGATATAGAATAAAAAAATGTATTATATTATACTTAAAGATACACGTATTAAACAAAGTTAAATATTTGCATAATAAAAAAACGTATTTAAACAATACATAATAAAACTATGAATGTTATCTATATTAATTATCATCTTCTTTAGCTTTCACAGTCTATTTAAGGCCTTTGCTGCTTATTCTACTTTACTTCCTCATTTATTATTCCCAGTAGTGGATTTTCAACATTTTTCTGGGGTGGGGGAAATTCAGTACCCCTGGACCTCCTCCGTCAATCCGCTACTGTGTATACTAGTCTTATATTATTAGATTTACATACCTACCTACTCTGTTTACTTATATAGGTAGTTTTATGTATTCTCGGTGTCCTTTATACTGGCAGATTTCTGAAACTTCCCTAATTAACAAGTACATTTTATGTATTTCTGAAGTTGTTTTTATCAATTAAAAAAATAAATGTTTGTAAATTAACGTTTATGTTGTCTTTACATTTTATTAATATTATATTAATTTTTTTTAGAAATGGAAGAAGCATTTCAATTGTTTGATAATAGAGGTGACAATAAAATACACATATCAAATATAGGTAATGCTCTTCGCGCATTAGGTCAAAATCCTACAGAGTCAGATGTAAAGAAGTTTACACAACAACATAAAACTGGTATGATTTAGAAAATGCATTTAATAAATATCAATATTATGCTGATACCACATTAGTTAAGTAAATATTTTTCTTTCAAGACGAACGCATTCCATTTGATGTATTTTTCCCCATTTATCAAGCTATATCTAAAAACCGTTCCTCAAATACAGCTGATGATTTTAATGAAGGTTTACGACATTTTGACAAAGACGGAAATGGATTTATATCATCTGCAGAATTACGCCACTTACTTACGACACTTGGTTAGTAAATAATTGAATGTCATTATTTCCTTTTTATTAATAATCTAGTGTTTGTACTAATGTAGGAGAAAAACTTACTGATGAAGAAGTTGAACAGTTATTAACTGGACAAGAAGATTCTTTAGGAAACATAAACTACGAGGAATTTGTGCGTTCTGTAACATCGGGTTGAATGGTTCAAACATTTTTTAGTATTTATTTTTCTTATTATTTAATTCATTATTGTACCTAATCATTTTAAGCACATTTTAAATATATATTTTGTTATCATCATACGAGTAAAACAGCAACTATTTTGTGTATGTATATTATAATATAACTTAATAAAATTAATTGATTAAGTTTATTGTTGATATCTTTTGGCCTGGAAAATAATAAAATCGGCTACACACAATAACCATATTTTGGTAAATCAAAAGTTCATTGGTAATAATATTGTTCTATTACACGTTAGCCTCTAAATAAGAAAGACAATGCATAATGTCAAACTAATTAACAAATAACAAATTAAACAAACTAATTAAAATATCTAGATAAATAATTATAGCTTAGCTTCCTGTAAAATACTATACTTTTAATTTTCAATTGATTACTAATAACTGCAGCAGAATCTATATTACTAGATATTTTTGTTGGAATCCATAAGTATTCAATACATTTTGCAAGGGAGTTTTAATAACTTAATGAAATCAACTCTAGCATTACCACCGGAGTCAGTGTTGTATTTAGTATTTTTTTGTAGGAGCGGATGACAAGAATTTTAGCTCACAGATTACGATGCAATAATAATAATTTATAATATAACAATACACATGCATTTATAGAGCCATGGACGGATTTGTTCTCATATCCGCCCCTGACCGGAGTTGATAGAAGAATAAAAAAGATACTTATGAGCAATTAATATATATGTTAATCATTAAACTTCGGTCATCAGCTATAGCTTATACTTCATTAAAATGTTTAAGCAGCAAATTGCATAGGTTTTACAGTTTTCTTCGAAAGAATTTTGTTAGATCAAGGTATAAATAATACCAGCTTTTATTTTCTTTCTACCCACTGCTAACTGATGTGTAAAATCAGCATAGCGCCATGCTAATGTATTTTTACTGATTGGTTACTTTGGTACTTTTTTTTTAGGACTGGTAAGAATAGTCCTTTAAGGTCGGAGTGCATGAATCCAACCTATAACAATGTTTTGTTGTTAGGTGCTATTTTAGATTTATTCATCATAATATTGTATAGTATACAATTGCTATATACTTATATTCTGTGGTTATAATCTTGTCAAGTTATTATGTCTGTTGAACTAACAACTGTTCACATTAGGGACTAATTTGTTACTTGTTGCTCTGAAGCTATACAGTATTAATAATCTCTATTTAAGTGTTATGTGATGTATAAAGTATATTATATATTATGAATATAATGGTAAATTTTTTTTTTAATTCGGTATACCTGTTAGATATATTGTAATTTTTTTTATGTGTTTATATTGCTTCTAAAAAATATGCTCCATTGAATAGGTAGGGCTTAGTTATTCAGCTATTTCAGCCCCCTCAAATTTCTAATACTATTTGCACCTATCATTCTTGTTAATAATATATTTTTGTCCACATATTGGTTGGAATCACATTTAAATTAAAGAGAAATACTATTGTTTATGATTTATAATGTGGCCGATTTCTAATTGGAAAATGTGTGTTGTTACAAATTTAAAACCATTTAAAAAAAATAAAAATACAAACTAATTAGTCAGAACACGTAGTCAAATAAAAAAAATAAATATTTTATGTAAATAAAGCCTGCAAAAAATAAAATTTTCAAAATAAATATCATGAAGATGTTAACATAAAATGTAAATATATTTAAAAATATGTTAGAATAGTATTGTTGTACATTTTATCCTAGAGTAACACAACTTGTGGTTTTTAAAATTGTAGACTAGTTTGCTGTTTTCTATGATCTTTATTTAAATACTACAATCAGTAGGGCCAGATTAACATATGGGCAAAAGGAGCTTTAGCACCAGGGCAGCATTTTTCATATACTCATATATAGTATATATAAGTCATATATACTCATATGTTATACATGAAATATATCATGTTTTAATATTGGAAAAGAGTACCAAATATATATTGTTTAAGGGTAGCTCTGAAAATCAGGAAAATTGATACTTAACTTGAACATGTTTACAACTCCAAAAATTTGTTTCAACTAATAAACCTTGTTATGGTAAAATATTATATATAGCTTCTCCATGCCGCATAGAATCTAAAATGAAAATCATGTATCAACAATTGGGACAATAGCACTCAATTTAATTTTACCACTTCCAACGATACCTATTAATCATTAATTATGTGTAAATTATTATTTTTAAAATATTTATAAACATACTTTTACATCTAAAATTTGTTCAAGCAAAATATCAGTAAAACTATTTAGAAAGTAGTTTTAAAATTAAAATTGATATATAATACATGTATGTACATAAAGGAACTGTCACATAATAAAATCGATAATTTTCAATAATATTGTGCAGCCATGTCTTCTGCATCAATACCAAGCATAGCAAGTTCATCTCCATCAGATTCATTGCCATTTGATTTCTTATTATTTTCTTCTTTAGGCCCCTGAATAATTGGGTCTTCTAATTTATCGTCATCCTCTTCAGTAACTTCTCCTTCTTTACCCATAATTTTCTTCATGTGTCTACGTTTTCGTTGAGACGGGGCATTTTTCTTTTTCTTTCTTTCAGGCGAAATACTTAAATTATTTGTTACACCATATGGCATGTTGTAATGTTGATGAATTAATGGATTATGAACTTGAGGATTAATTGGTGTGTTTATAGAAGGTACTACCGAAGAAGCTTCACTGCAAGGAAAAATCATATTTAATGCAGTACTTAAATCTTGAGGTAATGTATTAGTAGTGTGTGGTTGAGGTTGACTATACATTTGATGTATTTGATTTCCTGATTGTGAACGGTTCAGTTGTGTCTCAATTGAATCAGTTTCTGAATTTACAATACCATCATTATTTTCATTATCATCATCTATATCCATGTCAACGGGTAATATATGCTTTTCAATCTGAAATAATTTTTATATATTTTTAAAAATGTCAAAAAGTATTTATATTATATTTATTAAAAATATATTCAACTTGTTTCTACTGATTTTGCAGATTGTTCACTGCCAAGAAGTGAAAAACTAAAATAAGAGTTATGTGTAGGGTGCTAAATACAGTGTGTAGTCTGTCTTGTGCCTCGATAGGACAACCTACTCGCGGTTTACCTGTGTACATATACTAATATCACAATATAAAAGTCTATATCACTTAGGTAGGAATGTTAAAATATAGCACATGGAGCCACCAGAAATAGGAATCATGGCTGAAGATTTGAGTCACTGTATTTTCGGCCCCGAATAAGGATCTGACCAGATATTTTTTTGTTCAATGGTTGGATAAAAATACATAAATTCATATTTTTCAATTAAAAAGTACAGCAGGGTCTGTGATAGATGTGTAGCTAGATTCCAGGAGATTGAATGTTATTGGTTACAAAATTATTATAACCTAAACTACCAGCATCAGTAATTCAAACTGATTACCAAAAGACGCATCTTGAAGATAATGATCACAGCGAAGGGTACAGATCGAAAGCTGCTATAATCACATCTTAACTATACTCCTTTTCAAAAGAGAATATACCGCATTCGCGCATGTCAAATGATTTGATTAGTGCGTCAAGAACTATGTGATCACGCTAACAATGGGAAATTGGTGGGAAATGACATAAATTGGTAGCTGACCAGTATAATCTCTTTTGGAAAGTTTTAAGAAACGACCACGGCGGAGAATTCTTGAAAGCGAGCAGTATAGCTAATATATATTTTCTTTGTATGGTAAATTTAGTGATAAACACTATACTATTTTAGCATTAAGTATGCATTATAGAATACTAATATTATTTTTAAGCATTATGTAAATGCGAATCGTATACTTTGATTTAAAATTTTAACTTGTTTAACATGTTTGGACAATAATTTAATGGTTGACCATTTGTAAATTTCAGATTTTAGTATTAATGCTGTTGTCTTATTTTTAATAAATTAGTTAAATATTCCATAATAAAAGAAAATACAATTTTATTCATCTAAAATAGAACAATACCTATCTAAATGAGAATGTTGTGTAAAAGTATACTTAGTATGATTTATTTTGATTTTTTATGAATCAAATTATTTTGTTACTTTACCTTTTTTTCATTTGCTGCAGTGATCATTTTTTCTATTAACATTTTTTGCATAGCTACAGATTCCATCAAGTGTTCTTTAGGTTCATTAGTTGTACTTTCAACAGTAAAATTGGGTATATCTTTAGTAGACGAGTTTGATTTTCTACTAATGGGCTTTGCAAATGGCATTTTTCCAATAAAAGGTAATTTTATTCTGCTAGTGCGGTGAGATAAATTAAAACTTTCATCTTTCTTTTCATACACAATTGGTGGTGGCTTTGGTTCTTCAAGTCGTTGCTTTTTTACTACATGCACATTAGATTGGCTAGATCTACGAGATTCTTCAATTTCATCAGATTTATTTTTATGCAATCTGTCTTTAGATTTCTGCACAGATTCCTTTAAAGTAATCATACTTTTTTCTACAGGTAAATCAACTGGTTTCATCCAATCTGATAAAGATACATTATTTGTATCATTTATCTCTTTGTCAGGACTTAACTGACTTTTTAAATCTGTGGGTTTTCGACTTAATTCTTTTTTATATTTATCTCGATCTCTTTCTCTATCTCTATCTCTTTCGCGTAATTTTTCTTTTTCCCTCTCTTTTCTAGGCTCCTTCTCAAAAAAAGACTTCTCAACTTTGGGTTCAGCAATGTTTTCTTTAGATTTATTTTCTTTAATTGGATCTTGTTTAATTGTACTTAATTGTGATAAAGATTTTTCAAACGCCCGAGTTCTTTTTGTAAGCCAATCAATTTCCCAATTTGGCTGCTTTGCTATAAGTTCCTAACAAAACAAAATAATAAATTAATTTTTTAATTTTAATTTAGCGTTATTTTTAATATACACAATCATTGCTAAAACCAAAACCTTAACTATAAAAACTAATATTCTACTTTACTATATACATTAGGTCAAGAAAATAAGCTACCTAATAATTAGAATAATTTTTAAACTAGTTTAAAACTAATTTCCATAACTAGAAGATTCATTTTTGTTAAAATTTCAATGATATGATAAATTAACTATCCTGCCTAATTATAAATATTAGGACTTAATTGACAATAATCAATTTTGTTATAATATTATTAGCATAGGCAAAACTAGACAATTTCATTAGACAAGACCATAAGTTAAATAAGTTAGGCCATAGAGACAAAATCTCAGATTTTGATGAAGGAAAAAGTACCATATTTTCTTGTTTCATAAAACTTAAAAATTTTTACAGAACTTCATATAGAAAATTCTAGCCTTATAAATTTCCTTATTTTCACTCGTTTTTATCAACCAACGACAAAAATAATTGATAATCAGAATATCAGATTACAGTAATTTCACTGTTAAGACACGACAGTAACATACATTAAAATACTAAAATTTTGAGTACAAAGTTTACACCAAATGGCAAGTATCAAAAATGTAAATTTACCATACTTTCATCTATTTTAAGAATTTTAACAGATGAATTATCATGAATATCCATTCTGTATATCACAAAATATAAATATGCGTTATTTAATAACTATGTATAAACAAATGTACTGTCTTAATAATTATTAAACAAGGAATTTTCAATATTTAACTAATGTCTTAGGGCAAGGCATTAATTGTCCTAGTCTGCCTCTCTCCCAAATGACCATCACCCTAATGGAAGATGGGGTGATTTATTTAACAATTAAAACAAAAATAATACTGAGAATTAAATAGTTAAGCATAAAAAAATATAGTTATATGGGGCTGATTAGTTCAAGTGACCAAGGCTGTAGTTCTGTTCATGATTATAATGTATAGAATTATAAAATATATAATATAACTACCGCATATAAATCATTATGTTGTTTAGATTTAAAATGTGCTGAAGCACAATGAAGATCTCCAATCCAAGTGTCACACAGTTTGCAATACCAAGCTTGAGTTCCAATAAAAAACTCCAAACCTATAAAATATATATATAAAATATATAAATAATACACTTAACATGTCAATAATTCTAAATTTATTAATATGGTGATAAAGTATTGTTACACAATTTAATACTTTATTCTTGTTCTATATCTTTGTACCTATGACAAATACTATTTTTTCATAATTTAATTTGTATGAATAAATTATTATTTTTGGTATTAATAAATTAACTATTAAAATGGCATCACTTAAAAATTTTAAACGTAACATTGATCAAAGTGATCTTATAAGTTTTCAGTTTAAACACTATGTACAAATTATTTTGTTTGATGGATTTGCTCTTCATACTGCATAATTATCGACTCAGAACAATTCATAAGACACCTACCTTTAATAGGTACTCGTTTATTTGGTAGTTCAGGATTTTTTTCAGGTTGAGTAGGTTCAGTTTGTGTATCATGCCAAGGTAATTCAACAACATTTAATTCCTATAAACAATGAATATTTGGTATATTATTATTTTATTTTATGTTAAAATATTATTTTACTTAAAAAATATTATTAATATTATTTAAAAAGATGTTACAAACCTCCAAAGTTTTTCTATGGGATTCACTATGCAAATGTGTTAAATATTCTTTTGCAGTTTTTGGAAAAATATTACATGGCTGACACCAATGAATGCACGAATCACAATAAACATGATTGAATTGAGGTATTTTCTCATTACGTTTTGATTTTTTACTTGTATCAATTAACTCTTTAGATTTGTATGATTTCTTAGAATCAGTTTCTTCTTCTGAAGAAGAATGCACTTTCAAAGATTTTTTTGATTTATTAGATTTATTCCTTTTTTTTTTTAGTTCCAATGAAGAGGAAGAAGTACTGCGATGTCGATTCTTGCGTATATTAGAAACTTCATCTTGTTGTACAGTTTCTGTAGGGGTTTTCACATACTCAGGTTCTGTTGTCTAAAATAAAATAAGTTAATTAAATATCAAATTAAATATACTGTATTAATAGTAATTACTAATTGTTTCAGTTCGACTTTTTTAATTTCTTTTATTGAGTCTTTTGGAATCATTGTATTTAACACTTCAAGAATATTATTCACACCCTTAATTTTTCCATTTACATCATCCTAGAAAAAAAGTTACATAATATAATATTGTTATACATCAGTCAGCAGATTACAAATAATATTGTTGAATTTAATATTACATAATATTATACATACCAAACGTGCTATTTAAATTAAAAATTAAATAATACCTGTGCTTTTCTATTTTTTTTTAATTCATTATTACGACGACCATCTGTATTATCCAACTTAAATGTGTCATACTGAATTTGTAATGTCTCAAGTTCTTTTTTTAAACTAAACAGTTTAGTAGCATATGTTTCACGTTGCATTTCAAAAATGCTATCCTGAGAACTTTTAGTTTGTGTATCTGGTACTATAGTCAAAATAATCAGTAAATAATATTATTACTTAGTTTCTAACAATACTCACGTCTGTTTATTATTATTATGTCACTAATTAATAAAATATAGAATAGTACTATATTTTGTATACTTTATATAACAGTACTTAAGTTTGTTATTTATTGGTAGTAATTTCTGTAATTTAAGTTATAGTAGTATTATAACTAATATAAAACAATTATTAATTGATATAAATTAAGTTTATTATTTAGTGGATAAAAAGTGCTACAGTAAAAGAATATTAATTAATATTAGTTTTATTAAAAACGCAAACATACCTGGTGTAATCGATGTAATGTTGGGAGGGGGTTTTGTTATATCTACAACATTTTTCAGATCTATATTATACAATCCTTGATTGGTAGATTGATAACCCTATAATAATTATAATCACATTATACATAATATTATGTTAAACAATTTTTTACTGAGCACTTACTTCAACTGGTTCAAGATTAGTATGTACTGGATTATAAGGGACAGATTTTTGATCATATTGTTGAAATTGTTGGAATGGTGTTCCATATTGCTGGTAACCTGGTTGGTACCACTGAGCATTTTGAGCCTAGATTTTGAGAAATTAAAATATATTAATAGAATAATAAGATAATAAACTTTTATTAAGTTTTAGGTACTTAAGTTTGTGATCAATAATAATTGTATAATGTCTCTTCAACTATCTGGTCACTTCAATATTTATAATAAAATATACTATCTAACATACTAATTTTGACTTCAAATCTGAATATTGTTATTGTTATTTAAAACATTTAATCCATGGCTTTTGAGATTTTATTTAATTTTTTTCAAATTATTGTCATAACTTTTACCATTATCAAACAGAGGCCTTTTTATTTGTTACCTAAAGTATATAAATAGGTACCACCTAAATATATTATCCTAAATTAGGATTATCATTCAACAGTGATATAAATGCACAATATTTCGACTTCAACTATCATAATCTATTTTAAAAATTTGTATCATTAATAGTACTTACAGGAACTGGTTGTCGTTGTTGGTAAGCTGTGAATTGTGAAGGTTGGGGTTGAACATAGTTTGTAGTTGATGAATATGGAGTAGCAGGATTTTGTATTCCTGGCCATTGTGAATTATATAATGGTAAATTGTTGGGTGTAGTAGGTAGTGTAGGAGGTGGTGGTTCCTTTAAAATGGAATTTGGCGCTCTGGAAGATGAAGGTGGAGCTTGAGAATACCGATTTCCTAATTTATTAGACTGTTCGGTATTTAATGGTGGAGTATCACTTTTATCAGAGTTAGTTAATGACATAGACCTGGCTCTCTTTGTAACTTTTTTTTCTGGCTCAGAATCAGATGAACTTAATTCTTGTACATACATGGTTGTAGAATCTTTATTTATTGTCTTGTTTGAATATACGTCATTTGAAGAACGATCTTTTTTAGTCTCAGTAGGAGGAGAATTTATCCAGTAATCATCATCTTTAGCGGAATAATCTTTTCTACCAGGTGTTTTTAATACCTTAGGAATAGATTTCTCTCGAATAGGAGAATCATCCCAACTATTAGAATATAGATTTTTTGTTGAAGTCTTGGAAGTTTGAGATTTTATCCAGTGTTCATCTTTATCATTACTAGAAATTTCTGATCGTCCAGGAGTTTTAGAGCCTTTAGAAGAATATTCTGGTCTATTAGATTTTTTTGCATCTTTTGTATCTTTAGAATCACTTTTATTAGTTTCAATCCAATATTCATCATCACTTTTTTCTGTATACTCCACTCTGCCTGGTGTTTTAGAACCTTTTGAGGCTTTTAACTTTTCAACAAAATCATCAGAATTATTTTCGTCATCAGAATTACTCTTTACTGCTTGAGTTTTTTCTATGGACTGATCTTGTACATTAGGTGACCTAGGCCGTCGTGATGGCGATCTTCTCTTAGGCGATCTAAGTTTTGGAGTAGTGTAGCGTCGGGATCTGCTAGGAGAATGTGAGTGAGATCGAGATCGTGATTTAGATCGATATCTACTTGGTGATCGACGTCTATCAGGAGAACGGGAATAACGTCTATGTCTAGAAGGCGAATTATAGGGTCTTACACGATATTGACTTTGTGGTGAGTGATGTCTTCCACGATCACTTCTATCCCAATAATTATTTTGGTATGGCCGTCTATAACCCCTATGTGGGTGTCCAGATGCACGTCTATAATACTTTGCATCATAATAACCTTTTTTATCTGAGTAACGCTCATCATTTTTTTCACTATGGTCTTCATCTTTATCCCATTTACTTCTGCTGATTGGCGAAGAATCATCTCCATCATGTTTTTCTTTTGAGACATCTTTGTCGGTGCCTGATTTAGAATCCCACGATCTTTCACGTGAATCACTTCGATCATTATCATTGTATGAAGATTCATATTTATCTCTAGAGCTAGACGGTCTTGATCTACTTCCCATTGGACGTCGCATTGTTCCTTTTCTATTTGGTGTCCTACCACGATAAAAACCTCTGATGAATGGACGACCACCTCTAGCTCTTCTTATACCTCTTCCACCTCTTTCCATTTTCTAAAATTATACAAGCTACCCTAAAATATATTTTATAATTAGTGCATAAGTAAACACATGGGTAAATTTGAAAAAATAAGTTTTCTTTCATAAAATTACTTAATTAATTTTTAATAGCTGTAATACTTTAAAACTTGTTACTCTTTCAAAGATTTATTCTATTTTAAATAATGGGAAAGATAACAATACATTTTATGCAATTTTGCTAATGTGTGTACAGTATAGAAGCAGGCGGATACAAGGGGGGGCTGAAGCTCCTCATCCCGTAGGTACTTTAAATATTTCCTTAATTTTCAGTTTATTAACTAAAGTAAAGAGGTTAGAGGAGCAATACCATACTTTAAACATTATATTATATTGCTTATAGACATTAAGTAGTGATTGATAATCGTACATTTTTTCATCTAGCCCACTTTTTTATTTCTGGATCCGCGCCTGTATAGAAACAAGTTTAACTAGTATGCAAATGATAATATTTTTTTCTTAAATTCTCAAGTACGAAATCTGAAGGAAAGTATAATAAATTATAGACATCCTTTTTTTTAAAAAAAAAAAAAACTTTTTAATAGAGAAAATAATATAAGTATTATAAGTTTAAAAGCAGTTTAACCTAGGAGCACACAACAGTTTAATTTATCCGTGGACAGTGTTCAGAGTTGTAGGAACAATGTACAAAAATAATACACGGGGTTTCAAAAATGAGACTGTAATATGGTATAACCAAAACAAAATGAAAACTGTGTTCTGATTTTTGTTAAATGTTGTTAACATAGAATAAACACCAAACAATGATGAAAAATGTATAGTGTGTGTAGTTCTTAGGTGTATGAAAAAAATACACTACACGAAATATCTAGAAAAATAAAACCCGGTTTTAAGGTAGATTCCATGCAGTGATTGGACACGATGACTAGCCATTGCAAGAATACTTAAGATTAGGTTCAACTACAGGTCAAGAATATGATCAGCATCTAAACAGAGTGATACTGCAGTGAAACCATATACTTAGGTACTCATGTTCCAATAATTAAGTAGGAGTGTCGGACACAAGTCATATTATTGTGCCGAAATGCTGTTTAATCATTGAAAAATGGTATGGACAGTTCATATAATACAATCCTTGTATATTTATATAAGTACCTAGTTTAATTACTAACCTAGGTACAAGTCAAATTATGTTGTTATTATTATAGATACACTTGTGATAATTTAGTAACATTAAAATCTTACCTTTAACTTATACACTCATAACTCACAATATATATTTAAATATTTTAATACAATATGATCAACGAATATAAAGTTAATATAATACAGACAAGCTGATGACAAAAATGTACAACACAACAATTAGATACACAGTATAGATTCAAGACTACTACCGGCGAAATAAACAGTTATAGATATAAAACAATAGTTAAATACGTAGTATTTTATAAAACATATGAATTGGAAATTAATATCGGATAATAATTAATAACTATTTTATGAACAATAGTTAACAAAACTAGTAACTAGTAACTACTAATTACTAAAGCCTAAAGCCAGTAAACAAAGCACACGCAGAATCTACACTGGCAAACAGTAACGGGGTACGAGTATTAACACTGTTAACTATAACAAGCGTATTGACAAATTGTCATTTCTGTAATACATACAGAAATATCAGAACCGACAGGACATCATATTATTGTAGTATAGAGTATAGACGTAAATTTAAGGTTATTATTGACAGACGATAGCACTTATTAACATAATTCAAAATAATACACAAATCGAGGACCTACCTCCATATTGGTATGATGAAGTTTACAACAGACCTGAATTTGTATCGATTGCGTAAAGCAATTGTGTTCTGACTATTGCGATCTTTCGATTATTTTCAATAATAAAAATTTAAATAAAATGGTTTAATTACCATACAAGGCATAGAAAATTACTAAAAAGCTTAGCGACGTTCGATGACACGTTAAAGAGTAGAAAAGAAATGTTTGCTACTAAAATTAAAAATAGTAAAATACTAAATTAGAGTATAATATTTTTTACATAATCGAGTAGTTTTTCAATGTTTCCATAATCAATTTGCAATAACCTTAAATCTACCTCTACCCTCCTTCACATGAACGTGCAAAATCATTTGCTGTGATTGGTTGGTACTAGTGTGTTCATCCTATCTTACCACACGATACCGTGTTGTTGGATCTAGTTCAACAATTTCGTGTACACGGCGAGTAGAAATAATATCGGAATAACATCGGTTATCATATTGTTTGCAGCCATATTGTAGACCCGACCCGTGTTACCAATTACAACCAATATGAAAAATGCGTTCATGGCGAACTCAACACGTCCACATAAAAACGATGTTTTAAAGATTTACAGGATGACAATAATCGATAGTTGTGTAGCAACTGATAAGGACAACCCTAAGCTGGGTATTGTGATGTCATATGCATATACCACAGTTGTTCACAAACCATCCAACATTTTATTTTTTTTTTCCTATTTAATATACGATATACATGATACGTTTGTATATGTGAAAGGTTTTTTCTGAACTCATTCACCTGTTAAATGTTAATTTTAATTTTATTGTTCGTAAAATCTTAAAATCTCTATGGCTCTACGCGCAAACGTGTGATTACTGATTCTTGTATGTCAGAAGAACTACTGTCTAACAAGTCGCGTGTGCCTTTAGTTGCAACATCGGTGCGAAATATACGAGTAAGGAATACATCACATTAAAACCATTTTATTGTAATCAATAATATTCTTTTCGTACTTATAGATTAGCAATTTCCCACTAGGATATGTATTTGTACTTTTGCTATTAAAGCGTTTAAATTCACTCAATATGTTATTGTTTTTACCATCTAGGTACTTTTACCCTTTAAATAATTTCTTTTATTGGTATTAATAGTTTACCTCATAGTTTACAATGTTGTGAGAACGACCACACAATATTTTATGATACATGATTTCTTTTATTTAATGTAGATACATTAAAAAACTGATTTTGTCAGATAATGTAAGGCAACTAAAATGTTTTAATATATTATTATTAGTATTTATTTATTGTTGAATAAAGTATAATACCTATATATTTATTTTGTTTAGAATGGATATATAACGTACAACATACGTGAAACTGTTTGTATTTTTCCACGAAGTATTGTGGAAAAGGTTATTTATATTTTCTAACCAATAGTTTACAAAAATAAGGTAAATTGATTAATAAATAAGTATCATAAAAAAATTAAGTAAATCTAATGTATTTAAATAATCTGTTATCTAATGTATTTAGTTATAATTTAATTTTAAGAATTAATTGTTCATGCTATCTTTGATAATGTTTGATTATGTAATATTTTTCCTTTGCTCTATGTTATAAGGATATCTTAGATTTTAAGAGCAAGATAACTTGGTTCTATACTAGTATCCGTGATTTGAATGCATTTCATTAGGGTCTGTAAAATATCTGGCTTTTTTCTTTTTAATATTAGTGACCTATGCTTTTGGCGTCTGCGTAACTAGGGAGATGCTTAGCCCTCCTATAGAGAATTTTAGCCTCCTTTCATATTTTTACTTTTTAGCCCCTCCTGTTTTTAATTCAAAGTCTTTTATAGAAAAAAAACTATTATTATAGGTAACAAAGTGTAAAATAATTAACAATAATATTTGTATATAATATATTATTAATATTGAGGATGTGCCATTAAGGGGAGGATCTACTTATTTTATTTTTAATAAATAACCCCCTATCACGCTTTAACACTTTTACTATATAGTTATTTTTAACTTTGATCTTACAGGATTCCCTGTAACTATAAAACTCAAGTGACGCTCATGACGGGGGGGTTGGGAGGTTTACCCCAGGAGGCAAACTCTACCTTTATTTGGACTGGTTTTCTATGGACCTAATCTTAATTTTTAAGTCACATTTCTAAATTTATTAAATTTATAGTAATTCGCTATACACACATACAACAACATGAATTTTAATAGTTGTTTATTTATTTTCTGGGTCAAAAATAATTATAATTAAACAGTAAAAGAATATAGAAGATGTTCATTATACTTATATATTATTAAATAAATAATTTAAAGTTATAACCTAATTTTATTTTTAGTTACCATGACTGTGATGTCTCAAGAAGAAATGATGGTTGGTATTAAGACTGTTGCCCAAGGATTGGAAGCCCTGAAAAATGAGTTAACAGCATCTAATAACCCTTCAGGTCAAAATACAATGCAACCAGAAGAAAAACAGTCTATGCTTCAAAAAACTTTAGATATGACAGAATTGGGCCTTGGTGAAGCTCAGGTTAGTAGTTAAGTTTTTTATTACAAATTGAAAATACCTATATAACTTGCTGCTTTTAAAACCTTAAAATTACTTTAAATAAAGTAGTTGGTTGCTTTATATTTTGAATTAAAAATTAAAAATAATATCTCATGTTCTAATGAACATAAATTTGTAGGATAGTTCAAAATATAAAAAAAAATAGCATAAGAGATTGTAACCCTTACACACCTCCAATAATCTAATTCAAACAATGGGTTCTTTTTTAATTCATTTTAATATAAAATTATTTGTTATCTTCAATCTCATATTACGATTATCAAATTACAAATTTCTCTATAAATTCAATTAATACAATTTTGTAAGTAATAACTAATACCTAATGTATATAATATAACTCATGATATAATATATGTTTATTACCTTAAAGCAGAAGTAAGTAATTATTATTTATATTTTTGTATAATGTATATTGTCTACTCTTTAATCAAATGGCATTATGTTTTTTTTAATTAATAATAAATATGATAAATTAGTACCTAATGAGATATTACACAGTACATTTCTTAAGAATTTTACCAAAGTTAATTATTGTTTTTAATAACTAATAATCCCTATAATATTATAATTTCAATTATCGATGATTTGTAATAAATAAGACCCAGAGTTTGCATATTTTTTTTTATCAAAACAAAAAGTAGCTAGATTAGCTACAAAATTGAATTATATAGTAAATAGATCCGGAATACAAAGTTTTATTTTTGCATATTTTGTAATTTTTTTGATGTCCAGACGAGTCAACATTAAAGAAAAACTATTTGTTCGATGTATATAAACCAAACCATTGCCAAAATCCACGATTTTGTGTCAAATCAAAAAATTAGGATAAAAATTGTGTAATATAATACAACTATTACAATTAGGTACATGTATTTCCGCTGCTCTTAACTAAATTATTAATTAAAATGCATTTTTGTTTGCATATTGTTGCACATTTTAAGTGCATAAATGCATGCATATTTTGTACGTTTTTAGTACATATAATTCTGGGCCTTAGTAAAGCTTTTGGTGAAATGGCTGCTAGGTTGATGGCTAGGTCAGGGGCCAATTTTCATGTCGCGGACTATAATTATTTTTCGTTTCTTAGTAATGTATATAATATTATTATTTTTTGACAATATAATGTATACTATATTTTATCAAGGTTTCGTTAATTACAATGAATCTATTGGTTTTTCAATTATGTTTTTATCTTTTTAAGCATATTATTTGTCTATCTAAAATATTTTTATATTTAATAGTTAATTATAACCGAACAAACTTTTAATCAGGTTATGTTAGCTTTGGCTTCCCATCTTCAAAATGTAGAAGCAGAAAAACAAAAATTAAGAACTCAGGTCCGTAGACTTTGTCAAGAAAACGCGTGGCTAAGAGATGAATTAGCAAACACACAACAAAAATTACAAGCTTCTGAACAGGCTGTTGCATTATTAGATGAACAAAATAAACATTTAGAGTTTATGGCATCTATCAGTAAATTTGATGCTGATAAGGTATTTACTTTTTTTTATAAATCAAAATTTGGATTTTAGACCATTTGAATGCATTTATGAGTTACTTACAGACTGAAGATCAGACCGAAAACAAACAAGAAAAATCTAAAAATGATGATCCGGTTGTTGATTTATTTCCAGATGATGAAAATGAAGAAAGAAATAGTAAGTTGTAATAAAGTAATACATTTTTTAAAAATATACATGAATTAGGTAAAAAAGTTTTTTATTACAATTTTTAATAAATTTATTAATTTTACAATTTAAGACCAAATCAGAATAATAGTGAGCATTTTTTATGTTTTAATATTTTATTTTATTAGCATTATCACCTACACCACCATCACAGTTTGCTCAACAAGTAAATGCTGGAGCTGGTTATGAGATTCCAGCACGTTTAAGGACATTACATAATTTAGTGATTCAGTATGCATCGCAAGGAAGATATGAAGTTGCTGTCCCATTATGTAAACAAGCTTTGGAGGATTTAGAAAAAACATCAGGCCATGATCACCCAGATGTAGCTACCATGTTGAATATTTTAGCTCTTGTCTATAGGTAATTTTACTTTTAAAATAACTTTAAATGTTATTGGATATTTTAATAATCTTAAACATTGTGTTGTGAATATACATATGTACATTTTTAATTTGTAGAGATCAAAACAAATATAAAGATGCTGCTAATTTACTGAATGATGCTTTGGCAATACGTGAAAAGACTCTAGGAGAAAATCATCCAGCTGTAATATTTAATTTTTAATAGCTTATGTATATTATATTCTAACATATTCTTTAATACTTTAGGTCGCAGCAACATTAAACAATTTAGCAGTACTTTATGGGAAACGAGGTAAATACAAAGACGCTGAACCATTGTGTAAACGAGCTTTAGAAATCAGAGAAGCAGTATTAGGTAAAGGACATCCAGATGTAGCTAAACAATTGAACAACTTAGCCCTGCTGTGCCAAAATCAAGTAAATTTTTGTATATTAATTTTATAAATTGGTAGTGTTATACATTTCAATATTAGTGTATACTAGAATTCCAGTTGAGATGTAATCCCATGTTATTTCTTAGACGTCCTTTTCAAATTTTCAAAGCAATTTTATTAGTGGAAAAAGTCATAATTGTGCACTTCGATATATAAATTGAAGGTCCATCTACAGGCTATTAGACGCTGAAAGTCCTTTTGGAGTAGATGGCAATCAAAAATAGATTGTTTTTGTAGGAAGCCCTTTATATAATTGGCAAAGATTAGAAGTTTTGCATGTTGGAGAACCGACGTAGCAAATAGGGCAAATAGTAATGGAGAAAGTACATCTCTTTGAAGTATGCCAAAAAAGGGAGCATATTGATCAGAAATAGTAGAGAGAACCCAAAGCATCCTACTGGATATGTAGGAATGAAGGAGCTTTGAGAGATGAAGTTAATCAATATCTAATATCTATGGTTTCTAGTGTATTCGTAAGCGTGTTGTGATTATTAAGGTTGAAAACCTTAGCGAAATCAGTATAGATCCAATATCATCAGCAGTTGTCACGGAAAATAGGATGGTAATTTGTAGGGGGACGTATTTAAAGGCACACTTGGGGCCCGTGCCCCTCTCATTCACCATATTTTATACTTTTTTATTACATTATTTTGAGATGAAAAATATGAGTTATAACTTATAATAATGTATGATTTGAATTTTTTGTTCCCCCTACCATAAGAATTTTATAAATACGCCTCTGGTTATTTGTGACAGCAAAATCATGTGATTTCAGAGTAAGTCTTATTTAACCAAGTTATAGGATTTCAAAATATCAAAGGCGATTAAATGCCTAAATATAAGCCATACAGGCTCAGATAGAAGTTTATGAAGTTTATACACATCAATAGATGAGCTTTTAAAAAGAATAACAAATTAAAAAATAAGAACTATTTGGGGTGTTAGATATCAAGGAAGAAAAATATTTTGAAGATCGCACCATCAGTAGAATTGGAACTAGGTACACCATTGACTATTACGAGATCATTATTTGTTATTGAAGAAGATAACTGATTTTTTTCAAAAAAAAAAGTTCCAAAAGAAACCAGGATAACATAGTAAAGAAGATTTTAATATTACTTGTTATAGATACTTCAGGTCTACTGACACTTAAAAAATGATGCCTTGTTGTCGAGATTTGAACAAATTCAAACTATAGTTTTCTTCTATTAAATTTATCAAAACGTATTCAATATGCCAAAAGTTTTAAAATATAAATCATCTATAAAATTATCTAAAATCTTTTTATGTGAAATTTAATGTATTTAGCATACGTATGATATAGGTATATTATTAGCGATTTAAGGTATTTTGAAGCCGGGTTCACACTACCCCGTGTCGTGTAAAATAATCACAGTTGCCAAACGATACCACATAGTTGAATAATATATTCAACTTTTGACCGTGTGGTTACATTTATGTGCGGATAAGTGATAACTAAAATAAAATAATATTATGTTATCACAGGGTACAATATTCATATTGCATTTTAGTATAAACATAAAAATACGAAATCACACAACACGGTGTAATGTGAACCCGGCTTGACTTTCTAAAATCTATGTATTTAAAAAAAAGACTGGTCAAATTATTATTATTATTAATGTAATAAATTCATTTAATACAAAATTCTTCCTATGTTTTTCTACTTATGAGCGTTTGAATTTAAACATTTTTTAACATGTTATGTGGTGCATGAACATACCGTAAATTAACTATTTCTCCTCAATCAATTTTTGGATGTTTTGTTGTAATTCTACAAATAACAGTAGCTATTTCAAATTTTCACCAAATGTCTTTTTTAGCATTTTCTTTACTTGATACAATTTTAATATATTTTGACTGAGTTTATCTAAAATAATATCAAGTTAAATAGGTTTAAAATCCAGGGCCAGGGTTTACCCTGTTTAAATATATATTTTTTATAAATGGTTTCAACGAGTAGATTAAAGAACGTATTTATTTTTGCCCATACAAACTATATAATGTCAATTTTTGACTGCAAATATATTATTATTACACATTTTTTTTTTAATCTAATAAGAAAGACGGATTTGAAACAGAAAATTAAACATGTCCAACATTGTATTATGGTTTATAATGACCATTAAGTATTTATTTACTATATTTTATATTTACTCCTTTTACAATTTGAAGATACTTAAATTAAGTAATGATTGTACCATTTATCTTATGACATTTAAATGACGAAACTGTAACACTAAACTAGTTTATAACATCAATATCATCAATATTATTCTTTGGTGATGTAGGGTATTAGGGGATTGAGATACAATGATGATTAAAACTTGGTCACCGCAGTATTTTAAAATATAAAAGCTTTAAATAATAATTAATATTTTAACTATTTAAGATAATGATGCAATAATAGTATATATTGATACATATCTATAGAATAGTTTATATGGTCTTATGTTATCCCAGGATTTAAATTATTACAATTCAAATTGTATGCTATGTTATGTGTGACATAATATGATGGAGATGACAAATTATACTTTTCTTATTTGTGTATATTTATTTGTTCCGGAGCATTACATAATGTTTAGTGAATTAAATTTTTTATTCTAAATAAAGTTAATTGAAAAATTATAATACAAAAGATTATGAAAAGTAATGTTTATTTAATTTACAGGGTAAATATGAAGAAGTAGAAAGATATTATCAACGAGCATTGGAAATATATGAAAAGAAGCTAGGACCGGATGATCCCAATGTAGCTAAGACAAAAAATAATTTAGCTTCCTGTTATTTAAAACAAGGCAAATATAAGGAAGCTGAAATACTATATAAACAGGTGTTAACTAGAGCTCATGAAAGAGAGTTTGGAACAATAGATGGTAAGTAACTTATTTCTTAAGATTTCTAAAAATTTAAACAATATTACATTTATCTTTAAATAGATATTTGATGCTAAAAATGTATGTATCTGTGCTAATACTTAAAAAAAAATGATCACTAAATTTTAAAATGCATGTAAATTATCAACCCTTAAAAATCTTGTAAACAAGAGAGGTAAACGTACTGTTTACATTTTTTTTTATTAGGTGACGAAAAGGAATGGGCATCAATGGCTAATAATAATAATTCCAAAGCATAAAAATATACTATTAATTATTAAGTTATAAGAATAAGAAAGGTTACAGGGTAGGTTACATACATTCCTATAACTACATATGGTTATAAGATCTGATACATATATATATAATATAATAATAATACTATATGGTATAAAATTAAGTACAAGTAACTTCATAAAAAATATATTAGCTGATACAACAGTTTTGTTTTTATAATTTTTTTTTCGTAATTATATTGATCTGTTTTATTATTGTTTGGCTACACTATATATATTAAATATTCAAATTTTAGTTTGCAATGCATGGTGCTTAAATCTTATTTTTAAATGTTCAAAGAAATTGTATTATTTTATTATATAAATTTATTTTATATCTTGTTATGACATTGAATCTCTTTACTAATATTATAACCAAAGATATTCAATCTCTTAGGGTATAAGTATTTTCTATTATTTAATATGTAATTTATTTTATTAAAATATAGTCAATAGTACTTTATTTCCATTATTATTATTTGTTTTGAAAATTTCAGCTTTTATAAATAATATTTCAATTTTATGTTTTATATTTTTTTCACTATATTTGTAAGAGATTTTCAAAAACTTAATTAAACTATTGATAAACATAATTTATTTTATGCAGTGACAACTATTAAAATTTCTAATTTCAAAAGAATAAAAGAAAATCGAATTAACTTAGGGTTAAATCATTAGTATAGAATTTTCTTATGACTGACATTATATTATTTACAGTTCATATTTTTATTTTAATCTTATTAATTAATTTTTCTAATTTTTTTGAATGATATTAAAACTATTCAAAGAAGCTAATTTTGATATAATTTCTTGGGCTCAATACAAATATTTTATTTTTATCAACTACTATGGAACACATAAATCACTGAAATAGTTTTCACTCATTTATACAATTCACCGTTGATAGTGATGATTGATGACAAAACATCATAAACATTAAAATTCCAGATAGTCTAGATTAACTGGTTATAATAACCTTGAAAAATTCTTTTTTAAAGATATTCCTAATGGTTTTGTTAATATTTTATTCAAATTGTAATATTTAAAAAATAATATTGGATGTTTCCCATTATTCAGCATTAAAGTATGTGAAAATAAAATACTATTGATATGTATCAATATTTAATAATATGACTATATATATATATTTAAAAAAGAAAAGTAATTATTGTTATGTAAATATATGTACTCTATTCATACTATTTATACCTGTTAATGAATTGTTAATTAATTATCCATTATTATAATTACTATTATTATTTTTAGATATTTTGAGTATTTTGGAATATGTTTAAGTCTTATTATACATTTTTTAAGTTTGCCTATTAGATTAGTTTGTTTTAAAAATTTGTTTATTTATAAATGGACAATAGTCATTGAATTATATTGCACGTTCCTGCAATTTTTTATTATTATTTGGTATTCAGCTTTTATATTATTTATTAATAAATGTTTCATGATTTAAAAATGAATATAAATATGATACAATAAAATGGAATTGATCTAATTAATAATTCAAGTGATAATAAATATTTGTTATAATTATTCATGGTTTTTGATTTAAATTATACTCGTTTTCCAAATACCTGTGTTACTTGCATACAGTATTAACTAAAAGTATTAAGAGGATGTCAGCACTCATTTGTTTTCTCTCTGTTCCCCTTGCAACCTAACAAATAAGCATTCAGTAGATTTATTCTTGTGTTGGTTAGTTTTATTATTATAGTGAATTAACTTATTATTTAACTTAAGGGTAATAATCTAAGGAACCTTATGGGGATTAATTGGTATTTTAATATGAAATTAAGCTATTCAATTTTTTAAAATGTCCATATTTGCTATAAAATTATAATATCTGCAAAAGCTTATAATGTACCTTAGATATTCTTTCATTTAGTTTCAATATTCACTCTAATATTAAATAGTCAAGCACACAAAATTGGAACTGCTGAACCCAAATTTGCTATGTTGTACGTGGGCCCAAAAAGTAAACAAATTGTTTAATGATACCTTCTTTAAATGTTACCTTTAAGTTTGATAAAGGGTAAATTCAGTCTTATATTAAAAAGCTAACAACACTAAATTGGAACTGCTGGACTGTATTTGCTGTGTTGCATGTGAGTCAAAGAGAAAACAAATTGTGCACCGACCTTAAAATGTATAATTTATAAATAACAAAATATAGACAATTTAAATATTAAATATACAATTCATCAATTGTTTTCATATTAAATATTTGCTTAATATATATTACATTTATATTATTATTATATCCCTTAACTGGCATTGGTCAAAAAAATATACTTAACTTTATTAGTTTTTAAATAAATGTTTCAAATTCATATACAGGGCTTTGACTTTATAGCACTAAAAATATATTTAATATTCCCTAAACTTCTCAAAAATAGCATTAATAATCTAAAGTTTTCTAAGAAATGCAAAATACATGACATTAAGTTTTGTTTTTGGAATTCTTGAAGCATAAAACCAATATATAGCTTACTCTGCTATTTTCATTTGTATTTAATAATAATTAGTAGAACTATCAAATCCAAGCCTTGTTATTAAATTGAAAAAAAAATTGTTTTGTATAGCATTATTGTAAATTTCTAAGGATTAAAATTATAAATTGAACTAATAATATTCAATTAAGAAAACGTTAAGAATCATATTAAATATTTTTCTACACAATAAGAACATTTTTCAAATTTCACTAAAGACAACATTTTTTTTTTTAAATGGATAAGTAATATAATGTTACAGGCGATAATAAACCAATATGGCAGGTGGCTGAAGAACGTGAAGAAAATAAAAACAAAAGTACAGGTGCAGCACCATATACAGAGTATGGTGGTTGGCATAAAGCTGCTAAAGTAGATTCACCAACAGTAACTACCACACTTAAAAATCTAGGAGCGTTATACAGAAGACAAGGAAAATATGAAGCTGCAGAAACTCTTGAAGACTGTGCATTACGTTCTAGAAAAGAGGTATATAAGAAAGAAAATTAAATAATTTTTATTGGTTAACAGGTTTATTATGTAAAATTACATTTCAATATATGTTGCAAGATACCAGTGGTGAAGTGTAATTATTTCAATGTAAAATGATGGTTAATTCCAAGGTTTTTTGCTTGATTTATGTGATTTATCAGCTACAGACTTTTTAATTATTTTTATATTCCCCTAACATACAAAAAACATTTTTAATCAAGTCTAATTTTTGTTATTGCGTTGGTATTTACTATTTAGTAATTCTGATGTACCTATCACTTGTTTCATTCTTATTTTTTATCTAACATGTTATTACCAGCTGGACCTCGTTGATTTTTTTCAAAAATTTCAACCCACTCTTCACCACTGCAAGATACAAATATTAAAGAGCTACATTGAGTGAAAATAATTACAAATATATTTTTAACAAATAAAACATGTTATTCTACTATAAATTGGGTTGCTGAATAAATAATGGTTTTTAATTTTATATAAAAAAAAAAAAAACATTAATTTTAGTTTATTATGTATATGTATGTACTGTTAATTTGATGTATCTTCATAGGCTTTTGATATAGTAAAACAAGCCAAAGTTGCACAGATTCTTAGTGGATCAACTAGTAGTGTAAATAGTAATGACAGGAGAAACCGATCAAGTCGTTTGATTGGTTCTAGGGAATCATTGGAGTATGATACCAGTTCTACTGGAACAAAATTAGACGAGGTTTGTAAATACAATTTATTTTTTATCTTTTGTATTTAATTTTGCTCTTGATTTGAATAACATTTAATGCATGTCACACATTAACTATTATATTATTATTGCTCATCTTTAATCTTTTATGTATATTTTAGTTTTATGTATTAAGTTTTAAAATACAATCATAGATAGCAATTTATTTCTTTAACATACTTTACAACAAATGCTTTTCAATAGTTGTTAACCCTCCAAAAACGAATGATACCCTATAAAGACTTAAGGGTTTTAGAGAATAAATACTGAGTGAGAAGAGAAAAAGTTTAAGAATGTCGGTTATATTTGTTATGACAGAGCGGGGCTGAGTTGGGCAAACAAAGCGGCTTGAAAACCAAACTATTCAGTGCTCTAGGGCTGAACAACTCCTCTTCTGCCTGATTAAATGTATCTGGAGAGAAATTATCGAGGCTGTGGCTGTGGGACATTATTTTACACTAATAAATATAAATATATTTTATTGTTTATTATTTTACTTATTTATTATTTTTAACATCATAATATTTATTATAATTATTATTATTATTTATTTATTATTATTATTATTTTTTTTTTTTGTAATTTGTGTTTGATTTGATACAATTTTGAATTATTATTTATAAGTTTTAATTAATTATTACAAGTTGAATTAATGTGGATGATCAATCAAAATAAAAATAGGTTTCATTTTTAAGTAAACCATTTAATTTTAATTATACTTATTGTAGTATTGAATAATTAAAAATGTATTTCTTAGTTTTATTATTTTATTATAATTATTTATTTTGTCCTTATTACTTGTACTGATCACTGATTAGGAACACATTAGAAACACACTTTATTGTGCATACTTAGTAATAATTAAAAACAACATTTATTTTCAAAAACACACATTCTTAATAAAAAAAACTGCACTTTATTCTGCACTTAACAACTGTTTCTGGGAATCAATGTTTTAAAAATCTTCTTCTGCCTTATAGCATAATATATATATATATATATATATATATATATATATATATATGTGTATGTGTGTGTTATATTATTTGTTTTTCGCAATTTTACTTCAGCCTAAATTACACATTATTTAAAATAGATAAAATTATAATACATTTGTTACCATAGGATAAAAATGTATCTATGTAAAAAATTGTGTTTATTTTTACAGAAATCTGGAACAGATGGTCAACAGAAGTAGAGTTTAAATACAATAAATATTATCTACTCGCTTATCTACAGCATATACTTGCACTGCTTCGGCAAACAAGTATTCATCTCCTATATGACAAAAACACGGAACGGTCCATTTTTTAAACTTTACTATGTATTTATATGTGCAATAAAATTAATAATTACACTGCAAAAGTAGGTGGCTATAACATTATAAACAAATATTCTTGATTTGGCTAACTAATAAAAATATATTAATGGTTATTCTAAGGGAGTCAACTTAGAATAAAATGTTATGATTAACAAAAATCTTACACTTTCAAAGTATGTATGACAAATAAGATAAACATTTATTATAAATTATTAATATATTTACTTTTACACTTATAATTATTAAAGGTAAGGAATCTATTTAATACTATTTAAAAAATAAAGTTCCCCGTACAGTATCTAAACATTAGTGTTTGTTAAAAATAAAACACTCATAATTACAGATTATTTATTATAATTATTAAAACGGTGAGAATTTTAATTTATTTTTATGAACAATATTAACCAGGTTCATAATTTATTTGCTATGATCATTGAAATTTGAGAATTATGAGGAAGAATTATTTTATAACTTATTTTATAGTATATAACACTATTCTTCTAAACAAATATTCTATATTGTTTTTAATTTATTATACTTAATTGTTATAAATGAGTTGGAAGAAAAATATAAAATAGTTTCGACTTTTAGGTACTTATTACAGAAAAAAAATTCCTTAAAATTGAGTTATTATCTTCTAGTAATGAGTGTTTAAATTCAAGAAGTAATTCACCAATTATAATGAAAAAATATTTGACTCAAATCTAGATTTTATGTTAATATCATAAATATTTATTGTAGCTTCTGATGTATTAATACAATGCTATTTTGAATATTTTAAAAAATTACAAATTAAATTATACTTATTCATTCCTTGTTTTAGGTTTTTAAAGAATTCAAAATGTATTTTAAATAGGTATATTTTTTTTATACACATTTTTTTTATATTAAACTAAATATTATTAAAGTATTAAATTCTTACATAATATAAAATCACATTGAAAAAGAAATTACTGTTTTGTTAATACTAAAATACCTAGTTATATACTATAAGGTATAACAATCATTAATAATTTCAGTCTGGGTGCTTAGATGTGTACTTATTTTATATTATCAGTGGCATAGCCAGGGGTGTTTAAACCTATACCACCAATGCTTTTTTTTCCATGAATAAAAATAAATGCATCATTTATATTATTTATTTACAAAAACTATAAAAAACTTAGTTTAATTTTTACTTAACCCCTCTCTCTCTGCCTTTCATAATCCATAATCCTGGCTACTCAACTGTATATAGTTATACAACAATCAATATTTCAATTATTCTCATTTTAAATAATAATTGAAGTATGACCCATTGGTTAGTACAGTTATATTTAATATTTATACATACATATTTAAATTCTTAAATATAATTTGTTTAGTGATTATATTTAATTATTTAATTTGGTGCATAAAATGAATACAAAACATTTATTATTTTTTTTACTATAATTCTGAAAATATTATATGCAATTAAACATATTAAACATGTAATTAAAATTTTAATAATGAAACATCATTAAAATTAACAAACATGATTAAAAGTTAATTTGTAGAATGAATTGAATAATTTCTTTAAAGACTAACTTTTTACTGAATAGTTATTTAAATGTTAATTAACTGTAATTGTAATATTAAAATCAAAAACGTTTAGTCGGAAAATTTACTCGTTGGCTATATAATATTAAATAACTACTAATGATTAATGAATAGGTACAAGCATTGATTATATATTTAAATTTAATATATTATATAATCAATGGTACAACACTAATAGTAATCAATGAAAATACTACTATTTTAATTATTCAATATTAATGCCACAGTATTTAATTTAAAATTCTGTATCTATAATATATATAATTAGGGTCATATTTTATTATTTTTATACATTTTTATTTATATAATCATATTATTTCATAGAAATGTCAGAAAAAATAAATAAAATCACATACGTCATAATATTATAATGTATTGAAGTATTTTTATTTAGTACCTATAGTATTTTACTATTTTGTTTTATAAATATTCAATTCTATATAAGTTGAATCATTTACATGAGCATTAGAGAAAACTATCTCTATTTTTCATGATCATATTTAAATTATAATACCAGGTGATTAATTCAACCTAGGACACTCATTCACTATTAATGTTTTTGAAAATATACTTTTTACATGGTTTTATGTCGTTACAAAATAATGTGTTTATTAAAAAATTATATTTTTAAATATTTTAGATTCTGAGCGAAGCGATGAATGTATTGATTTTACAATGATGTGTGTTTTTTTTTTTTTTTTATTTTTTATTTATTTTTTTATTTTTGTGTCTGTCATCACCTTTTAGGACAGTAAAAGTGCTTGGATTTTCTTCAATAGTAACTTTTCTGATAGGAAAGTGAATCTAGTTGGTACTTTGGGGGGTCAAAATTTCCCAGTAGTTTTCACAAGCGACGGGAAAAACAAAAGAAAAATTAAGGAAAAACGGGAATTTTTACGCAAAATCTGTTTTCGAGAAAATCGATTTTGGTTTTTGGTGTAACTCTAAAACAAATGACCGTAGGTACATGAAATTTTGACTGAATGTTTATATTAGCATTTTCTATACACCATAAAATTTTGAAAATATTTTGACTCTTTTTGAGCTGTTTACGGCCATTGTCAGTTTTCAATTTTTTTAGTTTTTTTTTCTATAAATATCAATAAAATTTTATCTGTTGAGTAAAAAAGCTTCAAAATTTAATAGAAGGATCCTAGGTTATTGTTTCAAAGGCAGTTGAAAAAAATTAAAAATCCTTAGTCACAGTTTTTAATTATAAGCATTTAAAGTTCAAATTTTGACAAAATACGGAAAAATCACGAAAAATAGCAAATTATTTTGATGAGAATTCATAAAAATTTTTCTTTTTAAATCTAAGATTTGAAAATGTAATATAAGATTACTCATAAGTTTGTCTACCTTTATCAAAAAAAAAATGTCTAGAAGAAACTTAAATTAAATTTTTATGAGCGTCTGAAATTTATATTTTTACAACATTTGATATTTACTCGATTTCTCATGTAACAATTTTCTTATTTTATTGTAATTAAAAAACGAATGACTGTAGATACTTGAAAATTTCACTGAATGTTTATATTAGCATTTTCTATACACCATAAAATGTTGAAAATATTTTGACTCTTTTTGAGCTGTTTACGGACATTGTCAGTTTTCAATTTTTTTAGTTTTTTTTTCTATAAATATCAATAAATTTTTATTTGTTGGGTAAAAAAGCGTGAAAATTTAATATAAGGCTCCTGATATATCGTTCTAATAGCAGTTGAAAAATATTAAAAATACATAGGCACAATTTTTTTTTATAAGCATTTAAAGTTCTAATTTTGACAACATTTATCAAATTTATAATTTATTAATTATTTTGTGGTTAAAAATTTATAAATTTATAACTTTTATGGCTAAGGATTGGAAATTTAAAACAAGGCTCCACGTAAATAGGTTATATATTAATTACTTTATTCACAATAATATCATCAAATATACTTGGTAAAATCATAGGCTGACTGACCGTTTTCGCTCAGAATCGTTTTTCTTATACAATGATATTATATCATTGAATTCAAATTTAACACCATCCATTACAGTGACCCACTTGTAACCTACTGTACAGCAGAGCGACATCCACTTATCCACCTTTTTATCCTTAATTACAGTGTTAACTTCTTATTTGAGAGCAGAATATTTTTCTTGAGTTATTTTGATACGTAACAATCAAATTTAAGATAAGTAGCTTATGAGTTATAAGTATTAAGTTTAGAGGAACTAGTGGACCAACATTTTACGAGGTCTCCGCATTCCACTCCACTAATCTAAACTTTAAATATTTTATAAGCTTGTAACTTGTAAACTACTCGTAATGAATTTGATTTTTATGTATCGAAATACTTAGAAAAATATTCTGCTTTGAAATATGAAATTAAAACTGTAGATTGTCATTAAAAAAAGTAAAAAACAACAAAAATGTTAAGGTTATAAAATATTTTTATATTTTTAAAAATGTTGATTTTAAAGACTAGAAATAAAGTAAAAATTTTTTTTAAACATTTATATTTTTTGAAATAATGAGTGTTCAATAATAAAAAATCACCTGCTATACAATTCAATGTTCATAAAGCCTTAGGCCATTGCTATTGCCAGATTGTCTTTGCCTACAAACTGCGAACGACATAGCACGACTTCCTACGAAATTACTTCTGAGCGTCATTATTACTATTATTAGAATTTGTCTCACGAATATTAAAACTTAATTCATTAAATGTTTATTAGTTGTTTACAAAGCACCCATCACTAAAAATCCAGGGATTAAATCCAAACCTAGTCTAGAAATAGCCTGTGTGAAACTTAGTTTGTTATGTAGGACCTACCCAAATTTGGAACAAATGTTTTTAAAAGCCATAATGCAATAGCTAGCCTATAAATCTGCAAAGCGGCAAATTACCATTCATATAATAGTACCTTATTCTTTATTCTTATATTTTTATTGTAGTATAGTACCAGAGCTGTGTCAAGCAATTCAGCGCCCCGGGGCAATTCATGCCCCTTCCCTGCAATTTGGGCCACAGGCGAAAATAAAGGCGCCCCCTTACTTTTACAAAACTATGGCGCCCTGTGGAAATTGCCCCCCCCCCTTAACACGGCTCTGTATAGTATTATCTTAAATCGTGGTCACTGATCAGGCGAGAAAATAGTATAATAATAATAATATGCAGGTAAAGAGTGACGTGTGCGAAGACTTGAACTAATTCCAGAATTTTACAAACGTTCCATGCAACATGTTATTTATATATTTTTTTATTAATTTATATCATGGGTTATTTTAACCTACAGGTACAGAATTTTTCGTTTTTCGGCCATTCGGCATAGAATTAAAATTTTTGTATGTCATATATGGGATACCCATATATTTATTCTGTGTACCTATGTGTGCCACGTGACCTGTGGTGCTACAGGCAGGGCCGTGGAGAGAGAACAGAGAAAAATGGGCCCAGCTGCACAGTGGTATTACCTTGGGGGCACCAAGCCCGAATTAAGAGGGAAGAAGACCATCGGACCTACAACGGATATCGAACATGGCACAATAATGGGCTCCTGGCGGCTAGTGGTTAGTAAGTTTCCTATAAATTATAATTTATGAATGATGGATTGATGGATTTATTAATAATATATAGGTAATACTTAATACAAGTTTATTAAAAATTCGTTTAATTTTTTTGAAACTTGTGAGGAATATTCATAAATCATGATATAAAAATAATACGACATATTGTAGAAATTCGCTAGACTAAACCGGTGTGAAAAATAATGCACCGGGATGTTTGGACCATATCATTTACATGGTTCATTATCCCGGTGCATTATTTTTCACACCGGTTTAGTCTAGCGAATTTCTACCATAATATTATGCTGTTTTTGTTTTTACTTTTTATCTATGCACAAACAGGCGTGGTCTGTGCACATGCGCAGAAGAGTGAAACAAATAAACAATAAAATATAATTTTATATTGGTTATTTTACTTTTAGTAATGAATTTATTTTGTTATCGAAACTTTATACGCTTTTATAGCTAACTGTACACGTTGGTAAGTACAATTTCTACTAATAATTAATATTATCAAATACATTTAAGACAAAATGTATGCAAAATGTCGTAAAAATAAATACAATCTCCCACATCAAAGGGGGGTAACGATCTTCGTTTGTTCAATTTGTTCGTTGGATAATTGATAAGAGTTATCATAACAACACAGTGTCACAATAACAAACTATACTGAAAAGTGAATACAACTGCAATAATGTGAATAATGCTGCAGCAGCTGCTGTTGATGTCCGTTAATTTAGATGTTTGTATTTTTGTATCGGAACTAATTTGCTCAAACACTATAGATTAATGTATAGTAGTTTATAGGGTTGTTTTTACATATTAAAATGGGCGACGTTAATGACGGAAATGCTTTTCCATATGAAAAAACTTTATTGAATACTATTGTAAAAAATGCTAAAGAGACCAAGGTAATAAAATATTTTAAGTTTATAATATAACTTATATTGTTGTATTAAATATTTAGTATATAATATAGAAAATATATAGATTAATTCAAACAGATTGGTTATATCCATATGATATAACTGAATCGAACTACCTAAGCATTTTTAAGGTAACCTAAAATCTTTAAATTTTAGCATCCAGAAATAAGTGACTTCAATGTTATTAAACCAATCAGCCGAGGAGCTTATGGGTGAGTTAATATTTTTTTTGGCTTCGCAACAAATTTTTATTATTGTCTTCTTCCTTTTGTTAAAATTATTATGTGTTAACTTGAATAAATGTGACGAATCTAATAAGGTGAAAAAAAAATCATAAGCCCTTAAAAATATATATGAGAATATAAATTTAATTTTTGGTACCTATTAAACTTTTATTACATTAGCTAAGTTTTGTAGATTTTATTAAAATATACTAATTTAATTTAAATTAGTAATCTGACTTGTATATACTTTTAACTAACTTAATTCTTTTTTAGAAAAGTTTATTTGGGTCACAAGAAGAACAATTTGGAACAAATGTATGCTATAAAAGTTATGAAAAAAACTGATATGATAAATAAAAATATGATAACACAAGGTGATTTTTTCATAATTTTTAATTTATTGAACGTAAATAACTTTAATTTTGATATATTCTATTATTATTTATTTCAGTTGTTAATGAAAGAAATGCTTTGGCATTGGCCAACAGTCCATTTTGTGTTAAACTGTTCTACTCATTACAGACATCGAGCTGTATTTATTTGGTAATTTATCTAACTGTTTCTTTTACAAGTAAATGTTCAACGATGTATTATCATTTAACGTTTATTGTTAAAAATATCTCAACATTTTAAATTAATTAACCTGCAACTATAGTATATTTAAGAAGCTTGCAATAGTATTTTATACTTTATTTTGTTTATATTATTGAAGGTTATGGAGTATATGGTTGGTGGTGATGTTAAATCACTGCTAAGTGTCATGGGTTATTTTTCAGAGGATGTAGCAACATTTTATATTGCTGAAGTTGCACTAGCCTTACAATATCTTCACAGGTAAATAATTTATTAGTATTTGATAAATTATAATTATGTACAATAATATTAATTATAAAATATACAATGTAAATTATCACTAAATCATTTCTAAAAATATCTCTTAGGTTTACATTTTATAGTTTTCTTCTAATTTCTTTAGCTTTATTATGTACCAACAACTAAAACAATGTCAATACAATGGTACCTAACTAAATAAAACCATTTATTCAAGTTTAAATTCTTGAATACTAAATTAATATGTTTTAAATGCATATCTTTTGGTACGCAACACTTGATTAATTATATTTGTTCATAATTATTTTTATTCATATTTCAGTCATGGTATTGTACATAGAGACTTAAAACCTGATAATATGTTAATATCGGGTCATGGCCATATTAAATTAACTGATTTTGGTCTTAGTCGAATTACAATTCATCGAGGTAAATAGTAATGATATTGTATACACATTATAACAAGTAATATAATACATTTTAAAATATTTTTAGATTTGGAAATAACAGATTTTATAAATAGTTCTCCAAATGTTCCTACAAGAACCCCCGGCCAATTACTATCTTTAACATCACATTTTTCATTTGTAAGTAGATTTAACATTTTTCATATACAACAGTTAAAATTATAATATACTTTTAGGAGAATATTTTTATGGTGGTTTAAAAATGTATATAATGTTAACTTTTCATATAGGGTTCAAATGAGAAAACTTTTGCCAGTGGTGTTAGTATGGGACTTAATATGGATTTAGATGAAGATGATTATAACAGTAGTCATGTGTCTGGAATAATACCATTTCAATCAGCTAACAATACATTAGAAGGAACTACATTTTATACTTGTCAAAATTGCAGTGTTTCCACAGATTGTGGATGTAGTATAAATGATAAAGTTCAAGATACTCCATGTTCTACAAAAAATTTTAGGTACCTACTTATAGAATTTTTTAGTTTTGACCATAGGCGGAAATCTGTTGCAATTCCGGGAGGGCTAACATTATTAACATGTTAGTGGGGGGACTTCGATCCCACACAACTAAAAAAGTAGGGGGCTTGATGGACTTTTGGATGTGCTAAGCCCCCCCCTCTCGATCACCACCTATGGTTTTGACTTATCATAGTTTAAATTTTGAGTAGCCTATGTTTTATAAATTAATAATATTAATAGTTGGTTAGGTTTTAGGGAGTTTTTACACAGCTGATTATAAACCTATTTCAAGTTCTGAATTAAACTAAGACATTTCTTGTCAATTTTAGTGTACACTTGACTTACAACCAAAATATATTTTTAATATCTATAGTCTATACACTTGTCTTTCTCCACGGGTTATAATCCCCTGTTTAACTAAACATTCAAATTATAGATAAGTGATGACCATTTTGAATTTTTACTTTAAAATATACTCTGTATTATTTAGTGTAATTAGTGTTAAGTTCATACAAAATTATAAAATACTCTTACTTTTATTTCAAGTAAAAGATTCAAATCATCTGGTTCTGATTCCACAAGGAGATATAGACGACGAATATTACCACTTAGAGATTTAGAAGGTAATACATTAAACAGTTGTGGTCTTACCCAACAAATTAAACAAGTGGATTTGTCAAGCATTGGATCTAATGCATCAAGCTCGGCTATTAAAAGTGTTATGAAACTGAAGTAAGGTTATCTAAAAAATTTATTTTTCAAACTAAAAATAATTACAAATTTCCAAAAAAATTGATTTAGAGCTGAAGAACGGTTGAGTAGTGGCCGTGTTGCCATATCCACCCCAGTACAATGTTCTCGTAAACGGTCCCACGGAGACACACCCAAAACAATAAAAACTACTAGATTTTGTCTGCCTACACCTACAAAATCACCATCTTTTTTAAAAGGCTCTCATATGGTAAAAATTTAAAAAAATACAAATTACCTTTTATTCACATTATTTATCTATTAATTATAGGAAGAATTAATTATGAGTCCAATTGCAACTCCATATTTATCAAAGTTAACTCCATATCGAACTCCAAAATCCTTAAGGAAAGGAAAAAGAGCTAGTGATGGTAGAATATTAGGTACTCCTTATTATTTAGCTCCAGAGTTAATTCAAGGGATAGAACATGGTAATTATATATATTAATATAAATCAAATGATATAAATTTTAATTTAATTTATAATGTAGGATCCGGTGTTGATTGGTGGGCATTGGGTGTTTGTCTTTATGAATTCATGACAGGAGTTGTCCCATTCGAAGGTGAAACAGTACAAGAAATATTTGAAGATATTCTCAGGCGTGGTAAGTTTCAAAATTATTCCTATACATTTATTACAGTTCTTCTCAAAAATATATACTTAATTTTTCAGAATTAGAATGGCCATCTGGAGATCAAACATTATCTAGAGAGGCAATGGAAGCAATCGATAGTTTGATGGCAATAGATCAAAATGAGAGATATTCAGGGTCAGAATTGAGATCTTCCACAGAATTATTTTCAAATATTGATTGGGATAATCTTTTAAAAGAAGTACCTCCATTTGTTCCAACGCCTGTCAGTATAGACGATACATCGTACTTCATAGCACGAAATGAACAACAAAATATTCAATTATCAAATATAGATCTAGGATAATTCTATGATATTTTTTTGAAATTTATTTTATTTTTTAACGTTGAAATTAAAACTAACAAATAAGAATTTTTTTTGTGATATTTTGTTCATTTTCACAACTATTTTATTGTGGAAACCAAGCCATATTTTGTTTACACATATTTAAATTTCTTACATTAGTTATTAGTATAAAAAAGTTAATTTTAAATTAATATTGGATTATTTTGTTTATACACATTTCAATTTCTTATATTAGTTATCACTTATCAGTTTAAATTAAATATAATCATTTTAAATTACTATTAGAATACCAATGTTCTTTCACATTAGTAAACTATTTTTTAATTATATGTATTCGGTTCAACAAATTAACTAATAATATTTTATCATAAGTTAATTTCCTATGTAGTATGCATATAATACTAGTACTATATCGTTATATAAATCACTAAAATTCAACTTAAATTTATATTAATGTAAAAATATATTTTACAGTCTTCGTGATCAAATTAAATGTTTAATAGTATTGTTAACTATCAAATAATTTATCAAATACTTCGTCAGGAGTCAATACTTTAGTTGTTGCGAATTGGGATCCAAGTAATTTCATTATTTCACCATGCTTTGATAGAGGATTTTCTCTTTTAACTCTGCCATAATTTTCTTTCACAAATATAGCAAATTTTGATAGTTTTTTGGGGAGTTTAGGTTTTTGTTGTACATCATTTAAACTATATAATTCTTTTAATGGGTCCTCGTGAACAACTGGGAAATTGTTATTAGGGATTGGGTTATTATTAATTTGGTTTTTGATTAATTCAAATTCTCCATAACAATGTCCACATCTTTTTTTTTCCAAATTTAATGATTTTGAATGACGTCCAAAACTGAAATAAATAATTAAATTTTATTTAGCAAGTCACAAGACTATTGTTGTGTGGAGACACAGTATATAGTTATGCTATAGCATTAATAGTATACGCTTAAGGATATTTATGCACATGGGCTTACACTACCACGGGTATGACTTTTAGGGCGGAATCCACTGAGCCAGTGAATCCCAACCTTTGTGTGGATATAGAGGCCCCCTGGTCATGGCTGACAGAACAATCTAGAGTGCAGACAACCAGACAGACCTCATTTTTTTAGTCAGAAAACCAGTGTAATAAGTCTTAAAACAGTAATGAGCTTAATTCTAATAAAATTTTAGTTTTTTTTTTAAGGTTTTGACGACAGGTTAATGGTCTGTAGGTTGGTACGGTCAATTAGGATCACAATTGTAGTTTTATGTACTAAATAAACAGCTATTCATTTAAAAATCTTTTTCATGCATTATTTCTTGTAAACACATCCCAATGAATGATTATGACGCGTCACTACACATCACTATCCCATAATACTTATTGAATCATATAACACAATATTTACGTTTAAGTAATATACATTAATACAAGTAAAAGAAACTATTTAATTACTCACCTATAACCACATTTTACACATTTGTAAGTAAATTTAGTTTGTATGTCATAACTATGGCATCTTTTTATAATTGGAAGTTCTGGAAACTTTTGCATAGCTTTATTTGCCCAGCTTTTCCATGATGGGCCATGTCCTTCCGAAATACCATTAAATATCCAACAAGCAGCATGGCAAAGTTCATGAATTAATGTATCTCTTAATCTTTCAGCTGTATCAATAATCTGTAAAATAATATATATTTATATTAATTTTAGTTTTTTTTCTTATACAATTTTATTAGAAACAAAATTAGTAAAAATACTTTAGAAGAAAGTTCAATTCGAGATACTCTTTCACATTCTAGATTTTTGTTTATTTTCACTGAACGTTTATTGAAACATGCACCAGCGGTTGACCTTAACCGTGCGTTCCATTTGAAATTCATATCGGCAGGAAGCTAGTGAAATAAAATATTAACATACATTTATATAAAAAGTAAAATAACTGATAACATTCATGCAAAAATTTTGAATAACAGATACGACAAGAGAAAATAATTGTACATCAGTAACAAAAATTTTGATCAACAAATAATTGTTCAACTGAACACCCACTCAAAAGACATTCATTACTCTGTTTAATATGAGGAGAACATTAGTGGCTTTATTCTGGGCTTGAACCACAGAATATAAAAATGCTTGAACTAAGTAGTGAGTATGAGTATTTTACTATTTTCAAGGCTGTCTTGGTGGATAACCACTTAATAATAAGGGCTTCTTGGAGGAAATAATGTGACCATTGAGTTTCTTCCCATATTGAATATAGTTAATGCAGATGGCATAATCATGTCAGAATGGGAGGAATGGCCAAGTTTATATTAATAAGTAATAACCAATCAAAACATTATAATGTAATTAATTTACCTTATTGTCAAATACTTCTTTGTTGAATAATTTAAACAATATTGTCACTAAATTATCTTTGTTTTTTTTAAACTTTAGTTTGTACTTTTGAGCTTCGGGATCACATTTCATAGACCCAGTAAAACCTGAAACATCGCATATAACAACCATTTAATATAATTTAGTTTTTTTTTGTTATATTACTATGATAATAAAGTTACCAAAAATATACAAATCCATCCAAATAAAACCACAGTTGGGCAAAAAAAAATGGAAAATTATTGCAAGCCCATAAAAAGTTCTTAGTATTATTTATAGTAAGTCGACCCTCAAACTTAACAGTGATAATATTTTTTGATCAACAATCATAAAATATCTTGTAGTTATTCTAGTACTTGAAACATACGCTTCAAATTACAACAGTTGTTAATGACATACAGGGGCAACCGCAGAAAATCAGAGCAGTGGGTACAAAATTAAATTTATGTTATACATACAAGGGTAGTCACATATTTACATTATTATGCACTGATTTTTCGCCCCTGGTGACATACAACATTCTATCTCCTATTTAATTGGAAAACAAAAAATTCAATCTATAAATAGTTATAACTTATAACTTATATTTTCTTGCCATCTCAAAATAATCTAATAAAAAGTATAAAATACGGAAAAAGGGTTGGGTATGTATCCCCTTTTAAATATGCCCCAGATTGTTTATTTAAACTAAAAAAAAAATGAATTACAGATCTATTTGTTTCTTTAATAACCTTAAACAGTAGATTAGTTTTAACATCACAATTATTAATTAATTTTTTAATACATAGTTAAATTTTAAAAAATAAATATTCTAGAAATACTTACATGATAGAGAACTCAAAAATGAAAGTGTTGCTTCTAAATTAGATTTGATTGGTATTTCAGATTGTAGATTTTTGTGAGTGTCATTTTTTTTTATATCAATATCTTCCTTGAATATTTTTTCTTTGTTGATTTTTAAATTATTCAGTTGGTTTTCATTTGTTCGATGTTTTGAAGTCCTACAAAAATAAATCATCCAATTATTTTGTAGTAGACCCATTTCATGGTCTTCATTTGATTATTTTTATTTATGTTTATGGTACATGATGATTTAATTGAGTTAAATATTAATGAATACAAGTACTTGCAAAATTTATGTAAGCTTAATTTTCTCCCAAGTTTCATAATTTTCTTATGTCGATTAAGGCACCTCCAGAGCATTCATAAGAATAATAATATCAACTTGCACATATCTATTTATTAATACATCATTATTTACTTACTTATAATTTATTTGACTTCCAGAAGGATGAATAATATCTAACTGATCAGTTAAATAATTTTGATCACTGGATAAACTGAACTTTCTAGAATGTCAAAAACGGTATATTATATTTAAATACTTTCATGTGATAAAATTAAATTCTTAAATATTATATAATTTTTTTTGTACATAAATATAAAAATAATAATCTAATTTTAGATTGGAGCAATGAATGCATTGGTTTTAAAATGATGTGTTTTTTTTTTTTTGTCTTTACACGATTAGTTGTCGATATAATACTTCGATTTTCAACTTCAGTATCTTGTTCGATGGGAAAGTGAATCTAGTTGGTAATTTTAGAAGGTCAAAATTCCCAACAGATTTCACAAGCGCCCCGAAAAACAAAATAAAAATTAAGGAAAAACAGATATTTTCACGCAGAATTGGTTTTTGACAAAATCGATTTTGGCTTTTAGTGTAACTCTAAAACAAATGATCATAAATACATTTTATTTTCTATACACCATAACATTTTGAAAATATTTTGACTCTTTTTGAGCTTTTTTACAGACATTGTCAGTTTTCAATTTTTTTTCTATATATATCAATAAAATGTTATTTGTTGGGTAAAAAAGGGTGAAAATTTAATGCAATGCTCTTGATATATTGTTACAACAGCAGTCAAAAAAATATTAAAAATACATTGGCACAATTTTTTTTATAAAGATTTAAAGCTCGAATTTTGACAAAATTTATCAAATTTAAAATGTAATAATTATTTTGTACTTAAAAATTTATAAAATGTTCAAATTTCATAGTTAAAGATTGAAAATTTAAAAAAAGGTTCCACGTAAATAGATTATACATAAATTACTTTATTCTCAATAATATCATCAAATATACTTAGTAATACAGCTAACTGACTGTTTTCGCTCAGAATCATTTTTCTTATACAATGATATTATTTCATTGAATTCAAATTTAACACCATCCATCACAGTAACCCACTTGTAACCTACTGTACAGCAGAGCAACACCCACTTGCCCACCTTTTTTTAATTAAATCTATAACTGGTTGGTTTAAATAATGGAAAAACTATTAACTAAAGGACATAATCTAGCATAGGGTTGAGTAACATTTTTAGATGGTCTATTTCAAGTAAAATATATAGTTCATTCAAATCTGTTTACTAGATTCTAATCTTATTATTGATACATTTGAGCTATGATAGAATATATTTTAGACTTGAAAAGGGAGTTTTTTTAATGACCAGGTGTGGTTCTATTGGGCTTTTTCTGTTACAATGTATTATCCATATTAGGTAGTTTTAAATTAAACATACTCTAAAATTATTGAAGTGTCATCCACTTTATTTTGAATACTGTATTCTTGATGTTTTTTCGAAAATTCACAAGGTGATGCTAAAATAAATATAGTTCAGAATATTTTATTATTGAAGTATCATTAACTAGGAAAATGAAAACCAACATTACTTACAGGGTTTAATTTTGTTTGAAATATTTTCATTATAACACCTAAAACAATTTATTTGTGATGGTATAGATAGTTTCAATAAAAATTATATAAAAATTGCAAACTTGTTCAAATTAAAATGGGTTATCTTTCATTGGATAATAATTTAATAATTTTCTAAAATATAGCATAATTATAAGGTATTCATATTAATCTAATTGTTTATATAATACTTACTCATTATAATCCCCATTGAGTTCATCATTTAAATACTTCGTTTTTGAATTTCGGAGAACTCCATCAACACATCGCCATTCTTTACCATAGATGCGATCTAATAGTTTAGCAGATTCTGAGAGATGATTGTTTTGAATAATATGCTTTTTTACTGGTGTAACAAAATTATTTTTTGAATCATCCTTGTATTTAATTTTAGTAAAACTGTCTTCGGTACCAGAAGAGTGATCTTTTGAATTAATATTTTGAATAGACTTATTAGAATGTAAACTTGCAAATGATTTGAAACTATCATTTGAACCAGAACTGATACTATGAATTGATACATCAAAATTTATACTTTTTTTTGTTTCTATTGGTGATTCTTTTGGAAAATCAATGTGATCAACATTAATATTATAATTTAATTTTTGTTTAGACTTAATTTTTGTTTTTGATCTGGGTTTGAATGTATCGAATAATTCTAAACTAGAATCAGAAAAATTATAATTTTCTTTGTCTGACGTATTATTTAATGTCTTGATTCTACTTGAGATTTCATTAATTAATTTATTTTCTACTTTTTCATTCAATTTTGGCTTGGTGTTTAATCGCACTAGAGAAAGAAATTAAAGGATTATTTATAATTTATAAAAACATTATAGAAACATAAATTTTTGTAAAGCATATAGGTACTTACATTTAGCAGATTTTTTCATTTTGATCTATTTTATAAAACTGGTAGGTTGGTTTCTTTTATAACTGTAAAAACTTATCTTTAGATTTAGATGTTATAACTAAAAACTACCACAAAATTGCACAAGACAAATTTGGATATTAGAAAATGTTCAATTTAAAATGCTATAAATATTAATTAAATAATTCATAAATCATATTAAGCACTTAGCATGATATAATGGTTTCTTTGCTATGCATTTATATTTGATGTACTCAATAGTCAAGACAGACAAGGAAGAATGAAGAATTGAAGACTTACGTGTAGTATAATAATCTAGTTAGTATAATATATATATATATATATATACACATACTAAGTAAAACTAGTAAAAGCAATCGTGAATCGTAATGACTGACTATTAAGTTACGACTTCATACTTAAGACTTACGAGTACTGACAATTAGTGACAAGTGACAATTTTTTCTATCTTCTATGTCCGAGTGTCCGACGTCCGTACTTCGGTAATAAAAAAAAACCGTTAAGAAATATTCATATTAGGATTATTCTGTGATGTTGGTTACACTGCGATAACAGATCACACCACGAATTAAGATATCATACACATAACACATAACACATTCGAAAAGTACGGAAATACAGAAATTATATCCGTTATAACAAAGATTGTAAATATTTTCTATAATTTGGGTGGCAATCGTATGCTTCGGCAAAAGTAAAATAATTACATTATATTTTTATTGTACACTTGTTTTTTAATTTTTAGTTTCTACGGATGTTATCATTGTGTGTTGTTTAATAACAATGAGTGTTATCATAGCCCATAGATATTATAAGATAAATTGTAGACTAAATAGAGTAGTAGAGTTGTACAAGACTACGTTACTTTAAGAGTGACAAAACACAAATTACAATTATATAATTACTAACCATTTAACTAAAAATACAATATTAACTATTATGCCGAGATTGTGTCGTAACTTGTTAAAATATGTTGTATTACTAATTACTAAATCACTTGTATAGCTGTATGTTAATAATAATTGTCATCAGTCATCACGAATCTATGGCCTCAAAAAAACCATACCTCTAATTATTGTAATATCTAAATATTGTATACAAATATGAATATAAATTTAATATCCACGTAATTTTATATAAAATAATGTTTAGTGGACGCCTAGGCCACAGAAGTCAGAATAAAATATAAATTAATCTTAAATAATTATAATTGACGGGTTGCAAGGTAGATTAGTGTATTTATTTTATAGTATTATTTAATATAGTATCTTAAGACTTAAATCGTGTTCAGAAGTCAGGACCATAGTCCATAGACCTACAAACTATTGAATACTTAAAAATAGTTGATTAAATATCAATGACTAAATTAATTACATAATAACTTAAAACTTTCGACAGTCAATGTCAACGTCAGATTTGTGAAATCAAATAGTTTGGTAAATAAGTCATTTTAAAATGTTAATAAAAGTAAGTCTAATTGTGAACTATACACTACATGGATATTTTCAGATATAAGTACTAAGTAACAATGTTGAGAATGTTCAGTGAAATAGGCTGCAAATCACAATATATTATCAACGTGTCTGCGTCTGATTGTCTTAATATATTTTGATATCATCATGGGATGCATCCGAAACTTGATACCGATAATAACAATAAATAAAATTCTATAAAATTAGGTAGGAATTAAATCTTAATAAGTCTATCTATCAATAATCAATTCGCTGTTAGATTGCTTTAAATTTAAACATTCAGTAACCCAAATTACACTATCGTCGCTATTGGTGTCTTTCTTAGTGTCTTCTATCGTAATATACATATTCTGGAAGTGTATGTAATATGTTATCCCATTATAATATATTCTAATATTAAGCTAACCTATTCACTATTGTTAACGTTTGTTTTTCCCAAAATGTTATACCCTTTTAATTCATGAATTTAGTTCAGTCGTAATCTTAATTGATATTAGAAAGTTTGGAGATTAAAATCTCAGCCATCACAATACATTATGAGTAGGTACGTCTATCGTCTATAGTCTATACGTTATTCTCCTCCAAATGGTTTGGAAATGAATGATATTGATACCCAACAACCTATTATTTAAACCATTAGGCTATGGTTCAAAGTTTAAACTATTTACTAATTATTATTACACTCATGTAAATAGTGATTAAAATATTGAATGACCCATATATTATGGAAGCCTACGATTATTTTATTAAAATTGTACGCAACGTTGAATATAAGTTGTAACGAATATGTAATATTAAAATGTATAACGAAATATATTATTATAATAATATAACGCACCCCGTTCACTCAAAGGTTTGAAAAATCACAAAAGCGCGGGGTCGTGTGGTCGGTCGGACCACAGAACTCGGACTGGACATTTGGTGTCACTGGTTACGGTTCATACCGTTGCTCCGTGTCCGTATTCCCCGTTTTCAGTTTGTGATTGTCGCCGATCATGTATGGTAGTTTTGCGCGTCCGTGAAACATGTGCAGTCCGCTTAACGTTGGCCGATCGTCGATGTTGTTATTACTGTGCATCCGTCTGTTTGATTATAATGTCAAATACGTTTACTGTTGAAAAAAAATCGGAAACCAAATCCAATCCACAGCACTCGCCCACCGTACGGGTACAAGCCGAATTGTTCGAACCTACCGACAACAGATATCCGGTGTTCAATTATCAGAAGTTACTCATCGAAGAGGTAAGTGCAACGAAGTCGAGACTGTGCATGTTAGCGATGCACGCACATATACTTCACACACATATATCGTACACGCACACACGCACTAACACCCGCGTATCCCCCGCGTAGGTGCGTATTGCAAATTTCTTTAACGAGTAGTTTGCGTGCAGTCTATGCGTAAACTCATTTATTATTGCATTATTATCACACGATAATAACCTATTATAAATCACGGCACGTATCAACGGGATCCGTAGGCACAAATGTCGAGATCTGTCAATCGGACTTTTTCGGTGGCTCGCGGTTGACGAATTACCGCTTGTCGGAGCCGCTATCGTCACGATAACAGTGTAAAGCGTCGTCCGCGTCCTCCCGATGATGAGATACCCTACGACATCCCGACTGTCCCGTTGTGTACACATCGGTCGACTTGGTGTGTAACGTCCACGCGCCTCGTATGCACGTCGATGTGTTTGACTCGCCGTTATGTCCACATAGCATTTTCAACTAATTTCTGGCGAAAGTGGTGACTTCTATGTGATAGCCGAGATAATTTTTCTTTTTTCCGCGGGGTTGTGCATTTATTTTTTAATAGTTTTGATTCGTAGTACGTATATCGGATGGAAATTTATTCGACTTAAAAAAATACCCATATATTATTTTATTTCAGAAAAATTTACAAATCGAAGTATAACTTATAAATTTGTCTTAAAGTGTTTTATTTATTGTAAATATTTTAATTTTGTTTTTAGTACCCATATAATTTTTTGGTATGTGTTATTTTTTTATTTATTAATTTGGAACTAAGTAAACACATCAAAGTTTTTTTATTTGTATGTAGGTACACCTCTACTATTATATTGTCTAAATTTATTGTTTTAAAGATTTTTAAAATCGTTGAAGAATGAAATTATTAGATTAAAAAATATTGTCCTGAATGATGATCAGTGTCTATAATTTATATTTCACCTATTAGACTTATTTTTTTTTAAACCACCTTTTTTTGCCTGAAAAACATTTAGGTACTAACAATATATTTTTATTAAGTATAAGATGGAATATAAGCAATATGAATAGAAATGGCCTACTCCACCGTAATACCGGAGGTTCTTGGTGTCCTGATCTATTGGCATTAACACTAGCCCCTTGGTAACTTTATAATTCAAATTTTTGGCTGACAAACAAAATTTCACGCTTGAAGTTTTTTCCCTGATCATCCCTGAATGGTCAATAAAAACAATGGGCTATACTCATATAAGGGTGGAAGAGGATTTCCATGAATGGTTAAATGTAAATTATTATATTCTCCAATTAAACTTTGTTCAAATTGATACTTGTAAAATGTATCTAGATACCTATGTCTTAGCATATTAATGAAGTGATAAATGGAATAATATTGTATTAATTCCATGTGGCAAATTACTATTTAAACTAAATTTTTACCAAAATACCAAACGTTTGACAACATTTTGTAATAACATTAAAGTTGTTTTTTAGATTTGAGTAAAACAATTCTTCCATGATTGTTAAATCTTAAAACTTGTTTTATTAAATTAAATTTCTGTACAAATTAATCTAGTTCAATTTTCAACTATTAAAAAATTGTAACATAACGACCCACAATCAGACTTTTAAATAAATTGTCATCATTCTTAATATTATAGGTATGCATATAAAAATAATAATTCAAAATACAATATAACTGGCATAGATTAAACTCCCATATTATAATTGAAGAGTATACCTAGCTATACTTTATACAATTTTCTCCTAATGTTCAAGATACCTACTAATTTTTCACTTATTTCATAGACTAGGTACCTATTTAAATTCATAGTTAGATAGATTTCTGACGTCTTAGTTATTTTTTTTTTTACATTAGGTATATTCTTTCAATTCTATTGTCTTGAAAAAATACCTCTTTAATTTAAATATTTATTTTTTTTTTTAATTTTATTTGGATAATGGATATCTACCCATACTTATTTTCTTATTAATAATTTACAATAATCATTATTTAATAAAATATAATATTTTTAATTATGTATATTTACAAGTATAAAATAATAAAATGATAAATAAATAAATTTTATAATACCTAATTAAAAATAAATCAAGCACGGGGTTCAGATATTTTATTCAAATATATTATTATACATTATATAATAGAGGTATTAATATAATGTTTTCTTAATAATAATATAATAATGTTATATTTTGTTAGTGCAAATTTGTACTATCTATCAGTGTGACCACTGGCCACACATTCTAGTGATAAATAAAAACATCTAATCATTAAATGATAATAATATGGTAGTGGGAAAGGTGGGTAGGTATAATAAAATAACCACTTAGGTACCTATTACCTAATGATGGAAAATGGTTACTTTATTTAAAATTGTATTAAAAAAAAGAAAAGTTCTTTTTTGCTGATTATTCAAATTTTTGTCATAAACTCAAAATCAACCAGGAAATATAATAGACTATCAATATAGTTTTGTATGTGCTGATTTTAGTTACATGCAAATATGTAACCTATTATTTAATTCTTATTTCTTAGGTATACAATTAGCAGGAGAATTCTTTAATGGAATTCAGAAAGGGCTGCATGCTACCTACCACCTCTCAAAAATATTATAAATCGTTATTTTATTGGTAATTTATAAGTTAATTAAATATTGTTCATAATTTTCTCATATCTAATTTATCCTCCCTAGACCATCCCGATACAACCTGTTTCCTAAAAAGTAAATGGTTTAGGGATGTTTTAACCTAATTATTACTCACATCTAATTTATGCAAAAAAAAAAAAACTCAGACTCAGACTTTAATGATATTGCTGCAGAGCAATATCACTAGACATTTCTTCTAGTCGTGTTCTCGTCAGTTTTTTTCCCCCCATGATCAAATTTACTTATTGTATTTATCTCAGTATTTATTAATATAGATTGAAAATAAAAAAAAATTCCATATTTTTAAAACTTTGTTCATTCTACACCATGATATGTTTATTTGATTTGTGGTTACAAAATGTATGTAATATGTTACCTTCAAGTTGTATATTATATTCAACTCTACACGTGTCGTGTAGTGAAAATTCAGCAGATTTGTAATTTGTTTTAGTAAGCTCTAAGATTGAATAATGGTTTATAACTATTATGTTTATAACTTATTTTCTATCATAAGGCTGATAATAGTATTAGATCATAGTGTAATTAATAAATTATTTAATTATAAATAACATGTGTTGTAATGTAATATGAAGGTTTAAAAAGTTATATAATAAAGTATCAACAATGTCATGTTTGATAAATAACATAAATATTATATAGTTTTTTTCTTATATTTTGTTACAGAAAAAACGTCGAAGAAGGGATCAGCAATCTAATACTTTCGAAGAAAATGATGAATCTATAAAACAATTGGCAGACCATTATGATCAAAAATATGTAGGTTCCCATAATAATATATTTTGTTAAATTTTAAATTGTAACTGTAAATTAATCAGTAGGTAAAGGTTAGTTATGTTTATAATAATTACTATTATACACAAAACAGATAAATAATAATAAATTATAGTTAACACACAATATTTCAAAAAAAGAAAAATTGAAGCCATAAGCTATAAGCCATTAAAATTATTTTATTGACTTTATGTGCTCTATATTAGTTACTTTTAATTGCCTATATATAGTTACAGGATGATTCTTTTAAACGTTAACTTTATATAATTTAAAGTTATTACCAAAAAACATTTTAGGATATTAAATAATATATTACATTTTTATCATTTGAATAGTTAGGAAAATATGCATTTTTAATTACATATTCCAAAGCAGAATATTTTCTCATTACAAAATAAACTTTAGTATCTTTTATCTGTTCATTAAGTCATTTATATCACACAGTATTGTATTTAGAGGGTGTGGGAACCTTGGGGTGGGATCCTTCCCACCACCACGATTCGCCATAATAATGTAAACATTTTTTTACGGGATTAGGTATATATGAAACTCACAGCTTTGTGTTAGGAAAATTCCTAAATACGCCACTGATAATGTAATGATAATTATACATTTATACTTATGTCTAAAACGTTTACAGTATGTTAAATAATCTATATGTAAATAAATATGTTTATCATGCCGAATGGCTACGACTACTGAGGGTATTTTTAAATAAATAAAATAATAAAAAATCTAATTATTTTAGTTCTAATTTAAAAATCAAAATGTAATATAATTTTAACAAAATATAATGTTTTTGTGATAATTATGTTTATTTTGTCTTTAACAGGGGTTTAGTGGTGTTAAGAAAAAGAAAAAGAAAAAAACTGCTTTCTATAACTATTCTGAACTTGCTGCTGGTTATGATGAAAATGATTCATTCATTGATAATACTGAAATTGTAAGTATAATGTATATTGATTATTTCTATTATAAATAAAAAAAAGTATTGAGTATACCTATAAGTAAACACATTTGTTTGGAAAAACAAAAATAATTATATTTAATGCATATTGAATAAACATAATTAATAATTAAACATCTTAAAGATTCTAATTTTGCAATTAATATTTATTTTTTATTAAACTATACACTATCTATTACATTAAATGAAAGTATTCTTTATAATCTATTATTATAATTAATATACATTTTATTAATAATTTTTTTTTTGTTGTATATTTTAATGATATTTTTTATCTTTAATTATAGTGTGATGAAGTCATGCCAAAAGAAGTTGAAACAAAACATGGTGGTTATTATGTGAATTCTGGATCATTGGAATTCAAGAACGTTTATTTGTCTGAAGATTCTGAAGAAATAAAATCTAGTCAACCTCGCAAGGTATAGTATATCATATATTGTACGCAAGTACAGGTTAAATTGTTATCATTGTTATTACTGTTAATATGCTATTCAATAAATATATTATTTTCTAAGAGTGAAATTATAAATGTTGTTTTTATATTTTTAGCATTTTATAAACACTGTATTAGAAGATAGTGAAGACAAATTACCAACTTTTGCTGTTTCCAATAATTCAGAAAAAAATTCACTAACCGAAACTAAGGTATTTCTAAATAACTATTATTAATTATTTATTGTGAAAATGTATCTGAATATTTCAATATTATGTTTTAAAGACTTCTGAAACATCTGATGATTCGTCGTGTTCTGATGAAGAAAAAGAATCTTTAAAACCTTTATGTACACCATCACTTCCAGTGAATGGCAAAGTCAAACGAAGACAGTCAATTGATTCTGATAGTGCCAGTTCAATTATTCCAACTAAAAAAAAGAAGATTAGTACTGTTAAATCATTGATACAAGAAAAAAAACTTCTGATACCAGAGTGCAAGCCAAGTATTTTGATTTTTATAACTTATAGATATTTTAAAATAGCATATTTCTGTAACCTTATATTGTGTCATTATCATAATATTACATTTACTGTTGATAATTGTTTGTTTTTCAACTAGAATATACACATAGTTAGTATCAGATTGCTTATTTACATTTCAAAATATTCCAATACTATAAACATTTGTTGAAAAAAAGAAATAAGCCTCTGTATTAAAATAAGAAAAATGTGTTTGTTACATATTTTAATAATTATTAGTTATACTATGATTTATGATATATTATAATGAATAACCTTACTGATGTACAATTAGTTACAATAACTATAAAAAGCTTTTAATTATTATTTAGGTTGTTCAAAAGATACTCAACCCTTATCTTCTGATGAAGCACCTGTAACAGAAAATAATGTTAGTTCTATTAATGATACAATTGAATCTGTGATATATGCAGCTTGTTCAAAACCTCCAAATGTATCATGTAAGTATACACAGATATGGTTTACTTTAACAATTAAATAATTGAAATGTCATCTATTTCAGTGAGTTCAGAGAATGATATTGTTAAAAGTACTCAGATTGTAATAAATCCCCCAATCAGTATTGATAAACCAGTATCCAATGGTGTTCATAATCCAGCAGAAGAACTTCCTGAAATAATAGTGGAAATTATTGAATCAATTAAGACTGAAGCTCAAATAGCAATCCAAAATAATTTAAACATTTTTTCAGAAAAAATAAATTTAGATCTATTAAGGTATGATATATTTACTTCATTATTTTTTCTGAGGATATTTAACCTTTGTTTTATTTGGTTGTGTAATTATCTTAATCAAATTAAATCCAATTTACTATTGAATTATTAGTCATTAAAATAAAAATGTTACATAATACCAATTCTAATGGAAAAAATTAGGCTATTAAAGATTTGGATTGAAACTTAGATAAAAAAAAAAAGGGTACATTTGTTATAGCCAAAGGTTAGACTATAGATTATTGACTAAATTAAATATAAAATATATAAATTAATAATTTTAATTTTCAAAATAAATTTTACGATTTTAAAATTTTAATGTAAGAATATTATTTAGGGGGGTCTGCAGGATTTTTATATTACAATTATAAAGATTTTTAAGTTATAAAAAAAATAATGTTTAATGGATTATTCTAAACATACAATGTTCTATGTTTGTGTAAGACATGTGAGTATAACATAATGCTTAATACTTCATCCTTAATCCATATGATTACCAAATGCATACTTTTTTACATTTTTTTTTTTATTTTTTATGTTTGTACTCTCCTTTAAATTAATTTGTTTACTATATGTTTTTAATTTCCATAAATTTGACATCATTATTCAATTTTTTATATATATGTTTTAGCCTTGAATATCAAAAAGAATTAATTACATTTAATGCACAACCAGTCTATGCAACGTTAGCTGAGCATATGTTATGTGACAAAGAAAAGCTTGTTAAACAAGTAAATCAGCTAGTTGATTTTGAGGAAGAAAAAATTACTGAACCAATTGAAAGGTAAACATTTTAGTAGTAGAATATGTGTATAATTTTTAAATTATTTTAGATTATGTTATATAAAATTATATTTTACATGTTTAGGTTAAAGAATGCAATTAAAAAAATATTACCATCAGTTGTAGAACAATATAATCTGGAATGTAATAAAATTTTAGATCAAAGGTATGTCAAGTTTTTTCAATACTATTAAATATTTTAAGTCTTAACTAAGCATAGGTGGCAATTTTATTGCTTGTTTGATTAATGTGACAAGCAAATGTTAAATACTAAAAGAAGTTTGTTTATATAATTTTTTTGTCACCTGCCCCAATAATTTTATTTTTGATGCCAGTTGATATGTTGGAAAATTATATTTTTCTGTTCAGCGGATAATTAATACTTAATTCTTCCTAGCGGACACAACCGTCTAAAAAGTTACTGTCCAATTTGGATTAATATATATTAATGTATTGATACGTTTTGCCTAATATATCAAATATTAGCTGATAGATGGGTTAGTCCCTAATCCTTACTGTTCGATAGAACAGTTTGGAAAATCTAGGAACCAAGAACAGTTTACTATTGATTACTGTTAGTCATCGACTATCTATACCAGGCTTTATTAAACCAAGAACCCATACATTAACATTTAAATTAATTTAACCTACTGTAGTACTAATGCCTAATAGTAACTAAATTACTTTATTCACGATAATATTATAAAAAGTACTTTACTAATAGCTACATTATTGAAGAAAAAAAAGGAGTTATCATGCTTTGTGTTTGTTGTGCTACTTGTATATTATATATTATGGTAAAGTTGTTTTTATCATGAATTTTTTCAGGAATGTTAATGGAACTTCTAATGATGGATTAAAGTCAAAACCTGGGCCTAAACGACCACGTCGTAAATTTCCTTGGAATGAAGAATTTAGGTATAATATAGTATAATAATATTATATTTTTTGTTGCACTACAATATGAATATCTGTAATATCTTTCTGTAATTTTCAATATAATTAAAAAAACTAAAACCATTATATCAAAAAAAAAAATGTTAAGCTAGCGTTGACTAATATGATAATAATATATACTAAGTATGATAATCATTTATTAATATCTTGCATACTTAAACTTATTGATTGCTATAAAGCTGCAAAATTGGGGACAAATCTAGTTTAGCGCCCGCGAGAATTTTTCAATTTTTTTTTTTTGGATATATGTATTACAAGTTAAAAACGATGTAAAAATGAATTGCCAGAAATAATTAGTTTTTAAGTTACAGCCTTACAAAGTAATGATTTTTGGTGGTGTACGCATTCGTACGACGCAATATTTTACTGCGCGTTTGATCTTTTTTGTTTTACTAAACAACTTTTTTTTAAATTTTTTTTAAGTTGAGCATGCTGAAAACAGCCAGGAGAAGTCTTAATTTGACTTATTTTAAAGTTATAGCTAATTAAAATTATTGGTATTTTCATATACACAATACACCCAGTATGGCCACTCGCTGGCTGCGCTCCCTCAGACAATCAAAATCAAAAACATCCCTCGTCTTGTTGTATAAAACCATAGGTGGGTGTCACTGTACCAGAATTATTTTTGCACCATAATTTTTAAAACATTGATTTACTTAGTTTCCAAAAAATAAACAGTATACGACACTAGTGTTATTATATAAATCATTACTACAGCACCTAAAAAATTACATAGATTTAGTAATGTGTTAGCTGTCTGCATAATAGTAAATTTTAAAAGAAAAATGTCTACAAAAACTTAAATCCTCAAGTTTATATTCTTTGATTTTATTAATATGTTTAATAAATGAATAACAATTAAGAGTAGATAGTTTATACCGTTACAATTTATCAACAATATTACTTAATTTATTTTTTCAGAACATTAGTACGAGAAATTATTAATATCCGAAAGACTACCTATTCCAAAATCAAAAGATCCCACTCGATAGATATGTTTATACAACAGTTTGTAAATAATCTAATCAAACCATTATGGCCAGTTGGGTGGATGAAATCTGCCAATATTGTAAAAGAACTTAAAGTAAAAGAAAAGGACTCTAGGTATTGTTTTTTTTTTTATTCATATTTTTGTAAATATAATATTTATGTCTTTTTGTCATATTTATCTTTAAGTTTTGAATTTAATGATTAAATGTTGAGTTTAAATTTAATCGCCTAAGATAATTTGAAAAAATAATTTTTTGCAGGCCTAAATTACCAAAAAAACAACCGTTACATAATAGTCCAATTAAATTGCTTAGTGCCATTAAACTGGCTTCTGAACATAAAGTATCTAATTCCGCCATGAACAAATCGCATAAGTGGAATAAACAAAAATCTTCAAAAATGTCCGACCTTAATACTGGAACAACAACTAAATCTACTAGTCAAACTCCATCACCAACACCGTCTACAACATCTGCTTTAAAGCAATTTTATAGTCCTCCTCACACTGTAGCCATCAGTACTATAAGTAATGATACATGTCCTTATCAAGCTACCATTACGACTACAGCAATTAATGGCTGCAAACAAAAAGAATCTGAAAACAACAGTGTTATTGTAAAAACAGAAGCACCTAGTGGAGATATATTAGATTTATCACCAAATAAATCTAGTGCAATGCCATTTGCATATAGCAAATTAAAAGATGTAACTGTAATTTGCAATAATACCTCACAAGATAAAAACAACCCTTCAAAAACGGTAAGAATGAATAACGTTTGAATATGTTTAGTTTATTACCCACCTAAGAAAATATATTGATTTAAATAAAGTTACTATTTTTTTTTTTTTTTTATATATATTTATTTTTTTTGATACTACATTTGTTATGGCTTAATAAAATCATATGTTCAAATTACAATTAATTTTATAAATTTTAAATTAATCAATAGTATTACATCTTTGTTTTATGAATGCTTTTGATCAATTTACAAAACTATTAATATATTAATGTACACATTGGCTATAGTTCTTTTCCTTATTTCACACTTATTTATTATATTCTGTTTTATGCATGTAACACAGGCTATATCTAGTCACATAGTAACTTACAGTTTTTTATTGACTTGGTTTTGCACTTCAAGGTGTTTTTTAATGGTTTGTTATTAATATCTTGTATTATATTAATAGTCATATTTTTTGAACAGTTTTTTGGTGATCATAATTTTGTATTTATAATCCGTGATTGTAAAATTGAAGGATTGATTTTATCTGTAATTACTAATTATATTTTATTGATTGTAATGGAAATAGTGACACGAGAATCTGAGTTACTTAAATTACTATAACATTTATTGAGTCTATTAAGTAAAATTAAACGAAACAATTTACATTTAAATAAAATTACTACGTGTTTTCTTATATCTTTGTGTATTTTGGTTAGCATATTAGTTATTTTTAAATTACTAGATAACTAATTCCTTGTTGCCAGTGAAAGCACACCAATAGTGTAGATTAGGTAAGGGGAAATGCACAGTTGTCTCAAAGATAATTTATATTAAGGTAAGCAAAAGTTTAGTTTAAAAAAAAAAGTTCAATTAATTTACTTAATTTACACCATTGAGGTCAGCCCTATAAAAAATGATTCGATGTATGTCACTTTATAATTTTTTTTTAAAAAATGTTTCATAATTTAATACAATTTATTGAATAAAAGTTAATATTTACGTAAAAGCAATTAATGGACATTTTACCTACTTTTAATGAGGCTAATTGATTCACCTTATTATTTGTGGCTAGAAGACGATACTATATTGTATGTTTGCTATCTATTATTATAAGTGTCATTAATTATGTTGTATTTGGCTTCAAAATGATCCTATCTCTAACATATTAGATATTATCCAGTTGATATTTAAAAACAAAAATCCTTAGTTAAATGTAAATCATTCTAGAAAATAATTGTAACAATACCCCTGTTGACAGCAATTAATCCAAATATATTTAAAATCTTGAAATGTAGTACCAAGTACCACCTAAAATTATTGCAGAAGGGTTTGAAAACATATATATTCAACTAATTGCATAAATAAACTAATTATTCAATTTAAAATTATGTATAACTATTGTAGTTAATCTTACTGATTTAATTTTCAATAATGTTAAATCAAAATGCCCATAGTCAAACTAATGAAGGTAAATTGAAGAGAGGTTTGATGGTTGATACTTTTATGAAGTATATAATATTATAGCTTAATTGTCATAAGTTTGTTGTGCAAAATTACACATGGCACTTGGTTTTTGTTCATTGCTTAATGATTAATAACTAATAAATAATATTATATTAACGATATGGAATATGGATGCAGATTGTTTAATCTAACGTTTCAACGGTAATGGTTTTCTGACATTCTTCAGATTTTGTATTTGAATTTGATAGTTATGCCAATGAATGATATATCCATCACTAATGTACTATTATTTTTATACTAAATTGTTCTTTATTGTGATAACTAAGTAGTGCAGTATTAATGAATTTATGTTATAATATTCCCTAAGCCCTTTAGTATTCTTATTTCCTGGCTGTAGTGTTATAGTGCCAATGGCACCCTCAGATAAAATTTCAGGACGGGATACATTGGTTTATTAGTTGTTTGAAAATTAGACTTACACTGTAATTATAAACTATAGTATAGGGAGATATTGTTGACCATGGGTATTAACTTCCAATTAGGATAGAAATTTTAATTATGTAACTATTGTTCCTATATTTATTTTAAAATAGTTTATCACACTTATGAATAAAGGCACATTAAAAATTGAACAGACGGTACATAACAAAGAGATTTTTTTCATAAGTAGGTGTATTTTAGTCCTAAGTGAGTAGTGACAACTATTTTAGGTAAACTGCTTGATTGATTTAAAATATTTTAAGAAATTAGGTTTGGTCAATATTTTGAACATGTTTGCAGGATTTGCAAATTAGTCCAAAACACATGGTTCATCAGCCAATTTCACGAAAGCAAAGATTGCTTCAGGAATTGCATAATAAACCTATGACTGACCAACAAAGGTTATCAACCAATATTTTTACTGTTGATCGACAAAGCACAAAACCAAAAGTTGGTTTGCATACACATTGTATATCATATGTTTAGTAAACTAAAATATTAATCATTTGTATTTGTTAATTAAGGATGACAATTCTATTTCATCGTCAAATAAATTAGACTGTATAAAAGTTGATGAAAAGTCAACCGCTAAGGATATGTTAAGTCAAATCATCAATGAATCTTTAAAGGACAATACATCGCCATTACCTACACAATTTACAACTAATAATTTCTATAAAATTGTATGTGGACTATTGGTTCATTTTGCTTACTATTATTTCAATATTAAATTATCATATTTTGGTGTTCAGAAAGATGAGACTAAATCACCAACCCCAGTCGTAGCCAAACAAGAAATAAAAAATGAATATTCAGATTGGCCACACAGCGATCGGAACACAGCATCTAGAACTCCATCAAGCCATCGATCGTCCAGTGCTGAGCTTGCAGAGAAAGAAGCACAAGAAGTAATTAGAGACTTGTTAGTCTTGAATCAATTATCTTGTTCGTCACGAACCACTAAAGATAATACTTTCAAAAAACATTCATCTATCTATTCCTCTCATTCACCGGACACACTGGTTAGTTCACCGTTAGGAGTCATACACCATCCAGCTTATAGGAATTCCTACAGTACAGTATGTATTGGTCGACTTGCAAAATTTGAAAGCGATATTATTGGTTTGAGTAAACATTGGGTATTATTTTTTAGTCAAGCAGTACAATTGGCAAATCAACACATGGGACAACAATAGGCATACCAAAAATGAGTATTGGTTTCCAGGATGAGTTTCTTAAGCACATGAAAACCGAAGAACCCAGTTCGCGGTTAACTTCAGAAAGTTTTCAGTAATTAATTATTGTTATTAGACATATGGAGTTTGTGTTTTTAATTGATCACTTTTGCAGAAAACATGGTATACCACATTATGGTCTAATACAAACTAATTCTCAAATGTCCGATGTAAGTCGATTTATTATTGGCACACTTCTAAGTACTTAATTTAGACAAATTAAACTAATGTCTATAAATACAAATAATTTCAGAACTTATTTCAGCAACAATTATTTTCTACATTGAATACAAAATCGAATAAAGATAATATGAGTCATAATTCAATAACGTACAGTAGTAAGTTAATTTAGTATGAGTAACATTTAATTTGTGCTAATTAAAATATTATATTTCAGATAAAAACGAATAAAATAAATACATTATAAGTACTAATATAGTACGATACTATAAAGATATTTGATACAGTCATTAATATCTTAAATTCACTATGTAAGAGTAATATTTTTGTTTTTATTTATATAATTAGTATTATATTAAACAAGTAGTATTATAACTATTGAGGATAAACCTTGTGATTAATGTAAAAAAAAAAGTAATATATGTACATTAGGTATATTTAAAAAATAAATGTTCATGTATATAATATTGTATCATCCATATTTATTTGCTCAGTGTACATTCCATTAAAGTCCATCCTAAACATAACAAGGACATATTAATGTTAGTACATTGTTGTTAACTCTATTTTATAACCTTTTTTTATAGGCTTTGTCATAAGTTCAATTTTGTATTGTATTTTCTTACCTGTACAAAAAATTGTATATAATATTACCGTTATCTAAACGACTCATTTTTCTTATACATTTTAAGAGGTCAATCATTGCAGCTGTAAACTTGTTTTCTAATATTTGTATACTTTTTTCAAAATCCAGTTTCAGGTGATTAAGATGAATTTTGGTTAACTGAAACAGTATAAATTAATCAAATTAAATTTTAGACATGTTTGATAAAATAATTAATGATGATATAACACCAATCTAAATTTAAGTACAAAAAATAAAGGAATGATGATTTTTAGTACAAATTTATCAGACTTAAAGAGTTTTATAAATAACAATAATTTTTAAGATTCTTGAATATAATAAATTCATATTTAACAAAATTATAATTTACAAAATAGACCTATATAACAATGTTGAAAACAAATAATCACACCTAAATGTAAAAGTGACTAATTATTTTTGAATTGGTAGTGCTGAGATAAATTTTTTATCCAAGATGTTTTTATGAGTTATAAGGTTAGTTAGTTTATTATTAAAATTAATAATTAAATGTAAGTCTAAAAATATATTTTAATGTATAAATAAATAGTTTCAAGAAATTGACAAAATATAATTTATCTTTTTTAATGAAAATAGTAAACTCGTTCAAAACAGTACTAATAATTTATATAATACATCAAATCGTGTAATTGATGATTAAACTATAAATACATTCATTTTGTACATTTTGTATGGATCATTAAGGTAGTGGGTCGCTAATATTTTCCAAAAAGTGAGCCACATTCATAATTTTAAATATGTGGTGGTTTACCACAATTTGTTTGGGTATACTATTTATATAATAAATAATAATTTAATAATATTCTTATTTCCATCAGAAAATGTTATGTTTTTCTTCGCTCATATATACTTTACTTTATTTATAGTGTAAAAATGTGTAACTTTAAGATTACGCACATGATCAACAGATATTGGTATAATTCATTTTTAATAAGATTGACCTATATTCCTCTAAATATGACACCTAATTTAGGCTAGCTATTAAGAAAACTTTATTTCTGCAACCATTCAGCAGACTAAAACAGTCGTAAGTCATTGTATATTGTCTAGCAATATATTTTAACAAACACAAATTAACTTCAGTTTAGTACAACTTAGCAAGAATGATTTTAGGTTGTCAACTTAGTTGCTTGTGTATATTATGTATTATTTAACATGTTTGTACAATATATACATGGTATAATACTGTAAAGTTGCCTACATCTACTGGGTTGGCAACTAAATAAAAAAGTTGGACACTAAATATTCTGGACAATTAATTTCTAACTAATGGTTTCCAACTAAGAATATAATAGGAATGAGTTAACAATAATTAAAATATAATTTAACTTACTAAAACATAATCACTGAACTCTGTACATAACTCTAATAAATATCGACTACTTTTCATTAAATCCGGATTGGTGACCATACAATTTTTTAAACAAAGGTTTAAAAATTTTTGTTGTTCATCTAATAGCTCGTCAACATTTTTCACCTTGATAAACATAACACTATTAATATAATGTCAACAATTGTATGAAGTGTTAGTACTTTGTATTGAATAGCAGATGTAAAAGCTTGCCACTGTGTCTCAATTACTTCTTCAAACATATAATATTCAAGATTTTGAACAAATAACAACATGTTTTGCCTTAAGTTAAAAGCCTTTTTGTAAGTAACTGCTGAAGTATCAGGCATCTTTTTTAAATGTTTATCACATAGCCATACTCTATAACAATGTAAAATTATTAATTAATAAGAATTTAGCTTTAATTGATGCAACACTGAGTCTTGTCACCCCTGCACAAGCAAAAATGTAAATGATATTATAATACAAAAATTAGAAATAATGGCAACTGGTGTAGCCTCTGCTTTATATATAAAAAAAATTTTGAACTCTTAGAGATACGTTTTATTGCAAAATATTCAGAAATTACTTTGTTGGGAAATTGAGCACATAATTTTATTAAAAACATATTGTTATGATTATATTTTTATTTTGTTAAGTAACAAATTATAGAAAGTATATGTTAAATACTCTAAAAAATGATAAAATATACACTTCTCAAGAAGCTTACTCGATCATGTACAAGTACCCTCCACGTGCTAAATAATTCTGATTTTTTAAAAATAAATAATAATGAAAATATATAAATGTAAATTTTAAACAAAATAAATACTAACTATACACAATACGTACATTCAATTTCTTATTGATTTTCTTTAAACAATAAATTAAAAACTGAAAAAATAAGTTTAAACTGGTTATTAAACATGCAATACATATTGCCTTATATTCATTCGGAAAATTATCATTCAATTAAAAATTGAGAATAATATAAAAAAATATAAGATTAGAATAATGAACTTTTCATTATAAATCAATAATAAAAATAAATTTGCTAAGAATATATTGAAAGCATTAACTTCTTAGCTTATTCAGTTATATAACCTATAATATGACATCAATATTGTTCGTTTAGAGAAAGTGGTATCCGCACATGTTGTCTCTGACTTACAAGTGCGTAACATAACAAATTGTACGCTCAGCAGATCACATTTAGCTCTATTAGTTTAAAAATTAGAGTGAATTGTCTCTTATAAAATTTAACGGTAAGATTATTATCCAGGCAATCTCATAGGCTTTATTATATTTTCATTTTAAAGCGAGTTATGAGTATTTTAAAATTGTGAATTGTTAGTACATCTTAAAACACTCATAACTGACTTTAAAATTAAAATATAATATGAGATTTCCTAGATAATAATCTTACTTTTAAATTTTATAAGAGGTTAATTCACTCAATTTTTTTTAACTAATGGAGCTAAACGTGATCTGCTGAGCAAACAATTTGCCGTTACATACTTGTAAAATGAAGACAACACACACGGGTGCCACAATCTCTTAAATATTATAATTCACTTACTTAAGTAGTTGACGTTCAACATTTTTGCATAATAGTAATAACCTGAACAATATCTGATAATTTGAGATAACAGTTTCATTAAATATTAAAGAAACTGGCCATTGTGTTGTTAATCCCAAGCAGAATGATTGTATTCCCAATAAATTTGATGATGGTTGAAAGTTTGTATAATCTATACAGAACACAAATACAAATCAATTCATAGTATAATATTAATATTTTATTTTGTGATTTCTAATTATAAATTAAGTATAATATACACTATACGGTCACAGCTATGTTTGTTTCCAACATTGAATTCTTTTCTGAGTTTCTAACTAATATTTTTGAAAATTATTACATTTTAATACACAATTTTCTATTTTTACTTAAGCTAACAAAGAGTTTTTTTTTAAGCATGATTTTTCTACAAATAATAAAATGTTAAATAATTTTGTCATTTAGGATTTGTGGAGTTCAAAATTTAAGCAAATGAATTACTGATTAGTGATTAGTTTAAAATTTAGACATTCATAAATAAATTAGATATTTTACTATAAAGAGGAAAAAAAATAATTAAGGATTTAATTTGTATAATACTTCTTATCAGTAACTATTTAGAACCTACATTAGTTAATTATAACATAATATTAAACCATTAAATGAATACTGTTTCTTTTACCTTTTTCTTTTTCAGTTTGAATAGCAAGTATTTGAAATATTTGAAAACTCAATGGATCTTTTTTTAATTCCATTTTTATGTCATCTTTGTACTGATCTACACATCCAACATTTACTCTTAAACAAATATCTAACAGTGATTCTAATCGGTTGTAGACAATATCATCTGTTGGTTTTTTCAATTCTTCATCACATACATCTAACAGATGTACTACAAAATCTCCTTGTTCTAGTAGAAAATAGCGTTTAATTGATCTGAAATTTTTTTTTTTTTCAATGACAGTATTAATTTTAAAATAATTTATTTACTTTAATCTGTTCATAAGGTCATAATCAATAAGTAGTACATTTAACAGACTACTACTTGCAAACATATAAGCGTTATTTATAGTTTTGAGATAATTTGTTGAATCAGAACACCACATAGAGTAAACTAGTTTTTCATCATTTGTTGATGTGTAAATCAAATTTGATTTATTCGGAATATCTATGAAAAAAAAAAATGTATAATTAATTTTGTTATGCTGGTAAAATAAGTAATTACTTACTACAGTGATAAAGTGCATTCAAGTATTTTCCAGTTCGTAAGATAATTTCTTTAAATTTTTCCAAGTAGGAAGGAACATATTCATTCCTAACCGTATAACATCTATTCCAATATTTCTCTGTGTCATCATTTAATATTAGGTTACCACATTTAATCATAAACTAAAAAAAGAAAAAAATCATGACTTCATAAAAATGCATCAATAATAAAATATAAAAATAGTAAATCATACCTCATCACAAGGGTCAAATACTTGTCCTTTAAAAATCCATTTTTCTAAAGATTGGAAAAATGGAATAGTTGACACTTCAACCATTCCTGCCAAAAGTTTTTTAAGTGATTCATCAATATAACATTGAGTCATTTCTTCATGTAACACTGACAAAGTCTGACCACCTTTCTTATTTTCCTAACATTTTCATAAAATATTAAAATATATATAAATATTTCCAAAATGTTATTGTTTTATAATTATTCACTTGTGTTATTGTTGATACAATACGGGCTACAAATTCCATTTTGTAAACATGTGCCTGAGCTGCAAATGATAATGATTGTAAACCAAGTTCTCCAGACTTATGTTTGCCTTCAAGGCATATTATAAAGTTCTACAAAAATTAAAAACAATAAAAGTAAAAATGAATACATATTTATTATTTATTTCATATTTCTTAAGTCACTAGATTATAAAAATATAAATTCTAAAAAAATGGTGATAATATTATAAGAATTACTTAATAAAATGTTCATTAAAATAAACCTTACCAAATAATCACGTATGAATTTGCTTATATAACAGGCTAATGCTTGATTAACATATCCATTATGGCTCTGACGATTTTCTTCACTATATCGACAAATAATGGTATAAGCTGATACTAGTCTAAGTATTTTTGGCACTATACATTTAAACTGTGGATCTAAGCAAAAAATTCTACACATAAATTAAATGATATAAAATAAATACAGTTTACCATGATTATTACAAGTACATCATTATGTATTTAACAATATACAGTAAAAAGTATTGAAATCTGAAGTCAAATTAATTAACTTTGAAAATATTATTTTAGTATCAGTTAATTCAAATATATTATATATTTAATATTAAATAAAAAATAAAAAAAAAAATTTTAAAAACACACTTTTCCATAAAAACATTTAAAAAAAAATTTTAAAAATTGCACTAAAAAGACAAAAATAATTCTCTGTACTTAAAAATAATGAAAAATTTATTGATGAAAAATTTAAAAGTGTGTGGTGCTCATACACTTGACATATATTCCCAGTCACTATCTTATAAACATGATTGAACAAAGAAGTGTATGTGAGACTTTCCTTGGCTTTTAAATTTTTCATCAGTAAATTTTTCATTATTTTGCTCTTATACTTGACATATACTGCCAGTCACTATCTTATAAACAGGATTGAACAAAGAAGTGTATGTGAGACTTAGCTCGGCTTTTAATGTTTTGTATTATGCACCACACACTTTTAAATTTTTCATCAATAAATTTTTCATTATTTTTAAGTACAGAGAATTATTTTTGTCTTTTTAGTGCAATTTTTAAAATTTTTTTTTAAATGTTTTTATGGAAAAGTGTGTTTTTAAAATTTTTTTTTTTATTTTTTATTTTCTACTTTTTAGTTGAAAGTAAATATTTTTATTAAACGTTTAAGAAATATGTTATCCGGTGTTTTCGGTACCTATATCAGAATACCGGTATAATGTTATTTGGTAATAATTACCGTTGTTACCATAGATATTATAATAATGGATAGGACACGCCTATACTTGCTTCGTAAGAGGTTGCGGTTTTTTTTTGGGGAAGAGAGAAAGTTCAATATCTGCGAGAGATATTACGGCGACGTCGTGGGGACAATCCTTTTTTTTTTTTTGGTCCATGTCCCAAAATGACAACGGATTATTGTATTGTCATCCAAGACCAAGGTCTATACCAATTTTCAGAATTTTTCATCTTCAAAAAGTGCCTCAAATCGAGCGCGCAAGATTTGATCACAGACAGACGTGAAACCAAACTTAAGAAAAGTGTTAAAAAGGCAGAAATTTGTCAAGCATCTTTAAATTAAAATTATAGAAAGACATTTACAATATTATTAATTAGTAGTATTAAATAAAACCGGTTTAAAAAATATAATATACAATATTTAGAAACATGTATTTATATTTTATAGTATTTATAACTTAATAATTAATTTTTTCCATATTTGTTTACTGTTATATTACAAGAGTACTCTTCCAATTAAATAACAATTGTAGACTCTAGTTGTCATCAATTTATTAACAAACCTACACCCTTATTAATATTAAATTATTAACAAACCTATAGCCTTATTAATATGAAAAGTAAGTGGTGTCTCAAGTTTGTTTGGATTGATAAATTTGGTATGAAAACCCTGAAGACAAGACAGAATATCATCAACTAAGTCATGTTCTTCTGGATATGTTGTATCTATAATAAAATAATACAATTAAAGAATTATTTAATATATTAGAAATAAGTCAATTAATAATCATACCGGAAGTTGTCATGGGTATATTAAAATAATCCAGAGCTTGATATTTTCTTAAGTTTTTCCAAAGTGGGGTTTGTTTACAAACACTTTTTTTCAAATTTACTTTCTTCTCTCTTATTTCTTTTTTCATTTGTCTTTGTTTTTGAAATTCGTTTCTTTTCTATGGGAAAAATTGTTTGGAATAATAAGTACCTTTGTATTGCCTAGACTAGTAATTCTCAACCCGGGGATCGCCAACAAATTTTTTAGGGTTACCAATACAAAACATAAAATAGCTAATTTTCTTTTTTAATCTGCTAGTTTTCACCATTCACCAACCATGATAATGAGTGTAACCAGATTTGTTGAGCCAAGGGTTAACAAAATAATTTCTAACCAAAAACAGCAAAGGAGTCATTTTATTAAAAAAATATTAACGTATAATATATAATGTAATTTTTGTTTTGTATAAACTTATATTATATTTTACATTTTAGTATAATGAATTTATCAAGTTTTTTTGAGTAGGTACATACCTACATTAGAATTAAAATGTGTATGAGTTAAATTATAAAATTAACTTAACAATACACCTTTTATACTTGGTTATTTGTTTTACCAAGAGACAATTTTAGAACTAGAACTAAGTAATTAGTTTTAACATTAAACAAATAATATATACATGAATTTTGAAAAAAAAGCCCCTTACCAACAAACACCAAATATTCAATGATTATGCTCTAATGATATTTTTTATCATTTAATTTAACATTTAACAAAATTTAAAACAAGCTTCCGAGCAAATAGTTAAGCCTGTAACCAAAAACCCTAAAAATTATGTGAACACAGTTTTTATTAATGTTATTTTAAGTTCAAATTTGGTTGAAATTAGATATTTAAACAAAGAATAACGATTTTAGTTTTTGTTTTGTAATTTCAAAATATTATGAAAATAATAATAATAATATTGTGAAAACTTTTGAAAAACATATGAAATAGAAATAAAAATATAGAATACCTACCCAAGTTAAAAAATTGTATAACCAAGAAAAAAAAGGTGGATAAGTGGATGTCACTCTGATGTACAGTAGGTTACAAGTGGGTCACTGTAATGGATGGTGTTAAATTTGAATTCAATGATATAATATCATTGTATAAGAAAAACGATTCTGAGCGAAAACGGTCAGTCAGCCTATGATTTTACCAAGTATATTTGATGATATTATTGTGAATAAAGTAATTTATATATAACCTATATACGTGGAGCCTTGTTTTAAATTTTCAATCCTTAGCCATAAAAGTTATAAATTTATAAATTTTTAACCACAAAATAATTAATAAATTATAAATTTGATAAATGTTGTCAAAATTTGAACTTTATACGCTTATAAAAAAAAATTGTACCTATGTATTTTTAATATTTTTCAACTGCTATTAGAACGATATATCAGGAGCCTTATATTAAATTTTCACGCTTTTTTACCCAACAAATAAAAATTTATTGATATTTATAGAAAAAAAAACTAAAAAAATTGAAAACTGACAATGTCCGTAAACAGCTCAAAAAGAGTCAAAATATTTTCAACATTTTATGGTGTATAGAAAATGCTAATATAAACATTCAGTGAAATTTTCAAGTATCTACAGTCATTCGTTTTTTAATTACAATAAAATAAGAAAATTGTTACATGAGAAATCGAGTAAATATCAAATGTTGTAAAAATATAAATTTCAGACGCTCATAAAAATTTAATTTAAGTTTCTTCTAGACATTTTATTTTTGATAAAGGTAGACAAACTTATGAGTAATCTTATATTACATTTTCAAATCTTAGATTTAAAAAGAAAAATTTTTATGAATTCTCAACTCAAAATAATTTGCTTTTTTTCGTGATTTTTCCGTATTTTGTCAAAATTTGAACTTTAAATGCTTATAAATAAAAACTGTGACAAAGGATTTTTAATTTTTTTTATCTGCCTTTGAAACAATAACCTAGGAGCCTTCTATTAAATTTTCAAGCTTTTTTACTCAACAGATAAAATTTTATTGATATTTATAGAAAAAAAAACTAAAAAAATTGAAAACTGACAATGGCCGTAAACAGTACAAAAAGAGTCAAAATATTTTGTAAATTTTATGGTGTATAGAAAATGCTAATATAAACATTCAGTCAAAATTCCCGTTTTTCCTTAATTTTTCTTTTGTTTTTCACGTCGCTTGTGAAAACTACTGGGAAATTTTTACTTTTGACCCCCAAAGTACCAACTAGATTCACTTTCCTATCAGAAAAGTTACTATTGAAGAAAATCCAAGCACTTTTACTGTCCTAAAAGGTGATGACAGACACACAAAAAAAAAAAAACACATCATTGTAAAATCAATACATTCATCGCTTCAGAATCTAAAATTGCATATAGTATAATATGGCATTAAAAAATAACTAGTTATATCACAGACTACATTTAAAGAATATACAAATCATAAAACAAAATATTCTATGAATATATAAAGTCATACAATAAAATAAAATTTATCTAACTAACAATAAATTTTCTCTAGGGATTTTATTTCAGAGCTTTTTTTCCAAATACAGTCAAGTGTTTAATTCTCTTATAAGTTAATATAATTATTTAAATTTTACCCTCAGGTCTCAAATAGTAGTATAATGCTGGGTTGCATAAACAATTTATTAAATTTAATGGTTCACTAAAAATGTAATGGACCAATCGTGGGCCACTAAATCTTGTTCAAGGAACCATTAGCCCACCATTGATTCATTAAATGTTTTGTGCAACCCGGCATTAGTCTAATAAATATAAGTACATACTTCAATTTCATCTTTATAATATTGTACAACTTCTGAACAACTTATATCTTTCTCATATTCTTTATATCGTTTTTCCAAAAATACTGTCAATTTTTTATCTTCACTTATTTCTTGAATCAATTCCATAAATTTACTTGCCATTTTATTCTGACTGAAAACAAAAAAATTAGAGTAATTTATTAATTCTCTTCTAAAAATAAACAATATGGCAAATGTTTTTCTATTGTTTTTCTAACTATTGTTAGATTATACATATAATACATATATGAAATATATACTTACTCAATGCACTGTACTTTTTCTTTTAATTTTACTGGATTATCAGAATGAAGTAACAGTTTTCGTAATAAGTGCTCTTTTGAATGTTCAAGTTGAATTTGTTGGGCATCATTGCGATTCCATACTTCTAATTTATCAAATATATCTTCAACGGTGCTAGTTGATCTAGATCAATAACAGTGTTAAAAATTATTTATAGTTATGAAATAAATAAAATTATGTACTTGAAACTCGTAATTAATTCTTCGATTGGTATTCTCGCACGGTCCATAATTTTATAATAAAGTTTTATTATGAAAATTTACATCAAAACTATTTTAAAAATTACTTTGTTACTTGTTAATGTTTCATTCTTTCATTTCTAAATAATTTTAACGGAAATGTGGAAAACGGAATTATAAACATAGATAATATTGCCTTCCGAGCGTTGGAACACAAGCGTGACGCATAACAAGATATTATCAAATATCAAGAATTGTTATTTGTTATTGGCACGGACTAAGATAATATAATGTACTGGAAATGACAAGGTGGGCGGGTGACGGGGGACAGCCCGCAAAAGGTTCCTCTGTTATCATCAACACTCATAATTGAATGTGTTCAGCGCTACCAGTGGTTTTATTTAGCGTCACATTTTGTATCTCAGTCCGTGTTTTATACAGATGGCGCTGTAAACTCTCAATTATGATAGCGACCCCCCGCATTGGCCTCTTGTAAATACTTTCAAGGCTACAACTGATAAGCTGCTCGTTCCCAGTCCATTATGTCTTTAGTCCGTGGTTATTGAGAATGATGATAATAGTGGTTTGAATGGTACAATACTAATAGAGTGTATTTTATCCATTACCAATAGGACCGTAAGGTTAGGTTAAAGACTTGTTCCATCGTTATAGTCCTCTGAGCTAAATACAGCTTAGTGTTTGTATGTTAAAAATAATGAAATCTTAATAAAGTCCTCTTTCTTTTGCCGGTTCGTATAACAATTAACAATTAACATTAATGATTAATATAAGTTGTTACTTATTAATAGGGCCCGGATTTAAATGATGTAAAAACCGTCGAAAAATGCTTTGAAATATGGATAAAAAATGTATTTTACCGTAATAATACCATATTACCAATAAAAATGTACATATGAAATTATTATTTTTAATGCACCTACCTAATTTAAAATGTACAGTAAATTTAAAATAATTTACTTAACATATTTTTAAAAAAAAATAATAAACCAAAATTCTATAAAAATTTGATTAGAAGTTCAGTGTTTATAAATTATAATCACGGCCTACACATTTTACAATTGGATACAATGTTTCCCCCCCCCCCCCCGTATAGGCCTAAGGGGTACCTAAATAGTTGAAACTTAAAAGTAGAATTTTTGGACCAAAAGGATATCCCCTCCCCAAATAGAATATAAATCAAATCCGCTACTGTAGTCTTATGATATACGCAAATATACCTAATAAAATTACCAAAAAATGCTAACACATGCTCAAAAAATGAAAAATGTGTAAATATGCAACGGAATGCAAAATAAAAGTTTCATCGTTGAAGTATCTGTTTCATAAAACAAATGATGTACTTTTTAGGGTTCCGTAGCAAAAAACGGAACCTCTATAGATTCGTCATGTCTGTCCGTCCGTATGTCACAGACTCACAGCCACTTTTTTTCCAAAACTATAAGAACTATACTGTTGAAACTTGGTAAGTAGATGTATTCTGTGAACCGCATTAAGATTTTCACACAAAAATAGAAAAAATTTTGGGGGGTTCCCCATACTTAGAACTGAAACACAAAAATGTTTTTTCATCCAACCCATACGTGTGGGGTATCTATGAATAGGTCTTCAAAAATGATATTGAGGTTTCTAATATCATTTTTTCTGTTTGCGTTAGAGACACTTCCAAAGTGGTAAAATGTGTCCCCCCATAACTTAACTTCTAAAATAAGAGAATGTTAAAACTAAAAAAAATATATGATGTGCATTACCATGCAAACTTCCGCCGAAAATTGGTTTGGACAGATCTAGTAAGTAGTTTTTTTTAATAAGTAAACAAGTAAATAAGTAAATAAGTAGATAAGTAAAAAATAATTTTAATTCGCGCGGGGCGTGGCTTGATCGGCATCGGGTGCGGAGTGCGCGGGGGGCAGGTTACCTTATTATTATAATATTAAATAAGACTTCTGCTGGACCTGGTGGTGGGGCCAAAGGTCGTGCCGGTCGAACGAAACGACAACATAATATAATATAATAATCGGATCGATAATATTTTTATATAATATTAAGAACATTATATTATTATACACTATTATTAAAACATCAATCAAAATTACTTATTATTTATGTTACTTGCTGCTACGGAACCCTTCATGGGCGAGTCCGACTCGCACTTGGCCGCTTTTTATTTTTATTTATTCTTCAAGAAGATAATGTGGGCCCCACTGAACATGTTCATGGCCCATGAAAGAAACTTGGAAAGCATTGTCTAAGATCGCCCAAAAAAAGATGCACTTTGCATTGAAATCCGGGCCCTACTTATTAGTTATTGATATATATAATATATTATACTATTGTTTTTGTAATTTATTGTAATTGCAAACTCAAAACTCGTAGATCGCAGTCCCCTGTTTTGACTTCCTTCCACTTCAGTGACGGATACAAGGGGGGGTGGGAAGATATGGTGCGTTCGACCACCCCTGGGTGACTTCTGGATCAATTACTGCTCCACTTTAACCAGTTACTGGGGCATATTCCAACGGAGGGTGTTAAGTGTTCACAATAAATTCGAAAATGTTATTATTGTATTTTTCTTGAGAAACAAAGCCGAGTATTCTGAGCAATGGAAGAAGAAAATCTCCACCAACCTACCTCGATACTCGAACCACAGATTATAGTATAATTAGTGATCCAACACTACTTCACTACATTTCGTATTGTATCAACTATGCAAAATATGTCCAGTACTGAACTTAAAAATAGGCCTGACTTTTAGTGTCTTGGGCGGAAAATGAAGGTAGTTGAGATAAAAATTAACATGTACACATGCTAAAAGATTTTAATTTTGAAATATTTTAGAAAAAATATTAAAAATAAATACCTTAACATTTTGGTTTTTTTTTATAAAAGTACCTATCAAAAATCTTTTTCTCAATTAATTTTTAATTAAATAAACTCAGTAGTTGGAAACTAACAATTGTGACCATATTAATACCTATATATATTTTGATATACATAATATTACCTATATATTATATTATTATTTTGATGGTTAAAATGCCAACTGTCGTAACTCGTAACCCATTTGGTCGTAAAATAAGTTTCAACGAAATAGGTAGATACCTAGGTACTTAATTTTATATAATTTTCTTGTATTTTAACCAAGTTTTGTAACACACAATTTTATTTTATTATTTTTTTTCAGATGATATAATTCTTCTACTTTTTAGTTTTATCTTTATTTGAACGTCGTAAGCTAACGATTAATGATGACAAAAGCAAGTCAAAAGGTGCCAAGTGTAGTAATAGCCAAATCAAATTTATTATTATTATCAATCATATAATTATTACTATCAAACGAAACCATTTGTTCATATCGCATTTTGAAACGTTTCAAAATAAAATAGTTTATAAATTATAACTAAACAAAACGTTTCATATAACGTTTAATTAAAAAAAGTAGTTTGATAATACAATGTAAATGTACAAATTATACGTATAGTAATATTATTATTACAAATATGAATCACTTTAATTAAAAACCCCGTCATAATTATTAGTTATTATGTGGTTAAAATGTAATCTTCAAGACCCCAACGAAGGCATCAAGATAATTTTTAAGGTGCTACTGATAATAATTCCCAACACAATTATTTAACATAATTGATTAAATTACCATTTACCACAGGACAAAAATATACTTAGGTACTAATTAGATTGAAAACAATTACGGTGGTTGCCGGTTGGTGGTAATTAGTAAGTATCACGTTTTAAGTGTCTCCAATAAAATTATGTTTTATTTTAGTTAGGTATAAGTTATAACAGTCACCTTTTAATCATCGGGATAACTATATAAGACTATCGAGATAAAGAATAAACTTATTATTTATCTCTATGTATAAGACATAGCTAAGGCACCTAAACTATAACATGATATATACAGGGTGATTCAAAATTTATGTTACAGCCATTTTAACATATAAATATTCAAATTAGAGAAAAATGTATGATAAAAAAGTTTTTTGATTTAGAAACATCTATTATGATTTCGCAATTTTGTAATTGTTAACAACATTTTAGGGGGGTTTTGGGGGGTCAACTTTATAAATTCAAATAGAAACCTATAATGTTTTTGCAATCATAATGTGGGGGAATTTTTTTAATGAATTTTAGTGAATGAACAACATTGATTAATGCAAAGCTCTATGCTTGAGAGGTATTCAAAGTTTTAGAAATTGCGTTTTAAATGCTTAACCACACAACGCACGCCGACAGGTAGCAAAATAAATGGTGTTCTCATTTATTGCTATCATACGATTCGCATTTCTTCCGCAAACCCGTATATCAGAATAAAATTAATCATAATTATAATTTGTTTGTCAACGTTTAACCCCAAATACCAAATATTTATGCAGGAGTGCAAGGGTTGACCTGGGGTACTCCGTGAACCCAGCCAAAATAATGTTTCGGATCTCTGTTTAAAAAAAATACTTAAATCCATATTAAGTATTGCAAATTATATTTTCCTTAAAAAAAACCCTAGTCTTTAATACATTTTCCACTAGACTTAAAATTGACATTAATTAATAAACTAATAATAGTTTTCCTCGTCATATGAACATTTAAAATTGCAATGGATCAAAACGTATAAAATAAAAAATATTTTAATCAATATTTTATTTTGCTGTTACTAATTGATTGAAATACCGTTTATTTATAGTAAAGAAATATGACATCGATAACAATGTTTGATCTTATCGAATAATAGCCTATTTAGTACCTACATACATACATGTACCCGTTTGGAGATAATCTGTACATTTACAATCCGTATATGTATGTATTTCTTAACCATTGCGTTTTATAAACTCAAACCGATTTCATTCGATTTTATTAGAATTTATACATATTTTCTAATATTTCGTTAGTCTTTAAAAGTTTTTTATTTTTAAAATGTTTGCGGCATATGTTTCCAATAACCCGACTTTTACTGGGTCCGAATTGGATTATTATAAAATGGTAGCAGAAGCCGCCGAGTTAATTGTCATTGAAAATGAGGAATTAAAGCAAGTAAGTACCTAATTTATTATACAGACTACACAGTATTAGTAGTATTACAGTTAGATGTAAACGAATAATTTAGGATTTAAATTAATTTAACGTTTTTCATCAAAAAATATTTTTTATTACTCGTGAATTAAGGTTTAGTTTTCAGTAGGTAGTTTTTTTTCTATATTATTAACTAGTTTACTCTATTTCTTTACAAAAAATATACATAATTATTATGTACATAACCTGACAATATTAAGTCATAAATACAAAAAAAAACAAACAAAAAATAAATAACACTAAACACTTAAATTCACTTGTATTCTTAAAACATTTTTTTTAGAAAAATTATGAACTTATTTCCAAGTCAACTGTATTTTTAAATGAAAATGAGGCATACGCTGAAGAGGTCAGCAAGTTGGAATTGGAAAAAGTTAGTATTTCAAAATAAGTAATTATCTGTGAATTTAAAATACCAAATATGATAACTTTTATTTACAACAAATACTTTTTATTTTGTTTTTTTTTGTTTATTTTTCAATTAGAAAGAACTTAAAAAAGAAAATTTAGAGTTACGCAATCAAATAAATATATTGGAAAAGAATATAATTTTTGAAAAAGAACAGGTAGTAGTAAGTATTAGTACAAATATACATAATATTATTCAATATGTATGTGAATACAAATACATAAAATTAAATAATAAACATTTAATTTATTTATTTAAATTATAATATGGTTAATTTTCAAATAACTTAGTAACTTTCTATACCTACAACCTGATACCTTTAATTTTTTTTAAGCAGACAAATTATTTGTATAAAAAACACTATCAGATTTATATGTATGTATATTATACATAAGTGTATTTATATGTTTATATGAATAGCATGACACAAATTAGTATCACTATGATTTTAACATATATGTATGTATGTAATTTTTAATATTTAAATCTAGTAATTATCACATTTTAAATCCAAATAGAAGCAGTTTTAAATAAATGATTATACAAATATCAGTAGAGTAATAATATGATCTTTATATTCTTTGGTTTTGGCAATAAATCCAATATTTATAGTCAACTGTAATTTTATGTATGTTGTATCTAGGACTCTTTGAAGGACACAAATATCGAACCAATAATTAAAAATTCGATAATCCTAATTAATAAAATGGTCAGCGATAAGATGAACCAAATTGAGGATCAAGTTTGTGCTAAGTTTGAAAATTTGAATTAAAATTTAATAAAATTTCAAAATATAATTTAGAACTTGTGTAATTGAAAGTATAACACTTCTTTAAATACTTAGCATTCTTTTTTTTTTTTAACAAAGGTATATTTAACTCCACCAAGAGACATTATGGAACTTAAGGAGAGAATTATAACTGAATGCAAGAATATTCCACCAGAAGTAATAAAAGAAGCCAGTATGAATAACTTCCAAAAAAGATTAAATATATGTTTTAATCAAAGAGGAAGACAATTTGAACACTTATTATAAATACATAGTAATTTATATTATGTAAAAATAAATTGTACAACAAATCGTTATTCTTAACATTATCTTACTTGTGTGAATAGACCATATACGATCTTAGAAAATAACCGAACAATGGACTTTAATTTAATATTAACTTATCAAAGATAATGAACACATCGATAATTGAGATCTTTAGTAGATTTTGGCCAAATTTCCATAATGCTAATTATAACAAAATTCGGGTAAGACCAAAACTAATAAAAAATATCAAAAATGAACATATCCAAAATCCTAGATAAGATCATACAAATTAAAGTACATTTTTAATAATTCTATAATACAATATATAAATAGGGCTAGAGATTTTTAATATTTAAGAAACTATTAATTGTTGCTCTAAAATCTATATTTTTGTAAATGTCTTTAATCTTGACTATTTTACTTATTAATTTTAAGAGTTAAATTATAATTATCATTTAAAAATCATTGATTTTTACTATAAAATATAAGCTTTTCATATATCTTTTATCATGACTTCAGTCTTTATTACTTATTATTTTTTTTTATTAAGTGTTAGATTAGGTATAAGATGAAATTGTTTGAACATCAAAGTTAAACAAACAATATTAGTATTAAAAAAAAAAAAAACTCTTAGCCCTACTTATAAGAAATAGTTATTATAATAATGCTTCAATATTTAGTTACACATTTTAAATATATAAAATTAATTATCAACTAAAATTTTGTCAAAGGTAAAAGTAAGTTATCTTGATTTGATTGAACCTGCCCATTATTATGAAATTTTGTTTTTCCCATATAATGTTGAAGAAAAATTTGTATCACATTCACCAGTCTAACATGTTCAAGGTGTCTTTCCAAATCATTTGTTTGCAATTGTAGGTTTTGTGTGTGAGAATTTTATTTTGATGAGTTAACTTTAAATTTACTAGCTAAATATAAAAAATTTAAAAAAAGTATTAAAAATTAAACTAAGTTTTTAATTAAAAATGTTCATACATACTTATTTTATTCTATTGTCAATCCATAATTAATATATCATGAAAATAAAGTATTATTATTTTTCATTATATCAATGCATATTTTGAAAATTTGTGTTGAAACTTGCTTATTGAAATCTGGGTTATATTTGTATTGAAATGTAGAATCCCCAGAATTTGAATAGGAAATATTAAAATAATAATTCTTATAGACAGTGTCCAAGATGTCTGTTGTCTTGGGTGTTTGTATTGTATTATTATGTAGCTTGATTATGTTATTTTTCAATGAATATTGTATAATAAAACACTCATACTTGCTTCACTGGTATTTTTTTCTATAACTGTGTTTGCTTGTAAATAACCAGAAACCTATCACTCTTTATGAAGTGTTGTTTCTTACTGTACAACTGTGCAAGTGACACATTTTCTCCGCAAGCAACAGACAATTTAAGTGATCCATATGTATAGGTACAATATTTAAATAAAAATTGTATTTTATCCAGAATAACAGATTCGACTAAAAGAAAAACAGATTATAAAGCATAAGGTTATAATCTTAATAAATATTCATTGATTTTTAACTGCTCAATTTCAAGGAAACTTACCAAAAATGTTGCAAAAGTATTCTATAGTAACCAAGTATCCAATTTGCTTGCATAATACCAGTAATTATAGCATATTTTAAATTGGATTATTTATAAATGAAATACTTTAAAAATTACAGTATTATAAAAAACGCATTTCCACATATTATTTATTACATATATTTTCAAATTCAAATTTAAGTTATACGGATTGCGAATATGCGATGGTGAGTCTTATACAATATACAATATTAAATATTTGAATACTTATCAGTTATCATATTATATTAGAATTTAGAATACAACAATGAAACAGTTTAAGGTTAGCTTTTTAGTGTGACCAGTGACCACAGAATTAACTTAATTTAATTTATTTTGCGGTATCACTGTGTGAAGTTATATCAAAAGGTAATAAGCATAGATATTATAAGCCGTGGGTTCTGTAGTAATCGCTGCCACTCGTAGGTACTTATCGATATTCGAAACGAACAATATTCTGCTTATCGGTCAATGGTCATTACTCATTATAAGTTATATTAAGGATATCACCTTTTGAGTATGATTAATGCTTACGAGGTGGTTGACGATTGATAGTGCAGTGGTTTATCTCTTTTTTCTATGAATAGGTTAACGGGTATGACAGTAGTTGTAAACGAGTTGATAGTAGTGACACTATTAGCTACCTACTTGTTGGCATGGGGTCAATTTATTGCAATTTCTAAAATTTGTAAATAGCTCTCAAGCATAGAGCTTTGCATTAATTAATGTTGTTCATTCACTAAAATTCATTAAAAAAATTCCCCCACATTATGATTGCAAAAAAAGTATAGGTTTCTATTTGAATTTATAAAGTTGACCCCCCAAAACCGCCCTAAAATGTTGTTAACAATTACAAAATTGTGAAATCATAATAGATGTTTCTAAATCAAAAAACTTTTTTATCATACATTTTTCTCTAATTTGAATATTTATATGTTAAAATGGCTGTAACATAAATTTTGAATCACCCTGTATAATGTTAAAAAATAAGTATAACTTATACTATGTATATATTATGTAACTTTGTAACTTTTCTAAATTGTAGTTAAATTGTGATTCGTGGTAACTGGTAAGTACTGGTAACGACCATCGATGACCATAATATATAGGTAGCATTAAAATTTACTTTCATAAGTACCTATGTAGGTATTTTAAAAATTGTGTAGTATAACATAGTAAATGATGCGACTAGCATAGTAATTTTGTTATTTATTGATTTATTTATATATTAGCATTTCCTAAAAATTCATTAATTCACCCAAAATATTAAAAAAAAATATGAATTGTAATATTATGTTTTTATGTGTATATTATAGAATATAGATGACTGCATTTTATAAATTGTTTCATGAACTGCCAAGACGATTCATCATATTTCAAAATAGTACGATAAATCAAGTGCCCTAGCTATAAACCAGTTATAATTTGTTCGGTATGTATACCTATACACTATAGTAGTTACCTACATAAACAAATTAACAAAAAATAACCTTTCAACCTTTGTGAATCGTGTATTATTTCACCCTTTGTTGACTGTTGTCATAAATGAATTATGATATTAAACTGTACAAAAGAATAAGGGAAAGTAAAAATGTAATACATATTTAAAAATATCTTATCTAATCGTCTGTGAACTAAACCGTGAGATAATTTTAAATAATTTTCATTAAAAGGTTATTCAATTTTTAGTTGATTTAGTACCATTTATAATAAATAATAATGCATAAATATTGTAAATCTCTGGTCTAATAATTTATAGATTAGACAGTAGACGTTATAATATTATATATTTGTCATTAATTATAGGTACCCGTCAATATCTACGAGTCAAGTATTATACTATAACAAAAGAGACTTTTAAATATACAAAAACTATCGGAAGCAAGTATTTTTTATCCAATATGCACACAATTTTCGTAATGTTTATCCCTTTTTAAATTTTTATAAAAGTATTTTTCATTACAAAATATATTATTAATAGTTGATACAAACACGATTAACATGTTCTGTACGATCACTTTTTGAAAACTCGATGATGTGATAGTAATTATTGTACCTATACGTATCTAAAAACCAAATGAAACATCGACGTGAATATACAAAATATTATTATTATTATTATCTTATTTACCTATTATTTACAATATAAAGATATTTTTTCAAAATGTTAAATTCGCCCTTTTTTTTATTTCTTACATAATTTTCTTTTTTAGTTGCACACACGTTCGTGATTGTATCAAATTATTTTGGACAGGTACACTGTAATGCATGTAACTTTATAATGTACATCATACTATACATTTTAAATTATAATAAAACATTATTGCACCTATTCATTTTTAGGGGATTCTAAACGCATATTTTTTGTAAGGAGTTTTGTATAGGCAATAATAATATTTCTTCTTGCTGCTCGTGGTCTTGTGTGTGTGTTTTATAATATGATTTAATTATCATTATTTATTTTATGCATTGTGTATAAAGATAATTGATAATATAGTCAAAAAAATTGGTATAATAATAATAATATGGTAATATCTAATATGTGTCTTTTTCTCGCATGTATTACACGCAAAACCGACATTTTAGTAGGTTGTCACGTAATACTATATAAGCGCATATATTATTTCACTTTAAAATTGATGTATTTTTATTCCATCATTCCGATTGATCCGATGATTTATTTATTTCGTATGGTATACTAATAAAACACATATCACATAATCATAATCATTAAATAATATTTCAAGTAAAAATTGCATTCTACAGGTTATAACTTATAACTTATAAGTCTACGTCAAATTTTTTTATCTTTTCAATATATAGTTTCTGGGTTATCGTTGTGGTCTTATGGATACAAGTCAGGCCTTGAGAAAATAGTTTTTTGGGCCCTCTGTCACAATGTGATTCATTGTTTGCTTGGCTTCTCCACAATCGCATGGAGGATTTTTATACTTCTATATAGAGATGTTCACACTCCACATCTCCCTTGTTCTGTTATGATACGATCCACAGTCTACCACTGAACCCCGCATGTCATGGTAGATATATTCCCTCTGGAGTATTACCAGTTCCAAAGATGTGAATTTGATATACTTCTCATACCTACGCATGTGTATATCTGAAAAAGCATACCTACTAAACTGTTGAATATACAAAAATGTATACACAATTTTTACATTTTAAGTTCAAATTATGCTAAGTGTGTGTCCAAATTTGATTAAAATTTGATAGTAGAATATTATATTATACTTTTAAGAAAACAAGACGAAGAATCTTAATTTGTTTTAAGAATTCATTTTGCGTAATTATAGATCGATCAGTAAGTCGTATGACAGTACCTACGTTTGAATGAAAATAAGAAATGTCTAATTGCATAGGCACAATTAGGTTAGGGGCTAAGCTCCCTCTTCACACACAGTTTTATTCGTACCCTCTACGTTTTTTAAACATATTTTAATTTAAAATATAATTTATAAGCGTGTGTGATGCTGATATACAATTCTAGCCTCCCTCCCCCGAAAAATTTCCATAGTTACGCCTATGTTTAAATGACTAAATGTCTAATATAATGAAAAAGCTATCCATTTCAAATGCCCTATCACATTTAGTATTAACATTAAACTCATATTATGTCAACTAAATGTGACCGTCGCCTGATGTTATATCTATAATTATATATACGAATATTAAAGGTCAAACTACTCTAACTGATCATTGTATTTCCAAGACTATAAAATTAATAACTATGCATACCAAATTTAATGTGTTCAAAATAATAGTAAGTACAATTATTAATTATTGCCATATTCAAATATCATTAGAAAAAAAAATATTTTATCTCGTGATTGATAATGAAAGGTCAATAGGCCATATATAGGTGACAGGCGTTCTATATATTATAATTAAGTATACATGTATAATGAATGATCAAATAATGTATCGTTATACCTGGGCGAGACCGTTTTCGACCAAAAACGTACCCTTCCCTTTTCGGCCGATTCACTTTTCGACCAAAATCGTACCCTTCCCTTTTCGGCCGATTCACTTTTCGACCAAAACAAAAAGTTTTGTAATATGATATGTAGAATAAATAATTGAAATATAATTTTTGTAAAATAGAATACCCATATATTAACATTTTTTTTTTTTATTACGATTATTACGATTTATTATATACGATCGGTGATCGTCGACTGTGATGGTTACTACCATAATATATAGTTATATCAGTATAATATGTAGTATGTACCTGCAAAACTGATCGTTATACGTATTGTAGATAGTCACTATCTTTTATAGCCAAGATAAAATACTTAATAGTAAATATATCGCTAAAATATTTTTAGGTATGATTTTGTTAAGTAACAAATGTAATGAAAAGCGCTAACAAAACTCAGACGACGACAGAGCACAATTATATTATTAATTTGACCTTATATCATTTTTTTTTATATAATATATCTTATATTTTTAATAATATTTGCCATTATTTTACAACAATTAAATACCTATTAGTTTATTTCTTAATATTATATTATACACATTACTATTAGACTTAATAATTATTGACAAAAATTGTATATTATTATGTTATTCTTTTTATAAAATATTATGCACAGTGTGACATATTAACACAAAACTAATGTTAATAATATATAGGTATTCTTATATTTAATTTTTTTTTTATATTTTATTTTACAACATTTTATGTAACTTATACTTTAAATAATTTTTAAAATATAATTGCCACAATTTTACAAAAATTATATAGCAATTATTTTATTTATTTTACATATCATATTACAAAACTTTTTGTTTTGGTCGAAAAGTGAATCGGCCAAAAAGGGAAGGGTACGTTTTTGGTCGAAAACGTTTATGCCCTTATACCTTACCTAACATAAAAAACTAGGGTAAACCGGAAAATCCAAATACAATTTAATTTTCAGTTGACGGAGCAATCATATTTAGTATTGGCAGTTGAATCATCAAATTATTAGAGATTTTAGTTCCAGAAAATATAATCCCTAACCGTTTCTGAATATTGAAATATTATTTAATTTTAAAAGATCCAAATATGACTATATGAGTAGGTATTGCAGTTCTATTTCAATGATAAAATTATTAAAAAACATTCCCTTTTTAACAGTATCGGTAGTACACAGTGCCTAAAATATCAAATATTTCGTACTGCACGCTTAATATTTGGTATATATACAAAGTTGTTTGGGGCTTATATTTATCTTAAATTTATTCTTAATTGTATTTTGTAAAAATTTTATCAAACCATAGTACCATACACACGTGACACATATTAAATATAACATAAATACGGCCAAACTAGGCTAGTATAGGCTACTAAAGTTTTAATAGTAATTAATTAATAATTTCCATTATAGTCATTGTAATAAGCATAGTATTTTTAATATTTTAAAATTACTTTACTTCCCAGTTAGCATTTTGTAATGATAATATTATAATAGTGTTATAATAACGTTATACTAATATTATTCGTTATTATAATGTTATAATAATATTACTAAACAAAAAATTGCTGTTTGGGTTTTAAATCATAGTTCAGAAGAAGAGATTTTTTAGCTAAAACATCGTGAAACCATTATTTTTTTTCACATTCAGGTTTCAGATTCAGAACAACAAGCAATATTGTAGATAGGCATACACAAGTACCTATACAACTACACAAGTTACAAATACACAATATTTATATCATAGAAATCCTTTAAAATCTATACTTCAGAGTTCAGTTATTACCTACTTATAATATGTCTAACTATCTCATATTATATATTTATACCATTGATTTTAAATACTACTTAATAGTATAATTTATAATCAATTTTTATACTTATACATATTCTGTGGTCAACGGTCATGATAAAAGTCTGAACCCACCATTCCAGTATAAAACGATACGAATATACCGCGATTATAGACTTATGTGACTTCTTGAATTCCGATTTGCACCGATTATGTTGTTATTCTCAGTCTGTCTCTTATTTGATTATTTACATAATAATGAATGTTTATGAAGTATAATATTATGTATGAATGCGTAATTTACTAATTTTACAAAATATTAGACTTATTAGTTTTATATAGAATGACTGCAGCGTCGCATAAGTTTCCACACCACCTATATGCTTGTTAAACGACATTAAATGTATATCACATCGTCCATGTTGTTTAATAGCATGAGGTATTACACGTGGCGCGTTTTTTTTATTGTGGTATCCCCTGTAGGCCTAATCCACATCGCAAGCGAGAAAACGCGAATGCCGGTCGACTACAATAATATTGTAATTTACATAGATAGGTACAGCGAAAACTGAACTTCTCTCTCGTATAACATTTTTCGTTTTTTATACATCAATAAAACATATTTTAATAAAAATAAAAAAAATAGAATAGTTAAATAGGTTTGAATTTCAAATTTTGTATTTAGTCTCAACACGGCATTCACAAATTTGTGGCTTACTATAGCGTTGAATTTTAGTGTGTATCAGCCGAGGCCGAGGGATTTGGATTTGTCACAATATTGCTATATATATAATATATATAGCATTATAAGTCCAAGAGGAGTAAAAATACAATAGTTTTAAATTATTAGGATGATATCCTCCGATTCTAATTTAAAATTCAACACTGGCCTAATATTATAATTATAACTATATATTATTATTATTATTATTATTATTATATTTATTATATTAATATTATAATATATATTATATTTTATTTATTATTATTTAGAGATTACCAAAGTCCTAAATTTAAGTCTTCTACCACTCACTATTCAGTAGTCACTATTCCCATGAACATCTTTATTTAACCAGTTTTTTAAACAGGGCTTGAAACCGTTTTCAAAACCGATTTCAGAAACCAGTGTTATAATTTAAAACCGAAACTGAAAAAAATTGTATACCAGTTTTAAATTCAAAATCTAAAACGTAAAAAATTGGAAACCGGTATTAAATTCAAAACCAAAATCTGAAAAAATTGGAAATTGTTATTTTTTTTTTTTAATTGACGTGTTTTTAAATACGTAAATTCCATTAATACGCATAATTAATACTCATAATAAAATTGATATCATGATTAAAATGTTGATAACCATTTCATTATTCGCAAAAGAAAATTTTAAACTGGTATTCAAAACCAAAACCGAAATTTCTTAATACCGGTATTGCTAAGTTGAAACCGAAATCATAAAATTTCAAAACCGGTATACAAAATCGAAACCAAAACCGAAATTTCCCAATATCGGTATTGAAAAATTGAAACCGAAACCGAAATTATTTCAATCGGTTTCAAGCTCTGGTTTTAAATGCCGTGAAACTCATTCATAAACATATTTTCACGTTCCTGAAAAAAAGTGTTTATTTTGTGTGCGTGACGCCGGCCGGCGATAGTGGGTGATGTGTTTGGTGTGGAGATGAAATGGTGAGGGGCCGACGATATTAAATAAATACATTTTACAAAATACATAAAATCATCTTACTTGGTTTAGGCATCTATAGTTTAGCTTACTTATGCACTGACCAAAACTTAAATCAAAATAATTCCTTATCGTCACTTGGACTCAATAACTTTTCTATAAAGCTTGACGGTGTTGAAACATTGTAGGTACATACAAATATTTTAGCCTTCAAATCTGTGGTCCGAGGGATATAATCCTTCGTTTATAATTGCATTCATTGTTGATGTGCGTGCGTCTATGAATCTAAAAAGTGTAATTGTTTTATGTTGAAAATAACAAGAACTTATACTTTACGAACGAGAAGAAACTTAAAAAAGTTTAAAAGAATATAGGAAAACTTTTAGAAAATAAAAATTAGAACAGTAATCGGAAAAATATAAATATTATTAACGAAAGTAAAAACTGATGTATAATATTGATATATTATTATACAAAATATGTATTTTGAATAAAATTAAAACAGTAATAACGTTAACAAGAAAATTAATAACTAGGCAGCATAGGTACTATTGAGCCAGCATATCTATTATTTATTATAATATTAAATATGAATAACTTGTTTGTGTAAGTTTGTTTATATTGTGTTTGTGGTCAACATCACACGATACTGTTACGAAGTATAATATTATATATATGAATTATGAATGCGTAATTTTACAAGGTTAGGTTAGGCTTATTAGGTTTATATTGAAGATCATACTCTTGTTTTTTTCAACCACTCGGTACAGTTGTCGGCTTTTTTAATTTCTTTTCTTATCCTTCGCAACTTGCGACCGTTTCATTTGTGTCGTGTCGCCGTGTTGGCACTCTATTGCAGCCGCACGTAATCATTCTGTGAGTCCGTCGTGCGTGTAGGTACGTCAGTTTTGTGTTCGAGTCCGTGGCCCGCGGCGTGCCGTATATCACCGGCACGGGCGTGGGTCGACGCTCGTCCGCTGTGCCGTTATCTTGCGTCGGGTATGTTACGCGCGTTGTCGAATGTCGGCCGTCGCGTTTCGTGTGCGAAGACAATATCGTGGCGCATTCGTCACGCCAAGTGTACCGTCGTCCACGGTATCGCGTTTGTGTTACGTCTGTCACGCGTGTTGTACTCGCGGTTTCTCGCCGTACACCGCTCAAACGCGGATCGTCTGCCGTCCGTCGTATCGTGTACGAATACATCGTGTAACCGCGCGTAACGTGTCTGTGACACGCAGGTCGCGGTAGTGTATAATATTGTCGTCCGTGTGGTGTGATTTTTTCTTTGTCATTTGTACACGTGATTTATCAATCATGTCACGGACGTCGATTTGACGTGATCATCGTTCGACGTTATTCATCTGGATCTGACCTATACCCATCATGTGATTAATGAGTCACTGGGGCATACATCGGTATCTATCACGCCTTAAGATTTTTATGGTTTATCAAAGTGAACATTCAATTAGTTTTATATATCATCTATATGACTATATCCTGCCTTTATAGTTTCAGCATATCCTTGTATAACCTCTCGTGATAGAGTCTAGCAGGCGAAGTCATACAGGTTAGGAATGCATACCTACCCAAAACTTTTTTTGGTTATTCTATAAAAGAATATATTAGCCTGTTTAGCATTAGTGATAATTTTTCCAGATCCAGGATGAATTTTTAATCCGGCGGCAGATGGATTTAATTTTTCTGATTGAGTTGCTTTTTACTCCAAATCTTTTAGAAATTCTGCACATTTTATTCCAATATATCCATCACCTGCAGTATATTTCCAGGTGAACCATGCAGTCATATATCTCTTTATTTTTATATGGTTTGGAGTGAAGTCTACAAATTAAGGCCCATGCAAACCCTATTAATTTTTCATCAAAACGACCTTAGCGACTAACAAAAATTAAAGTACTTCTAGTGGTTCGATTTAAAAAATGTAAAGATGTTTTAATTGGTCAACAAGTCTACTTTGCATCGGTCGGAGCATATTTTTTATATTTTTGAATAAATTCAATATTAAAAATTTATAAATTTATAAAATGAAAAATATTTATTCTCGTCAAGAATTTGCTAAAATTGAAAAAGTGCTCCGACCGATGCGAAGTAAACAAGTTTACCAACACAAACATTTTTACATTTTTTAAATCGAACCACTATAGAATTAACGGCTATTTCACGTCTATAAATTGGTTTTCAATATTTTGATATAATGACTTAAATGACTTATTCATGTGCGTGCGTGTGACCATAAACCAAATAAGAAATAAAAATGAATTGTAAATTGATGCGGTTATAGTAGGGGAGTATACGCATACAAAGACGATCAGTAATCGCAGGAACGAAATAATTGCCTAAACACAACTCCTTAAAAATAACACATTTGCTGGGGCCAATATCCATCATGCGTCTGTGTATGTAATGCTCACGGCTATAGATAGTATGGTTGCCCATCGACCCATGATTCCCATATTTGAAAAGTGTCTACCGAAATGAATCTCTATTATCAGTATTAAAGTTGAACAGCCGGAGACTTAAGCACTAGCGCTTATATGACATAGTGACTATCACGGAACTACAATTTACATTTGAAAGGTAATTGCATTTATATCCACTACAACAAATAAGCGCTAGTGCGTAAGTCCCCAGCTGTTTAATACTGATAATGGAGATTCATTTTGGTAGACACTTTTCTAGATTCGTTGGGCAAATGCCAAATACTATCTTTAATCGTGGTAATGCTGAACAGGCACTATGTTGGTAATTTAATGTGAATAATCCACTTTAAATTATCTTTGATCATCTCACCTATATGGTTATATCTTATATAGTTATAAGTCATAATTCATTTTAATTAAATTTTATTTTTCAACGGAACTATTTTATTTCTGCTAATAAAGTGATAACATTTATTCCTGGAATGTTTAATAATATAGTTAACTAATCGGAATCGAAAATAAATATAATTGATTTTTAATTTTTCTGGGATATTCTATCGGCTTGTTTTTGAAATACATTCAAAACTATTATTCGTGGAAAATAACGCGTTAGTGCGTTACTTCATATAATTTACTTTTAAAAATAAATATTATATTTAATTACAATTGCTTAAAATTACGTTACTTTAAGTAAAATGTAATGAAATTACTGCTGCGTTACAGTAATTTGTAATTTGCGTTACGTTACTACTCAATACTGGAAGTAACTCAGTTAATACTATATTTTTTACCTTCATGTTAGAAAATATAAAATATTGTGATGCTTTTTTAGCCATATTTTAAGACACTAGCAGATCTTCCGCCTATTGGCTATTAATAAAATATCATAATCATACTGTCCACTTGGTTCAACTGGAATACGGAAATCATTTTTAAATTATTGTATTTTACGTAGGTATTAAAAATTGATATCGTAATAATATGTAGAATTCACTAATAAAAATCTGAAGAGGTTTTTGCAGGTACTAAGCAACCCTTAGTTTATTTATAGCACCTACAGATAGCTAATTTAAAAATGTTTATAATTAAAATTTAAGAAAATATTTTTCTTTTACTCACTATTTTATTGATTATAATTTAAATAAAAAAATATTTAAGTCATATTAAAAGATTGATTATTCCCTTATAAGTTCATAAATAAAATCACAAGTTGCAGGAAAACACGCTTACAAAATATCTAAAAATATCGTAATAGGTATGAATGAAGAATCCAAATGGCAAATACCTTATAGTTATTAGGTTTTATTTAAAAACAATAATTTCACAATCTTACACAACTATTATGTTGAAATACAAAATAGGATATTCATCTATCTAAGAATTTTTATAAATTATTTAATGAAATCATAAAAACTAAAACATTTTCCTTACACATCAAGTTCGTGTTCCCTAAACAAAACGACTCTACATAGGTAATAACTACATATGATTTTAGCACCTCCCTATATTAGGTATATTATAATTTATAATATTTTTCTATCTGTAAAGTATTGCTCCGATGGTTCATCGTGTTTTATATATTTCTTATTATACGATAATATTATTATAATAATTAATAAGAATAAGAATATAATATGATCTAAACCACCACCAACTGCCACCGACCCACAACACAACACAACACAACACGCGCGTCCGTTCGTCCTTACGCCACGTGAGATCGACGACGGCGGCGTATCTCATAAAGTCATAACTACAGACTACTACAACGGGTACAGTATAATTGTTATTATTATTATTACAATATTATAATATCGGCGCGCGCCGACGGATGTTGCGCGTGTGTGCTTGCCGACCGCTGCGGGCGCGTCTCGACGCCCGGAGATTGGGGTAGGGTTGCCGTTGCCACCGCCGCCGACACCCCCCGCCGACCGGCCACGAGTTTTCGGATGGAAGGCGTGCGCGCGAAGATAATCCAACGTGGCCGAGCGCCGGGACCCGACGCGCGGCAGTCACAATTGCGATACCGGGCCGCACACCGCGCCGTTCCGCGACTCGATGACGATTTTCAATGATAACATTATTATAATATTATAATATTATTGTTTTATTATGCTTCTACCTACATCACAATAATACCGTTTCGTTTATTTCCGTGTCGACTTCTTCCTCGCCACCCGCACCGCGACACGTATCCGTTACTGCGTTACTGTTTTCTGTTTTTCAATAATATTATACTTCTTAATGATTAATTTTTCTCTCAACTCGCCCACATTATTATAATATTATATTATATTGTCGTTTTATAGTAGTGTTTCGTTATTAATATTATATACCACCGTGTTTTTATAATATAATAGTTTAATTTATTTTTTAATCAATTTAATATCGTTGTATTTTTATTATATTGTAATATTTCTGTATGCGATTGACGGCCAATAACATGGCTAGTCCGAAGACTAACAATACTAAACACTTAACCATTACCGCAGTTGCGTTTAAGTTTTCAAATCTCTGACACCGCTCAAATCCGATCGTGTTGATTCCGTCATCCATCAGATACCGAGGTTTGTAATTGATTTTATGAACACAATTAATAAACGCACGAAAAACTTTTTATAATGCGATTATGTTATGATATTGTTTCATATTATATTATAATAATAATGTGCAATATAATATTATATATTCAGAGTCGATATATCATACACGGAACGACTTTCGAACAACAATATATTACGTGTATTTTTAATTTCGATAATTGTTGTCGAATATAGCTCTGGGTGTTGAAATTTTTTTTATATGTTACATTGTTATATAGATCACTGAAATTGTACATAATATGATAAATTGATATATATATATATATACATGTAGCCATTTAGATAAAAGAATACTGTTATAGTAGTCATATAGACTCGTTTATTGGTGTAGTCGTGTATTAGATAGTATATTGTAGATAACATATATGTAACATGATACATATACATACGTATATCTGTAGTATAATCGTCGACCCTCAAATAAATAATAGCCAAACGCATAAGGAAATATCCTTGTCCACCCCAATAATTAAAGTAGTCTGGACCGCCAGTATAACCGAACCGAGTTAATTGCCAACTACAGATCAGCATTGTATAGTTTATAATATTATAATTTAAAACCGCGTGTTGGTCAATGTAATGTTCCATAATATTATTATCATTTTCGATCATAACTACAATACGTGTGTGAGGTGTGTGCTGCGACGGCCAAAGGACAAAGTTTAAATCACAATTACAACTGTAGAAGTACGTGATTTTTAGGAGTTTTGTATTTTTGGTTTCGTGTTATCATGACGTTAGGGTATTCAGCCAAATGTTAGGTATATATTATGTGCAGCACTCTCGCGCTCCCTTTGCCGGCTGCGGCCCAATCGATTGCGCCAAATACAATGCGCAAAAATGTCCCGAGGTGTGTCGCTTTTGGCCACCGGAGGGCAGGAACATCAATAAAATGCGGTTCTTTTATAACGCAGGCTTGTGGAGCTTATAATTAAACACGTGCGCAGAGTTTAACAGTAAACGTGTGTTGTATTACTCATATAAATTAAAATTAACAATTAATGCATTGAGAGAAATATAGTACCCAGTACTATATTAAAGAGTTAGTAAAATAATTGAATAGAACATAAGCATCTAGGTACGTAATAATAAGACGTGTTCTACTATTAAAACCATTTTAGACTGTTCCTAATAATCTTATTTTTTACTTCGGTCTTATCAGTTTTAAATTGCTATTAAAAATGTAAAATGAATTATGTTTATTATATAGTTTTGTAGTTTTTGAAAATAATTAAACCTATTATTAAATAAATTAATAGTGCAAATATCAGTTATAATATGTCATTTAAATCATGCAAAATATATCATAAATTATTTAATGACAGCTAATATTTGATGAACATTGCACTATAGACTTTATTGATAAGTCCATTTTTAAATAAGCTATTGAGCTATTTTAATAATATATAATTTCATACTTATTTTAACTACATACTAAGTGTATGGCTAATGGCATATAATAATATTATATGGTATTATTATTAATTTAATTATTTATTCGATATAAAAATGTGTGTTTTATTCTTTATTTGTTTAATTTTAAATTACTGAATTATTAAAAACAATATCATATTTATATACATACTTAGGTAATGTGTAGACCGTATACGAATAAATAAAAGAACTTTGCTTGAAGCAAGTTTAAATCATTAAAGTTAAAATATGGTAATCTCATTTTACCTAAAATACAATAATTTCTAAACAAAAAAAAACATAAATTATTAAGTGTAAAACTGTTAAAACTGTTCAACGTTACCTCAGGGAGAACTGTTTTCGTAGTGATTCTGTAAAAAACATTTTACCTGGTGGAAAGTGTCTGCGCGTACCTATTTTTAAATAACCTGATACGCACAACAAAAGATAAAACTATTTTAGATAGGTAGGTAATATTTTGTCGCTGCCACACTTAGGTACAAATATTTTAAGAGTTGCATAATTACATATAGGTACCTACCTACCTAAATAATTTTGTAAATTTATGTTTAAAAAAACATATTATAATTTTTCGAACTTTATAATAGTTTTCGAGAAATATGGACGATAAAAATATACAAAAGTATCCATTATTTATAAAATCATTTTTTTTACTTAAAATATTTATTGTACATGTTAATTAAAAAAAAATATTTAATGATAAAAAATTATTATTATTATTGATTTCAAATTTAAAGACACTCATTATATTATTGACCAATGGTGCCATCAAGGCATCAAATAGGTATCAAATTTAAATTATAAAAATGTAGTTTAATTTTGAGTTGAATGCATCTGTATACTATACCTATAATATAAATACAAATATACAATACTTCTTATTTTATGGAAGTCTATAAAATTAACGGTTATATAATTATTTTAAGCTCAATTTTTCACTGAATTGGTTTACATTATTATGTAAATTTAATAATTTAAAACTAATTTTACGGTCTACGTCAGACTGGTCAGTTAAAATGTACGTTGCGGTGCACTGTTGGTCAGGGGAACAAATAATAAATAGGAATAATGATGATGATGATTAATATCTTATTTTATTCTAAATGTAAAATATATCATTTTGGTTTCCATGAGTAAATATAACATTAATTGTAGTCAAATATGTACCTATTTACAATAATATAGGTATAAGGTTACATATTATATTAAAAATAAATAAACACATTTACATACATTTAAACATTATCATTCTTGGTATTTTTTATTAATTTGGAAAACATCAAAATATGAAAAAATGGAAAAGCCATGACATAAAAGAGTTTGAATACTTCTGGTCTACGTTGATCTAAACACTTACTGTCTTATTAAAATAAATATTCCATTTTCAGAACACTTCTACTTAGTAATAGTACCTCATTAATGTTACTCAGATTTATACAAGTTAATCTGTATAATACAAGTGCATATGTTAATTTTCACACGTGGAACATTTTACTTAACACGTGAAGAATATAATATGTTCGGTTTGTTCACATCATTTTTAAATATGTTGAAGTCATAAACTCCCAGTATTTTATATCGTTAATATGTATTATGTGTTGTAAATTTATATTAAGTATTTATAGTTGTAATAATGGAACAAATTAAATTGATGCCATCTTGTTAAACAGTTATTGTGACTATACGGTATATAATGTTATATAATGTTTCATAATAAATGTGTTTCATATTGAATGATTAGATTATTCCCTTCAGTATATATTAAAATAACATCCCAATTTGGAAGTGGTCCGTTATAAACTGCAGTGTGGGCGACAATCATGCCACGTGCGTGCTCTTTTTTTTAGCGACACAAAATCCTGTTGTTATATCAAATTTATTCCAGTCTTTAATAGACAATTATTATACGTCAATTTTATAAATCAAATATTATGTGTATTATAATGAATTATAGTAAATATTCTGATTTATAGGTCATACATTTATTGTCATAAAGGTACTCGGATTCTGATATTAAAGAACTAATTTATCATTTGAAAATAAATTGAAATATATTTTTCTAAGGTGATTTTGAGTATAAAGACATGATATTTTAATACAAGATTACATCCTGATATCATATTAATTTTTATATTTAATACATTTTGAGATATTCATCATTTTTGGTGTTAAAATTATGGGAAATTAAAATATTGCATCCAAGTTATACTATATCGTGTATTCAGTTGGTATCCTAAAGATTGTACCTATTTATAAAATATGTTAGTATTTTATATTCTCGATTTTTTTGTAGTTTCCTATTCAATTTTAAAATGTTTAATGTCACCTTTTACATGTATCTATATAGAAGTATTAAAAATTGAGTCACTATAAAATTATTTTTTTTTCGAAGAGTTTTTTCTATTACAATACCTATAATAATTATTTATTAAAAGAAAAACTGTAATCAATTACAAAGTTACAACAATGGTATCCAGGTGTATGAACTCAGCATAGCGAATTATCCGTGGTAATCAAAATGTGTAGCATATATAGGTTGAATCTAATGAATAGTAAATGTGAATAGTACAAAATAATGTATGAAGAATAAACACATGTAGGTATAATTTATTTGTATCATATTATATACTAATATATTATATTTATATTGGTACATAAAACATTTATCCAGAATTCAAGACATTTTTGTTGCAATAAAATAGAGTTGGTAGGTTAAAACTACAGGTTTTTTATAACTATTTTTAATTGTAAGAAAAACCGGGCCACTGGGGCTGAACATGAAAATTCGGAAAAATTATTTTCTGATTAGTATTTGTCATAGAACTGTATTGAGATTTGTGAACATATTTTGTCGAAAAAGCATTTGCTTGGAAATGTATTTTGTTTGAAAAGTATTTACTCAAAATCATCGGTAAATATAATTTTGGAAACGTGTATTTATTATTTGTAAATGTATTTTGTTGGAATAGTATTAGCTCAGAAAAGTATTTGTTTGGAATCATATATACCGTATATATAATTTTCATCCAAATATTTTCATGAAAATTAGTTTCTGAACAAATACGATTCCAACAAAATATTAAAAATATTGTTTAGTATAAATATAAAGTATTATAGTTCAAAAAACTTAATATGTTTTCAATAGAATATTTTCTACGGGATTTTCTATAACATTACGTTTCCGCGATCGAACTCTTTTCTGACTTACCCAATACATTTCTACGACAAACAGATTATAATTTCAAAATAATATAGGTACAATAAAATACATTTTAAATAAATATTTATATTAATATTTGTTGTCAACGGGAAATTTTTTCCACAAAAATATGGTTCCGAATGAATGAATTTCGCTTTTTGTATAATATAATTTAAACAAATGCATAGGTACTTACATATTATTATACCTCGTATTATACTATGTATATTTTGAAGAGTATATAATAAGGTAGTTTTGAAAAGTTTTATACTTTATATGTATTGTGATATCTATTTATAAAATTCTGTAGGTACCTACAATGTTGAAGTCTTTAAATGTTACAAACAAATAAGCTCATTATAAGAATTAAATAAATTCTAGTACTTAATATTTTTTATAGGATTACTGCATCATATTATAAACTATGGTGCAATACTATTTTATACCCTGCAAAACTACTTTACTCATATTCAATAATCAATATCAAATGTCTTTTGTATAATAGTAGTAACGTAAAATATTTTATTACAGATGGCATTATTAGTGGAATCACGGTCGTTTCGGCCGTTCAAGTCCAGTGAAGAATATCTTTACGCTATGAAAGAGGATTTAGCTGAATGGCTGAATGGTTTATATCCTGAGCTCTACATAAACGTAAATAACTTCATGGATAGACTTGATACCGGCGTGGCTTTGTGCAAGGTAAAGTTATATTCTATCATTATTATTAATCTAAATTCATTGTGAATCATAATGCATAAGTGGGATATAAATTAAAACATGAACTTTACTATTATATTGTGCTGTGATAAAATATTATCGGACTGAATCATCCCGTTATAATATAATAATATGCCACTATCCACTAAATACATTTAAAGTCTATGTTCTAAATAACACTACTTATCAATATATATTTGTAAGCATCTACCTAACAAATTTCAATGTTTTATCGGAATCAGAGTTGGAATGTACTTGGCATGGGTCTTACAGTGTTGAGTTTTAATCACTCTGGAAGATTCTATTTAAAAAGGTCATTCCTTTTTAATGACAAGTATTTTTAAACTATATACTGCATTCTTTTCTTTAAGTCTACTTCTAGATTTAGAATAAATAACTAAATATATCGATGTACATTTTACAATGTACGTGAAGTAGTGAACTCGCGTTCAGTATGGAAATACATTTACATTAAATAATAATATTATAATATTGTTAGCTCAATTCAACAAAATAGAAACAAATACTTTTTTTTCACACATTTTTTTACATTTTATGAAAAACTTTTACTTTTGTTTTAATTAAATATAACGTGTTTTAATATCAATGATTGCTCCATGAAATGTATTGTCATTATGTTATCTTAATTTTTCTACTTGGAATCTTTTTGTTTTTTAACGATGTACTAAGACACTAAGTACTCAATTACTACACAAATATTTGATAATAATATATAATACATTTATCATATGATTGTTTTATTAAAATAAATGTACATGCATATAACCAAAATAATAATAATTAATCAAATAAAAAATAAAGCCGTTTATGGTTGAATAACATTATATTATTGGCTTGCATCGTCTTTTAAAAAAATTAAGACTATAATTATTTGTAAACGCTTGTTACTAAATAGTTAGTTATTATTCATTTCTAAATTTAAGTAAGAGTAATGAATGATTTACTATCAACAGCTTTTTTTTATCTCTTGACATTGAATAAGATTATAAATGAATTGAAGAGTTATGTATGTTGTTTAAAGAACTCTGATGAATAATTGTGTTATGTATTTGTTTGACACTTTAAAACGATCGTATACCTACTTTGAGGAAAAAACTCAGATGACTAATTGGTAATATCATTGATTATAATAAGATTATAATTGATTAGTATAAGTATTCATAATCACTGGTAATATGTTACGTAAATTTGTGATCATACGAAATTTAATCACCAAACTTTTTTTTCTATATCAGTAGGTACTTTTATAAAATAAATCATAATTTAAATAAATATTTAGGATATCATAGTATTTAGCCAACGTGTAAAAAATACAAATCGTGTCTGAAACATTAAATTAAATACATTTTTTTGTTATTACTAAATAATATACTAAATTATTATTGACAAATATTTTTTTCATCATTGTTCGAAATATTTATTCGTCTCGATTCATAATTAGTTTAAACTATTTTAAGTGGTCTTGATGAGGGGGCCTAGAGATAAATGGTTATTTCCTCTATCTGGAATCTATTCAATTAATCAGGTATAATTTAAGGCAATCTGTAAAAAAAGTTATTGTTTTAAAAATTATTATTGCGTACCTACCTATTATAATCATTAATCTGCATGTGCATATATACAACTATTCGCTTATTATTTGTGCACGCTGTACCCATTTTATACGGGATAGTCAATTACCGACTACAATTATTTTACATTTAAGTGCTATTATAGGCACTCGATAGGTCCCTATTCCAGTAAATCGTATCGGTTATATTCACTGAATATTATATACTTAGTTTCTATTCCGCATACCGCCAAACGCGGTACGCCCGTACAGTATTATTGTATCGCATACGATTGCAGCACGATTTTCTCTTTCCTGTAGGAAATCACGTACAACGTGCTCCGTCCATTTATTGATGGTCTCCATTATGTGTTTGAAACACCTTAATGGATTAATGGCCCTTATATTCTACCGGTGAAAATAAAGCAAATTGACAAATAATCCATGTACTTATTCATACAAGTTGTTTTATTATGATTATTATTAAATTCATAAACATCTTTCCGCATTGAACTACTTTGATTAACGGGATTTTAGGGTAGTGTTATGGTTCGTTTTCTCTTATGCATTATAATAATATTATTAATATTATCAGTTTTAAAATCGTATACATATATTATTATTGTTTATTTAAATAATGCATTTTGTTGACATAATCCACTGTAGTAATGCATAAATTGCATACAATTTATTGATATAATATACAATATTCCCTCGATGATGTGTACTATTTTGATGTTATCTCTAAAATAGACTGTACTGTATATTATACGACTATACAAGTCATTAGTATACTATACGTGTCACCCAACCATATTGCATTGTTCTTATTTTCATTTTAAAGACATTTAAACCTATAGGATAGCATTTTATCGCGTTATACATAAACAGCTTATTATTTTATAGTGGTTGTAATATTTATTCGATACGTATAACTTAGAAATTATGTTATACCTACCATAATATAATAACTAGATCGGATATTACAACTAACGATATCTGCAGCATGTTCCAATGCCAATAAATATAGTATCTTAGAAAAATCCTTGGCCAATAGTTCTATATATTTTATAAAGATAATTCTAACTTTTTTTAAATTATAATTTTGCGAAATTGTTATGTCTTTTTATTCATTATTGATAGTGAATTCAAAATATTAAAATTAATTCTTTCTGATTTTAAATTAAAAACAAATAGGTACTTTCTTTAAAAATGAATACGTCTAGTTTAGTTCTTAGAAATATGTTTGAATTGTTATTCAAGTTCAAAATATTTTGTTTTCCGTTCCCATGCATTTCATAATTTTTTCTTACGATGCATGACCGAACTCCGGAAATGTAATACGTTATGACTGATGAGTGTTGGTTTTCGTATCTCTTAGGACATAGATTTTTAATTATCATTTAGCAACACATGTACAGTTGGATAATAATTTCCAAAGAATACAGTGATAAAAGTGTATGTATATTTATAAACAACAATAAATAAAAACCTATTTCAGCTAACGGAATTTTTTCAACAAAACTATAATTATTACTATGTTACTCAATTCTTTTAAATTTATTCAACTAAATAATTATTATGTTTGGTTTAAAATTTTTATACATTTAAATTTATATTTTGTATTTTTGTAATAATGTTAATTTTTTACTTAACGGTATACGTGAGTACGTGACCAATGAACCTTCTGCGGGTGTCTTTCATGCACGTTAGAAATGTTTTCGGACATACTAAATCGGTCAAAATGAATGGTTATAGTATGTCAAACTAGCGTGATACAATGTACACGATGATTTGCAAATTATATTCAAGTGTAAAGGTCGAAAAGAAATCTGGTAAATAAATAACATTATGTTTGGGAGGTCAAAAACCATAGAAAGTATACATTTCAGATATTTTATATTCTATTATAATCTATTATCATAAGGTGCCTAGGTATGTTAATTAATGATAAATCCAACATTTTAAGAAACCACTAAAATATATGATTTAGTTATTTTATTAAAAAACCAAAAGATATTTAGCCAATAACAATTTAAAAAAACAAATTCTACAAATTATTATAATTTTATATAATTCAAATTAGTTACAGTAGGTAATATAATAATATAATATGTTGACATATATAATGATCTTATGGTTAATGGTATTTGTAAATTAATTATTCATTACATTTTATTTTTACTTCTTACCAATTATTATTATCTCAGCCCGACGTGTTGGAACGTAAATACAAAACTGCTATTCATTCATAACGAGTATAACGTCTTGCATAAACTATAGTCTAATCCGAGTCTATAATAAATTCTCTACGAACGTAATTTATTTAATAAATTCGGTTTATAAGACTGCAGTAAATTATTTATTACAGTGAGTTATTGAAAAATGTATGTGTAAGCTACTCATTTTATACGTCAAGCCCACTACTCGGTACGCCACTATATAATTATAGATTAGGTACTGAGATCTTTATCCGTTTTCATTTATAATATACTTATTTAACTATTTATTGGGGATATTTTTGATTATTCTTCATGATTCTATCATACTTAAATTATTTATTGCGTTATGTTTTTTTTTAACATAGATAATAATATGTGTTAGGGCTGGATATACAACTTTTTTTCCAACCAATTTTTTTGCGTAACGTTTGCTTATTACCATAGAAACGCAAATCAATAAAAAAAAAACAAATAAAACATATTAAAAATTAATTTATAATTCTAAATTCATTAAATCTCTAACAAAATCTAGCATGCTTCTATGTATATTTTTTCACTACACTATACCCAAAAACATATCTATGATTCCTCAATTCTCCTTGCAAAGGAAAAATATCTATTGTAGCAAATTTTTTTCAATACATACATACTAATACAATTTATTTTCCTTTTTTGTTTATTTTTGGTTTTTGGCAAAAACTAAAATGTAAGAAGTTGCTTATGAAAATGGCAATAATTAATGACAGGAAATAAATTATTTTGATTCGTTTTGGTTGTCGCGCGTAAGGACATTACGCTGGTTATTTTCAGTCTATTGGAAAGCGTCATACCTATCTTTCAATTGACCAAAGCAGATGAGAAATATTATATAGTTTGGGTGAAACGAAAACGATATAACCACTTATTTATAGAGAAATAGAAAACAGCGATACTTTCAACGCAAGTTGAATTCAGATTAACATTTTTGCTGCGTAAATGGCTACGGCTGATTATTTTTGCAATTCGATTTGCTCTACATTGTCTTTTTTTCACCGCCATTCTGAAATTGTATATGCGTGGACGTTTTCTATAACTAAATATAAATCATAGAATAGTGTAGTGTAGTTCTTTAGTTTTGAAAAGAAATACCTCCGCCCGTCAATGAGCGAACTCTAGGATATTAGTAGTCATCATGTTAACATAACGAACACCGAGAATAATATAATATAGATACTTGCAAAGCTATAGGCGGGTTTCATAATATGCTGTATTTAAATACATAATATTATATTTACTATATGTCTATATTATTATATAACAAATGTTTTTATAGTCTGTCGACTGTCACGTACTTACGTGTCTAAAAATAATAATTCATATTTCAACTTGTATAGATCATATAGTTACATTCAAGAAATCACACTAGGTATTCACATTTTTATTTTTATTTTTACGAAAAATATAGGTGGGTATAGTTGATTTTTCACGTAAAATTTTAAGTACTTTACTTACCCACTTAGTACTTAATAATTATTTAGCGTTATCTTTGCAATGTTTGTAAAAAAAGGTTCTCATATGTTTGTACTATTAGTTTATACTATTAGTTTAATGGTTGATTATGATTTGTTATTATCGTATCTTAACCTTGATTTTCTATTTTATTATTAAAAAAAATAATAATAATAAATATTATTTATTGTATATTTTATGGTTATAAAACTATTACTCTGGTTAAAAGTTCACGAGTACCTACTTAACGCTATACGTGGATTAGGGTGAAAATAGGTGTAGAAGCCTTTTTAAATTTAGCCTTGCTTTAATAACAATGGATTGACCTAAATAAATCTCTTACACTGGATACATTAAATTTTTCAAACGAAGTTATAATATATATAAAAATATTAACATATTATTCAGTTGTTGTTTGATTCAGTTAATATTCAATAAATTAAAAAATAATAGATATTTAGCTTATAATAAATACAACACCATTATTTTATCCAAGAAACTTTACACTCATGGTTTATTATTTCATACTTATATTGTATATTAATAAATAAAACTGCAGTAGGTAATGTCGAATATTTGAGTGAATTATATTTTGATTTGAAAAATGTTTTGTATTATCATAGATAAATTGTGAGCGATTTGCATGCAGTATGTAGACTTGCAGGAAATGTATTTATATTATGATTTAACCTAAGTATAGGTAGTCTTTCTGCAATATGCCGGATTTAGTGTTGACTGATATGACAAAGATTTATTCATTATAATTTAGGAACATTGTCAGCACACGCAATTGTTTCCATCTATATGTTCTACTGAATTACACAATTGATTAAGTACATTTACGGTTAACGTATTCATTATACAGTAGGTATTGAACAGTTCACTGTTGTTGAATAAGTACTTTAGTAATATGTGTCAAGTTTAGTTAACACTGAATGTGTATTTCGCGTGGTTTTTTGTATTTAACTGTACTCTCTCGTCTGTAGGTACTCTGTTGCATACTTGCACTGATGACGTATCAATATATAGTGAATGCTAACAAACCAACGGTTTGGAGCAATAAGTATCACTATTTTAATAATCGCCCTTGACATGCAAAAAACTGGAACATGGTTAGGCTCATCTAAAATTTTGATACTTTTTTATTTACAATACTACGTAGGCGTCAAATCGAAAATAATAATTTGACTATCTGATTGACGGAAAATTATAGACATAACTGCGTAGTATTGTTTATTTTACTTTAATATATATAATATACCTACATATTTTATTATAATTATAGCTGTCGACTTCTAAAAAAATTAACTAAAAATACATACTCAATAAAAATCTAATATTCTAGTCATTCTAAAAAATATCTACATTTATAGCTATCTTAAATTAGGTACCTATCTAATTTAAATTGCTGACAATATTTAATACGTCATTACGTCATGATGCAGCTAAATATACAAAATACTTTATCATTTAATTTATAAGTAGGTATGTTAGCTAAAGTCCAAAGTAAATTAAAATCCTTAACATAATGTTTAAATTTTTTGTAGCATTCAAACTGTGTAAGGAACTATGCAGAGGAACACGTGAATCGAAGACAAGCGGCTGGGAAATCTAATATAAGCGGCATTGCGAGCATAGTTCTTCAATTACCAGCTGTACGATATTTACCCGGCGCTAAAGGTGGTACGTTTTTTGCTAGAGACAATGTTTCCAATTTCATAAATTGGTGCAGAAACGGACTTGGCGTATTCGAGTGTCTGCTGTTTGAAACAGATGATCTTATAATGCGAAAAAATGAAAAACACGTGATTTTGTGTTTATTAGAGGTAAAATTGTATTGAACAAAAAAGCTTAAAAATATATTAATATTAATAAAAAAAATAATGGTTTTATGGTTTTTTTAGGTCGCTAGACGTGGTGCTAGAGTTGGTGTACCAGCTCCGATGTTAGTACAAATGGAAAGACAGATTGATCGGGAAATCGCTGCAGATAAAAAGTATGCTCAATTTTCACAAGGAACTGACTTTAATGATGGTGACGATACAGATTTGAGTGACGGCGAAGACCTAACTGAATATGCGCCATTGCCTCAAATTGTTACTAACGATTTAAAAAGTTTAGATGAAATGGTAAGTGTGAAAATAGAGATATTTAATCAATAATGAACAATATTTTATGAAAGAAATTTAGATCGGTATTGTATATATATTATAATACAGTATTATTTGCTACTTGTTAGTTGCTACCTCATGGATACCTACTTAAACTATACATCTATAGTCTATACATTATAATATATACCTATTATATAATATAAGACCTAATAATGTTCTAACTATTCAACCGTATAATAATATACTAAGTGTGTTAAACGTAGTATTAGAAAACGATCCTTCAATTTATTTTGCACGTCAGAAGAACTAAAAAACGAATTCATAATCATAATATTATAATATGTAACCACAATTTTATATTCGTTCTACGAATTGATAAAAGGTTAATATTGCAATTACTTATATTGAGAGAAGCTAGTACTGCGTGATTAGATGATAAAACCACAAAAAGTATCGAAAATATTACCTACTAAACTGAGAAATATACAATAAACATTTGTTATTGTAAGGTGTTTGATAGTGTAGTCACCTGTAGCTGTATGAATAATTTAATAGAGTAACAGAATTAAGCTGTGAATTATATACTGGTTGGCGGCTTTATATACAGGCAAAATTATATTACATATTACATATTACATATTCTCAATTAAATATTGGACTAAAAGTAGGTATTTACCTATGGATAAAGGAATAATTATTATTTAATTGGTAGAATCGAAGAATTTTTCATACCAGAAATATTTTGAAACGAGTACAAATATCTAGAATTATGACATTAACATCGTTTGTATACAATTTTTGAAAGAATAAGTCATCATAAAAACGCGTATTGAAGCATTGGACATTTACGTACAATTTCAACCAGTTACTACTTCGACGTACGAAGTATATTTTCATAATTACCTAATATTCTCGGACTAAACATAAAGCATTACGCCCATATGAAATATTTAAATGCGAGCATTGTTTATAGAGTTGAGATTAATTTTATTTGAATAAATTAGATATATTCGTACTTATTGAATACAATCAATTATTTCGAGATAACTTCATAATAAATCCTTTATATTATATGATGAAACGTATTTGTTTTATTCACATTTATATTTTGTAATGATTGAATTTATATATGTATAAGTTTATTTAGGTACAAGTGTACAACTAAATAGACACAATACAAACACAACGATTTTGATATTTTGCGTTCAAACAGAATTAAATTACGTATTTTCAATTATGTATTTAATCAATTTTCTAACCTAACCTACGCTATAATATTATATAGCCGGTTAATATTATAATATTATTAATATTATTTTATTTTAGCATCGAAAATCGGTGTCCAATAACATATAGTTTTATATTTTGTTTTGTTTACCGATATCATGATGATGTTCGTATAAAAATGTTGATCCTTTACCGGCGTGAATGCCGCACATAACCTTGATTTTTATTGGACAAAAAGAAAACGTCGTGACACTGCGAATTAGTGAAAACAAAGAGTTAAGAAGTTGCCGACCTTATAGCCACCGGTGCAGCGTACCCGGGGCACAACTAGCACGAACACAGTGGATTGTGATTGATACAACTACATCACATACAGCGGGCCCAACTTAATTAAAATTTAGTACAATGACATGAGAATAAATTCGGTGCAATGCGCAGTTATAACGCTAATTAAAAAAAAAAAAAAAACATAAGTCGGCATCGCAACAAAAAGCTCAATGACAAACATTGTGCACTGCAATATTGCGTGGAAATATATTTTATCCGAACGAAATACTTTGTTGCTTAAATTGTATTTGTAGATAAAACCAATGTAGTATAATATCATGTGAAAAATAATATAATACGAAACGCTAATACTGTAAAACCAGTTATTTCGGCAAACACTTCGTGGGTTGATAATCACTAGGTATTGTATAATATTATAATATTCATATAGCTAATTCCTATTATTTTCTATTATAGCTTTATCTCACCATCAATGTATTATGTTCTTATTATTTGATGTACGATTAAGAGAGAACAAATTATAGTTCAAGTTATTACGTTATCTCAAAATTACTGATGATCATAGTAAATATTATGTTGAACAAATTACTAGTGATTACATGTATATTATATTATACTTATCTCGTTTTAAAATAATTTAATATATTATTTTTTTACACTAGTGTTTATCGTAATGGTAAGAAATCTATTGTAAATAGGTTACACATTATGTAGCGTAAAATTATTATGACAAAATATTTACTTTTTTTAAATTGTAATATCATAGATATTCTTAATACATTTATAATGTAGGTCAAAATATAGGAATAGGAAAAAATATTCAGTCTTAAAATCTAATATTTTGTAAATAATAACATAAAACGAATGAAATTGTATATTTTCATATTATTTATATAATATGGGCAAAACAATGTATATAGTTTTCAACTAAAAAAAAATCGTAAAATTATATTAGCTAGTTTGAATTGTTTAAGTACTGTTATTACTCTATTATTTTTGGCCACTGATATAAAATTGAATTCACGAATTTCAGTAGAGTACTTTCTAATATGAACGAAAATATTTTTCATATTATACTAGGTTGCTGTGAAACATGGTAGGTACCTACATACACGTATGTTCAGGTGCCAAATACAAATTACTGTGTTCGGCGTGGTTGCCGTGCCCACAAAATCTCATCTCCTATTATTTTTCGTGCTTTTTTTTTATACATTAGCCAAACGTACGCGTAACCTTATTTTTTATTTCGTTAGGTACGGGATCTTGTGGAGAGGTGCAAGTGTCCGACCCAGTTCCCAATGATCAGAGTGTCCGAAGGAAAATACCGTATCGGCGATACTAAAGTCTTGATATTTGTCAGGGTGAGTACCTGTGTGCTGTGTGTAATATGGTATATTACTATACATTATATTATAATATGCAACCGTTTTTATAAAATATACTTATGTCCGACTAATATATTATATTGTTGTTCTATTCGGCGTGCGTGCATATAATAATATCATCCTTATATAGATACTGAGGAGTCACGTTATGGTCAGAGTGGGCGGAGGCTGGGACACACTGTCTCATTACTTGGACAAACACGACCCGTGCCGATGCAAAACTGGTAAGCCACATTTTACCTAAAGCCAAAGAAAACAAATATAATATGTAATGGGAGGAAAAACATATCGTGTCCGCTAAACAACACACCGTAAAGCCGTACGTTATTATGTGGCCGCATTTATAATATTATATACCTACGTATTAGTGTACCTACAGTTTATATGGGCGGCAGGGAATAAAAATATAATACGTTTCCTACAAGGTCAACAGTAATAAAGTATTGGTGTAGGCCATTTGTCGAGCAATTGATTCTTGCGTAAAATGTCCCACTGGACACATTATAATATTGTGTTGTTGTAGCGTCGTAGTTAGTTTTGGTCATGCGTTTGTTGTTTTATCGTTTTTAGCTTTTTTTTTTTTATTTTTTTTTATTGTTTTTCTTTTATTAATTTTACTTAAATAGCTCATCGAGCCCCGGTGTCTGCGAAACTGACGGGTGTCAGGAGCGGCGGGCCCACGTTGGAAATATCGCACGCCCAAGTACACTACGAAAGGTCAGTACTTTGTTGTATTTTATTATATTATGTATGTTTGTATAATACGTTTAGCATGTACCGAGTAGGATTTGCATGCAGTATATTATTATTCATAGGCATGTACAACTGCGCATTTATAATGCGGAAAGAGAAAAAACATTTAATAATCCGTTTGGTTTTTTGTTTAAAACACATAAAAATCTTGTACATTTCGTAAGAAATTTTCTCCGACGGCAACACGAGAAATATCGTAGCACTTCAAATAAACGTACTGACATAATAAAATCAGTAACGAGCGCTGACGAGTTTCAAAGTATGAGGCTATAATATATTATTATGACATCGCACTGCAGTTCGAACGAATGGCATATAATCTTATAACCAAATACGACAGTACCTATTATAAATACCACAGGGAGGTTATTTTTATTTCGAATGACGGCATTAGTGTTATAATTTTTTTTACTATAGTTATAATTAGGACTGTGAATATAATTCATTAAACAAATATGAAGAGAGCCCAAAGCATAATAATATTCATATTACATTTTTTTTTTAAATTTAAACTATTGGATTTAGAGTAATCGCAGTAATTTATATAGTACCTACATGTATAGATACAGTGTGATTTATAAGCATATAAAACCATCCCATTTTAATGTTTAAATTATGATTTTTGGAACTTTTAAATGTAGTTAAAGACGATATTTTCAAATACTTCAATTTTTCACAACATTTAATAATAGGAGTATCCTGTGGGGATACCAGCATTAGCTTTTCAAATGGGAACCTATATATTTTAATATAAATTGTGAAACAGATGATTTTTCTGAAAAATATGATGTATTTTAACAAAAAAAGTCTGAGTTATTCTAAATGCTAAGGATATTAGTCATCTAAGTATTCGAAAATATCGTTTTTAACTACACTTATACATTTTAAAAACCAGAATTGTGAATATATGCATAATTTAAGCATAAAAGTAGGGCGAGCGTGCTTAAAAAATCATCCTGTATAAAAGAGGGCATGATTAATAATAGATTATATAATCTATGGTAATACATTTCATCCGATAATGGAGTTCTAAACATGTGTTAAAAAAACTTCATTTGTATATTTTGAATACGATTTTAAATATTTTTTAATTTTATTTAAGAACAAATTATAAGCTTAGAAACCATTCGGAGTACTTACTTGAGAACACTTTTATAAAACTACAAATCCCTCATCCTTTTTCAATTACAAATAGGAGTTACTTATTAGTACATACTTATAACTAATTATAGTATATAAATATAGCATTGCCTACACTTAAATCAAAGAGGAGTAACTTATGCTATTGCGGTATTCAAGTGGTTATAATAGTGTTGTCAAGTACTCGACTGCAGTTGACTTATATTATCTTCAATTTTTCTTTATAACCGTATACAATAAGGAAACATAATATACTATTTGTAATAAAGTCAATACAAAATTTACTGCTTTCTGAGTTTAGATTCATGTTATTATATTATTGTATTATAGCTACATATTCACAGCCCTATAATATTATACAATACTGCAGCGTCTGTTTTTCCCTACAGTTCCGTACAACAATAACTTAATATTATAATATTATATAATTTACCATATCCGTATACATATATTGTGTGTGTGTATAATGTATAGATCACCGCCGAGAACACGACGCTCGTCCACGTCCAGCACGGGCAGCAGCGGTAACGGCGGTTACTCCGGCGGCCTGAGTCTGACGTCCGGAGGCCTGGCCACGGCCAAGCGGGCGAGCCGCCGCCGGAGCCGATCGCCGTCCCCGCGGCCGACTGCCAAACTGAGCGCGCCCGTGGACGCGGGCCGCCGGAGCAGGAGCCCCACTCCTCGGCGGGCCACCGACCACTTGGCCGTGGCCAACGCGGGCTGCAGGTCCAGGTCGGTGACGCCCAGCGGAAGACGTACACGGCGGTCCGCGTCACCTTCGTCCGCAGCCGTTAACGGTGGCAGCGGCGAACGTCTGCTGAATGTGCCAAACGGACAGCGACAGTCCTGCAACGACCGCAGCCGTTCGCCGTCGGCGGCGCGCCAGCGAAGCGGAGTGGACGACACGCCGACGCCGAAGATATCGCTGAACTTCACGCCGGAACTGGCCGCCGAGTTGGGCGACCGGTTGCAGCGATCTTCCAGAGAGTCGTCCGTGGATATAGTACAGCAGCGCGAGACCGGAAAAACGGGTGGTGCCCGGAACGGCGGCGACGACTGTGACGACGACGACTGCGACGATGACGACGACGACGATGACGTGACCGTGGACACGTCGTCCACGTGCCGGGTGTCGGATAACTTCCGTGGCACCGGACAGTACCACGTGCTGAACCCCATGCCCGTGACGGCCATCGGCGAGAGGCGACACTCGACAGTCAGGGAGGAAGAGTCCGTGGTGGACACGACGCCGTTCAGCCGCGTGTCGGACAGCCTGAGGGTGGCCACATATGATAGTCCACCGTCGGCTGGCCGAAAAAAGTCACAAACGGCCCGCGGGGACGCGAAGAAGTCGGAACCGGTCGGCACGGACAGCGGCTCGGAAGTGTCGGACGAGGGCTACAGAAGTCTGGGAGTGGTGGCTTCGCCGCCGTTCAACTCTACCGTGAAACACGTGCAAAAATCAAACGGTAAGCGTCATAATATAATATTATGCAAAATACCGTTATAGGTATGTCTCATTCGTGCGAGGGATTCGCTATATGAGATAATAATAATAATTTGAATCTATATATTATAATACAAACATCGTACATTTGTCTAACCCGAAAATAACCGTTTTTCTGTATTTTAACCAATTTGGAAAAAAAAACAACTAAAGTTTGCGCCTTTATAAGATTCGTTTTGAACGTACTTATACTGTTTATTTCCGTTTAGTGTAGACTGCTGTACCTATATACTATGTATACATTTTACACTCGGTTTGATATAATATTATACATTATTCAGTCACAATTATCTGTTTATAAACACCGTTTATAATATCATTAGCATACATTATATATGTATATAGGTACAATAATATATTGCTTTCGGATCGTTGACATTGGCATTGACGTGATGTATGCCAGAGAGAATCCTATTTTAATAATACATATATGTACGTATCTGCGGGAATGTGTCGTTGACCTAAACGTACATATTATTATTCGAAAGAAGTTTTTCGATATTTTTTAGATTGGCCCGCTATTCGCCTATAGGTATCTAAATAATAAAAACAATTTTATACTATGACCTTAACGTACGTTATAAAATAAAACATGCTTAACAAATCACAATGAAAATAGTTCAGTATTGATATTCCCTTTTCGACCGGTACGTAGGTAACAGTTGAAATATTTTCGTCTCCAGGTCATTATATAATTATCTAACATTTTAAATTATCAAACGTTAATTTTTTTTTTAGTATTTTTGTTTTTAAACAAGAAAATATAATTAAATTCTCAGCTCAACAGACACGATGGCTAATTAACGTAACATATGTTATAATTAATCGTGAGTTAGGACCACCACAAAGAATTAATTATATGCAATAATTAGTTTTGTAATGTTACGATACAGGTAACATCCTACGCATAGCCACAAGCGTTTTGTCACGATTGGTAATCTCGTTTAAATATACATTTTAAATTATACTGAAATACTCATTCTTATGAGTTTATTATAGTAGTCGCGTAATAAACGTGTAAACAATAAGTAGATTGGTATGTACATATTAATATCATACGTATGTTTTGATAAAACTGCTTTGCATTTTGGTAGAATACTTTTTTCGAGTCTCGTGCATGCATTTTGAATTGCCGTGTATATACTCTTATAGTCGCATATACTTAGAATTCATAACCGTAATATTATAGTATAATATCTGATTGTGGTTAGAGTTTATGAATGTAATATTATGTGAGAACTTGCAGTCGACACGAACACCAAAGTATTAAATCAGGTAGGATGGATTGCAATAATATGTTGATGAGGTGGTAGTAGAGGTGGTACATGATGCGGTACATAGTAATGTAATAAACATCTCCCCACCTGTACGAGTAACATCGCAGTTTACATGCGCGGGAACATCGCAATAATAGTATTATTACATCTTACCTGGAAAATGTTATTTCGAATGTTGTTGTGATTTCTCAACGCAAAATGATTATTATTATTATTAGGTACTTTTATCATTATATTTAATACTGCTAGGCATATTATTATTAAGCCGATTGAGAAATATCCGATGGTGACGACCATTCACATGATCACTATACACATTAGTCTCGTCACCGTTATCACTGTTGGCACGATATACATTTATGTATGCGTGTAATAAATTATAATGCATACCTATGTAAAATATATTATATTATTTTATGGGTATCATATATTTGAGCGGTTTACGCAAGCTGGATTTATAGCTTAACTCGAATTTCAAAACTACACGAAGTCCATAAATATTCTCGTCTCGAACGCTGTCTCCAGATTTAGTCGACCAATCCCTTATATTACCTATACATAACTGTCATGCAAACACCTTCCCACTGTCCAGACTACTGTGTCGAAACCCTACGTGGTTCAACATGTTTTCAGTTGGCCGGCCCATACATCATCACGTTTATTATATATATATATATTATAATATGCATAATATACAATAATATATACGCATATTCCAGCGAATAATTTAATCCACGCGCATTTGAAATGTTATCTCGCCCACATTTTGACACGCCGAGCCAAAACCACGTACGTACGCGGCGCAGCGATTTGGGTTCAGATTTTTAAGAAAAAAAAACGTTTTTCTCAACCCGTCAAAATTGCCCACGCGCGCACTATACCTGTTTGATCGGACTGCACTCCGATCACGGTGGAATAAGCAGTTGCAACAGGAATGCCGGGTGCCTTTACCTATATATAAATGCATATACCTACGTTTTATCCCGCAGAACTGGAATCGAAGGGTGTGTAGCTCGAAGCGGTGCTGGTATACTATATTAGTATATATAGGTATCTCTATACTAATATATTATTATGCGTTATACGTAAATTATATTATTATTATTACATATTATTATTAGGTAGGGACGTGTACCTACGTAGGCACTGCCCGGCATTGGTAAATTTTCGGACATTAAAGATATATAATACTGCAGCATAGTGGAATAAACACGCATACAGCTGTAATAGTGATTTAATTATACAATTTTTGGACGAAGAAAATTATTTTTTTTTATTATTATTTGCATAACTTTTGCCTCATAAAATATATTTTACATAATAGTTTCGAAATAATAGAGAAATAAGCGCATACACGATATTTCGTTTACAGTCGTTTTATACCAACACTATATTCGAAAGCGTGCGCGCTTAACATCAAACGAAAAGTGGTTTAATTGTATTTCGAGAAAAACGCGTAATGTTTAAATAATACTAAGACATCGTTGTTCGACGTTATGTGATCTTGAAAATAAGAAATAATAACTTTTACTTGTCAAATTAACAATGGAAAAAAAGAGGGAAACGAATAAAAAGCGTAGCCAGGTCAACATAATAATAGTAATAATAATAAAAATATATAATACATTTTTTGAATAAACCACAAACGTGAACGATATAAAAAAAAAAAAAAAACTGTCGGTATAATACTTTCGTATATGCCTTCATATAATGAGCATAATAATGGCAAATGGTTTAGTCTTCGTCACCGTGCACGTACGCCAGTTAATTGATCGCTCCGCTCGATTAGATTATAGGGTGGTAACTGATTATTTCTAATTTTTATTAGAATTTATTGTATTTTTCAATTGAAGAAAATTATGGTTTTTATACCGTTGACGTATATAACTGCGAGAACAGTAAAAAAGTATGTATACAGTCTGTGATGCCTCGAATATTGCTTCGCGGTTTAGGCGCGTAATATTGTGCAATTAAAATTACAACATATATTGGAATAAAAAAAAATAGCGTACAAATTGACCGGGATTATCTCAGCGTTTTGTGTTTAAATAATCACCCTGTAAGCATAGCCGAGGGGACGTAGAAAACTGGAACGCAGTAGTCGAGCAGCTCGACTCGAGCTCGCGGTTAATACCTATCGCAGATTAATTTTTTCAACTATCATTCTCGTACCTACCTGCAGTGTGCATGCGCGCGCACGACCGCGACGATCAAACGAATAACCCACCGACACTGCATTACCGTTTTAATTAATTAATAATAATTATCAATCTTGTGTGATTTACGTTGCAGTCGATAGTCGATAACCCAACGGGTGGGGGTTACGCCGTACCTGTAGGTATTATAAATTACAGTCGTCCGAGCACGACGGCGTATTCAACACTAACCTAACCTAACCCAACTTCGCACTGACATCTCTTGCGTGCGTACACCGATTATAAATTATAATGGAATATAATGTTTTACCGCCGTGCACGCGAATCGGCCGACGTTTGGGGGCTCACGATCCGCGGAGACGGCCAAAATACGAATAGCCGCGGGGAACGGCGCGAAACGACGTCGGGCGAGAGACGGTATTAAAAAATAATTATATATGTACATTTTATAATTTGTTATGTTATGTACAATATCATAATAATATATATACCTACGCCACGCCGGGCGCATAATATAATACGTACACACACATATTATTATTATTATTATTATTATACGACTTTACCGTCCACACTGTCGGACACGCCTATACATTTTTTAACATATATTATAAAATATAATAATAATAATACGTGTGCCGTAATCGTCACCGCGGACGCGTCTGCACGACGTCACGCTAAACCGCAGCGCGCGCACTCGTAATAGTCGTCATCGTCATTGTGTTATTATTATTTTTTAGTAGTCCGCGGGACATGGTACGCGCTACGACCGATTATTATTATTATTATTATTATGTAATAATTAAATAATGGCGAGATCCGGCGCGCATACAATATCGACGATGGTTCCTCGTGGTAAAAATACTCAGTTTCCGCCCAAAGTTAAAAACAGTTGTGCAAAAAAAAAAAAAACCAGTAATAGAAAGTGGAAACGGTCATAATAATATGAAATATACCTATTAGGTATCCCGGATTAATTGATTTGGTCGAGTAGAGAATGCCATCGTCGTGGATCAGCTGCTCTGTTAGACGATCTGTCGGACGATTAGGAGGTATATGGCCAAAATCCTATATAGAATAGGCAAATCTCAAAATCTTGGCACGCTGAAAAATGTGATATTAGTACCTAATTACCTACCAGTTTTAATGGATAAAGTAAATGTATAGAAGGTAATAACTATAATAATACGTAAATGTGGGAAATTTAAGAAATTTAGGTAAAATAAACTACTAAATATTAATGATAGTTTAAAGGACTGTCACACGCCATATAATAATAATAATAATCATATTGAACATCCTTGTGCAGATTTCAGGAGGAGTGTTCGAGGAAAAATAATACATAATATTATGAAATACTTGTATGTTGTCAGAGCACTTTATTATTGAATGCATTTCAGGTGAGGGATAGTAATACTATTGCGCGGTCCCCCTAATGCGACGGTTCAAACAGAAAAAAACCGTGTATGCAGGAGAACCACCACTTACCATTAGATAGGTTACTGGTTACAGGCGATTACAAATAATATTGCCTAACTATTCTACGTAAATATATTATATTTTATACGTGATGAGTATGGCAATGCCCAGCTGAGCAACGGATCTTAGGAGTATCCTGTTTTTCAGTCAATCGTTTCAAAAAAGACAAACTTGTCACAGGGTCGAAACCACTTATTTATATTATGTTTTGTATACCGAGTACCCGAGCGTATAATATTTACGCTGATCTCTGTTTTTAATTTTTTGCGACCTATTTTCTGAACATTCTTAAACAAGTGACTATTCCCCAATAGTCTGTTTTAATTGTATCAGGACGTATACTATATACCTCTAGTTGATAGTTAACCTCCCCTATAATATACATCTCATATATTATCATATACACCTAGTCTGACTTAACCTAACCATACAAAACCTTTACCTCATCGCAGTGTGTCACCGTTATGCGTTTGGTTTCAGGCACGCCACCAGTTACACGAGTGACGCGGCCACCGCGAAGCCGTTCGGCGGGCGGCAAGGATACGCCCAGCCCTCAACAGTCGCCGTTCCGCCGGAACCGTTCTACCACCCAGTCATCGAGACACCAGCAGCCAACGCCAGCGCCGGCGTTCGGACGGTCGCAGACGCCGACGCCGAGCCGCCGGTCACCCGCACCGTACACGGATGGCGGCCATCACCAACCGCCGTTTTCGACGTCGTCGACGCCGGCCACGCCGCTGTTGGGCCGGAACAACACGTGGAACGCTGCCGGCGGCCGACACTGGTCGTCCAAACAGCGGCCGCAACTGTCGGCCGACACGTTCTGCCAACAGGTGGCCGACATCATCAACCGGTACGCAGTGATGGCGCCAAGTCCCCGGAAAGACTCGAAACCCGATTCGCCGATCGTCACCAGGATACCGGCGCCCGTCCAAAGGACTTGATCGTTTATCGCCGCCGTCGTCGTCGTCGTCGTCGATCGTAACGACGAGTCCACCGCGATTGAATCGTCTCCGTGGAGGGGCGTGGTGGAAGGGAAAACCTCTTGTTTAAAAATAATAATAATAAATACCCCGTACGCGCTTTGGTTTTTCGCCCCGCTTGAGGCGAGTCCGTGGTGGTCAGCTAATATAAACAAAATTTATGATAATATTATTGTTTTGACGCGATATAGACTTCTACTGCTGCACCACACCGGACACGCGTTAATTATAATAATAATAGGTCTATTTATTCGGAACGACGGCGATGACGATAATGACGTGACGACAAATATGATATTATTATGTTTATGTATTTAAAAAAAAAACCGTTTAATTGTTATTGCGATTACGCTATCGTTTTATGTGTTGTATTTTCTGCGATCGGATTATATTATTATATAGGTAATAATATTATTATTATCGTCGTGCGCATATTATATTTATTATTTATTGTACGTCGTTAAAATATTATTATTTAGGTGCGTAAATTAAAAATATTATTTTGTTGTTATGTGTTTGTCGACGATGACAGACGGGGAAGACAATATATTTTGCTTTTCTCGCGCGAACGAATGGTGCTAAAAACCGACCTTAATTAGTGTTACGTTTATAATAATTTATAATATTGTATAATATTATCGTCATGTGGGTACCCCTACCTACGATAATATTGTAATATTATTAAGGGTTGACGCAGTGGCGAACCCGTGATTTCTTATTTTCGGAGGGGTCGTAATGGTGAAAATACTGTGCTTCTTACCCCCTTATAACGAAATCATTAAATACTCTTTAAAAAAAAAAATATTCAGGGGTGTGTTGTACACGACCCCTTGTCCTCCCTTCCACTTTTGCGTGCGTCACTGGGTTAGCGTGTGTGTATTAGTTATCATTATTATTATATTATCATTATATATTATTATTAAATATTATATTATTATTATTATTATTATTATTACCACCATTGTAAATTATATGTATAGTGTATCTTGTGTATATGCTTATATAATATTTACGTATAATTATTACCGTTGACTGTACGATTTTTGTTAGAACACGATCTTCATATAGAATCTATCTATATTATAGACATGTATGTAATATATTTAAATATTATGAATGTATAAGAAAAAAACTATATACATATAGTTGTGGGGTAAATTTACAATGACTAATTAATATATTATGTTTTATATTATAATAATATAGATCGGTAATTTTTTGTAATATCTATATACGTGTAGGTAAATATAATACGGATGTGTGGGCTATTGTTGATCATAGTCGTTTCAAATTGTGAACTCGCGTACCTATATGCTATGAAATATTATATAGTATTATCCTGCCGTATCGACACACATCATATTATGTGTTATTACGTAATATTATATCATATAGACAATTTATTACATACATATTATACATATGCAATGCATTATATTCTAAATTAGCTAAATATACTAACAAAATTGTTGAGGAATTTTTTCGTTTATTTTTTATTTTATTATCATTATATATTTTTCTTATCATATAATTACATCTTATGTACGGTATACGATCGTTTTGCCGCGTCCCAATATTGTTACAAAGCGCACAACACTCACACGGAGGACACCTAAAAACACGCATAAAACACGATTTTATGATTTCTGGTAACGTTAATAGCTGGTCGGCGGTAACGCGGTATGTACCTAAATGTGTATATCATAAGTACGTGTTTAGATTATTACCCACTCGTTCCTTGGCTAAAATATTATTATAATACGGTTTGTCGGTCGGTAGACGATTGCCATTTTTTTGTTTGCTGTCGTGTTCCTGGCCGACGCCGCCGCCGTGTTATAACCAGTTTTATGTATAGGTACACAATCGGGTATTATAGGTATATAACATTATCTACTTGCAATCACCGTGCGTGGCTCGGACGAGCGTGTTTTTTTTACCATTTTTAATATTGTATTATGCATATAGCTCGGTGTGTGTGTGTTTTTTCAATCACGAAAATACGTTAAAACCTATTTTCGCGTGTACGCGTATATTATGTACATTACGTATTTAGACGCGTATAATATTATATTATGGTATTATTATAATAGTTAGGTACATCATCATATTAATATGTTATTATGTACACACATTTTGTAACGCGGTGGCGGCGATCGACAGGACCCCCGACTATGAAACAGTAATAGGTAATAATAATATATTGTAATCTCGCGCATTATTATTATTCATGAACGACACGGCCGACGACGACTGGCCAAAATCATATTATTATTGTGTTCGTATAGGTACAACTATACGCGTATTCGTGCAACAATCGCGCAATACAATCACATCACGACAATAATAATAATATTATTATATGTACACACGCCGAACGACTACGCGTTGGTCCGTCCGCCGCAGCAGCAGTCGCGAGAGGAGAGGGCAATAATTGAACGAAAAGTACGACCATATACGACGACTAAAATATATAATATAATAATAATATACTCTGTTTGGTCGTACGTCATATATAAGTGTAGGTACGCCGTGTTCCATATTCTACGGGGTGATCCGTCATAACTCTCATTCGTTATTTCGGAAAACACTAACGTTTTTTTTTAAAATATTTCTCTTGCAGTGTTATTTTATGTGGTACATTTTTGGGTAAAAATTACATTTTTTTACTATTATTTATACGTTTTTAATATTTCATAAATTGATATTATATTCCGAAGCAGAATATTATTCACAGTATTTTGATCTATAAACATCAAATTTTGGACAGGTGGATAAGACGTATAGTATTATAGTTGTTATAACTTATAAGTCACAAGTCATAAACTACTGATCTAAAATTCAATTTCTTTATGCATCGGAGCATTCCAAAAATATTGTTCTTTGGAAAAAGTAATTAAAATAACATGTGTTCATAAAAAAAAAAAAATGATAACATTAGTAAAAATCTAAAAAATATATATATTTAACGACATAAAACTATGTAAAAAAAATATGTCGATAAACGTTGTAGGTTAGGTACATATTTATAGTTTTTGAAATAACAAGTGACTCACGTTAAATGGATCACCCGGTATATTATGACGTTTACGATAAGCCTGACCTAACGAATATTAATGGACCTTTTTCGTGCTCCTCCCGCCGATGTGAGAAACAATCCGGGAATATAATAATATTATAATTGCATAATTATTCCGTTTTTTGTTTTTAAACGAAACGAGATTTATGTACTCGCGTTAATTAACGTGACGATCACACTTAAAGTAATAGTTATGCCGCCGCTGTCCGAACACTCACGCGGGTGGGTGGTGGGTGGTCGTTCACACGTCGATTATATTACGTATAATATATTATACGAGATCGAGCAAGGTTTTTTGTTTAATTTTATTCTCTGCGTATAATATAATAAATGACGATTCTCGTGTTTTATTTTCACTCTCGCCGTATCCAAAAGCCGTCGTCTTCAAGACGTTTTAATTAAGTCCATCGATCATCACATATTATATAATACTGCAGAGATTGTCGTCGCTTAGTGAATCGCGTGTAAATTATAATAATAATATCGTTCGACGACGTTGCGGGTCGAGCGTTCTTCGTCTGACCACTCTGACGTTTGACGGACACTGCGATATATTATGGATACATAGGTAATATTTTAAAACGATTATAATGCCATCGAATTCACCTACCGCGCTCATTTCGTGCCCCAAACAATTGGAAAATAAAATATATTTATTGAATTTTTTTTTTTTGTGAATCACGACGGTCGAGCCGAAGAATCTTCAGCGATACCTCAAGCAACAACTATTATAAAGATTGATAGAAGTCAGTTCTCGGCTGAGCATACTATATAATATATATGTATACATTATACAGAAAAAGAATTCGAATTACCGCGTTTTTTAAATTCTTTAGTATGAACGGAGCATATAAAATGATGTAATAAATGTCAAACGTTTGTAGTCGTTTTAAAGAGATTTTACATTCTCGAAATATTGAAAATGTTTGTCCTTTGATGTGTAATAGTAGAGGGGCTATATTTTAGCCGAAAATATTAATGCCGACGGTATTTTAGCCGGGAAATATTACGGCCGACAGTATACACATTATACACACGGTCAACTGTATATTATATTGTAAAACTGCATAATATTATGTTTCATCATGCCATATTTACACTTCATGCGCCTTTAGTTGACAATATTTGTACGCCCCCCGCCAAAAAAAAAAATTAATCCGTTTTTAATTGTTTAGTTATAATTCTTTATTTATGAAAATGTTATTAAAAACCCAGATAACGATGATACATTATTTTAATTACTGTCAAAATGTATGGGTCCGCAGGAAACAATATAATATAATATACCTAATAATATATTATATATCTGCCGGACAGTGTTGTGCACAGATAATTGAAAAAAAAAATTATCTAGGAGGTTATCTTATCTTTAAAAACAGACAATTATACAGTTTTTAGGTTTTCTAAGACTTTATATATTAAATTATAATGTATACATATATTTATAATTTTTTAGTTAATATAATTTATTATTTTATATAAAAATACAATATAGATTAAATTAATAAATTTGGATAAAAAAAAGGAACGTTTAACGCAAATAATATATTGAAAATTTCAAATTATCTGGACACTTAATTGTATTGTTTAATGAAATAATGACTTTTTTTTGACAAAAATTGATTTATTGCAAAAAAACATAATAATCAATGCAGATGATTATATGTAAAAAAAATTGCACAGCACAGCGGCGCCACAGCCACCGGGCCACCTCTGTCTCTTAAGGTTCTATGTGTATCATTATTGTAATATATCCAATATAGTTAGTCGTATAATATATTATATGGTTTGGTTTATACAAGAATCGAACCCAAGACGATTTATCAATTCAAAACGTTTGCCCACATATATTAGCATTTCGTCGGTTTTTTATAGTATCCAGAATAGAATATTAGACAACATTATTATTTTAACGAGTTATGCACATGCGATCGACACGCGTGCTCACGCGAATACGTATTATTATATAATAATATTATGTATGCTGCACTATTATTTATGCGAATGCGAGCAAAAATTTTATACTGTCGCCATTCGTCATACGATCGATAAAAATAGGTATATTTTACCTCACTACTGGTGTTTAAGTGGACGCCGTGTGCTGACTTACGAATGAAAACATTTACGAATATTATACGTGATATTCGTATTATTCATAATATTCCTATTTAATATTATAATAATATCATAGCGTATGCACAATCGATTAAACTGTAATAATATCGTAAATAATGTGGTGTTGTCTGTGCGATGACTCAGTATGTTTTATTGTTTTGACGACCAATACTACGGTGGCCTATATAAGGCTATAAATTATGATAATGATAATAATATATAGAAATATTATATAATATATTTTATTATACATATATATATATATATATAATAAATATTAAAAATCATCGCCACGGACTTGTACCGCGCGGCGACCGAAGTGATCGTATCGACGATTTGGTCCCGAACAACTCGAAGATAATACAGCATCATAATTCATAATATAATAATAATGTCATTCTTTATACACATTACACAATATTATTATTTGATATTACTGTACAATAATAATAATCATAGAACGCTGTGCAGTGTGCGACGCCTCGTAAACGCTGTATAGTCATTATCCGCGACTGACTAGACCTTGTTGTCCCATATCCGGCCACACGTGTGTTTTTATTTAGCAGCCGATATGGTCACAGATTCGTTCTATACGCACACGATAATAATGATAATATGTCCGTTTAATAGCTGTTATTATTGTAACGCGTTCAAAGTCACTGTATAATATTGTGTGTGTATTATTATAATACGACGACGACGTCTGCTACACTTGCAGCAGGGGCGACAGGAGGACACGTCGAGACGAAAACGGCCGAGCCGGTCGAATAATGAATATAACGCGAAGCTATTTAAACGTATATATTATGTAAATCTCCATTCGTTTGTATACATCAGCACACGCCTGTGTAGTTATTAACACGTTTAAATACTTAAGCGGCTCTCTTTCCCTTTCCCGATCTTCTCGTCTCTGTAATATTATGTTCGCTCCCTCGCTCTGCGGCGGCCACCGACTCAACCGTCTCGAGAAGAACTCGTCGAAAACGCTCCGCGTGCACATTGCAAGGGACGCGTTCTATTACTGTACAACTGCACCGGTGTGTATATATTTACGGTCGTGTGAGAATACCGAAGATTGCAGTGCGTGGTGTTTTTTTTTTCTGTTGTCCATTCGTAGGAAGTTCTATCGGATAATGTATTAATGTTGCGTTGTATGCTGCACGAACGGCGGAAAACCATTCTATTACAGGGACTGAAAATATGAGATAGAAAATTTTCTCGCGGAAAATCGATTGTATTCAAAATGTGGTTTCATTTCGTCGCCGACACCTATTACCTATATTGGCATAGAAAGTATTCATATAGCTCGTCACATGTCATATTATATTGTTATAATCTGTGTCTTCCGCCATACATTTATAAGCAACTGATAACATTTTTACTTTGTAATTTGTATACAGTCGTAGCCGTTTGACGTAGGTATAATATTTATAATACATACGCGTCACCGGCATGTCATATCCCGCTTGCATGGAAAGGAGTGTAAATCATAATATCGTTCGTCGAGAATAATTACAATATTATTTATACATATACGTATCCAAAGTATCGTTTTAATATGACTCTATTTATGGAGAAAAAAGAATCTGGTTTCGTTGACCATGATTATACAGACATAGTATTCAGTAGGTATTGTTCAACCTTCATATTATATTATTTCCAAACAGGAACTACCTATGTAATATATAAGCTTAAAGACATAATAAATTAGTAAAATATTGTTTCGACATTTTGATGATTTTTTTCGATTTACATTTACATATCATTATTACACTATACATAGTCGTTGACGCCATCAACCGATACATCAAGTGTTATAACTTATAATAATATATAGGAGGAGTTCAACAGTCGAGAGTTGTTGTAACGTCATAATTTATGCGTTCAGTCAAAAACGATTTGGAAAAAACGATTATAAATTATAATACAATATATTAGAATATATTTACAGATGTTTACTATATAGGTATAAAGTGTGTAATTGTATACAGAGTGATTAACCTAGCCCCCATTTTTCTAAAATAATGCAGTTATTCAAAATCTGATTTAAATATAACCAGCCATTAAGTATCCAACGACCATATTTCCAAGTTCTTGAGACTTTTTCTACTACTTAATAAGTGTCCTATAAAGATACAAACTTCTATTTTTCAAATCAGAACTTCCATTTAGGCGCTACTGTAAATTATTTAGCGGAATATTTTTTTGATTCGATAGACAACGTATTAAAATCAGAATTCGAACGACTAGTTTTTTGAGTTATTTAACTTAATGTTATATGATAGGTGTTAACTATAATAGGTGTATAAATAGGATAATAGATCCACCATAATGGGTTTGGAAGATACGGGTGCTATGGCGAGTTAAACATTTTAGTAATTAATATTAATAGGTATATTATAGTTTATAAAAACGTTCGAAGTTTAATAAACACTATAATAACATTATATAGATACAATATTAGGTACATGTATATCTATTTTGTATTTCTGTTAAATCATTTTTAACAGCTAAAAACATTTTAATTACGGAAAAACGACTTGTTCGAATTTTGAACTGAAGGTAAGTAAAAATTTTCAAAAAAATTATCCACTAAATAATTTACAGTAAACAGGGGGGTACTTATTTTAAAAGTAGAAGTTTGTATCATCACAGAATACTCCTTAGGTAGTTCAAAAATCTCAAGGATTTGAAATTATGGACTTAAGAATATTTAAAAATTCCAAAAATCAAAATAACTTTGAATAAATAAAAAATAGAGGTGAGCTTGCTTAGTGAATTTCTAAATTACTCTGAATATTATATAGAAATTTATTTCAGTATAATATATCGCATGATAAAATTGTTGTTTTATAAAACATACAATTTAGAGAAGTAAAATAGTTTCGATAAACGTGCATTGGGCACGCAATCGACGCAAAAGATTGTAGTGTTGTAGGGTGGATTTCCGTGGAGTGGACCTTCCCCTCCAAGGCTCCAAGGAAGAATGGCGTAAAAACCTTATGTGTTTGGGCATTAAAGTATTGCGTTATAGCAACATTTACCTGCGGAACGAATGGCGTTCACGAGTGTTTTGGACGGTAAGCCATTTCACTGCCTACGTTAATATTGTCGTGGTAGGTACCTATATTAAATTTAATAAAATACAAACTGATAAATGGTACAAGCTGGGCACTAAAGCGGTGGTGAAAAACAATAAGGAACCGAAATCCACTTTGTACGTGCTGCACGTGCAGCCTCTCCCCATGAGAACGCCCCTGAACCGAATTTCTCAAAATATATATCATTATGTTTTCCGTGAAATATACCTACCCACAGAGTGAATTGCGCGGGTCTTACGCAATGAAAAAAAAAAATGTTGCACAAATTTTTGCACTCGAAACGACCTACGTGCAGCATTACAAGAATACACATATAATATAGACAATAGCCCGTATAATGATAATATTATCTTATTTTCAGATTGTGACCATTTTCGTTGGTAGAGACATCACGAACGATGTGATATAAATAGATTCACGTAAATAAGGTCAGAGAGTTGTAATAACATTTTTCCGAATTAACGACTCAAATTACAACGAATATGTATATCAAGGTTTTTTTATTATAGTTATTACCTACCCATACCGAATCATAGGCGTCGCGTTATATAATGCGTACATTATTATATTTTATTTCGCCTGAAAAAAAAACAAACTCTAAAATACACTTGGCCGATTAACATTTAAAAGAGGCCAACGAGTAAAATGGCATAGCATTACAGCAGGTCGAGTGACGCAGAAATTAAAATTTAATCAACATGGTGGTCGCAGATATATAAAAATACTATATAGAATATAGATAGCCGACTTTGGTATTATTATTGCCGCCAATAAAATGACCACCATCGTTATCTAAGAGGTGAATATTTATGTTGTATTGTATTGATAAGTAATAACGATGTTACGTGTGGGGTTATGTATGTATATATTTAATCGCTGTTTATACAAAATAGTATCTTATCACCTACCGTATCAGTTTAATTTGTAAACAGTCACCGCTCTTAGGTAATAATTGGCGGCCATTTTGTTGGAGACATTATTTTATACCTATGGAATCTACAGAAGTCAGTTATCTAGTATTTTTATACATCTGTGATGATGGCATAAATCTTATTATTTCAACGAATCCATATAATAAAATATATTATGTATGGGCATTGGGCACAAACGCTGGGTATACTTAATATATATCAGATATAATATTATAATACACACACAGGATCGAGTGATCGGAAATTCGTGTTACAAAAACGGTGTAAATTAAATTGCATAATATATAAGATTCCCCCGCAAGTGAATTATTAATATATCGTTACTGCGGTTCGTAAACTTTACTAACTATATTAATATAAATCCTAAAAACTACAACTATACAACTGCTATAGCTGTAGTTATAATAATAAATGGAGCGTCGTGTAATTACTCTCATCGGGGGGGGGGGAGCCGGGGAGGCAAGGGGCTACGACAAGTAGCAGCCATATGCGTACTTACTACAACTTTTACTACTATACTATTATTAATATTATTATTTACACTTTGTCGACTGACGACGAGCGTGTGTGCTTATAATGCGTGGTGTGTATTATGACGTATATAGGTATCCGATATAATATGTGTTTAGTGTGATACTCGACTACGCGCGTTGTTATAACGTCCGGAAATGGAAGACACGAGAGAGCACTTTCCGACGGGAAATAACTTATTTACTTGTACACACAGGCGAGCCTGCAGACGTCAACTACGACTACAACCGCGCTGGGAGTGTCGGGCGAAAACAACTCAAACACTTCAGGATTTTCAGTAGTTTTCCGTTACTGTTGCCGTACAATATAAATAACATAATATACCGCGACTGGGTTACCGTATTATCTCGTTTTTCCCGTGCCAGGTATATTATATACGGTGGTATGGCTAAAGACGTCGGCCCACTCTGTATAATAATATTATGCGCGCACAATGCGTATACCTAATGTTTTTATATTTATGTATAGTTTGACCGCTCGGCGACGTTTTCGCACTCTTTTATTATATTGTTTTCGAGACGTTGACGAGACGTCTCCAGCTCCGCCGCCGCCGATACGCCAGTCTCATTAATATATTATATTTATTCATGTCAAACGGTACACATATTATAACAATATACAATATACCCGCGGTTGTCTACCTGTATAGAATATTATAATATACTAATATAGTAAATGGGAAGTTTTCACTTTTCCGCTTTACAATCGATTTACGACCGTTGACTATATACAATGTTATTAGTTTATTACTATTATTGTTACTATATAATATATAATATTATGTATCCGCCGTGGTCTGTGGCCCGTCACATGTACACACGTCACGTGGACGCGGAGCAATCAATGCGGTGACCTCATTATTAATAACAATAATAATAATAATAATATTTCGCGGGAGCCACTCGAAAGTGGTCGATACACCGAATTCGTCATTCCGTTGACACGCAAGTACGTATTAAGGTAGATGCGAATTTTTGAGTTAGAAACATCATATCGTACCTAGTACAGTACTTATAGACATTAAACGGAGGAGTGGTCGTAAGTTTATTTACGATCATGATGGACGGTGATCATAATATTATAGGTGTACAGAATATTATAACGGTCGGAATATATAATAATATATTGCATCCTGCAGCAGACGTTGCTCCCTATTTTTTATTTTATTTTTTTTAACTGTTATTGGTTTTCGTTCGCATGATTTACACGTTATATTCGTTTCCGTTTTGTGTATGTATACGGTCCGACGCGCGAAGTGACGTTTTTACGAACCTCTGCTGCTATAATATGTGCACGTACTAAATTATAATATTATATCCACCATAATGCACGCGATCCTAGTTATTTGCTAATAGAACATATTTTCGTGTGAAAGTACTGTTAACGAAAAAAGATTTTGATTTAGTATAATCAACAGAAGGATACCGACGTGAAGTGTGAACTATATTACATTATACGATCACAAGGCATATACCTATATATACCTAATATATATATATTAGTTTACCAGCCGACGACTGTTCTCTACTTATCCGTATTTTCAAGATTGAAAGAAGAAAAATCATCTGTTAAATTACTTAACAATAAATGAGTTCGTGTGCAGTTATTATGGAGATAGTTTTCCTCTAATAGTACCTACGTGAACTAATCAGACTGTTTATATATACAAATATACAATATAATATAGTGCCACCCGAAAAACTGTCGTTTTTTTTGTGTTTTTTTTTTTTTGGGGGGGGGGGGGAGGAGGATTTGTTTAGGTGTGATGCGAACAAATTTTGCACCCCTCGTGGACTTTATAAATATTTTAATTTACGTCCTATCAACTGTAAATAGCACAGAAATATAATATGAATAATTCAGTTACTATATAGATAATAAATAGTAACAATTATATGTATAGGTAATGGTAAATTGTATTATTTCTTATGAATTCACAAACCAATGATGGCGATAGCTAGTAAGACTATTCAAACGTCAACAACCACCGAAATAGACCATATTATTATTATATACGACGGTTTGTGAACAACATTACTATTACTATTTACCATAGTATCATTATTATCTACTCGACTACTCACCAGCTTGTGAAAAAGTTACTTATAGAATGGTCCAAAAACTAACTATCACCGATTCTATAAACAGACTACATAGCAAACAAGGGGAAAGATACCAGTCCCGAGAACCGTAAAGGGAGCCCTTCGGCATCGCTCACCTCATTATAGTCATTAGTGACGTCATTATAGAATAATGACTAGGTAGTAAAAAAATCGATGTAATAGCTATACATATTTACTACCTCTTAAAAGTATAGTGCTCAGCGTCTTACGAGTCTATATGAGGAGTACATGATGTGTATAATAGCTGTATATTGACGTTCGTGAAGTCCCCCCCCCCCACATGGTCCCACAGACTTCAAACAGTTTAAAACATTTTGCAATTTTTATGCAATTAATTGCATGTCTCGCCAAAAAATTTGCATTTCTTCGTGGATATCCCAATACTTAGGGGGGGGGGGGGCAAGTTCACGCATCCCTCCATGGCCCCACAGACTTCAATTAATTGCATACAAATTGCAAAATGTTGATACCAGTTAGAAGTCTCTGAGACCATGTGTGGGGGGGGGGGGGAAACTCCACGAACGTTGTATATTGTATTGTATTTTATATTGTAACTTAAAATACATCCATAGTAGAAAAACGAACGTATAGAGTCGCAATCCTTCGGCTCTCAAAATCTTGAAGCTTACTATTGGTGGGGGGCAGGCAACTTCTTAAGCGTCTAGTTTTTAGATTGGTTTTTGTCCCGAAATCACATACAGTTGATGTAGGGGTGAAAGTGGCACAATATAGACGCAGCTGCAATTGAACGGTTAAGAAACTTCCAGTTCTGTTATAATATACGTACCTACTTCAGTCTTGAAATGATTATTGTTTCTCGAGTGCTGACATTTTTGTAATGTTCTGAAATAATAAAATAAAATAAATAACCTTTGTACCTATACAAATAAAAAAATAGTACACCTAACTATCGTGTATAAAAATATAAGCAATCTTATTCTATAAATTATAATATACATACTTGTGCAGCCGTTAATTATTCACCGTTAAATACTCATTGAATATTATAAATTATAATACATAAATATACAATCATAATGATATTATGACATACCTACCTACCTACTTACCTGCCTACTGTAGTCTTTAATTAATACGGACAGTCGTCTAATGGATCATAACGGCTAATTAACAGTATGTAAATAATTTAATAATGGTTTAATAATAAACCATATAGGTACTTTACGTTTTAACAATAATATCATAATTCCAAACTCAATATTAGAAGAACCTGTTTTCGGTTGTCAAGTCTGAAGGCGTTAATTTGTTATTATTATAAATTATTGTATTGCGTACTTAACAAATAACCTGTTATTTATGCGGTTTTTATTATTTATTTTAGTCTAGGTATACAGAATGATAATTGTATCATTGTTTTGTTTTAGCCACGAATTGAGATATACTATTTAATTAAGGTATATCTTAATTCGTGGTTTTAGCAATAATATTTCCAAAGACTTCTAGTTCAATTTTGTTATGAAATTTTAAACTTTCGATTAAATTTTTCAATTAGAAAATTAAATTATAATTAATATTATTTATTAGAAAGTACTTAGAGTCTAGATGAGTGAGGTAGAACAATTTCGAGAAACGTCTTTAGCTGTTCCTTTACTTGAGTTATCTGAAATTTAAAGACCTAAAAGATTACTTTGGTTAAGTATAGTATAACAATTTAAAATGGTATAAAAAAAGCTTTAGATCTAAAATTTAGATTCAATAATGGCTAAAATGAAATGCATTATTAAAATGTAATTAGGAAAATGTTGGCCAATGATAAAATGAACACTCTGTATATTATAAGTACCTCAATATTTTAAATACATGGTTGTGCAACTATTATGTTAAAATAAATTATAGATTGATTCGCGTTTTTAAATACATAATATCTTTATTCTTTATGCTGTAAACCGTTTAATATGACCTCGGAAAAATGGTCTTATTAGTCGATATGCGTTGTATTAAAGGTATGATAATAACATTTTTTTTGTGGGGAATTTTTTAAATTGGTCATTAAAACCTTATAATCGGTCATATAAAATCATATTAAGTGATTTCTACTGTATTTTTTTTTCCCGGTAATTCGACGTGACGTAGTTGATTTACTTGCTTTATCGTTTATACCTACATTGTTAAATTCAATAACGAGTTTATATATTTTTATAACCGATGAACCTAAATCGTCAAAAAATGTAAATCTGTATAAATAATTATACATTTTTGAAAAAAAAAAAACGTTATAGCTAGGAAACAAATAATTACGTGATGTTATAGAGTGCATCAGGCGAGGTTCTCTGAAAACTATATAATATAATAATATACATTTTTTAATGCAATAACAATGAGTACGATGATGAATATTAATATCACTTACAAAAGTACACTGCAGTAATACGCCCGTGTTGTTAATTGTATAGGCAGTAATGAGTTTTCACAGTTAGATGTAATAATATTCTTACGATGAAAAAAATGAAAATTATGATGAAAGCAATTTCTCACGCGTCTAATAATAATAATAACCTAACCTATTTAATACATAATATTATAATATTATATACGCTTAATAAATTATAATAGTGTTAAATGTATTATGGAATAAGCTCAGATTGAATATAACGCTTAAAATGTGTATAACAACAGGATGTAATAATATCGGTGAGGTAAAAAATAAAGTGAAAAAACTCGTTATAAAACCGTGGATTTTCAAACGCGCCGTTTGCTTCCGTACGATAACTTCCGCGCAGTGCAGATAGGGTCTGCCTGTATTTGTATGTCTATATAAGTGCATGCACGTGACGTGTATCGTTTTCGACAAAAATCTCAAAGGGTGTGTGTAAAACATAATAATATCATCGCAATGCCATCATCGTATTATAGTAGATAATACTGCGTTTATAATATGTATGTAGAACTATAGTACCTCCTTTTTTTTAAAAATATACAATACAAATAAATATAGGTAATATATTACTAGCTGACACGGAAATGGTTCGCTATTGCTAGGTTTTTGTGATTGTTCAACTGCTTTTGGGTGTAACACGCTGTGGAAGCAATGTCTTTTTTAAGTGTAAATTATATTATATTTTAATTTATAGCCGTCCCGACCGGCGTTGTCCGTGAGATTCGCTTGTGATTATGCGAGCAGTATATTACCAGGCGACAAAATGTAGCACAACTCTTCTTCCCCCAAGGTCTAATCTATCTCTGTACCAAATTTCATCTCGATCGGATGAACGTTTTAGGAATGAATAAAGGACATATAGGTAGGTACAAACATTTTTTGTCTTTTGAATATATATGGAAGATAGATTAAACTGTAATATTCTTAAAAATATATACTTTATTTTATAGTATAATAACCGGTATACGAATTATATTTTTTAATTAATGCAATTTTATTGTTTTACAAATGGAATTTATTTCAAAAAGTTCTATAATAGATATTATAAAATATAGGTAGGTGCCGATATATAGTACCTTTATATAATACGGATAATATGTGCAGGTGGGCACCGGCTACAAATGTGCAGCTATCGGTCGGAGAAAATAATGGATTTTCCGCCGCAATATATACGACCACGGCGCGGCGGCGACAGTCTAGACACGCGGCGCGCAAAGAGAGGTACGGGTAGCAGGTACGATATATTTTATGTTATGTACGCGTATAATATAGTCGCGAAATTCGCAAGTTGAGTCACCGGCGGCGGGCGGCTCCGACGCCTATGTATAATAATGCATAAAAACTTACGATATCATATAGCATGAGTGCCTAATGTATATACTGTTGCGGCGCTGCACTATATATTTGTAATAGGTGGGTAGGTCGTAAGTCTCACGATATATATATAAGCGGCTCGTACCTATATATATATGTATAGTGGGTAGGTATATAGTATTATTATATTGTACTCGCCACTCGCACGACGTAGGTATCGCGTGCACTGCTGTTTTTTTATATATTTTTTTTTTTAAAAACGCGTAATTACTCTCTGCTCAAACGCACACACACTCACGGGCACACGGTGACGGTGTAATTTTTTGCCTACACCGTATATTATTATAGTCGAAATCACAAACACACTCACACCGAGTCATCGTGACACACACACGCGCACGCAATACGTCGGAAAAATAATGTCGCGGCGAGGTCGTTGACGCGTTCGGGGATGTGGCTGTGGGGGGGGGGGATGAGTAGGGACGAGTATCCACGCATTATGTTGCAGATAATAATATTATAATACATGATAGTAGAATAATAATAATAATAATAATAATAACAACAACAACAATATCGTTTCGGCCAGCAATATACGCGTCTCCAGGTTTTTGCGACATCGCCGGGATAATGTATGCGCTCAAGTCTTTTACATTCTACTATAATATTATACGACGTACTCGTTATAATATAATTTAAGTAGAGAGGTACACGTGTTATCGTAGGCACGCCGCCGTATTTCGACGACGATCGTTTGTCAGGTCGGCGATCGTTATCAACAGCTATACATAATATTATTATAATACTGTTGCGCTGTGCCGCCCGCGAAGAGGGCCGTGTGCAATATGTATGAACAAAATACCGCTCGTAGACATGTTATAACTAGTAACGACATTATATCGCAATATATGTATATGCGGTGTCTATATAATATTATGTATATTATAATAATGACGTATACCATATTATCTGCCCAATTTTATCGTTATTATTTATTACGCGTATATTACTGCTGCAGAGCTTGCGCAAAGGAGCAGTCGTTCTATAATTTACCAATGCGGTCAGTTTTATAAATTTAAATATTTTAATCGGTACACCTATGAAATACGTGAAATATTTGTGAGATTAATCGGTACACCTAAAATATGTGAACAATATTGTTGTATTTCATAAAAAAATGTTCAACTTTTGTTGTGCCTACCTACGTAACTAACCACGTAAATAGAAATAAACATATAAAATAGGGGAATAGACAATAGTATATTAAAAATATAGTACTTACCTAAGTTAGGTTGTTAGGTATAAATGTATAATATTGCACATTTGCACCTAATTCATCGTTCTACATTACTAAATCTTATATAATATTATGACATAAAATATTAACTAATAAAGAAAAATAAACAAATTAAATGTAATTTTTTCAAAGGCTTTTTTTCTTATAGCTGGGGCTTTTTTACCAAATTTCATTTCAGGGCTTTTTTCAGAATACTAATAAGTAATATTATTATGTAGCTTAATAGATATAAATAATATATATTAAAATGCATCTGTGTATATTCTGTATTTTTAATTATGGATGTAAATGTTATCAATCAATCATCATTATTCCAATTTCCATTTCACGAAGCCCGTGTTCCATCACATTGCTATCTAATTGTATTTATCAATTAATATGGCGTATCAAAAATAATGTAATTGAATCACAATTTTTAATACAAAAATGAATCTTAAAAGGATAGTAAAACCCTAGTGCTTCAAAATATTTTCCAAATGATTGTATTATACCTACTATTTTGTTTGCGATGATTGCTGTAGCTAAACCGTTTAATTAGTGCAAGTAACTCATTAAAATCACCTTTACGTTCAACTACATGACTGTTTAAACATACAATTTGCACTTACACATCAATTATAATACACATACGTCATACACCCTTATACGGTTGGGATCCTAGGGATACCGATGATTACATAAAAATAAACATGGAATAATTTTAATGGTGTCTTTTTCGAAGAATCAGACATAATGTAATTATTAAAAATGAGAATAACGTAGTAATGATGTCTTAAAATTTTTTTTAAATTTTAATCAGTAATATTGTAATATTATAATTTTTTTAAATAATATATTAGGTATTAAAGTATGTAGGTACCTATAGTATATCTTTGTGGTTTTGTGCATGCTGCTGCAGATCGTCGAGTGAGCGCCAAATTTTGTTTACCACCATGCTCAACAATTTGACGGGTAGTCCAAATAAATTTCTTAACTCAACCTCTGACGTTCAGTAAATATACTGTGTGTATATAATACTATAATAACATTATTTAGGTACCTATATAATAATAATATATAATAATATGTACGCGCGGTCCTACAAAGTCGTTATTATCCTTCCATGTATTCTCATATTATTATAATGCGCGTCGGTCGATATTATTCCTCCTTCGGGTGTACCGCTACCAACGTGTGCGATTGTAATGATAATAACATCATAATATACGAGATAGGTATAATATACAGCACACCGCTGCGGCGTACCTACCTACTAATAAAAATCGTGCGATTTCATTTTTTTTTTTTTTGTGATTTTTCCCCGCGAGACCGAAGTATCATAATTTACAGCATAATAATAAAGTAGTACGTTCGCACGAGCGTGTAGTAATATCTCCAAAGACGACACGACGTATACCACACTCATGCGTCGTAAATCACCGGAGGCCCTAGGACCGAATGATGTCTTCAGAGTTATCTGAACCGAATCGCGAGCGCGGTACATGCCATTATAATTGCGCTCGCCGTGTTGCGAAACACCGTGACAATATTATTTTAATTCGTAATTGATTTATAATATACCCCAGAAGAATGACCGGCGATTCATCTTAATTTAATGTAATATACCAAGGTATGCCACATTATGTATTTTCTTGTATTGTTCGAGTAAGTCGTCCGCAACCGCGCAACCTACCGTTTTCACGTTTTATTTTTATATTGTTATATAATAGTTATATAGGCATACCTAAATATTTTATTTTTTGCTCATTGGTGGAGACAGTAGTAGGTATAGGTATTACACTTGTGTAGTAAAACGAAAATTTTCCACAAGAAAAAAAAATGTATAATACCTATAATCTATATATTATATTATATAATAATAATATGTATACGTACGCGAGAGTTAACAACATTTCGTTGAATCTACAGTGGTACGAAACCAGAATTCTATCTCGTTTCCCGTGTATTTATTTAGAAACAATTCTTTGACGTATGGTATAAATGACTTAAGTCAAAAATTGACATTTTTGTCTTATAGTGTTATTAAAATAAGAATTTTTATATTTTTATATTTTGTTGATACAGATCACGTAAGTCAAAACTATAACTCACTATCAGTGAAATTTGTTTTGGTCTAAACATTTTAAGTCACATTATATTGGGTACAAAACACATATGTCTAGTACAATACACGTATGTCTAGACAGAAATAATTTTAAAACGGTCTTAATTTTGTCTTAAACTTGTAATTAAGTCAAGTTTAGTAATAATTTTAAATGCATGCCCTACTAGCGTAAGTCATATAAAATAAAAATCCAATTATCTTCAGTCACTTAAAAATAATGAAGAATTGATTTTAAAGTTCTACTTAATAGTTAACATAAACGTTGGTACAATGAATATTAAATTAAATTAATTATTAGCCCAGGGCCAGACACTATTGTCTACGATTTTGAATTTCAATGTTTTATTTAATCTTCCTGAAAACTAGTCGTTTTTGACTTAAGACATTTATACTATACGTCAAAGAATTTTTCTCGATGGTTTGCAGATGCAAGAACGCGCGGCCGGCGCCCCGGGCTGAGCTGAATGGACTGGCGGGACTTGTTTAGAACAATTTGTTTGAAATTTAATTGAAAAAATTCAACCTGCAATAGTTGCGCGCGTACCTTATACCTATTATACTAAAACTAAACTCATCAGTCACCAGCGGTTTTCTGGAATCGAAGGCCCTAGGCGGATACCACTGTCGTTGCACTTCTGGCCATTTACACTGTGCATAATACAGTACGCATTATTTTACGAAGTATAAACGAACAAATAATAGCAAAGCATTAAAATATATACATTTTATTTAAGCATAATTTATTTGTGAGAATTTAATCTTTCAATTGTTCTATTAGTCGTTTACGTGTACACCACAAACACAGCCACAGTCGTTGCACTACTGCAGGTCCTATAGTACACTAGCTGTGCATAATATAGTTTCATTATACGACGCATAAACAAACAAAATATAATGGCAAAATATTATAATAAATACGATTTTATTAAATCATAATAGTTGTGAGAATTTAATTTTTCAATTGTTTAATAAGTCGATTACGGGTACACCAAAAACAAATACTAGAGTGGAAAATTAGTTGAGTAAATAATTGGTTTAATTATATAACAACTGCGTATATTTCAGTTTATTATATAGGTATGTGAAATTTCACTAAGATAAATAATAGTATTATAATATTATGGTAGTGTAGCAATTATGTCGATTTGCAGGATGAGTTGGATTCATTACGTAGTTGAGTTACAGGTTTTTATTAAAAATTAGAATGTAGAAAGATTGGTTTAATAATAGTACATAATATTTTGTAATAAGGTCAAGTTACAAGAATTTTTTTAATTTTAAACTAGGAAGTTTTTTTAATAATGTATACTTTATAAAATTACAATTTGTATATTAACTTTTGGTTAAAGTTAATAAAACTAATAAAAATAAGATTACTATTTATTCGTGAACTGAGTAAAGCATATGATACAATATGTTCAAAGTGAAAAAAAATACTTCAACTATAAAATAAAAATTTTAAAAAAAGTTTAAATATATTTATCATTAGAATAAAATATGAAGACATTGAATTGCATACTTTGTGTAGCTTATTTGTACTCAAATAATTTATGGATGAGGATAAGTTTAAAGTATAAAATAAGGCACATTTTTGTTTACTTTTTAGCTTCATTTACAGAGGTTATTAGCATATTGTTATTACATTTGATTCAATTAAAAAATACATATAAAACAATAGGTCTGTTTTCATTTATGTTGAATATATTCTTTGGGTAAGTACTATTTTACTAATTACCATAAATAGTAAGTATCCACCTGCATATTTTAAATTAATATTTGTTTAATATTTTTTTGGATTAATATTAGAATATATCAGTTGAACTTATTGTAATAATTGAGTAATTATTATTGTAAAGCCGGGTTCACAACTACTGCCCATGTCGTGTTTTTACTTGTATATACCAAAATGCAATACCAATGATATGAATATTGTACCTGATGATAACATTTTATAATTTTTTATCAGTTACCTATCATTTTTCTGCTGTAACCAAACGGTCAAAAGTTGAATATATTCAATTATTCGGTTTCGTTTGGTTACTGTGGTATCGTGTGATGAAATAATTATTTTACACCAAGATTTATAAAGAAGATCTTGATGGATCTTGTTTTACACGATACGACATGACACAACGGGCAGTTGTGAAGTAATGTGAACCCGGCTTAAGAGAACACATTTAAAATTATATCGCATTTGGTTAGGACTTAGAAAATTTATTTTGATCGGGAAAAAAGCTTTTTAAAAAATTTAAGTTATTAATTAATATTGTTTGCATATATTGTACCTATATCATAGTTTTATACTTTATTGTGATATACTTGATAATATCAAAAAATATTTTAACGGTGTATAGAAAATTTTCAATTTTTTTTGTTTTGTATTACACGTTTGATCTTTGACAAAGTGAACGGATTGGTCATATTTTGAGGTTATCATAATATGGGTATTATGCGGGTGGATAGCGATTGTTGTACAAACAATAAATATTATGCAATCACGCACGTCATATCGTGCCAGAAAGAGAAAGACGTTCGAAACGTATACAAATATACCATATTAATATACACATTATTATTTATTATATTATACTCTATCACAGTAAACTATACGTTTATCTCTCTCCTCCCTACCACGAATAAAAAAAAATAGCGCGCGCAGAATAATAATTTTGTAGTCGTGTCCGTTCCATACTATTGTCTATAATGATAACGAGTAGTTAATTATTTATGAGCCGATTATTATTTTGCTTCGAGACCAGATTCCGTCGACGATATAGTAAATTATTTTCGACTGTAAAACCGCTAACACCCCGTGGTGTGTTAATCGTCTGCGATTAGTAATATAATATGTGCCGGCGGACGTTTGATGTGTATCTATATGACACGCATGTGGTCAAAGTAAAAAAACAAAACCACCGGTTGAAAATATTTTGGAATGTTTATGTCTTCACATCTGCAGTACACCGGTCATATTTCCCGTGTACATAAACTACAGTAATGGAGGGGAGAGAAGGGACAACAACGTGTACCTACCGCGGAATGGCCCTCCCCCCTCCACCCTGATCGAGTAGGTTTAGGTTTTTCGCTGGGATTTTCGATGTGGTATTCGTACGTTCCAAGTACGAAACGTATTGCGATTGGGTGGGAATAAGATTTTTTAAATTACGCATTAACATTAAAATGTCTCCCGAATGTACCTATATAGATTTTTTCTCTCCATAATTGGGCTCAATGGGTTATTGCATATTATTATACAATATAATATTATAGGGTATAGATATTTGTATTTTAATTCAAAATGATATTTTGACTTCGTGCGTTTTCCGTAAATTGAGACGATGTTATTATTTATATAATATAATACGCATACATAATTAGACACCGTGCATTCATACAAATATATAAACAACGATGATAGGAGGTCTTCCCATGTGCTCTCTACAGTGAGATTTTTTCATCTTCGTGCCAGTTCTACACGAACACAATATTTGCCTTGTAATCAAACGTGCGTGTGAATTTTTAATTTTGTGTACATTAGTCGTTTTCAATTTTTAATGAAATACGATAATCGTAGACCAAAGATGAGTGCTTATTTAGATGAGTGGGTAGTATAATATGGATATAGATATATTCCGTAGACAAACCAGATATATTCCTTAGTAGGAAATGTACCTATCCAATTTTCGTCTATTTCATGTTTTTGTTGTATATTTTGTTATTATACTTAAAATGACGTCGTAAAGTCCGTACGTTGTTTCCGTCCAACGCATCGCATACCAAAATGTACGTCAAGCAGTTCCAATTTTGCAGTGTTGTTAGCTTAAATATACTAGAGTGAATTGATCTATTATCAAACTTAAAGCTAAGAACACTATGTGTGTTCTCTCGTCGGATTCTTACAATATTTTATTTTTTAAGCGAGTTATGATAATTGTTAAATTAGAATATTTTACAGTTTTAAACACTCGTGACTTGCTTATAAATTAAAAATATTGTAAAAGCCAATGAGATAACACATATAATGTTCTAACCTTTAAGTTTTGATAATAGGTCAAATTACTCTGATAAGTAATATTTAAGCCGACAACACAAAAATTGGTACTATACTGAACATACGTTTTGGTGTTAGTAAGACGGAGACATCACGGTGTCCATCGTCCTATTAAATCAATTAGTTTACTATCAGAGTAGAGTAGGTAATCGCTTTAACATTTTACTAATTACTATTCATTATTATTTATTACAATGTTGGGTTATTAATTTAATTTGCATTATTGGTATTATCTATTTATACATTTAATGTTTTATGTTATAGAAAATATTTTGTATTTTTTGTTTTTCTCGATAATTTTGTATAATTATATATATATATATATTGTAATACTTTTGACTCCTTTAAGATCCAACTTAATTCAACTTTTTTTCAGAAAAAATCTTTAAAGTTGAGTCCACTTTTCCAGTATAAAATGTCATTAAAATTCGCAAAATAAACATCATTGTAAAACCAATAAATCATCACTGATCACTCGCTCAGGATCGAAAAGCAATGCAATTACTTCCTCGTTGAGTATTTACGAAAAATAGTATTGTCAGATATAATTTACTAGCTACTTACCTTAGTACATTCGTGCTCCTACTTAACATGCCATTTAAGATATGGGATGTGGTTGTTAATATTTTATTTTGTTATTTTTTTCATGTATTTTCTTAATTTTCCACCTTATGTCCTTATGTATGAATTAGTATAGATAATAATTATTATTTTTTCTACTATAGTTATGGCATCGTAAAACTAATTGTATAATAGATAGTTTTGATAATATTGATGGATGTACCTACTAACAACAACTAAAAATATTTATTGAAACTGACTTGGTTATATCATAAAATATTTCCATGAAAATTAACTACGACAGTAATGCAGTTCGTTATTAGTCACCTACTTAGTTGTATTTTCCTGTGCATTGTGTTAATGTTTCTCACGGTACTTTTGCTTGGAATTCTGTAAATTGTAGTTGGTATGCCTATTGTGCTGTGAAACACTGAAACCCGCATAAACTATATAATATTTATGGGTACCTACCTAAATAATTGTTTAAATAAAAATATAAAAATATAATACAATTATGAGAATTATATACCTATTAATTGTATTAACTGAATTATATAATCCTGAAAAAATGTTTATGTAATAGTGAAGTCAATTAAAATATAAACTCATTTAATAATTTAAATGACTTGAAAGACTTGATATCGTTAAGAGGGGGTGATTCTAAACTCTCCCGATTTTAATGACATATAAACTCTCCCGATGGTAAACTCTCCCGGGTTTAGTCCAATACTACCTGACGGGAATATATAAACTCTCCCGGGTCTACTTCATTACTACTAAGCTAAGGGAGCATGGAGCCCCCCTCGATATAACTAATAACATCTTCCACATTGACAATTTCAATTTTTTCGCTTAATGTAGTGGTAAGTAAGAAATATGTGGCTGCAGAAATTAAACAAATGGGAATATTATAATATGTAATATAAAATAAAAGTAACAGTTTAAACAAAAAACACATATTTGTATTATTATAAACGTGAAAATACCTCTTTTACAGATGATACAGAATAAACTTTCAGTTTTTGTGATTAAAATCCACGTAAGAAGAACTTAAGAAGAATTCTTCTGTCATAATCATTTTATGGATCCTAGAGACTTAGATATTAGGACAAAACAACTTGATAATGATAACAATGATAATAGTTATAATGAAATAAAATAGAATGTTTATTAAGAAAACAGACAATGTAAATACAATATTGTACAATATTGTATTATAATGGGTGATTCACAAAAAAAGTCAATTATATAATAATAATAATAAAAATCAATGTTGCTGTGAGCAATAATATTATAGTATTATAGTATTTATAATATTAAATTTAAAATAATAATCTTTGCAATGTAGCAATAACATTTAAAACAACTCGGGAGAATTTACATATTTCTTTTAGGTAAACATAATATTGACCCGGGAGAGTTTACAAATTTCCTTCGGGTAAACATAATATTGACCCGGGAGAGTTTACACATTTCCTTCAGGTAAACATAAAGTTGACCCTGGAGATTTTACCATCGGGAGAGTTTACTAGTTTTAAAAATCGGGAGAGTTTACCATACAATCGGGAGAGTTTACCACCGCCCGTTAAGAGGACGCTACCCATTTATTTGTTGTCTCTGTCTTACAAACGTACGACATACCAAATTTTATTTAACTAGATCCAATAGCGTGCTGTTAGTTTTGGTATTAAAGGGGATTGACCTATAATCAAACTTTTAGGTAGGAACATTATCTATGCTTTAGCGTCATTGATTTTTCCAATATTTTAATTTTCAATCAAGATGAGTATATGAAATATCACATTTTGAAAGTGGTCATACCTCACTTGGAAATTAAAATATCGAATAAAAGCCGACTCTTAACCACAGATAATGTTCTTACCTAAAGATTTGATAGTGGGTCAATTCACTCAAATATCAAAACTAACAGCACGCATTTGAAACTAGTGAAACAAAAATTGGTATGTCGTACGTGTGTGTGCATGACGGAGACAACAAATGCATGGGTGGCGTCCTCTTTATATTATTATCTGTAAATACAATATACATTAGTTTTAACTATCGTTAGATTATTTTTTTGTGATAAATGTACGACCCAGAATTTAGTTTCATTTATGTATTGAACGGTATATTTTGAACGTTAAGTGACATAATTATGTCAATTTGTGTGTACAGTATATATTATTTAACAATATATGATCAAGATAAATATATTTGTCATACTTATGTGGAGTGTTTTTTTTAATTGACAGGGGTTTTGAAAGTTTGACCATATTAGGTAAAGATTTCTAATACTTTGCTAGCTTCTTAAATTATAGATATTAGTTCTACAAATTCCTTAGTTATTATTTTCCTGTCATAAAAATATAATCAAGAACACATACTTTTGACATATTATATGCCTGCAAAGTGTTTATGAATGTCATAAAAACACGCAAAATATTAGAATTAGAAACTTGATTCTTTTTTAATTTCAGGGTAGTCGACATATTACGAATATATCATATTATTAAATATGTATTAAGTATTTTTACGAGCGAATTAGGAATTTAAAATTCTAACTTTTATTATACGTATCAACGTTAACAATTATTTAGTTTCGTATTATTTTTATATAGGTAAGTTTGATATATTTTTATCTTAAAAGTGATTTCACAACGTACCTATAGATATTATATTATATAGATATCCGATTTTCATATGAAACACCAAATTATGGATAAATTAAAAATGTATACCAAGATAAATTTTTTTTTTAGTGAGAGTGAATATAGGTTTGAATTAAATATTAATATATAAAATAAAAATACCTTAAAAAACCTAGGAGTATAAACACTAAAATAAATATACATTTTATAATGGCGGTAACATTGGTATATCGTACATAGTTTATTACTTATTAATAGTTATTATATTGGTTCTAAATTCAATAACATAATAGTCTTATATCGGTACTCGTTTTTCATTCCGTACTAACGTTATTTATTGTACGAGTAAAATGTCATGTATTGAATGAAATAAAATAATAATAATTTATAGTAATCGTTGTATTGTCGAAAACTAAAATATTACTGAAACAAATTAAAAGTATAACCACAATATCAAAGGGTGTAAATATTTGCAGAACTCTAGTAGAAATCAAAAGAAAATAAATTTAATGCAATCTCGGGAGTAATTGTTTAATTTAAGTTTATATTTACATTTGTATTGTGTGTAATTTTAGTTGTATGAGTAAGCAACTATACTATGGATAAATATTGAAATATTATGCTATTATACTATGTTTTAGGAGGTTATATAATTTTTTTTATAATATTGGAGTTACATATTAATTCTTTATTTTTTGATAAAAAATATATCTGATGTAGTGATTTTTTTCACACAAGATAATAGAATTAAAACGATTCTAGCTTACGTATATGATACATCAATTTTCCAGTTTTCTTCTATGTACTTCCGTCAACACTGTCATTGTACCAACGACACGTCCTTGATACTCAATAATAGGATAAAAAAATTAATAAAAAATTACATTACAGGAACGTCGAGAGCCTTGATTTAGAATAAATGTATGATATTTTGTATCCATTTTAGGACGTGGGACGGCCAATGTGCGTTTTTTCGCCAACATAACTTTATAAGGAATGTCTTGGCCAACCACAAAAGTAGCAACGTGCGTTAAAAAAAAATATATATAAATGTATAAAAGTAAATAAAATAATACTAAAAATAACTGCGGCGGATGCTTAAAGGGCGTAGAAAGATGATTTGCTCTCAAGAAAATATATTTGACAATGACCTTGAATAATATATATTTGCAAGTTACGCGTACCGAGGTCTTACATTTGACATCAAACTAAACATATCGATCATGTGTTTGTGAGTTATTATAATATATAACGATATGTATTTTATTTTGGTAGTGGATAGGTACTCTGGTACTCTGGTCGTTTTCTAATAATTTATTCTTATAGATGCCCGATAAACCCTAAATATAGTATGTGGCATATAAACAGATATTGTTGTTTTATTTTTTTGGGGGAAACAATTATATTGTTTGTGTGAAAGTTAAAATCACGATTTTCACATAATTTAGTTCGTGTTTAAAATAACTACAAAATATTAAACACTATACAAAAATATTCTGTTTGCTTATTTAATTAACAATTAACAATATAAATGTATACAAGAATTCAATAGCATAATTAATGAATAATGTTAACTTTAATAGTAAAGTTCAGTTCAAATATATTTTTAACGACATAAAAGTTAAAAAAAAAAAATTTAACAGGATATCTACAGCGAATAGAGATGCACTCATCTACCTATACCGTTTCACTTATATCAACACGGAAAAGTGATGCAATATTGTGATATTAAATTTGAGAGGAATAATAATTATCATACAGATAAATGATTACGAGCAGTATATTTCGTTAATAATATGTTTGCTTGCAAACTATATAGTTATACCTATACCTTCAAACATTTACGATGGTTGACGATAGTTTATCCTTAAACTCGGAAATAACTATTTACTGAACAAAATTAAAAATAAATTACTTCTGAAATGCATCGTCAGGACTTATTTGCTAATATTCTTCTATAATATACTTTATAAATTAACGTTTTATAAAACTGTTAGTAGGTAGTACGTCTTCTTTTATCTGAAACATTTTTCTCTGTTTACACACACTTTTCATAAGCCAAAATGTCTCTGTACTGCGGAGGAATGTACTTCTGTACTTGTTTTATAATAATATATAGTGAATATTCAATATATATTATATATATTTTATATTTTCAAGAGAATTGGTCAGCAAGGCCTATAACGAGAACATACGCGTTAAGGGTTTCGCGCGCGTACTTTGTAAGATTTTTTTTAAATGATTGAACTCTTACAAATAAATTTAACGGCAACGAAAATAGTTAATACTTACGTTAAAACGAAATAGATTGTTTTGGTGTCTTTTTTTAGTGTTATGCTATTGCTGTGTTCGTCCTATTCCTGGATATAAAACGATTTTAAGGGCTTAGATTTTATACTTGGATTTCGAAGTACTCTACAGATAAGAGGTAATACTTAAGTAATGTTTCCTCGGTGGCGAATAGTAAACAAGTTTATCTGTGCAACGACATTATACTTTTTTTTTTTATTATTCCAACCTTATAAAAATACTCGGCACTTGCGTTTGTTCTTAAATAAGTTCGTGTGTATACATATATAAAGTGCGTACGTATACCCATAAAATGTACATTGAACGGAATACAATGGTCCATTGAAAACGGTCGTTCAAAATTTAAGACACTGAATCGTGACTCTTGCGTCTAGTCTAACAAACGAGAAATGCGGACGAAATTAGAATACGATAAAAACAATGGGTATAACGATTATATCCGAAAACCATTAAATTCGATTATGCATTTCATTAAACACACGATATTCATCAGATAACAATGGCTTCGCGACGGACCAATAAAATGATTTTGATAGCTGTTCCTCGTAATAATCGCAATAAAAAATGTATTCTATGAGTCGAAAGATAATTGAGAAATATTTATAATGCCATATTTGTGTCTTTTTGTGCTAAACGAGGTGAGTGAACTGTATACAGATGCACGTATTGTAATTATAACAATATGCTTATTGTATATTATTGAATATGTATAATATATTATAATATCGAGTATTTCACGTTTTTTTTTTGTTTATTCATAATTTTTTATTGGATTTGTACAAATAGCTTACATATTGTAGTTAGGTTACTATGGGTGTGCGTGCGTGTTTTATTTTAGGTTTTTGTATAATACATTTTTTGCACAACTTTAATAAATAATTCACCTTTGTGCGTCATTAAAATAATAATAAAAAAAAGGATAACGAATTATTATGATATATATTAAAATAAAACGGATAGTAAAATATTGATTCATTTACCATTAATGCCTTTAGGTAGGTACTTATATTTTTCTATTTCACTCTGATGAAAATTAATGGATTCGTTTATTTAATGAACATGGTTTTGTATTGAATGTGATAAAAATCGTATTCATAAGTGTCATTTATTCTGCCAAAAATGTAAATGTGTCAAAATACGATAAATTGCATTTCGCGATGTCTCTTAAAATTAACTTGGATGATTTATCTCCTTTCTACCACTGATCGTATATTAATAATTGCTAATTAACCATCAAAAACAGAGCAAAATAATCTCCTATTTAACTTTCACTTGTAATTTTAGTAAATATTTGATGAATTAGTTAGTATATACTTTTGTGTGTATTTGCTAATAATTTACAAGACTAAAAGTTTTGAACGTGCGCCGTTAAATTTAATCACAAGTACACATTATATATTGTGCTCATCAGCCTTTGGCAATAAAATATATGGAAAGTTTTATTTGGAAATATTGTACACATTTTGACTGAAAGCGAAAACAATTAAAATTATATGCTCGAAAACCGTGAGCGCGTTTTAGAAAGTCCAACAATTTTACGTAATATTACATTTTGTTTTTTTTTTGTAAAATACTTCTGATAATATCAGAAGTATATGTTCAAAGTCGGTTTTGATCTTCGGTGACGTGTATGAATCTTGAGGTCACCCCGGGCTGAATGTGTATTGTTGACTGTTGTTGTCCCTTTCTCAAAACAAAAAAAAATTTTCACCTTTTACAACATAAATAAATATACATAAATAATATTCGAATATACATGCAGGGAATTACTGGCATACCTATGTAATATGATACTTTCGTGACGCAAAATATAAACATTTATCTAAATTTATCAACAACAAAAGGTTAGATTAGGTTAACAGCTCTGGGCTATCACTTATCCGAGTGTAATACATAAATAGGTACCTCCTATAGCTAACTTTAGTGTGTAGTGCCACGGTAACATAATACTATAAATATATTACGTCTCTGACACATGCAAACCTATGATTTACTGAAGCGTCATTGGTTTATTGCTATTTTACTTCTACAGAATCCAAACCTTAATTTTTAGGTACGCGATGCAAATCAATTATGGTAATAACAATAATACATTGCTATATGGGCCCTTGAAAACTTAACGAATCTGTTTTGGAAAAAAAAAATACTTCGAGCCAAAAATACTTTTATTGATTTTTTATGTATATTTAAATATTTTTTATAATTTAAGAATATAGGAATATTTGACAGCTATATAAATGAAATCTATTAATACAAACTACAACATACATTAGTCAATCTTAAAGTTAATTTAAAAACATCCACCGTTCACCCTCGGTTCACAAAATATGAATACGGCAATTTTTTTTTTTTTTTTTTTAGAAGAAAAGAGCCCTCGGCAACATAGGCCATTGGGCTTAGGTACATATGTTTAAATTACATGTTTAATGTTAAATATGAATATACTATAAGAGAACTTAATTTTAAATATTTGATTGAAGGTTTGCTGCTGTGATGAATTGCATGATGTCGGCTATGGCTTTGGGATGATTGTAGAGTATTTCGGCGAGTGATTCGGGCAGGTTGAGGCTTGATCGGAGGTTGTGGTATGTAAGGCATTCGGTGAGTATATGTTTAATGGTAATTTGGACGCCGTATGTTGCGCATATTGGAGGTTCTTCCTTGGCCATTAAAAAACTGTGTGAGATTTGCGAGTGGCCAATTCTTAGTCTCGTTATGATGACTTCAAATTTTCTAGGTGTTTCGAAGGGAAAATACGGCAATTTTGAAATACATGTAACGTGGTAATAAAAATTATAAAAAAAACATTAAAAATTAAAACGGCGAAATTCGTTTTTACGAAACAATACTACACGTTTATATTAACGTAGAATAAATATGTTTTTGGGCTGGATACACATTTCTGACCGATTTTTCGTAAGGTTTTCGTTGTTATGGTTACTTATTAACAAAAACATATTTATGATTCATAGTAAAGGAAATATATCGAATAGCGTGCTATGGCATATACCATAATAGACTCGACAAAATAAGCGAAATAAATGAGTGAGGTCGGCAAAAGCTTATGATACTGTGTACTAATAGTGTATATATATAAGTGTATTGTGTATAGGTACCACAAATTTTTAGGTACCTACATGGCTATATACCTAAGCCTTTTGGCTATTCGTCGTCGTAGCGTCTTTTCCACCGTGTAAGGCACCTACGCTCAAGTGATTATTTTACGCGTGTATAGTGTAGTTATAGTACAGAAATACAATTTATGCAATAATATATCATTTAAAGTTGTACACTCATTCGAAAAGTGTTAATGTTTTTGAAAATATTTTTTTCTACATGGTTTCAAATTTTAAGTTGTCTTATAACAGTGTTTTTATTAAAAAATAATAGTTTTTGACAATATTATTTTTTAAGATTTTTACTTTTTTGCATTATAACATGCAGTTTTAATTTAATCATCGAAAGCAGAATATTTTTCCGAGTATTTCAATACATGAAAAAGGTGGGTAAGTGGATGTCTCTCTGCTGTACAGTAGGTTACAAGTGGGTCACTGTAATGGATGGTGTTAAATTTGAATTCAATGATATAATATCATTGTATAAGAAAAACGATTCTGAGCGAAAACGGTCAGTCAGCCTATGATATTACTAAGTATATTTACATATTTACGTGGAACCTTGTTTTAAATTTTCAATCCTTAGCTACAAAAGTTGAACATTTTATAAATTTTTAACTACAAAATTATTATTATTACATTTAAAATTTGATAAATTTTGTCAAAATTTGAACTTTAAATGCTTATAAAAAAAATTTTATGCCTATGTATTTTCAATATTTTTTAACTGCTATTGTACAACAAAATAAGAAAATCGTTATACTAGAAATCGAGTGAATATCAAATGTTGTAAAAATATGAATTTCAAACGCTCATAAAAATTTAATTTGACTTTCTTGTAGATATTTTTTTTTTTGATAAAGGTAGATAAACTTATAGATAATCTTGTATTACATTTTCAAATCTTAGATTGAAAAAGAAAATTTTTTATGAATTCTCAACTCAAAATAATTTGCTAATTTTCATGATTTTTTCGTATTTTGTCAATATTTGAACTTTAAATTCTTATAAACAAAAACTGTGACTAAGGATTTTTAATATTATTCAAATATCATTGTAACAATATAGTAGGAGCCTTGTATTAAATTGTCAAGCTTTTTTACCCAACAAATAAAATTTTATTGATATTTGTATAAAAAAAATGGAAACTGAAAATTTCCGTAAACAGCTCAAAATAAGTCAAAATATTTGGAAAATGTTATGGTGTATAGAAAATGCTAGTATAAACATTCAGTCGAAATTTCATGTACCTACGGTCGTTTGTTTTAGAGTTACACCAAAAACCAAAATCGATTTTCTCAAAAACAGATTTTGCGTAAAAATTCCCATTTTTCCTTAATTGTTCTTTTGTTTTTCATGTTGTTTTTGAAAACTACTGGGAAATGTATTTACTTTTGACCCCCAAAGTACCAACCAGATTCACTTTCCTATCAGAAAAGTTACTGTTGAAGAAAATCCAAGCACTCTTACTGTCCTAAAAGGTGATGACAGACACAAAAAAATATAAGAATAAAAAAAAAAACACACATCATTGTAAAATCAATACATTTATCGCTTCGCTCAGAATCTAAAATCGAATTTAAAGAATGAGTATACCTTATGAGTTATAAGTATTTAAAGTTTAGATGAGCAGATTAGTGAGTTAATATTTTTCGAGGTAACCACGTGTACCACTCCACTCCGCTCATCTAAACTTTTAATACTTTAAATACTCATAAACTATTCGTCCTAAATTCGATTTTTATGTATCAAAATACTCAGTAAAATATTCTGCTTTGGAATATGAAATTAAGATTGTATGTTGTTATTAAAAAACTTAAACAAATTACATCACGTTAAGGTTAAAAAAATAAAATATATTAAATGTTGTTTTTAAACGACTAGAACCATGTAATTTTTTTTTTCCAAAAACTTTTATTTTTTTTTGAAATAATGGGTGTTCAATGATAAAAACGAATCACCCAGTATAGGTATACATGCGTATATACGACATATTAAAATATATTATAAACATATTTTTGGACGATACAATAGATAACATTATATCATATACTGACGGACAGTGAACGCACTATACGCATAGGTATATATTAAAATATGTTGAACGTATAATATTATTGCATATTATTATAAACTTATATATACGAACATTTTTATTCCCCGTCATTGTTACGAGGAAGCGATGAGTGTGCAGGATATTATCATATTATTAAAATCGTAACATAATAATATACACACGCCTGAGTATGGGATATTATATTTATTATACGTTTCCCTGTTCGTGCACATCGACTGCAGGGGACTGCCCCGCTCGCCCGGCAGCAGTCGGAGATATCATTAGTGCGGCGGCGACCGCGTTTCGGTCGGTCTTGACCCCGTCCGCTTCCGTCGCCGATGTCGTTTTTCGACACTGAATGATATTGACATTGGACCCGCCAACTATGGACCGATCCGTATCGGACGACGGCGTGGAAGAGGCTGCAGTAGCGTGGTGGTTTGTTGTACCACTACCGCTGCAGCTACCACGACTGCTACCTACCACTAATAATAATAATAATAATAATGATATCATATATGCACATGATATAGGCATTACACAATATAATTACACGCATAATTATTATGCGTCGTACCTATACACACGGTCAGTACAGGAGGCAATTCGACTGGTTCCCAAACGCGGACCGGCTCTGCAATTATGCCTTATACGACGTGCCGGGCGAGAGGTCCCACTCGAAATACGTACAGTACGATGCCTATGGTACACTCGTAATATATCTACTACGAAGTCCGTGGTTTCCTCTATAGCTCTTCGTTTTGTTATACAGAGTGATGCTCACCCACCCTATTTTTTCCAATTTTTAAACACAATCAAAACAGTATGTTTTTTGCAAATTTTTGACATTTTTCATACTACTTGAGGTGTTGTCTTCTGGGGAGATATGAACTTATGGTTTTCAAATAAAAATCCCAATTTTCTACTGTAAATTATATAGTGGATAATTTTTCTGAAAACGTTGACGTATCAAAATCAAAATTCAGACGAGTCATTTTTAAGTTATTATAACCGTGTTTTATGTATACAGTGTACACTAAGAATAACATTTCTAAGATTATGGGTTCGGTAAATATGTGGGCTATGATGCTCTGGTGTATTAATCTATAAACATAATGTTTTATAATTTAAAAAGTATAATAAATGTTCTACATCTAATTTATATTTTTGTAAAACCATTTTTAAGGACTATAAACATTATCCTTATAATAATATACATTTTATCAATTTAATTGATTATTACTAACGGTTCATTTGAATTTATCGAATTAGGTGCATCGAAATTTTCACAAAAATTATCTGCCAAATAATATACAGTAGTATAGGGCAGAATGGGGAGGCGTGGAGTTCTCATTTTAAAAACACAAGTTGGAGGTATCTTCACAGGATCATACTCTTTAATAGGTACCTATAGTAGAAAAAATCTCAATAATTTGTTAGTAGTTAATACGATCTTTGAGTATATTGGTATGTGTTTAAAAATTCCAAAAATTAGGATATAATATTATAATACAATTATTGTTTTGTTAAAGGAAAAAAACGGCGATGGATCACTCTGTATATGCATATAATATAATGCGCTTTTATAAACAAACGCACGCGGCACGCGTTTTCTTCTCCTCTCGTCCGCGCTGCATGTCGACGACTGTGCGTATTTTCAATGTCACGAGCGAACGCATTTTACAGATCTCTGTCGCATGATGCACCGTGCGTATACCTTGGTAACCTCCGCCAATGACACGCGCGTTCTCCCGTTATGGTTTTGAACTTCGCCGGGGAGCCTGCTGTTCTCGAAAATCTTCGAATTAATCGATTACGTTTCCGGTCCGAGCACACACCCACGCCTGATCGTAAAAGTCGAAAACACTATATTATTATTATATTATACCGCCTCGTCTGCTGCAGGTGGAGTATGATAATATAATATAATTATTGTTATGCGCACTTGTACGGGTGGCGAAGGAAAATCGTAAAAAAAAAAAATGCGCAGCAGTTGCCTTAACCATACTCGTATTATACACAATCATTGAGTAAATAATATTTTATATAATATAATATACTCAATGATACTATATACGGTTCCGACGACGTCGAATGTCGAACGATATTATTGCGTATTACGATCTACACGGTCTAAAATAATTTTCGGTCACGGTCTTACGAACGTATAATACCTATAAGGCATATCTAGTGTACATTTATCTGTGGCGTATGCCGTATATACCTACAAGTCCCTAGGTATCTTATAGAATTTAGAATTTTGTCTTCGGGGTATGCAGCATATATTTTTCAAGTTCGACATTTGATGAGGACGCACACCGACGGGGTTCGAAAATAATAATTATTTTTTTAATTTTAATTTTTAAAGAATTCCATATAGATACACGCGTTTTGTTTTTAAAACTTTCATAACGTACAGAAACCGGCAGGAAATCAAACGATGACTCTGACGATCGGAGTGTATATTTTAGATTTTCTAGCTCGTTTTTTTTAAGATTATTTTTTGTACCTAATGCTTTGCTATTATAATAATTAATAATGCATCTTATAATATTACTATTGTGCATCACGTGGGAGGTGTACATAATGTATCGGCGAAGACAACAATAACAATTATATAGTACCTATATATGTATATTATTACAAATTATAATCCATTATATTTATGCTATATATATAAATAACCGTACGCCTCAGACTTCTTTCTCGACGGCCGTCCAAATTAATGGAAGCCACACTCATACAATATTGCTATTAATCGCACCGATACATTATTATTATATTATGTTGTTGTTTAGCTTTTTTCACAACGTACTACGCGACGGTGATTAGGAGGAATGGATAATATGAAAAATGTTACGCCTACGCGTGACGACGATTATTCTTTCGGAGTATATTATCGTTGCGCGGCCGACGACGACGATTCGCTCCGCGACCGCTTCCGTTGTAGCATTTCCTCTTTACGAATGCAAAATAATAAAGTTTATTTTATTATATTTTGCTGTATTATATACTCTTTTCGGAAAGCAATATTAGGTCGACCGTCAAAGCGGAATGCCCGCAGAGATGTGCATTTTTTTTTTAACACGTACTGTAAAATATGTAAATCGTGTTTCACGCGCTGACTTGGGAGATAAATATTTCGTGTTGTAAAAATGGTCTGGAAAAATGTTTGTTGAAAAGAAAATCTCGCAAGTTTAAATTAATGTTATTTTTATTCCTACTAGTCTTGGGCCAAATTCTACATTTCATATTGATAAATGCAAATACTGCTCCAGTATAATGCACGATAAGTATCTATATATGACGTAATAACTTGGTTATTTACCATTATCTACCCAGCACTCTTTATATAACGTGGGCTTAGCATCAAAGGGGATAAATTAATTTTGTTGAAAATCAACTTATCTTTAAATAAATAGGTTTAATTATCAATGCTCTTTAATTAAGTCCACAGACAGCTTTTTTGGTACATTACAGAGTTAACGAGAACCAAAGGGTTTTAAATCAACATAGTATATAAGTTGTTATTTAATAGTGATCTAAATACTAAATACAAACTATTGGTTTATACTTTTATAGTTTCAGGTATACCTAATAACCAAATTAGTGATAACCAAAAAGGCAAAAAGTAGTATCTCATATAATCATATTCATTGTTTTGTTGTAACCATAAAATCGGAATATGATAGTATACAATATCAGTTATTAATCGTTATTGTACATTTATCAACAAAATTAAAAATTGAACGATGGTACCGTTGTATTATTTTAGTTTTAATATCATGTCACGTCCTCTTTTGTTTGACCAAATTTTCAATTTTGTTTAGGAATTAGGAAACATACATTTAATTCAGAACAAAACTTTTCAAAGAAATTTTGTTCTATAAAAAATATGTTTACAACCAAAAGGTTCTATTTGTTGATTTTTTTGGTTCTTAGTTGATATATTTTAATATTTTATGTTGACCTTTTTTCTACGTTAAGTTTTGCTAAAATAAACCTAAATTACAAGACTAACGCAGAAAAACTTAGTTAATCTTTAAATATGATTATCTTTAACTATTAAGGATCATCCATTGCGATAGAAGATTTAATAGATTGAAGTTTGGAACAATTTGATATTTAGTGGCTATCACACACCTTTTGGTTTTGAGCCTCAGAGCCCACGATATCATTATTTATTATTTTTTACAGGAAAATAGGCAATGCCATAAAGTAATTTAATGAATAGTTTTAATCAGGGTAAAGTTACGAAAAAAAAGAAACTAGTCATTTTTTTAATTAGTGTATAAAAATCAATTAACTATTTAGTGTCGAATTTACGATGCAGGTGCTTAATAATTAGGTACCTATTAATAAACTTTATCAGGATTCAATTTAAAATGAACTCGTTATTTATTAAGATTTAAGTTAGATCATAATATAAAATTAGGTTAGTAGTTAATCTAAACTTTTAATTTAAACTTATCTTATTAACTCGGTAATTGCTCAGTCTTGCATAATATAGGTAGTATGAGGTCTATATAGTGACTGGTTACACCGTAAGTCACAGGTAGGGTACGGTTTGGCTACGATAAATTATAACTCAATGCGTTTTAAGCTTATTTAATGTAAATATACGAATATGTATACATTTTGCTTATGTGCGCCGCCACTTTAATTTACTGAATTTATATTCTAATATAACTAGAGCGTTCATTGTTGGAACTTAAATGTCGTGTCAGCGAAATTGATGTGCGCTTGACCTAAAAGCCCGACGACAACACTATGCACTTAGAATATTCCAATCGTTAGTGCGAATATAAATTAATAATCAAGGTTCGATTAATTAATTATAATATTATAATAAGGGAGTTCACGATTCCTGCATTTATATATTCGCTGTGGAAAACGGAATATTTCAGATAATTTATGTAGGTATATTGCATATAATTAATTGAAATGGTTTTATACATTTATGTCATTTTTTTCACCTATTTTAATCTCAAATTACCCAGCTTATAAAATATTATTATGCTATCAATGAATTTTTAATTATTTGTAATACGCGAATTACTAATATATTCTCGAGTAAACTTATTAAAAATTAATAATCTTAACTTAAATAAAATATTAATCATTGTGATTTGCATTTTATAATTGAGCATAATATTAAAATGGTTCAATTTTTAATTTTTATATTATATTCTATAAAAGTAAAATAGCTTTTACATTTGTTGCAAGATAATTATAATTTTAACTCAGTTAATCACGTATGGATATTAGTATAAAAGTATTAATAAAATGTTTCTATATTGAAAAAAATTAATTAAATTATTTCATACATTTTGAACACATTAGAAAGCTCTATAGAGTATATGGACCATTATACATTTATAAGCTACCAAACAAGTCATTAATCATGTGACCTTTCTCAATAAAGTATTTTTGGCGGTTGCATTCATACATAAGTTCATTTTTTAAACATTTTATAAGATATCACCCTTTAGAATTTCTATAAAAAAAACTAAATTGATTAATTGTGTTTATTTTCATGAAACTAATTCAATTCTCATAAAAATGCAAAATCAGTATAATTTAACATTCAACTATAAAAAAAAATGTATCTTAAATTTGATGCTATAAATATGATGATTTTAAATATAGTTTAATTATTTACTAATTACTATTGTGGGTATATGAGTATAAAATTTTCTCAAATAAACTTATGACTATATGATTTTAGATTACGTTCAAAGAAATGGGAATGGAATGGTTTTATAATAATGGTTTTAAGTATATTTTTCTGTGAATTATTTTTTAAGTGCTCAAAAAGTTGCATACGTCATCCTTTTATAAAGACAGGAAATGTAATGTATAATAACACGGTACTTTGAATTGCTTATATTGAAATCGATTCAGTTGTTTCACTAAGCGCAATAAGGAGATACCTACTTTCGACATTCGTCAAAAAATATTTGAGACATGTCAGCTGTTGTGGTTTTAAGTAATTTATAACCCTAGCTTTTCATAGGATTATTGCAACGATCCATTATTGCTTTAAAATGTATTGCCACCAACCATACATACGTGATTATCGTGATTATCAATACTTATTATATAAAGGTACAATACGTGTCCAACCCTAGGTTTTTATGTCCGTTACTTTTATTTTAGAATGGATAAATCAACACACTATTAATTATAAAAATAATGTTAAACCGTTTAGATAATACTATAGGTGCATTTAATATAATATTTATTGTAATAAGCAATTTGTTAGTTGGTTGTTATGTAATAAATACTAATTCTTGTTATTTTTGTTATTACACAACGAAAACTTGTTAATAATATAACATTTTATATTTTATAAATCAATGTAGTTCAATCTAAATCATAACTACGGTGAATTTATTAAGTTGGAGTATTGAAGATATGACTAGGCAGAGGTATCTAGTGGTGAATGTAGCTTTTAAAATGCAACGGATATAACCGTCATGAGCTATCTAGATGGCGTCCAACCAAACTACAATATAACATTTTTTATTATTTAATAATTATACATTTATAATAGTGACAATTATTATTATAAATTATAATAATATTATACTATTATACGATGTTACTATCATATTAGTATTATAGTATTATTGGATATTTGGATGGAAGGGACATTTGCGCTACGACCCATATCAGAAGTCCATTTTACTTTATTAATGTTTGAATAATGAATGTAATATAATATTATTGCAAGGTGTATTGAATATGCATGTACGTTTATGAAAGTATCGTACTTTTTTATTCTCGTGACATTTTAATATGTAAGGGGAAGACATTAGGTACACAATAAATTAGAGTTAATAAACAAAACTCTTCAATAACTAAACTTAGTAAATTTATATAATTGGTTAATTTTTGATTGTAATTACTAATAATTTAAGTATATTTTTTGTTTATAGGTACTCTAATAAATAATAATTAATAATATTATTGTGTTATAACGAATTATTATTTATTATATATTTTATCAGAATATAATATTGTGGCTGGATACAAAATTATGATCAGTGAAAATTCCAATTAAATATTTTATTTTTGAACTGCTATAAGTTATAAGTTATAACCAATAATTAATACCGCATAGGTATAAATTACTAGATATTTAATTTTTTTTTTTAAATTATGATTTATAAATGTTGAAGGAATATTACTATCGTTTAATTTAGGTACTCAAATTAAGGAGTACAATATGTCAATATCGCTATAATATCACACTAAACACATTATCATGCAATTAATATTAAAAATATATTTATACCTAAATATCTGAAAAAGAAACGTTGATATAATTACTATCAAATATTCAAATACATTTGATAACTATTTGTTTTAAACAAATTCATAGCTATATATACACTCGTATATGATATATAAATCAGCTTATTTAAATAATATTTTTCTTACAGTACAAAATTAAACATTCATTTTTAAACATAAATTTAAGATGCAGTTTTTTATATTACGTGTTCTTATATTTTACATTATTATTATAAAATTATTAATCAAACATACTTATTTTTATAATTCCCATTAAAGTATATTAGTATTTAAATACGATTCCATAATATGGAAATATTATAATAACATTTTTTTTTTTAGTTCTTAAAAGTTGTGAATCATTTATAAGGAGCTTATAAACAAGGGAACACTCGGGATTTATTTTTTTTTTTTTTTAGGAGGATAAATTAAATTTTTTTCAAATATTTATAGTTTTTATTAAACAATTAACAAAAGATAAATAATTAAATAAGCTAGCGAAAAACCAACGATATCAACTTGAACTATTGTACGACAATTTATACTAGTTAGTAGTTACTATATTATAGTGCTATTATTAAATAAGTAATAAGATGTTATGTCGAATCTGTAAACGTATCGATGCGGTCTACGTTAAATCGAATAGTATCGATAAAAATGTAATCTGAGACGTTTATGGTTTTATTTTATACCTACACAGTTTCGATGAGCGACGTCGAGTCGGTAAATTGTGTCCCTCAAAAAAGGTCATAGTCATAATTCGCACCCCTGAAAGAATAGTAACACAACCCAAAAAATATGTTTTTCGAGTTATTACCATCAAAGTTTGCAGATTCATCCTTTATATTTTAGTATACTTAAAATAATAATTTAATTACCATTTCACCTTTGTTTTATTGTAAATCTGATTGTTTTTTTACTTGTGTCATTATTTCTGCTTAAAAAAAAATATTTTATGTGGCCGTACATCATATAAAATATTTTTTTTTTCCAAGCAGAAATAATGACACAAATTAAACTGAAATCAGATTTACAATAAAACATAGTGAAATGGTACTTAAATTATTATTTTAAGCATATGCAAGTAAACTATACAATATGAAGAATAATATAAGATTGGAAAAAGAAAAATTAATTAAAAATCCAATTTATAATGACTAAATTACATAACGAAACATTAAAATCCGTTTTCTGAACAATGTAAGTATGTCGACGTCTCGACGATAGTAATAGAAAAAAGTGGTCTCTCCCGGAAAATCTCAGTTCCCGGAATGTTTCAATTTCGATAGTTGATAATTTTTATATCATAACTTAAAGTCGATACCTAATAAAATTAACAATACAACTATCAAAATGTTAGGGACCAACTATTAAGAGAGGGTGGGGTGGGCTTAAGACTGTTAGCTCCCCTACTTGGATGCACCCTTGATATATAGCAGGTAATATGAGTGTTTGAATGACGTTTTTTTTTTTGTAAAATAATAGTTTTTTATTCTTTAATAGTAATACATTTACAAATACAACAAGATTTTTCATGAAAATAATTAAATTCGTTATAGGGTAGAAAAAAATATGTAAGAACAAGTATGTTATAAAAAGGAATAAATTGCGTTGGCTAAAAATAAAAAGTTCGACATGCACTTCATTTGGCTAATAAAGTATATTTAGATTGAATAGAAAATATATATTTATGTAGAGAAATAAAAACGAACTACTTACAAAGTTTATTTATCTGAAAGAATAGTAAATAATAGTACATCTTATAAAGAGAAAAATATGACGTCTTGATGTTTTTTCATTGTCGTTTTTTCGTCTAATTTTCTTAAGATTTTTTCTTAAAGTTTTTACATGTAAATGCACTTTTGTTGGTAAGATAATCTCGAAATCTCCATGATAAATGTCGTTAAACACAATGCCATTTTTCAACAATACTTACAGTTTATGTATAAAATGAAAAAATGATCTAGAAGTAGTAAATCATTTTTACAGGAAATTCAATACTTACAGTTTATTTTGTGTTCAATTATTGAATTTTCTCATACATAATTAAATATTAGTTTATTTAAAATTTCAGGAAATTCACGAAAGAGTATAAAACACATACATTTTTTAAACTTAATTTCGTAAACATTACATAATTCCGTAGTGTATAACATTTAAACTGCAAGCAAATTTAAAAATTGCCTTTTACCTTTATAATAAGATAAAAACTTCGTAATACATATATACATTAATATTCAAAATTGATTAAGTCTTGTCTTAGAAGTAAAATCTAAATTGATGAATCCTATGGAATAATAAACTTAGTATTGAAACTAATATAATATTTTATAAAACATTATATGTTTATACCTAATGGAAAGGATACCCTTTTAGTGTTTTGTGAAATGATAATTATTAAAAATAATAAATAGTCTTAAGTCTTATCGATTAAAACATTTACAATGCTATAATAATTCAATAGGTGTTTTCTTATATAGGTACTTTTTTGACAGTTCAAATATGTATTTTATCCATTACTATTTTTATAACTTTTTATCCAAGATAATATACACATGATCGTTTTGTGTTTTTATCAAATTTTATTATAATAAAATATATAAACTGCGTATGTATGAAACTAGTGATAAAATCGATAATGATTTATGTTTCAAATGATTAACGTTGCATGATTTGAAGATTGTTACGTACCTATGTCAAATGTCCCGTTTTCTCCATATTTAATTTATATAAGGTATAAACGTTTTCATTTTCTATGTATAATGTATAACGGCGATAGTGATTTATTTTAAAATCACATCCAATATTATCTTATCCAGAAAATCTCTGCCCCAAACCCAACTCTAAAACAAAAGAAGAAAAAAGGTATAGCCACGAAAGAAAATAAAGACAAGAAAACATTCGTGTTCCAATAGTATTTATACATTCAGTGCACACTTTAGTATAGCATAGTATCTTTCTCACACGCTCCAAACTCTGAATAAGCCTAAGAAATAAAGACGATACAAATAAATATAAACTGCAGTAGTGTGTAGCTTCGTAATGGATGTGTGCCGAATTAAGGATTCTAGTCCCACGTTTCGCATCAGCTCGGTGAATACAGATTCACCTTTCGATGCCACACCCGAACAATAATAAAGCTCTTAAGACCTCTGTCAATTTAATGTACCGTCTGCTATGTTTTCTCAAAGAATGTTATTATAAAAATTTTGTTTTATTAAATTTGTTTCGACGATACTTGAACAGAATGTCACGTCCGATGCATTTTTGCATTTTTATTGCAAAACAGTACTTGGACAATGGACAGTGTTGCATAAGCATAACTATATAGTTTATGGATCAAAAGTTTCAACATTATTTTCATGATTTTGGTATGAGTTTTAATCTGCATAAAAATGGAACACATTCATTGCTTTTAAGTTCTAACAGTATAAATATTTAATACAATTTATGATTACAATACTTTTTTTAGTTTTACTATAGGTTTTAAAATTTAATTATTAAGCCTCGTGAATGAGAAACTAACCATGTGAAAAGTAACAACTAAGTTTTGTTCTCGAATTAACAATGTATAATGTATATTATATTGATAAATTTAGAGCAAGTACTTAGACAATTAAGTCAATCTGAAGAATTTATATAGACAACAACCAACGTTTAGTATAAAATATTATATTATATAAAATACTTTGTCAATAAGACTACCTATAGGACTAATTTTCATATTTCATTTTATGCCTTTAGAATTTGGTTTAGATTGTATTACTTGTTTTCAAAGAAAAGTTATTAAATGTTGAGGAGAGTAAATTCTTTAGGATTATATTCACAATTCATCCAAACACCTGCTGTTATTCACACGAAAAATAGATTATATTTTATTTAAGACATTTTTCATAGTCGTTTTATAATTTATTATGTGCCCAACATCACGTGTTTATGTACTACGTGTATATTCAAAAAATAATATTCATCCATTCTTTCTGTAAATTGACTTTCATGTTCGAAAACCTTTTTATTCTTGTTCAATGGTTTTAAATTTATATTAAGTTATAAGTTACTTAAAATATAATGTTAGCGTTGGTATTTCGACTAAAACATTTGAAGCTGACTATTTGTTGTGTTATTTGATACGTCTAAAAAAATTCTTTTAAACCAATCTAGTATTATCCTCCGGGAGTATAAACGTGTATAGTATTAAGTTTAAAAACTATTTTATAATATCATTTTTTGTGTACAGTTTCTATATTTGATCCTTAAAATGACATCTAGAGTGTAGACGTTGCATAATGTTTGAAATCTTAGTAAGCCATGAATGTTGTTATAAACGCTGTGACCTGAATCGTTTACACAAAAACGATAAATATAAATAATTATCTGATACTGTAAAATATACAAGGTTAATGGATGTAAAGGATTAGTGAAGTAGGGAGTTATAGTTGGCGTTATTTCTATTTATGGTTTTTTTTCTCGCAATTTATCGGCTTTTAATATTGCTCTCAAAACTTTCTTTGTTAACTTTACTTTACTTTACAACCCATTATATTTCGTTATTACCTGTTGGTTTTCCAGTTATTTAAGTAGATATGGTGATGACCCTGCGAGGGTAGAGTATCAACTCGTCTTACAACGTCTCGATTTGTCAACTACAATGACAAATTGATAACGGGTTATACGTGATGGCTATAGTGGTCCCTTGCTATAATAATAATAATAATAATACATATATACAGTGATTGAATGATGAATAATTCAAAACGTTATCCGAACAAACGTTTGGGGTGACAAATAATTATTATTTGCCATGGACTAATAAATTGATTAAGGTTCACGAAATTGAATATACAAAATAAGCGATCGAACGTCAAAATTATATGAAGCAGTCAATATAATATATATTTCTGTATTTTACTCGATCTAGTTTTGTTGATTAACGTTGATAATCGTTGTTACTTTAACAATTTATTAACGAGTGCGTGTCCTATAATAATATGATGAGGTCCATATTTTATTTTAAATTGAAGTATCATAAAAGTATGCATTCAAATATTGTTTTGTAATAAGTTGTATTTTTGATTTAAACGTTCCTGCATTGATAATATTGTAAGGCTGAGAAAACAATATAATATAATTATATTATAATTATCATACCTACTCCATAGTCGAAAACTCGTGAGCATTTTATCAATACATACAATTATATACTAATGTAATATGTAAACTATTTTTATGTGTTTCAGATAAAACTTATATGATAATATTATTGAATAATATATTATTTTATTTTTTATTTTTGATATAGACCCTTGGAAAAATGGGCCATTGTATTTTCTCTCATTCTAATTATATTTTAAGTGGATTTTAAATTTTGGTTTGAATTTTGGCGACTGTAATGAATTCGATGGACGATGATATTGGATAATGGTTGAGGATCACAAGTATGTCAGCTAATGATTCAGGCAGGTTGTTATGATGTTGTGGTATATACGGCATTCAGTGAGAATATGATTGTTGATGACTTGGGCAGGCTGTGCATAGAATATATTATTATCTATTATAAGCTTTAACAGACAAAATCAGACACAGATATTAATTTAGTTAATATTAAAATTAATAGGAATAAATAATTAATACATATACAGTATTATGTATAATATTTAACATGCAATTATATGGTGGGAAATATTTAAAATTATTGTAAAATCATTCAAAGAACAGCTGCGTGTAAATTTATATTTTTAAAGGGAAAAAAATAATTATCTCAGTAACAAATAAATATAATTCATTGTAGAAACTTAAAAAAATATTTTTATTACTGCTATAGATGTAGATTCTCATCCAATGAAAAGCAGCTACTAAAGCATACCGTGGTTCTCTAAAATTAAACAAAAGAGAAAATAAAAATATTACAGTCGAACTTGGTTCTCGAACTTGTCGATAACTTGAACTTTTTCCGGTACCTAGAATTTCCTACTGTTGTACTATCCTTGAATAACTCGAATTCTTAGATAACTTGACATTTTTGGTTTCAACTTGAATCTAATTAAGTCTGCCTGTATATTAAATAAACATTTTTTTGATTTGATACTATTGCTAATTACTTCATTCAGGCTCCCGTATTAAATTGTGGGTCCCTGTACCAAATGTTTTTTTGGGTTTTACACAAAACTTCCAATAAAATACAACACATTACGGGGGTCCCATACATGATTTATAGGTAATCAATGGTTAACCCACTGCTTAAAACAACAAAATAACAAAATAACTTAAATGTATTATAATATATATTTATATCATTACCCATATATTATTATTATTTAATATAAAATAAATAATTCTATCAAAATTTCAAAAATGACAAATTCAACGGGCCCCTAAAGGCTAAAATAACCAGGCCCTGTACTCAAGGTTCAATTTGCGTGGGCGCTGACTTTATTCCCAGTCGTCAATGGATATCATAAAATATTAACTATAATATTAATTACTATAATATAATATTTAATACTTAAAAAATTAGTCCTAGACAGTGGTGTACCTAAATTGCCTATTTCAGACGCCGTGTGATCGTATCATTTTTACTACATTTTGCAATACAATATATTTTATTATATTTCATACCTACTATAATATCATATCATATTGATACAGGATAATTAAACATTTCCATCTTTTTGATGGGTCGTGTGATAGTTTATAATAATATATTAAAAACCATAAAAAAAAATAAAAATAAAAGATGAATGAATTTGATAAAAATAATGAAGGTTTGTGGTACAATCGGCATTTAGTAGATTGGTGTAATACCAATTTAATAATAAAATGTGTTTTTAAGTTATCGTTAACAACAAATTACAAAGATCGAAATATTGAATATTCATTTTTTTAAATGTAAACAGGGCAATATTCGAATACATTTTTAGTAATAATTTGAATAAAATGCATTCAAATAATTATTTTAGATTCTGCGTGAAGGTAAGAGTGTATTGATTTTACAACGAGTGTGCTTTGAAATTTATTTTTGTGTCTCCAGACTCTTGTACTAGTAGAAAAAATGTTTCGATTATAAACTTTGAGGGCAGTTTCTGGTAGCAAATTGGTTCTAGTTGGTACTTTTGGGAGTTTGAAATTGAAAACTCTGCGGCCTACAACGCTGTCAATCGTACGGCCACATTCGTGCTTGTTGTAAGTGCCATTGTAAGCCCACATTAATATAACACTCGGAGGCCCCAATCTCGAAAAATTAAAGTATAAAAGGTATTTGACCCTATAACAGACCCATTGCATTCATAAGAAATTAATGTTTACAGTCATGTTCTAAACACTCTTATTCAGAGATTTTTTTTCGAGATTCGAAAAACATGGACAGTTATGTGCAGATTTTGCATGTCTTGATCCTAATAATTTCAAACCAGATGTAACACTTAAAAAAAACGTAAAAACAAAAATAACTAATATTTATAAATTTATTAATGTACCTACCTATTTAATATTTTAAATTAATATTAAGTTATTTTAATTTTGTTTTCTTAGAATGTTCAAGTGATGATGAACTTTTAATTTCATGCAGTCATAATCCAATGTTAAATATTGTGTAGTTTGTTGCTTTGATGTGCTTGTGAAGTACAACTTATACACATATGCTGGGATATCCCAGTCTTTTCATTGCGTATAAACTAATGCTGATATTATCCGTGACACAAATAGGATGTGAAAGAAGTTTTTCTAAGTTGAAATATATATAAAAAAAATTACTTGAGAAATACATTGGGCCAAGACATTTTAGAAAGTTCCATGCTGATAAATGTTAAAAAAGATTTACTAAATACAATTGATTCAAATGATGCGATCAAGAAATTAGCTGCTAGGAGTAGTAAATTAAGACACTATTATCATTTTAATAATTATATTCTTTTAACAATTGCAAATTGTGTAGTATATAATATATTATATGATTTTATCGTAAAAACTATTTCGAGCGAAGATATAATTTTTTTTATATTATAATATAATATATCATTATAGGCCCTAGTTATATACTTATATATGTAGCCCTAATATATATATCCCTATAAAAAAAGTACTTATCCACCCATGGTTGTACTACCATCGTGTGTTAGTTGTGGCTAAAATTACGACCCAACTTAGTGCATCAAAGATAGACATGAACCAGTCTAAAGTACCTTATGTAACGGGTCTTCTATAATGTCAAGTTCACAAAGGCAAAAGACCTAAAACTTTTCTGGAAATCTTAATCAGCTAATCATTGATATAAAAACAAATTACTACAGCCAGACATTTTAAACACAAATGAGATCACAAATCAATTAATCAGATTTTCCTCCACTATCTCATATCAAACTTCTAACTAAACATCCAGCCCCTCATAGAGTAGTTCCTGAAACTTCAATAAATTGATGGTTGTTTTTCAAAAGTCTAATTGTTTCAATTTTTCCAAAAACGTTGACCTAGTTTGAGTTATAAAACATTAATTATTCAACTGGTCCTGAGTCCAGTGGTTAGGTTGATTTCAGAAAACGAAAATGATTTAATATTTATTTATAATATTTTGTTATTAAAAATAATAAATACCAAGTGGGTAGGTACCAACATAATAATAATTTAGTACCTACATAAATATCTAAATATTTAATTTATAACTTTTATTTTTTTTACACTTTTTATTTTATTATTTTTATAAATTTTAAGCAATGTAGGTATATACAAATTTAATCCTAATGGCCTTAGAAATCGAAGCTGAAATTATTGTAATTTCAAGACTAATAATAAAAATAATAATAATAATAATATAGTATAAAATACAAATAGTATTTAAAATTTAAATACAAGATACATAATACATTTAAAAGCACACAGTATAAATACTAAATACAATATACAATTATTATCGTATTTCAATTACTGTCGATCCCTGACAGAGTAATAGATGGGTATGTACTGTAGGTTAGGTTAACTGTAGGTACTGCTGTTGTTTGAAAAAGTTTTCAATATTGTACTTTTGCTAGTATTATAAAAAAATATATTAAATAATAACAATATTGAGGTACGGAGTGGTCGAGTGTCCGAGGTTGCGATGCGCACTGTCGCTGGTTCGAACTCAGCCACGGGTGGAATTTTTCTTCGGGCAGTCACGGTGTCCGGAGGGAGAGGCCGCCATCCCCCACCCACGCATGGCAGATACTTACGGGTGAACACTTAAACATTCTGCCAAAACAAACACACACGTGTTCTTTTTTTTTATAGATATTTTAAGTACATTTTTACAAAATTAGACATTTAAACGAAGAATAATGATTTTAGTTATCTTGTTGTAGTTTGAAAATATTAATATTATATAGACTGACTCAGAATCGTTTTTCGTATACAATTATATTATATTATCATTGAATCAAATTAACCACCCAGTACATTAAAATATAAACAGACGTAACAAAAATTGTTTATTCTTTGTACCGATATGATACCGATGTGTGTTCAATAATAATATTATCAAACATCATATTAATATAATTCCAAGTAAGAATAAGTTATACTGAACTTGTTTTATGTGGATTTTGATTATGCTGATATATTATAACGGCTAATATAATATATGGATTAGTATTTTATTTTCACTGCTTTTATTTGATTTTTTGAACACTTCTTCAAGCTCTTACAAAACCGACGTTGTTTCGACGTCGAACCATAATAATTTTAACCGTGCATCTTTGAAAATAAATTGTGTATTTTTCTGTACATTTCAATTATTAATTCCTTTCCAATAACGAGTTTATATATAAATATATAATTATAAATTTAAAAAAAAATGAATTAATAATATGATATGAATTATAAACTAATTTTGTAAAATTTAAATTGCTTATATAATTGTTCTAAAAATAGTTATAATATTTGTGTGAAATTATTACAAGATGAAGTAATTTATGGCGTGAATGATTTAGTATATCCATTATCCATACAGTTATTTTTCAGTATTTGGGACTTTAATGTTACATTCTATTGAAAAATAACAATTCTTTTATGTCAACCGTTTATTTTTTAATGACGATTTAACAATAGGCTATTTTATTAGTGGAAGGTTGAATGTTCTATGCATTTTACAAGTTTGTCATTTTTATAATTTTAAATATTAATTCATTTCTTTCAGTCAATTTCTAGTGCGTGTAAACTGTTTAAATAATACGTTGGTATTTTCAAATGTTGACGAAGTGTCGATCAAAGGTCACCACTTGGTCGAAATGATAAAATGTTATAGTTAACACTAAAATAAACATTTTTAATTCTGTTTTTTTAAAATATGAATGTACGTACATAATATAAACGATACTTATTTGGTAATTAATCTAATTAAGAGGTTAGGTAAAATTTAACCTATACAAAAAAATTGTATCGTTTTATATGAAATTAAAAGTTTTATTGGCATATAACCAATTACTAATTATTAGTTTTTTTATTTGAATATAAATACGTGGGTAAGTGTATCATTTTATAAAAAATGTTTTGATCGTATTTTGTTTATAACATTGTGTGTATCCTTAATGCTTCAAAGTATTTTGTTAAAATGATTATGAACAATTATAATTTTTTTCCATTATGTTTTTCATAAAATAATGATTAATTATTCCACGGTTGATATTTCAATACGTTTTAAATTAACATCAGTATTCCGTTTTAGTTTTTTATCACTTATTTTACAGATACATTGGTACGATTCGTACAAATAATTGTTCCAATAAGTGAACGTAATATATTACGTGATATAGTACCTATAACAATAAAGTCATAATTGACAGATAAAAAATCATGCAGCGATGGCATTTTTTTATTTTGGTTGCTTTTTAGTTGATATTTATGATTTCAGGTGTCTGCACTAATGACGCCTAACTGTTTAAGGCGTCTTGGAAGATTTCCAAGGATGGTACCCTAGTGTAATAAATTAGAAGATTTTGATAAATATATTGTTTTGATTATGCACTATTTTATTTGGAGATTTAGTATTATATTATAATACAAATACATATAAAATAATAAAACGTAATATGATAATTTGAAATAGTTATTTTTTGAAGAGTGATGGAAGTCTAAGATCGTCTATAATAATAAAAATACTTTGTCGTATGGTTTCTCATATACCTACAACTTGACTATCACCTCTGTTCAAAACCCAAAGTTTTCTTACTGAGTTGTATGAATATGACTATGGTCATAACATCAGTTTTTAGCTAAAATTGAAAGTACCTAATAAAGAGAGCGTGTCTATATTGTACGATACGCCTTATTATTGTTAGCAATTGAGAGTACGCGGGGCAGATGCGATAAGCTCATTTGTCCAACAAACTTTTTTTAAATTTAAAAGCCCAGGAATCCAGGAAGCAGTGATATGACTATATGAGGGTGAGAAAACCCGGGTGGATTGGTTCATGTAAAGAATAAATATACAGATAGAATGCTGCTGGAACTAGTAGAGTTATTCATTTTTTAATGATAATGTGTATTTGATTTAGGTACGTCGTGAAAAAGAAATTTGCGAGCATTTCTCTGCATCATCATTTGACATTCGAACCATTTGACGAACACCATCGATTAAATTTATCCAAATTCGATAATTCGATTGTAATTTAATACAGTCCTCGTGTGAATAAATAGGCGTATAATATAGTTTTAAGTCGTCTGCGAACACAGAAGTGGATATTTTTGAAAATATCTTTAACTTCATTCATAAAAAGTATGAATAATAATATGGGTGATAAATGCCCACCTTGGGGAACTCCTAATGTAACATTTATAGCCAACGAGACAAAATTACTTAATTTTACTTGTTGCGTCCTACCATAAAATTATGAATTAAACCACTATTGAGCATTTGTCCAACAATACCGTTACTTTCTGATTTTGTCATTCGGATAGACAAATCGACAATATTAAATGCTTTCCTAATGTTGGCGTATATACATCACTAATTTGTACACCTTTGCTATAATTAACGATGTACCTACGGTCAGTATAATGATTATTGTAGACTTCGCATGACGAAACCCGTGTTGTTTATTTGAAATTATACGGATGTAAATTAAGGTACTAAAATTTTTTCTAAAGTTTTTGGCTATGAACTTAATCGATAAATATGGCGGTAGTTAATATAACAACATTTCGATAACCTGGCTTAAATAGAGGATATATACAACTAGCTATATTTCCGAAGTTCATATTATTGCGTCTAATTATAATATACGTCCTACTACAAAAGATACAGATTGTAAAAATAAAATAGTTTTTGTTAAATAAGAATATTTTATTACCATAATTATTTTTCTGGCGATTATATTATTGTGTCAGCGTATCCGAGTCTTTAATTTTATAGGTAGTTATAAGTAATCTTATGAAGAAAAAAAATGATTTTATTAGCGACCCAAAAATTGTGGTTTTACAGAAAATTATATTCACTGTTTTAAATATAATAATTATAATGTAATTGTGTATATTTAGAACAGCGAGTATACATATTATGCTGTACAATAGTAGCTATTTATTTACAAAATATAAAACCAATTTGTTTTCTTGCTCAGATTACTATAAAAATAAAAACTCGGATACAACAACACAAACATCACCAACAAAATAATCGGTACGAAACTGTATAACGGGTACCTATAGTAGTCGTAAGGATATGAATTGGAACACTTCATGGAGTAAAATTTGTATCTGTTTGAATATTTTTATTTTATAAAATACTGGAGGGAATTAATAACGATCAGGTATCGATAAAGATTACGAGTGTTTAGCCTCTAAACGCTCGCAATCTTCGCAGGGGTAATATTACTCATTTTATGCCACCACGGTCCACGACGTCCGTAAATAAATTCTTTTTTTTTGTTTATTGAAGTACCTTTTTTACTTAAAGGTTCTCGTGGTACCGGTACAATATCTGCAGAAGCGATCTGCTGACTATCAGGCCAATAATGCAGACGGATATCATATTTTGACGATTGTGACGCCAAATGTACCTGCAGCTATCGGCCCACCGGAGTGAATATGCAGGTTCCATGGATTTGCCGGAAACTTTACAACGACAATGATGATTCATATCGCCATCGGGTGCTGATGATGGTCTTTCGAACGACATAGAATCCAAACCTCGTATAGTCGACTGCAGTCGTGCGACGATGACGAGGAATGGAGCACCTCTGGGCGGTTTTAAATAATTCATCGGCGGCTCCGCGCGTGTATATTATAGTCATCCTGCTAGTACTCGTCGTTGAGCGTTCGGGCGTAATGAAACTCTGGCGCGCAAAACTATTTAACAACTAATTAAAAGTCAAAAATAAATTTGGTTCCTTATATACATAATATATACATATATTATAGAATTTTCAGACAGCGGCGGCGGTGGCAGCGGTAGACGAAGGTCCGTATAATATATATACTGTATAGCGGTTTTAATTTAGTCCCTCTGAGAAATAATATACCGTCGCCGCTTTCGGCGTTCGCGGTCGGGCGAATCCGAAAATCTTTTCTTCCCGCTGGTCTCCCGTATATTCTAATAATAATAATAATAATAAGTAATCATAATTACGACGATAACCATAATAAGAATATCTCCGGTGTGTTTTGCCGTGGGAAAACATAAAAAAAAACTATGTCTCGATCGTCGCTGCAGCCCGTCCCTAGCTCCGTCGCCTGCGGCCCTCGATAATTACTGCTTACATACTGTATAGTATACAATAAATATAGTTACTTTTTAAGCATGATTTCCCCGTAATTGTGCTTAAATTATGCACTAATTCAAACTGAAATTTTTGGAATTAATAAGATTATTTATGACCATATTTTTTCTAATAGGTATTTAAAGTCTTAGTTGGAAATTATAAAGACTGCGATCCGGTTGAAACAAATAGTTTGTTTTCTTTTAAACAAGTATCTGGTATAAAATTTACAATTATTTAATAATTGCCAAGTTGACGAGTTATTTATAAATTTAATATTATAAATATGTAAGGGTTTAGAACCTATGGTTGTAGAAAATAGATGACATATTTTTTAAAAAAATTGGAAAAATCGCTCTGCTGCATAGTAGGTTTGTAGGGTACCAGATCGTTGAGTAGGTCGCTGAAATGGATGCGTTGGACATTCTATGCAATGATTTATAATATAATATTATATATTATTATATATACAATATTGAATTATCTTAAAATAGGATCGTACTAAAGATAGCTTAAAATTAGTCTATATGTTTTTAAAATATCATCGCGTATATAGTTGTCATAGTATAATTATATAATAGCTTATAATATACCGTAATAAGTTACGTAATAAGTAATAGCGATAAGTTTCAACAAGTCTCATCTATACAGTCAATATTTACTGTATCACAACAACTTAATCTAATTTGTCTGGTATAATAAATGGTTTCAGAAGTTCAGTCTCCCCTCCCCCCCCCCAACAGGAAAAAAAAACTATTGTTAAACCAATAATTTTTTAATTCCACTGTGAATCTAGAATGCAACTCGACTTCCACCGTGAATATCGATGAACATCTATTTTATGTACGACTGTCGACTATATTATATAAGTGGTTCAGTACACAGTTGTACATAGTGTATATAGATTCTGAATAAACACCAACCCATTCAAAACATTCAATATAATAGTCTATTATAGCAAATATAGCACGTTATAACTGTTTATCGCCACTATAGAAAGTACGTAGATGCCGTTAAAATCAGCTGAGCATGAAAATATTAAATATAGCTAATAACCCGAACCCGCGATAATCGCATAGTTATTGAGGTTAAGACTGCGCCAATAACAGTTTCCGCGTACACATCTCGCGGCGTGTACATCGATTTTATTATCCTCAGGTTTTCGCGACGTCGTCGTCATCGTCAGCGCACCAGGTCGCCCTCCGAACCGGGCTGGCTCTGTAGTTGCGAATCGTTTATTATAGTATTATATTATTATTTCGTGTTGTGCGCGCGACGAGTGCTAACTAGGTATAAACCTCCAACTCCCCCGTAAGTCTTTTGTACGACGGATTACCTCCGTGCGACGACCGTATACGTATATGAACGCGCGCACACAAACGAGCACACTCTCGCGGTGCTACAGCTTCCGTGCGCGCTGGAGGAGATCCAATCATCCGGTAATCCTTTATTGTTTCCGTCATCCGGTCTCTCGTCGTCTCCTCGTCCATATTATTATATTTTATACAATATACACACACATAATCCGTACACCTCAACGAAAAGCCGAACGCGGGCGACACGACGCGAACCGCGTGCCTCGTAATTATAACACGCGCGTGCGGCGTACCATCAGAGTCGTCGTCGTCCCGCGAGAGAGGATTATCATTTGCCGTTTCGTGTGTGTATGTGCTCGTTCCCTGTGTACACATATATGTACACTTAATGCCGTCGACGTCATAATACGCACAAATGTCGTCGTCGTGGCGTTGACGTCTACAACGACGACGGCGACGAAGACGATCTTTTGTCGCACTTTTGAAATCCTCGATTAATCCTTATTCGCGACGGGCCTCTTCCCACGCCCGTCGTGCGCCTGCCACGCTGTATCTATGTATGAATATATATATATACTATATATAGTGTACACGTTGCGAACTCGCCGTGTGAACACATATAGTCGGGGCTTAGATACCTGCGGTTCACGAGAAAAGCGCTCAGGATTTTTTCTTTTTTCTCGACGGAAGACGACGACGTGTCGTTGTCGCGAAAAATCGATCGAAATCGATTCGCTCGTCACCGCCGTCATATACGCCGCAGCTATATAATATAATATCATCAAATACAGGGTCATCCAAACGTGCAGGTGTGACTGGCAAAAACGGCGAGTATCACACGAGAATCCCGACACGATCCCCACCATCTGTAACGCACAAAATATAGGTATTCGTTTTATAATATAATATTATAGCGGTGTTACCTAATGCCCTAATATGTACGTAAAATACTACGCAAATGGTTAAAAAATATAAATATTCTAGGTTTAATCACACCGTATTCTAGTCCCTACGTAATTTTTTGTAATTTTTTTTTCTTTCGAAATTTAGTGTTTTATTCATGTTTCGACGCGTTTTTATACGAAGGCGCTGATGTCTGCTTATACTTTGGTGGTGTGAGCGCACGTCGAGAGTTCAGTATGGTTTGTGGTTTGGCCCGGGTAAAACAGCGCTATAGCGTTTGTAAAAAAAATGTCATCGTTTGATCAATCCTACACAGAATTTAGTTTCGTAGTGATGGTAATAATTGTATTAATAAATTATCCCAATAATTATTGCATACCATGCACTCTACACTATTATAGTGAAGTACGAGCTTAAAATAAAAGCGTTTGTCGTGAATAAAACACATTTAACCATTTAATTCGGTTAATGTTAGTTGGAAAAGTTTCGGTAAAAAAAAAAATTAAAACTGTCATGTCGTACTCGTTTTCATTAGCGTTTTAATCGATGTTTTGCTATTTTTTATATACCTAGATGTATCGGCGCTGATGAAATAATTATTGAATCGATGAGCCCTTTTGGTTATTTTAACCAATGTTGTTTATGGTGTTCACTGAAATACTATGGTATAATGGTATATGCACCTACATACTTGAATCATAATATTATTTCGAGAGATATAGGGTTATATTTTGTTTTTATAAACGCATACTCATCTTGCTGTATACTCAATATGATAAATAAGTACGCCTGTTTGATGAAAAACAATAGGGCCCAAAAAGGCGCATCATTAATTTGTTTATAAGAATACCGAGGGAGAGGTATAAAAGAACGGCTTATTGTAATATTATACTTTACGTATGGTATTGATTTAGCGGATCAAAAAGTTTATTTTATTAATTGGGTACCTACACGCGTTTACGGTTTATACAAAAAAGGTGTCAAAACTCGCCAACTAGTATAAAATACACGGTCATACACATTCGCGTATATATATATATATATATATATTATAATATGCATTATGTATATAACGTTTTCGAGATAAATCTTATGCGATAAAGTTTCGCGACTGAACTTCGAAATTAAAATGTATGTTTTGAATGTAAGTGTTGGTGTAGGTACCAACCAGGCGCAATAATGTACGTGTGTGGTAAGGAGGATTCTGAGAAGTCACCCCGTTAAGACTAAAACGAGTTATAAAGAAATTTATGTTTTGAAAACTCGTAGTAATTATAATAGTAGTTGAATATACGATGACAATGCGATAAAGACCGGCTGTATTCACGAGCAACACGACTACGTCATTTGCTTACCTATATATCTTAATAAAATATGTCGAGTGTTACGCAAGTTTATAGGTAGGTACGCCGAATTATACGGGAATACACGGAAAACGCTATATATTAACATAATATTATAACTTAAAATTATTTATTTATCGAAAAACACTCGATTAGGCAATCAGGGAAAAGTTTTCGCTTAAAAGTTAAAACGTATAATATAATAGTATTATAGTGTATGATATTCGTGTGTTTATAAATGCGTTGTCGATCGAATAGTATACTATTGCAGTATTTTCATTTTTTCGCATGCAATAATCAAATAACCTAAATATCCGAAACCAATATAACAATTATATTCCGAAATCGAATTGAATCGCGTTACAGGATAAAAAAAAAAAAAATAAAAAAATAATAATGATAAACGTCGTGGGGTCGCGGTAATATGAGGCCAACGCGATTTAATCGAAAATGTATTCAAGCGTATATATAGTAATTTGATCAACGTAAAATATGTTAGTTGCTAGGGACGTTCACATACTTTTTGATCTGTATATTATGATGGTGGCGTGAGCGGCAGCAGCACATGAGAAAAAAAAAGAAAAAAAATCCTTTTGCGTCTGTGCCCTGGTCGGGTCACACAATATCTTTACGATTTCATTTGAATAGAACACTGCTAAATCGTATATATTATATGCGTGTGTGGTCTTCGCATATATACCCCCTATATATGTTCACGCTGCACGGCCAAAACACACACACATACACACACGCGCTAAACGTAACCGTGTGTATAATACTCGGCGAAATCCTCTGCGCGAGCCCCTCAAACTACATGTAAGTTAAATGGCGCGGCGCAAACGTCGACGGTTTTCCACACCGGGTCATGCATAATTCAGATAACTGCTGCAGAAGGCCTCCTCCGAATTCGGGGCCCCGTCAAAATTCTAGGTATCAAGATTAATAACATGGTGATAAATAACCAATATGAACTTTGGTGTACGAGAGAAAAAGAAGTGAAAAGAAAACGCGGAACACTGCACGGTAGAGGAGAGACAACGGTACAAAGGTTTCGAACGATTTGGATAATGAACTATTTTTTTTATTTTTTTTTATATTTTTCCATTTCTGCTCCGACTAGAAATTTGTTTGTTCGCTTGATTTTTTTTTTTTTTTTTGGTTGGAATAACAAATCACAAAGGCATGATTCAAAGTTCAAACAAATTCATTATTTTTTGTTTTATAACATAATATTATATTTACATTGGATTAAACTTAATTACGGATTCACTTAAATATGTCACGATGACGTACTTACATTATTGACAAATAATAATAATAGTGTTTGTACAATGTTATTAAAAGCCACTTATTGTTTAAAACAAAATTATGTAGTTAGTCAACAATAGCATCGAATTTCTTAGATGTATTTGGAAATAATCTAAAATATCAATATATTGTTAATTTTTTAATATTTACTATGTATTTATTTATTTCATCCAATTCAGTTACAAATAAATAATTACAATAAATTACATTAATAATAGATGATACCGATACGTATACCAACTAAAAACAATCTTTTAAAATCCTCTGATTGGCAATAAAAAAAATAATAAAACTACAAAAACGTTTGACAAGATCTTAAATGCTAATATTATTAATAATTTCTAATTAGGTAAATATAAGGCATATGATACTATATTAGTATAAATAATCACTGGTGTGTGTGTACTTAAGTCAATGCATTAAATTAACTATTAGGTACTCTTACAATAAAATTAGGTTTAGATTATTAGTACAATTTATTATCAGTAGGTATAAGAAGTTGAATTTTCATCCTACATGGTCTTTTGAAAATTAAATAATGTATAAACTATCAGACAATAGACCAATTTTAATGTTAAACAATTATTAGGTAAATGTATCATAAAAAAATGTTTTGTCTTTTAAATTGTTCCGGTTTTTTTTTATCGTTTGTTAAATTATGGTTACTCAACCAATAGATTATGAAAATAACATATTTTCCAATTTATTGCACATTAAAATATGTGTACGTACTATAATAACTATACAAAATATACAACTTAGGTAATATTATATACAGTTACTTATAGTACGATTAATGGTTAATACACTATACTCAGTATTTATTCGTATTATGCTATCATTAGTATTTAATGTAGATTTTAAGCTGAACCAGCATGTATATTATTATTTTTATAAATATAACATGAATCTATATAGTACACGAAGTAATATATTTTAGCTTATCGACTAAACATTTTAAAACGTATAAAATATAACTGGCATCATAAAAAAATAAAATATAATATAAATCAAATATGGTAAGAAAATAATGATGTTATCTTGGTATTACGATGCTATATCATTTGGGCTTATATATAACTGCAGTCTGCAGCTTTAGCATAAATTACGGTTCCGTCATGAATAACGTCCCACGTGACTTAGTAGGACATTAACGCGATTTAGTGCAATTAATAATATGACAATTTTCGAACTAAATGAACTAAATTGTATGTTGACGATAAGACTAAAATTATTGTTTTACGGACCTTTAACATGTTTCATTTCTAGCAATAAATTAACCCTATATTTGCTGTAGGCCACGTGTTTAAGAATTAATATTATTTTTTATTACTAATATTATTATAAAAGTGCGTCGTCGAGTATAAACGCTCTCAAGTTCCAGAACAGACCTGAACAGAATCCTTTGGACTGCCATCGTCTGATATTATTCGCAACTTTTGAATGATGACATAATTAGATTATTCTGAACTCTGGTCTTGGCTCGCCGACTGTATCCCAACCTGAAGCTATAAATACATAATATATAACGATGGTAAATTAATTTTATTTATCGACAATGGAATCGTTTCGAACATTTTTATTTCTGGAGAAATGTAATTCTTTATGCCATTTGAACAAATTACACAAATTGTTTACGGAAAAAGTATTTCTCAAAAACAAATGGCGGAAATAATTCACTCGAATTACGGCTTTTGAACAGACTATTAAGACTAAATACTTTTAAAATGTATTCAAATACGTATTTAATTAGTTTCACTTAGGTATATCTGCGATATATTCGAATACTTTTACATAAATGTTTTAAATTCGATTTACTCAATATTGGCTGGGGTTTTTATTTTAAATTACTGCGCTTATATTTCTCTTCACGGTTATCGCAAACTACTTTGAATTCTGGAAACGGCATATTATCCAAAGTACAATAAATTTGTGTTCAATTTTTTTTTTTTTTATCTATATTGTAAATAATTTATAGTTTTGTACGAAACTTTTTGAGCTTTCCCACTTCTCTTAAAGTGTTTTCCACAGAACAGCAGATGTCATTATAAAACCAACAATTTCTAGAATCTGACAGTCGTAGAATCCTGGATAATTTATTATGATACAATATAATATGTATATTGAAGTTGATAAAATATGTATTATTTCAAGTTACACATTTGTAGATGTTAACGATTTGTATATCTTATTTGATATTAAAAACAAAAATTAATATTATAATACTTACAATAGAAACATATTGATACGTAGAATCTTCGACTCTTGGCCAATCATCACTCACAATTCGTCACGTTTTATAGTACTCTGTTCAAGTTAAGAAACGTAGTCGGCGGCCGACTTGTGCGCAGGGTCGTGGAAATACTACACGGATGGTATACAGATAATTGACTGCTTATTGTGAAGGGGGAGAGGGGGTGAGGGGACTAACGAATGTTGCCTGACTGCGGCCCGATGCCCCGACGACGACTACGTTTGTTAACTTGAACAGAGTATAGTATCATTACATGTTATTATATTATATTAATTAATTTATGTTAACCTAAGTTTGAGCTAAGAGCTTAAATTTTAAATAATTTAAATTTTGGAGTCTCGAAATTCCGAACTAAACTATACTTAGAATCGTTCAAATCCACAAATTTACGTTCTTGCTTCAAAACTATTCCGACAATTCTCCTATTACGTACATAGATTTAAAAAAAAATTCGAGGAAGAGGCGTTTCAACATAACTCACTCTAACTACGTAGAACACATAAATCTGAGAGGTCACTTAATAAAGTGATTCCTCCATCAAGTCTAGAAAGTTGTAGGTATATATTATGTGAGTTACAACAATATTCAGTGAACGCGTCTGAATATCGTCATGCGTATTATATAGGCACTTCAACTACTTTTAATAAATCGTGCATTTACATTTCGAAATAAAATTAAAATGATTAATGTATTAAAAAAAAAAAGTTTACTTAATATTTCTCGCATTAATCTTGCTTTTTATGAGACCAGTCGTTTTATATTTTTTGCTCATTTATTCAGCATGCGGATAATTAAAAATAATGTTCATATTGTTAAATCCTTGCGATACACTTTTTATTCGGTTTAGTTGTTGTTGTTGTTGTAGTTGGCTTAATACACTTAAAACCTTTAATTGGTCGAAACAAACTTTTATTTGTTTGTTTTTTTTTTTTTAATTAATTCCCATAGTTATGACCATAATGTTTTGCGAACAGTACAATATATTCATTCCAGAGTCCTTGAACTTGTGGTCGGACAATCACTTTAAGTTCTCTCTTCTGGTTTATTCAACTGTAGACATTTAGATGGAAATTTACCTTGTACTGATTTAATGATGAGCGGTTTGACCATATTTCGCCGTTAAATACCTACCTGTTTACCGCTATAAGTTTTAGATGGGAACTACCTATACGAGTAATAATATAAACAAGATGGTTAGGTGATGTTTCGTATTATAGTTATATATGGCATAGTTGAACTATAATCACGAATAATGAACGCTTTATTTAAATGACTATAAATTATTATTTTTATTTAACCATAAATATCATAATCAGCGATAATATATATTTATATAGTACATACATATTACATATACAATGTCATAATATTATCATGGTTCTCTGGTAAAAAAACACTAATATTTAATTCCTTCGATGATAATAAAACTATAATGGGAACCTATAATATTATGGAGTAATACAATATAACAATACGCCAAATCGAATCGGCATGGCAACATATTTCTACAATAATTAACATACACGTAAATATACAACAATGATATAGGTATAGCTTAACAGTATATATATATTATATTATTAACATAAAATAAGACCATTGATATACATATTATATACTATTATATTATTATTATGTATATCAGTTTTCTTGTTGTTTTTTTATTTATTACAAACAATGATTTACAATAATTATAGATATTATGTCAGACGCGTTAAGCCGGGCTCACACCTCACCGTATCTCGTGTCAATATTTAATATGCAGGTAACAAAATGTTGGTAACACGTTACCTACAAGTCGAATACCTACAGTTATATTCAACGCGCACGGTTTGGTGACTGCCCGACTACACTCATGCTGCAGTTGGAGTAATTTGGCGTCTTACGCGATATTTCTACGGCGGCGACAGCCATCGAATACAAAATGTTGGTGTTGTGTTTGGGAAATTAAAAAATAATAAAATTACGTATAGGTATCGAACGCGTCTCGTTCGATTATTATTGTGACGACGATTATTATTATTATTATTCGCTCTCCCGCTCTCACTCCCTGCTCTCTATATTACTATAGCCGATACGGTTCGTAAAGTGAATTTTACGGACACGAAGCAGGGCGTTGTAAACAGTATTGAATCGAATCGTCGGGTTATTTACAGTCGGCACCGTTTCGGACTCGTCGAAATTAAATTCCCCTCCTCGGAATGCGCAACACGAGAGAGTAAAACCGTTCGCGGTGGAATGCGTCGGACACTTTTTACTGTGCATATAGGCCGCCCGACATAGTTTCGGACAACTAAGCGTTTTATTGTTACATCAATCCTACGGCCGTGCCGGGGCCTAATGGCGTGGAAAATTATTATAAATCATCGAAAAAGCACAGAGGTTCGCGGAAGAGCAGTCCCGCACGCGTCCGAGACTTTAAAATAAATCCACTAAACATTTCTGAACGTAAATTCTCACAGCAGATTTATTTTTTATTTTATTTTTTTTTCACTGTTTCCCGCTTTCCCGTACAGTGCTACAGCCAAGTTCCATTTAAGCCGTTCGCAGTGATTTATGCGGCGAGTATTCTTTCTTTTCTTTTAATATTAACGAGTTACATAATATTCATTTTTCATTTTTTTTCATTTTTTTTTTATTTATGTACACATTATTATTATTACGATAGTTAACTACACTTTTTAATCACTCATCGAATCCCGTTCAAAACGGATGAGTTAAAATATAATATTACAGCCACGACCAATGTATTTTGATTCACTAGAAGAATAGGTCGTAATATTTTAAAATCGAATAGGGTCGACCGTCCGATTGGTACGTCAAATTATATATTTATATGTTTACCGAAAGCGAACGGAAAACACATGGAAACGTGTTTTGCTACGTGTAATCTCTAACACGGTGAACTGTGGTAAAATGGTTAAAATATAATTTTATTATTTCGACAGACCAACCGTGTTTAGGGAAATTATAGGTGTGTAAATTTGAGCCAAGTACAATTGAATATTCAAAAGAAATCGTTTTACTACTTTATTGTGTTTTTTTCTTCATAATGGTTATGGGTTCTCATATTATTATAGTTTATATCCTTTTAATTTTGTATTAGGCATTATAATATTATATTTATTTTCGTGAGAGAAGGTAAATACATTTATTAGTGTTTTTAGAGTGGGTACGCCGTGAACATGCATTTATAAATATATGTATATAAAAAAATTAACTATTAAGTATGATAATTCAATTCGAATTAAATTTAATCTGATAATAATGATATGAATTGAAAATCTCAATCTTCTTATGCGGAAAAAGTTAACATGAAAAAGGAAAATAATAAATATAAACTTCCTTTAAGATTCTGTACAGCATTGTTGTTAAAAAAAGATTGTAGTGTCGTTACAACGACTTAACACTAATATATTCCATTCGTAAATTAAAAATAAAAGTCGCGCTAAAAATTATTATTTCATGTAATAGTTTATTTTTTTTTGACGATATCAGAATTTGATGCAAACATATGACCTATTGCCGTTAAAAAAAAACATAGCTTTAGCACATTCATAAAAAAAAAAAAAAATTTACTAGGTACATTAATTGAGATAAATACACAAATACATACAATTAAGCAGATTACATTTTCAGCAGCGTAGGATTCGAACGGAACTAAATATGACTAGATCGGTTATTATCTAGAGCAATATTATAAGTGTTATAATTTAATGACGTCGTTTAACTTTAACGGTCCACGACGCACGGTATTGCGCCCTTCGATTACCGAACTATAACGATCGGAGAAAAGCGTCTATTACAGGGTGTGATTGTGTGTGTGTGTGTGTGTGTAATGGTCGACAAATATGAAATTATATTTTTACAATGCTATTTCTACGGTGTGGACCTGTCAACAAGAACGCACAACAAAAAAATATTACATATTTCACAGCTTTTATAACGATATAATATTAATATTATCATCGAATTATGTACAAGTATGAGTGACGGGCGCTCGTCACAAAGCGACTGTCGGTACGGCATCCAGTCGTCTACGTCGGGGGCCGGACGTCCGGACGCGGCTTGTAACCGATCTACGAGTCAGGCCCTTCGCCCACGTACCCTTCGTCCGGGCTCTCCGTGGTGGCCGGCTGCTTTTGCACGGCGGTGACGGCCTTGTGCTGACTTGCCGCATGTTCGGCGGACAAGTGTTGTGGCTGTCTGCCCGCTGTGGGTAACGCTGAGGCGCCGGTCACGAGTGGCGGCGGCGGCGGCGCCGGTGGCATCATCATCATCATGACCATCGTTTCATCGTCAAGTGTCTGCGCGGACGCGTTCGACAACGATGGTGGTTCGTAAAAAGTGGCCGCGGCCGTCGCGTAGTACGCCGCGTCCGCGGCAACTGCGGACGCCGGGTACGGGTATCCCTGCTGGTTGTACCGGATGTTTTGCGGTTCGTACCGGTTCAAGTGGTGCTGGTGCTGTTGCTGTTGCTGTTGTTGGTGGTGATGATGGTGATGATGGTGATGCTGCTGTAACAGCACGAACTCGGCTTCTTGGCACGACCGGCCTTGCGGCTTTGCCGCGTTCCGTCGGTGCGGAAGCGTCCGGTACAATGATGGTGGCGCCGGCATCGGATACTGGCCGGACGATAACTTGGGCAGTCCATAATCGGCTGGATATGGTTCGCCGGCGGTCAGCTTGCCTGGCGATAGTTGCAATTCGTACGAGCCACAGCCGCCGCCGGACGGGTATACGGCACCGGAAGTCGACCAAAAGTCTCGGCCGCACGATGGGGGCGGTGGTACGGTTATCTTGTACACCTCGTCGGTGGCGTCGCGGTAGTCGCCACCACCATTGTCCCTGATCACGGTGGATGCGTCGCTGATCAGATCCGGATTGGCCTCCAGGGTGGTGGTCGCGGTCGTCGTCGCCGGATGTCCCTGGGCCACGTGCACCTGCTGGTACGCGTCGTAACCGCCGCCGCCGCCCACGTGCATTACCTCATGCACTTCGTAACCGGCAGACGACCCTGGGCCGGCGGCCGCGTCATACTCGCCGTACACGCTCACGTCCTCAGCCGACGACAATTTGCCGTCGACGGTGGACGAAACGGTAAGGTTCACCGAGTCCGATTGTCTGATGTCAGACGTCGTCTTGGCCCCCTGTCCACTGTTGGACGGGTCGTCGGCCCCCGCATCACCACCCCCGGCGCCGCCGGATTTGCCGCCCGGTCGCCCGGCGTGGTCACGACGCCGACGGCGTTTCGCCACTAGCAACCGGCAGCTTACCGCGCAAACCACCGCCACGGCCACAAAGCACACCGAACCGGCCAGCACGATGACCAGCAGGGCTGGTGGGGGCTGGTCCGGCGGATACGAACCAGCCGCCACCTCGGACGGTTCTTGTATCACGCGCACCGTGAAGTTGCACGCGGCCCAGCCAGCCCGATTTTCGGCCACGCACGCGTACGTGCCGTTGTCCGCGGGGCCGACGTCCTCGACGGTCAGCTCCACGCCAGCTGACGTAGTGCTGTTGGCCACCTGTCGGCCCTCGAACCACCACGATACCCGCGCCTGCCCGGCCGGCGTCACCCTGCACGCGAGCGTCACATTCTTGCCGGCGTCAGTTTCCACGTACTCGGGGGACGCAGCCGCTGCCACCGGAGCGCACGCCAGCTCCTCGGCGTCCAGCTTGCGGATGACCATGCCGCGCAGTCTGTCCGGCCCGTGGCAAGTCGGCTCGACCGTGTGGGGCGCGCTGTTGTTGTTCAACCACTGGTGCACGTCGCGTAGCCGGCAGTCGCACGTCCACGGGTTGTGGTGCATCTCGATGCCGTGCAGCGACAGTGGCAGCACGACCGCGCCCGCGCTCTCGATTCGCACTATCTGGTTGTGGTCGAGCCGCAGCCACTCGATGCTGTGCAAGCCGTCGAACGCACCCGGCTCGATCGTGGACACCCGGCACCGGCTCAGGTCGAGCACCGTCAGGTAGGCGAGCCGCTTGAACGCGGCCGTCCGTACCACCGTTACCGCGTTGCCGCTCAGCACTAATTTCATCAGCTGCGGATAGTCGTCGAACGACTTGGTCGGTATGTCGGTGATCCCGTTGTCGGACAGGTCCAGCTCGACCAGGTTGGACAGTCCCTGGAACGCGGCGTCGTCCACGTACGTGATCCGGCACCGAGCCATGAAGATCTTCTGCAGGTTGGACAAGCCGGCTGACATAAACCGGCCCCTGGACAGTGCGTCCATCGAATTTCCCGACATGTCCAATACCTGGGTGCCGACGTCCATGCCATTCGGTATGGCTGACAGGCTCCGATTGACGCACTCGACCGTTTGCTTGCCACCTTTCCACTTACACATACATCCAATGGGGCAGCCAGCGGCCGTGGCCAGCACGGTGGCCATCACGGCTGCCACGAAAATCATCGTTGTCGTCGTAGTTGCGGTCGTCTGGGCCACGCGTCGACGTGGCACTGTGTCTGTGGCGTACATCACGCCGGGCGGCGTCGAATCTTCGGCCCAGTCGCTGACTCTGCCAGCCTGAAAGTCATGGCGATTTCTGTGCTCCCGACAGGATGACTCTATCTCCTGGCCGTATCCTCGTGCACCACCTGGTTATCGATACAACAGCGTCTGAAAAACAAAAAAGTTATAATATTATTATCTTTAATCGATTTTCCTCCAAAAGGATTTAATATGTTGGACGATTAGTATTCAAGGAACTATAGTTGGTGTTGTTATCTTATTCAATAACAAAACGAAATCTCGAAAACAACCAAGACTTTGTAATGCGTGAGCTAGTATTCATAAAGAGTGGTATAGGTGGTATGGCTGTAACATAGTTTATACAAGGATTGAAGTTTAGTCCCTAAATATAATTCTTATTATTTATATGTTCTGAAATTTGTATCATTGGATGCAGTTGACAGTTCGTATTGGAAAGGAACTGTTAATCTATTTGTGAATCATTAACATTCAGTATATTTATACTGAAATAGTCGATGTAGTACTAACATATTCAATATTTTATTGATTTGCTTGACAATAATTTCTATTTTACTCCTTCAAAAATAACCGATCTACAATAAGTATCCCTGGTTGCCCCGAAAGTTGGTATGGCTTATAATTAATATAATTCGGGACATTATGTTCTACACTCTTTGGTTTCTTTTTCAGATATAGTATATTCGAATTTTTCCTAATTTATCAAAAATTGGCTCAATTCAACTGTATTATTAAAAAACCATAGCTATATAGGTACGGACCTATTTCAATACTGGTACACATGTCACATATCATTTGATTTTAAACTATTATATGCTGTTTAGTATTTAGAATTCTATCAACATAGTTTTAGCTAACAAACACACAGTTTCCGCTCGGGTGGATCTACTATTACTTGCATCCACACATTTGTAATTACATAAATTATGTCCATTAAACGGAACTTGTCTTTTGGGCTTTCGATTTGCTTAATGACAAGATTTCCATTTCAGTTAACATTCAATTATTTATTGGATAACAGTTTGCAATGAGTCAATCTGTTTTCTATAAGGTCAGAGATATTTTATTATAAACATATGAAATATTTCAATAGTGGCATTTATCTCTCCTACCTACTACTATCTTTGTTTGTAAATAGACAATTTTCCTCCCTACAACACGGTTAGCTTTTTGACTTCTGGATGATAGGAACATTTTTTCGAAGATAATTTCTATTAGTGCTGTCTTAGGATTCATGATGATCGTAATACTTTTGTCAACTGGGATGAAACTTTTAGTCTTATATTGAATATTTACAAATGTCGGTGAAGGGTATTTAATAGATGTCACTACCAATAACTTTTTCTTATATATTGATGGTTCTAACTGGCTTTCTGTAAAAACAGTTTTAATATACCTACTATATTGTGATCTTGGGTTAACTTTCACTTCGCTACTTTGTCACTATGATCCCATTGAAAACGCTATTTACAGAGCTCTCAACTTATTGGGTTTCATCAGAAGAGTTTTTAGTTAGTTCAAACTCTCAATCTCTCCGAAATTTATTTAGTGTTACTTGTTAGACAAACTGTTGTGAGTGGCTAAGTTGTATGGGACTCTCAGACAGCTAATGCTAGTCAACAAATTTAACGGGTTAAATGAAAGTTTTTATACTTAATTGAATATGCATTAAATACACATTTATATCCTCATAGCAATTCTAACATAATATACAGAATTCCCTATTTATCTAATGCGATGGTATGCCATTATTTTTGATTACTTATTCTTATTATATTTAATTTTTTACATTTATTATTTCTCTTTTTTATAGTGTTGTATCTTGTTACCTTGTACCACTTTGTGTATTCTGGGCACCTGCTCGTTTTTCTCTTATAAAATAATAAAACCAAAAAAAAATTGGAAAAGTAAAATAAAAAATATGAAATTTGTTGTTAGGTATATGGTTTATTATTATTATTTTTTATTTAACAACTATTCCACCAGATATTAATTCATGGATATATAATACTACATGAGATGACTAATATATCAAAAGAAAAAGCAAGTGGGTTTTATGGTTCAAAGGTCAAGGTTACGCTTATAGATCTCTTTATATATCTACAAGTAGCATGAGAAAATAAAAGATATTATATAAAATAAATATGGGTTTAAAGTGTGTTATTATTAAAGAAAGAATTGTGTACTAGAAAGCAAGTACAAGTAACTTCATTCTTGCAGTATAAAGTGTCAATAAAATATTCCTGAACTTGAAGAAATATAATTTTAAAACTAATGAGACACACAATGAAATAATGAATATACGATTCATGTATCATAAACTTATATATACACAATATACATATCTATAACATTTTTAAGATTTTAATTTAATGTAATATTATATTTAAAAAAAAATACTGTGTATTATATTGTCATGAATAAAATAGTAGAAAAATAACTTAGATAAATTATTTATTTATTGATATTAGTGAAGTGAACGTTTAAAAGGAAATATCTTTTTCAGATTCTATAAATTAGATGAAGTAGTCAAAAAGATAAAAAATAGTTTTATCGCAGGTAAACAGAAATAGAATAAAAAAGAGGCTTAGTAAAATCATTGCTGAAAATACCAAATACTATAAATGTGCAGAAATGGTGTACAATAAATTGATTCCGATTTATTAAAGCTATTCACACATGAAAAGATATCATATGTCCTTAAACATATTTGTTATCGAACTAGAGTCTTGACCTAGAATCTAGATAGTAAAATTTTATATTTCATAAAAATATGTTTTAGTTACGTCTCAATTAAAAATATAAATCATTGGACACAAAAGAAAATTATTAAAAAAAAATTCACAAAACATATCTCAATCACGTATGACATGACGTACCTATGACATTTGTGGTAAATTAATTTTTTTAATAACGACTGCGATGTTGGTAAATTATTACAGTGTGTCGCAATGCATGTACAACGCGTGTATTATACTAATTATTCTCCATACCGTATTTAATTATATTAATTAATATTGTATTATATTTTGTATTTATGTATGACTACTCTCGCAGCGTGTGTTCCTTGACCCGCATAATACAAACCACACCACACCACATGGTCGATTTTACGCGACACTGATTTTTAAACAATTTTATTAATATTATTAACTAGATGTTTTTCGCTCGTGAATATCAACAGCGTAGTCTGCGGCAAACATATTAATTGTTTTCGTATAACATAAAAAAAATACGTTATAAAATAATAAATATAACGTAATACATTATACGTACGAAATAAAAATCCAAAAGTGTGTGTGAGTATACGGAGAGTTCAACGGTTATTACCGAGGTTCCGTTGTGCCCACGATTTAAGATAGCACTATCACTATGGTTGCCGAACGAACCATTATAAAAATGTTATCACACGACGGACGATATGAATCCAAATGTCACGTGATCCGATGATCTTTTTGATCTACTGCGCTACGCTACCGGTGTTAAAGTAAAATTTTTTTTAATGTTAGTTAATTAAATATTAATTAATAATAAATAATAATATTGTTTATTATATTATTTATACTTATAATATTTGATAATTGATGTGCAGACTACAGACATCACAAACTAAGATAATATAATAGACTGGCACTGAGTGCAATATCTGTGAGCCGAAAATGTTAAGCAATCAAAAAGTGCAAAAGGGGTTATAAATCGACTGATTTTAACGCCATCTGTACGCGCATGACTACCTACATGACCGATAAAATAATTATTAAAGTTAATTGATATCAAATTTAATTTTAATATTTATATTTTTAAATAAGAAGCATTACTAATTAGGTAAAATTAGGTAATAATATGGAAATGAGTAAATAACACGTACAAAAAAAAATAGTCCACTAGAATCGCTATTACCGGTATCTGGTTTCATATCCTATGCCGTTTTGTCATAATATACCGTTGGGCAATCATACCATCTTCAATAAATTGTATATATGCCGGAATTCCGATGATTCCCGACGACCGTTCGCGAGTTTTCGGAGAAAAATTGGGTATTGTGGCCGGATTTCGTTAGCGCAAAAAAGTCGATGGATTTTTTTTTTATATTTCCGAAACTACTGAAACTATAATAATATATGTCTGCGGAGTGTCGTGGGCATGTAGATAAACTTACGTCTTCGCGGTTCGTGAAAAAAAAAACGATTTCCTCCGAATTATATTTCTCACTCAGAGATAATAATATTTCCCTTCGGGTTTGTAGCCCCAAAAAGTCTTTTCCCTCATTTCGCTCACCGCAAAAATGTAGGCTGACTCGGTTGGACATATATCGTTTTGTTTTATCCACGAACGACACGCGAGCGGCTTTCCGTGTCTACCCCTCCTCCACCTATTTTACAGAATGTCATTCGTATAAAATAAAAATGGCTTTCAGTAAGATTTCAAAAGAATAAAAATCATTTCGCCAACAACTGCAAGCACACACAAAGAATGTGTTAACCTGCGAGTAATAACAATCCGCCTTTCCACGTTGTTTTTTTATTTTTTGTTTTTACTGTGCAGAGCTGCGGACGGAACGTTATGAACGGGAAATTCAATTATTATAACAATTATAATGACGATATGTATTCCGGTTCAATTGTGTTTATTATCACATATAATATATATTATGTGCACACATTTCATTATTGTTATTTTAATGTTACCTTTGTTTACTTATTCGCGATCGATTAACCTACTTAGAAATACCTACTTAGATCATATACTATATTAATACGATCTGAGAGTACCTACCTACTGTTGGGCATGTGGGATTCGGCGATAGCGACTTACTCGCAGACGTACAACTGTCGTCATCAATTTGAAAACAAAACACTACAATTTTATAGTAGGTAGGTGGAAAATCAAGACCATTGACTAAGCCAAGCCACATGGACTAGAGCCACATGTGCCTAAAACAAAATATGTATTCTAGGATCAGTGTACCAATTATTGCGCTCGTTTACGGTCAGTAAACCAACTGTGCATTTGTGCATACCTTTTAGTTTTATCTTAAGGTATGAAAAATATATTTATGTCCAAACTAATTTAATGGAATTGTCCATCATTCATCGTAATTGAAGTATGTACTATGCATATCAAAAATAATTTAAAATGAAAACTTATACTGTATTGGTCATTTGGTCACCGAGTGACTGGTTAAATGTTTGTTGTGTCGAAAAAAAAAATAGTATTATGTTTAAAACATTAATAGCTGATTTGGAGCCAATATTCCATATCCAATTCAGGACTACTATAAAACATCACCACACCACTATAGCCAACATACAAGTCATTACAAATGTATGAATTTGAATGATACCTATATACACACGAAATCAAGTTTTCATTTTCACAAGCTTTTTATTATCGTTCTAATCGGTTCGTTGCATTTTCAGAAACTTTAATACGTATAGGTAAAATTGTCATTTATTTTTATTTTATTTATAATGCATAATTTTTAGTATTCACTATTTTGTATATTGAGTTTATTTAATTTAAGTAAAGTAACTAAAGTTGTACTGAATATAATAAATATTATTTTTACATATTTTAAATTTAAGCGACCAATGGTTATAATCAAGTACAATTTGATTAACAATGTGTCCGTATATAAAAATGTATTTTTAAGCGCAATATTGGTAAACTACCACTATAGTATTATTATGGGACTTTCGTCCACTAAACGCAACTTTTTGAGTTGTTAACAAGTTAAATTTATTTTTTGAAATTTAGTTGATCGGATACACATGTAACCATGAATATTGTTAAAAATCTACAACATAATATATCTAAGTGAATTATTATACAATTTTTTTAATTTTAGGTTATGTGATACATAATAGTTTTTTTTTCATTAATCAACCCGTGGAAACTTAGGCCATTGGGTGGTTTTTTAATTATGGGGGAGGGTACTGTAGGTTTTAAGCACATGTGTTTTAGTTTGGCAGAATTTTCAAGTTGGCACTCGTAGGTATCTGCCATGCCCGGGTGGGGGATGACGGCCTCTCTCTCCAGACACCGTAACTGCCCGAAGAAAAGTGCCACTCGTGACCGAGGTTCAAACTAGCAACGGTGCGCGTCGCAACCGACGCCTTAGTCCGCTCAGCCACTCCGCTCCTCCCATAATAGTTTATGTCGGTGATGAGTGACGACATACAAGTCAAATAATATAAAAATCCAAAAAATTGATAATTGTAGAAACAAATAAAATACAAATTAATAGAGCGTATAACAAAACAAATAATAAAGAAGTGTAGGTGATATTATTATCTTCATTTCGTTTCTTAAAATGTCATCGAAGTTTTTATAAAAAAGTAATAAAATAACATTATAAGATATTAAAAACAAAATGTTAGTTATTGTTCATAACGAGCATAGTTAATAAAAACAAGGACAAATTGTGATATAACTAAGTAATACATTCTGTTACTATTGTTCTATTGTTCTGAAAACCACACTATTCAATTAGTTCATTAGGTACTAATTATACGCTCACGGTTGAAAACTATTTAAAGATTTGCAGGTCTTCAAAAAATATAATGTGTATTAAAGTTTAGCATGAATCCACAATTAATGTTATATGAGAGTTTGAAGTACTAATTTTTATTGGATATCAAACGTACAGTATCGATTTAGTTGCAATGTTTTTTTTCAAAAAATTAGTTCAACCTACCAATTATACTGTAATATTAATAAATATGACATGCCGTCTCCGCTCAGAATCGTTTTCCGTGTACAATGATTATATTATATTATAAAAATATCAATTGAATTATAATCTAAAACATCAATTAAAGTGACCTACTCAATGATAATGAAGTAAATTTGAAAACTATTAATTACTATACAGCAGACCGACTTCCTCGTTTTTTCTTTATTATTATTATTATTATTCGTGGTTGATTTGGTATTTATTGGTTAAATTGATTTATAACTTTTGAGTTTAATTTTTCTATGTAAAAACGTCGTTTGTAACTGTAGCGTGGTCGGGGCCCGGGGGACCTTTGTTACGATATTAGTAAGTTATTCAGAGAAGGTTTTCTATTCCTTATGGATAAGTTTTCCGTAGAAGGGAGTTAGAGTTGTGTGTATGAGGTTTTTTTTATCAATAATAAGACACGTTTGGTTTATAGATCTATAATAATTATTATATTTAAAATATTACTCTACTAAGTAGAATTGGAACTAGCAACATACAACCTCAATTCGATTGAATATTAGCAGAAAAACATCAATTTCATACTTCTCACTAAAAAAAAAAATTATTAAAATTACAATGTATATATTATTATAATTTAAATTTATACCAATTATATTTAAGTATATTGTAGACAATATTTTGTAAAAAGATTTAAAGTTAACTTATATTTGTATATCTATATTTTCATAAAATTAAAAATTATATGTGTTAACAAACTTTTGGCCCGCTAAGAGCATTTGATATTTTTTGTTGCCCTTCAATAAAAAAGTTTGGAGATCCCTGCTCTACTTTATAGAATGATGGCTGTTAATAAGTGGTTAATAAGTGTATAGGTGAGTTCGCTCCTGTTGATAGTTACTGTCAGACTAACTGCTGTGTGTCATTTTAACAATTAGTAATAATTTGGAAGAGTCGAAAAGTGTTGAGTGTGTATATTTTGTATTGGTCAATCCTATAGTGTGTGTTTAGTGTATAGTATATATTATATATACCTATAGGATGTAACAAATGTTACATAATGTTCAGACAAAACTCAATAAAGTCTGATTATTAAAATGCAATGGGTAAAAAGATAATATAAATATTGCATTTATACTACTTTTTCTTACATTTGAAACATTTAGCAATATTTAGGAGGGCCTGTGTAGTATTTGATTATAGAAAATAACTGTTAGAGTGTTAGCGCGTATACATGTCTAACTATATATTATATATATATATAAAGAAATAAATAATAATAGTACAAGTTGATGCAACCCGTAGTAGACAACCTCGATCGTATATTAGGCCAATAAATCACTCCATTCGTCTTTTACTCCATAGAGAGATATATGATGGCCGTCTATAGCCGAACAATATAAATCTTAAAATTACAATACAATCCAAATATAATGTGCTAAAATATTTATTTTTTTTAAAACCAAATACAAAATCACTTAACTTGATTGCTGTTATTTATTGTCCATACAATGTATTGTAATAAATTAAAAGGTATCAAGGGAAACTATAATGTCGAACTCAAACAAATTCGCATATAATCATCATACGAAAGGTACGGAATAATCGAGTAGTGAGTACTTCATCCGTTTTAAAAATATTGAAGTTCAAATTCTTACTACATTATCGCATTATTATACAAGTGGATTCCCCAAGCATGCTCAACCCCACTTTTTTCTTTAATAATGAATTTATTCAAATTCTGATTTTTGAAATTTTCAAATAAATTATACTCACTCAAAATTTTAAAATGTTCAGAAACATTGTCTGTTTTATAATATAATATAGAAGGGGTTCTCATTTGAATATTAGAAATTTGTATCTTTCACAGAAAACTTCTTCAGTAGCACAAAATATCTCAAGAATAAGATAATATATATATGTGTGTTATTATATTTAATATCTGCAAAAATCAGATTTTGAATAACCGCATTATTGAAGAAAAAGGGAGTGAACATCTCTGCATATATATAATTCAATTTAATATATGGTCCACGATTTAGTATATTTAAACCGCTTTTGACGTGCGATTGGCATTTGTGGGCATTGACCTACTGTAACCAATAATTTTTATCATTTCAGACGACAAGTAAAATAAAATATATAACTGTAGTCATATATTACATAATATTTTGTTTGTACTAGTGCCAAACGTTTCTATTCATGCAATATATCGTAGCAAAGTTTTATTTTTTTAGCAAGTGGATTCGGGAAGGTCAAAGTTGTATTTTTTGAGACGTTGCTACGTAGAAACAAATGTTAATCGTTGTGTGTGAGCACATGCCATAAAATACATTTATTAGTATCCGAAAGTTTTCCGTGTTCGTGATGAAATTCTGTTTTGCTCTCGGTCAGGCAAAAACAAATATCTTTGAGCTCGTAAACTATGAAAAAAAGCATGTAAAGTTAATCAGTAATATTTACGAATATTAATAATATTTCATTTAAGTTTTCAATGGCGTTGTTACGTTTTACCTCCCTTCGGATACTAAACTTTATTAAATATATTTTTACATTAAATAACATAGTCTTTGTTTCATTTCATGAGACGTTTAGAATCATGGTAATTATTCTATAGCCCCGGCTCGTCAAAGCTCAAGTGCCGTAAACATCCTGGACAAGCATTGGTAGAATGAACAAAATTTGTAAAAACGTAATTGTATATATTATAGTCATGTGCGCTATGCACGGGTTCCTGAAGTTAGCAATTTGGTAATGTCGACATTAGCCGAATGACGTTAAACTGTTATTGCCGAGCTTCTTCGCGAAAACACATATTTATGCGACGTTAAGTCGCAGCGAAAATAAGTCAAACCGTAATGTACTAATGCGCATTTTAAGAGCTTTGAAAAAGAAAGAATAATAAGGAATAGGCATTATTTATTTTATAATATATTAAAAATGTCATGAAAGCTGAGATTTGTTTAAGAATCTGTGCTGAGCTTATATTATATTATTTCCGCATGCCTTTTAAACATAATGATCATAATAATAATAATGATGATAATAATAATAATAATAATAATAATAATAATAATAATAATAATAATAATAATAATAATGAAAATAATAATAATAATACAGTAAAGAGCTGATGCGAACGGTGCGTTGTATGCGCTTTACTAGCAGTTATAGGCAGGATAGTAACTAGGCAGGATCATGACATGTCGTATAATTTATATATTATGAGGGTACGATTGATTAAAACTTCGGCCCAGTTACGACCACTGTATAGATGTGACCAGTATGGTTTGTAACCATTGCAAGGGACATACTGCGGTGGCCGCGTGTGTGATAACGATAAACAATAATAATAATAATAATAATAAGAAAAAAAATAATAATAATAATAATAAATAATAGACCCGTCGCGAAAGTTTGCGTTTGACGACGACGAAACACGATTATTATTTACGTGACGTATCCAAGACGACCGCGTATAGTGTAACGATTGTCTCGTTTTATCGGATAGGGTAGGTCATACGGCTGCAGGGGTGGTTTGAGGCGGTGGTCCCCGGAAAGGCGAAGACTACGATAGAGACCCTTTTTCTTTATTTCGCAGGTCGCGATTACGCTGTATCACTTGGTCTGGGCGAATTCATAAACATTACAAAATAATAAAAAAAAAAAACAAAAATCTTAATAATATTTAACATTGTGTAATAGGTTTTTTTCTTTACTCGTTTAGTCGTTTAGGAGCTGATGTATCTCGCCAAGTGCGACACTAAACACCGACGTTTTTTGTTGTTCTATACGAAACGCGATAGCAGCCAGCACACAAAAAAAGAGATTATTATATTATATTGTATAAAAAAACACACTGTATTATTTTTTGTACGCTTATTTGATTGTTTGTTTGTTTGTTTGTTGTTGTTTTTTTTTTTACAAATCTCTTAACAAAGAGATTTCTTAACGATTTCCCAGTGCTTGATAAAGAATAAATGTTACGAAATAATTAAAACGAAATTCCGAGTTTGCGAAATAATCATATAACATGATAAAGGAATAAACCAGGACGATCATCCTTTATTTTTGTACACCATACAATACCGAACAGAAATTTGTAATTATATACGTAGGTACCTACTTAATAATATGGTTTGATATAATATAATATATTATATTTACTGTCGCAGGCTGTCGGATTACGTTAACATATAACTTAGCTTAGCATTCAGAATTTGATACGGTTTGTTTTTGCGCGACGTTCAATCTTTGCGAAATTAATTTTTCAGACCACTGACATTGGTTTGTTCCCGGTCAAAATTATACGCGTGTGGAGTTTTCGAAAATTACATTTTCGCGTTATGCAATTTAAATTTCAATGAATAACTGAAGGAATATTGCCGCATATGAAATTAACACACGAAATTAACGAAAACACACTGATAGGGTGAGAGACGGATAGTGGAGAGAGAGAGAGAGAGAGAGAAAGAGGAGAGAACGCTTGTGCATAATATGTTTACACACATAACGCACATAATAACAATAATTATAATAACTGTGAATACTCCTCTACGCCTAACTTCAGAACTGGGAGAATGTTATTTAATATTATGTTTCATACGAGCATATTCTTATTATTATATAACACGTGTGGAAATGGAAATCGATAAATTGTGTGGCACCACGAGTAAAAGAAAATACTACTTATTGATAAATTGGAGACCGTCCAACAGCCGTTCTCTCGTTTAACGGCTTTTAAAATGGGTCTCGGCGAATAATAATAATATGTGCCGTTCGATTCGATTGCGCTTGTACATAACTTTAGGAAGTTTCGACTTTCGGCCAACCGCGAACGAAATACATAATATACACAATATCCCGTTGGTATATTTCGTTTCTTAATATTTTATTTTATTTCTCTCTCACGGTTTTTTTTTTGCCTCGTAATTCAGTAACTTTTAGTAAACGCACGTAATATAATATAGTGTCTGAAACGAATTTTTGAGCAAAGACATACCTATATATATAACATCGCCTGTTTATGTGTGTGTGTGTGTGTGTGTGTGTTTGTGTGTATTCTAACGGCAGACGTTTTAACAATATAAACGTAGGTAGGTATACTATCATATTACGTGAACGCATTATTTTTAAAAAATAAATCATGTGAATCAAATCTACTAAAACATTTATTTGTGTATAATATTACTTATAATTACACGCGTTTTAATGGTTTTTGAAAATATTATCGCACCATATGAGACAGCGGAGTTTAGTCGAAACAAATACGTTTTGTAAATGCGCTTCATGCTGTGAAGGCATTATAATATAATATAATACAATATAATATAATGTAACATAATATAATATAGGTATACAAGTGTATATTATAAAATACAATATTTCTATATTCAAGAACATAAATAGATTTTTCCGTTTAAACATTGAGCACCGTTGTTGGTAAAAATAATATAATGGTTTTAATACAATAACTGTTTATTTTCTTTAACGAGAATGAGTTGTTTTAAATTATACGTAAATATTTGTTTTGTATGAAAACACATAATTTATTATACATATCTACAGCCATTATTTCTTTATTATTATTTTTTGTTAAAATAAAAACTACCTAGTTGCACAAACTAAGTTCGAAGCCAACTAGTTATTGTTTGAAATATTTATTGTTTACACTACTACTTAGTACTTATTTCACATTAAAATGTACAAATGTTGACCTTGTGTCCGCTGTATATACTGGAATATATTTACTGATTGACCTAACGGCGAATATTTAATATTTACACCTTAAACAACAAATACAATACAATTTAATGTATCATGGATTTATTTAGATGAATATATGGACTGAAAATATATAGATGTTTCCCCTAAACAATGTAAGTATTGTGTAATTGTTAAAATAATGTAAAATATTAATATTGTTTACCTATAATATTATTAAAACAATAAAATAATAACACGGCGCAGTGGATATGCAATTTTAGTACATCAGTGCCAAGGGTACGGTTTTGTGGCATCTCAGGAACACAAAATAGTTTTATTACGAATTTTGATTAGTTATATATTTTTTAGTTTGCATTAGGTTTATATGAACCTAATATTGATAATATTATCTAGTACACTCGAGCACCAAATTTATTCCAGCTCAGAAATTCGCAGAATAATATCTAAGTTGAGTACTATATTATAACTAATATAATATACACTATGTATATCAGTTAAGAGTCCATTAATCCGAATTTTTATTTAAATTATCGTATACTGTAGCATAGTGTAGTATACTAATTAATGTACACTACAGTATAATATTGACTTAATACGTTTGAAAATACTTTGCCGTGTCACTTCAACGATAATAGCTAACTAACTGTACAGTAGTTGCTGGTAACTATAGACTCCTAGAATTAACATTTAACTATACACCTAGTATAATATATTATATAGTAGCTTATTTATATAATATTCAGAGCCAGGTATCTTTTAAGATGTGTAGTTTGCCGAAGTCTTGATAACAAACAATCTCATTATCTTATACGAAATAAACATATTATTTGATATAAGTATTCAAGTAAACTGTTGAGACAATCTCTAAATATAGGCAAATATTTATTTATCACTTTTTTATACATACAATTTTAATACTTTTATAACAACACACTTACACGTGATAATTGTATATGGCGTCGAGAGGGTTATATGTAACTGTATAACTGTATGCGATTATAATAGCCCAAAATAGGTCACTATAATTAATAATGAGTAGAGCTCGGATGTTAATGACCAAAATTTCATTCAAATATGCATTTAAAAATTTAAAAATATGCAAATATATGCCTTAAAATATATCAAATATACCTATTTTTCAACAAAAATATGCAAAAAAATATACGTAAAAAAGAGGTTATTATTAATTCAAAATAAATTATATATCATTATTAATGAGTAATATATCATTTTTTTCAAATTTTGTCATGTTTTCAGGGGGTGCCACATAGGAATCTACCGCATTCCTGGCTATGCCTATGATATAAATCCATGGGTGTAGTACAATGATAACACAATATATTTTGCAGTTTTCGATCTGTATTATGTCGATACGTCGTGTTAATTTTTAATGACCAATAAAATCTAAAATAATTAAAATATACCGGCAACTACAGCAACGAACCCATTTCAACTCCAATAGTTTGTATAGGTCGTTTCGAAGTTTAGAAAATTACAATGAAGATAGGTTGACCCAAAGTCCTAAACTTTGCTGCTTGTTTGGTTATGCAAAGTTGGCCCGGTGGAAGCTCATAAAGGACGACATTGCGGAAATGAGAGAACTCAAGCTAAATTGAAATGGAAGAGTGGTCGTGTGCGTGTATAGTGTATGTATATATATATAAAGTTTAAGTAAAAGTCGCTTGAAAAGTTTAAAGGGCAGACGTTTTGAAGTGGTCCCGATAAGGGTGAAAGTAACGACGAATAGTTGTGTAAGGCCGTTGATTATTTCTGCGCACAGAATATTATTATTATTATATAGACATTTCACGCTTTTGCGAACGCAATAATAATTTGACCTCTAAGCAAATTACACTCTGCGCACGCACTTGTTAAAGTCGTATGAAACGCGTTAATATCATTTTCCAAGTACACTTTTACGGTGAATACGGTTTTTTTTTATTTATTTTTTTTTTATGGTGAAGGCGTCGTTCGTTAGTTCGTTAAATGCCCGGTTCGTCATTCGAACGTGAACTAAATTTTCGTTTTATTTTTTATTTTTATTTTAAAAACTTCTCTCGTATATTATTATTATTATTATTATTATATATAATTTATACGTGACCGTCCATTTATATTAATAGCAACTACTGCGGTGTCTGCAGTCTGCGTACACCCACACGGTACATACATAATATAATACAATTATAATTTATAATAGGCGTTTAATTGGATTATATTTTCAAAACGTAAATCGTTTAATAATGACGCGGAGGCGCGTCGTTTTCGTCGGTTTCATCGGTTTTGGTGTGATCACGAACATTGGGATGCAAATTTAGCGCCACGTGACCGACGACTATTAATATACCTATCTAACAGTATCTATACATGTTTTTGACTAAGAGATATTTTGCAGAGTGTAGCAGTAAAATAGTACAATAGAATATGATGTAGAGATCCTCGGCAGCAGAAACCATCCGCACCGCGAGTGCGCAAACACCGCAGTTTGAACGTTGAAGTCAATATAAATACGAGCTCCCCGAGGTCGAATAAAAATAAATTAAAAAACAACAATATATGAGCTGCATTATAATAATACGTTGTTGTGCACGCGTACGAAAAACGGGTATGTCGGTAAAACAGTATAACTTCGGCGAAAACATCGGACGGTCGGCTAAACACGCGTCGGCGAATTTGTTCGTCCTGTTTGTTTACTAAAACCCGCACGAGACTTTTAGTAAATTAGTAATTATCGACTTAATTGTTTCGGACCCGGCATGAATAATTCACCGTCCGGTTTAGTTCTGGGACACCTGTATCGTGAAGTTTATTCTATCCCAGATTAATATTATATCAACGGTACGGATCTCGCGTAGGCACCTACTCGCGTATGACCTATACTCGCATAACATTATTATAATAAAATAATATAATAATATGTCTGCGAAAGATGTGTGGGTGTGTGCACTGCGCATAGGGGTGGGTGGTTGGTCAGCGGGTAGGTTCCATACAGCGTGGTAAGATCCTTTCGATCGATTTCGATTGTTGGAGCGCTGCACATAGTTATTATGACATAGCTGCCAATCAATATAATCATTACTATTAATCGTGCGAAAGCAAAAATGTATATCATGAAATCGTATTGGTTGCTGTATTGTGGTAGTCTGATTATGCGATACGTGTACACACTGCACAACCGTAATGCAATGGGCAAATCCATCAAAATGCTTATAATCTATATGGATACAGTGGTCATATATTATTTAGTACCATAGGTCGTCCGTGAATGTTCGGCCGGTCATACAAATCATTTTATATTTTCCGTTCGCCGGCGGTGGTATCGTCCGAGTTGTCAGTAATATGTTTTACGCATTTTATTCTGACGTCAGAATTTCCTTTCTGGTCGGTGCAGAGAATAGTGTCTTAGAGTTTAAAACCAAAAAAAAAAAAAACGATCCACGACAACAGCTGACGGGAATAATTTTCGAAAATCGAGAATACCCTTCACGGCCGTAGTACAAATCGCATTATAGGAGGACGCGTATTATGACGTGTCGTCGCTGACCCGCCAGACTAAATTCGAACCATCAAATTTTTTTCCCACCCACAATCGGCTGTAAATAGTAGGCCGACCGCGGAGTCGATGAGGATCAGCCGCGCGTGGTCAATAGGCGCGCATCATAATAACGCGTGCGACGACGGCGCCGCGATGATTGATCAGCGGTGGTAACGCCCGTTACCGGTTTTCTCGCCCCTATAATTCAGTGGCGTCGGCCAATAAACGGGCGCGCACAGGTGACCCGCGATCGGTGCCGGGCCCGGAGAAGGCGTTAATTTTATTTATTCGTCCCGCGTCCGTTTTTAGCCGTCGGCGACGATCACCATCGCGCCCCGGTGTCAACGACACATACGCGATTTATCGATCACTACCACTGCCCTCTCCCCACCACGCCCGGCACAGCGCTTATCTATCTATTTATTCATCTATACGCACGTTAGTCACTCGAGTGCCACGCCATCGCCTATATGATATATATAATATGTATACACACACGATAGCTGAATGATTTATATCTCACTCTCTCTCTCTCTCCCTCTTTCTCCTTATCTCTCTCTCGCCCACTCACTCACTCCCCGTTTCGAATCGTTTCAGGTGTACCAGCGCGCCACCCCGCAGGTTATCGCGGGATTTTCGGTTTTTTTTTCTGCGATGCTCGAACCTATACACATATATTATACGAAAATCACGTTCCCGCGCGTGCCATTTTTTAACGATTCGGAAATTTATCGTTTTCGAACGCGTTCGTTTTTCATCCCTCTAAACCCTCACCAACCAGCCCTATGTATTCCCTTGTTCCGTGTTATAATATATATATATATATATTATGCATGCGTACATATTACATACACATACATAGATACGCGGTTTTAGTGTTGTATTCGTCGTGGATACGAGAAACACAATAGATTTGTGTACGCGCACTTATAAGGCCTTAATAATTTCACGGACACGTATAATGCATCTATACGTTGTTATCGATGTAATGAAGTTAACTAAAATCCGTAGGACGATTCATTATGCGCGCTCAACCCAATTTCTTTCTTTGATAATAAATACTTTATATGTGAATTCTGACGATTTTTTAAAATTTTAAAGTGTACTTAAGGAACATAATATTATTTTTTTCAATTATTTAGGTTTTTATACAATTTGAGGAGTGTAATGTGGCCATAAAACCTTTTTTTTTTCAAATGAGTACCAACATTTTTGTTGTAAATTATTAAGAAGATGATTTAAAAAAAAAAATGTTTTATGTACCAAACTAAAAATTTTAACGAGTAGTTTTGGAGTTATTAAATGTATAATATTCTAACTTCTAAGAATAACACAGTCCTTAAAAATGGTCTTACAAAAATATAAAATATATGTAATATTTGATTTAGCATATTTTTTTGAAAACATTTTTATAAATTATAAAATGCTGATAAATTTATAATAATTTCAAATCATAGCTTGTCCATATCTTCATAAATCATTATTACGGATCTCTTATATTAAATATGCAATGTCAAATAATTTTAAAACCACTCGTTTGAATTTCGATTTAGACTCATAAATATTTCAAAAAAAGTCATCATCCAGTTAATAATGTACAGGATAAAAGGGTGATTCTCAGTTGACAGGAGATGTCACTCCTTAAATGGTATAAATAATTGAAAATATGGTTCATATTTTCGTAAATATACTCAAAACTTTCAAATATCAGAATTCAAATAAATGTATTATTAACGAAAAAACGGGGGTTAGAATTCTTGATAATCTTTCTGTATAAAAGGGGTATAACAGAAAGAACTTTAAAATAAGTTAACTAACAATATACTTCATAACTTTTTTTTATTATACACTTTTAAATAGGTTTTAAATGGTTTTTATATTATATATGATTTTTGTCAACTATACTAAATAAAAAATAAAAAAATATTGGTAAGTTAAGTCTGATAAAGTGATTGCATTTGTCAACTAATTTTATTACTTTTCGTATATTGCAGTATTAATAATTATGTAACGTAGCGCTGAATTAAATTATGTTTCTACGATATTCACCGATAAACGAGCTCACATTTTAAACTGTGCGTGTTTTATGGTAATTATTATTACGATGACGACGACTTGTTATTAAATAGAATTATTTTATAATGTTGGTATAATACTATAATACGATCGGTTTGTGCGCGAAATTACGAAATATTATTGCACGGTCATGTGGAAAACACACATAATAATATTATGTATTATATTTAGAGGTTGGTCGAACTCAAAAATATGGTCTCGAACTGAACCTTTTAATAGTATGTCGATCAGAATACGAACAAACAATTCGGTGTGATTTCGAGCTCGAACCGAACGATCGTTCAACATCGAACCGAACCCGGACGTAAACATTTTGTTTAATACCAAATTGAATTCGAACCAAGCTTTTGAATTCAAATTACGAATCAAACTTATTAGTTTTATGTCAAACCAAAATATATAAACATTTTTTTGTTCGAAACGTATGACGTGTTTCGACTTTGTTGTTTGGAGTACAAACTATTTTAGAGTTTAGATTAATTAATGAATTTCAATCTTTTTATTCGAGTGTGATAAGGTTCGGTTTTTTAGAACTAGGTTCGACTTTCAAACTCAAACCGAATACCTAAAGTTCCGTTTAATTTTTAGAAATATTTTCTGATACTCTTTTTTTAATTATATAATATCTGAATAAGTGTGTAATCCCAGATGATGTTTCGTTATGACTTCCACGTCATAGTCGTTCGGTCAGAAATATAACCATTGCTTCTCAAATTCTCACTTTTTGGCTCTAATTATTGTATTAATATTAATCATTTGATCGTGACAATATAATATCCCACATTATGTTATTCCGTTACATTTGGAATACGTCTTGTCGACGTTGTTTTTAGTAGGCGTATGTATTAAATTTTATTAATTTCACACGGTTGTCAAAACGATGTCCATCAGAACATTTTGTAACTTATAATAAATACGCTGGGTGCCATATAAATGTTGATCAAATATTGTACACTGCAAGCGAAAAGCGATATTCTATCGTAAGTAGGTATGACATATTATCATAATAATATACATTGTGCAGTACTTAAGTCCGCGCTTAACAAGAGTATTCATTACTTTTTGTTTTCTACACCGTGCCACGTGCATTTTGATGACCTTTTTGGGCAATTAAAAACATGATTTCTTTTTCCGGCGAGCTCGTTACTTCACTCGGACATGTTTCCAAAGCGAAATTAGTGCAAAAGGGCATAACAATACCGTTCCATCCCCCCCCCCCCCCCCCCGGAGCAATTATGCATATATATATATATATATATATTGCATGAAGTATAAAATGGTTTGTAATTAGAAAGGGATGATCTTTCAGTAGACTAAATTTACTTCGGGTTGGGTTTCTGGGGACGGGTTTGTTGGAAATCGAGAAGTGACGTTAAACCAGCCACTACTTCAGATGCCACACCGACTGAGAATTTGTTTTTATTTTTGTTTGCTAAATAATATGCCATCGATGTCGCCTTTTTACTCAACGCTGTGGTTGTTATAGGGTTAGCCTGGCCGATTAGTCTTTCCGTGTCTTATTATTCAACAGGAATCGGTCTGATAAAAAATATAGAGAGATAAGATAGGGAGAGAGAGAGAGAGAGAGATACAAAGATACATTATAGACGGCTAATATTGTAAGTTGTTTGGTATCTTATTCTTATAACTCCCAAAGGACATAAATTGAGTTGGCTGTCGGATTTTTTTCGCCTCGAGAAGAGAAAAAAACGGCATGCAAATTAAACTGTGACCGTAACGATTGTAATTCTTTTCTTATTTACAACTTCTCTTGCGCACACACATACATGCGCACACATATTTATATATTATCTTCTCCGGTTCTCCCCTCGTCCAGGAAATGAAGTCTCAATAAACCTAAGGTTTTATTTTTTTCTCCGCCAGCAATTTATACGTGAAATGTGTACGGTGATGTCAATGCGTCTGCAATCCGTTTATCTGCAGGCAATGGGGTTTTCGTGTTCTACTGGATAAGAAGTAAATAAAAAAAATAAAAATGTCCCAAACGGTTTCGACGACGGTTCCGGGTAGATAACATTAATTTTCACGGCAACGCGCGATTTAACGCGCGGCATAAAATCTAACTGCGCGTGCACAGACTTGGTGTAAATAAAACCGAACGTGTTGGTGTGAAGAATAATATTATCGAAATCAGCCGTGCGGAATCATCGGCTATAATTGTAACTACAATACCTACAGTAGTAATCTAACAATATAACTATTGTGTCGTGTACGATTAAACATTTCGTTGTGGTGACCGTCAGGCGTGGATTGAAAACGTTTACGTAATGATCGTACGACGTATATAGACGCACGCGTGGTATTGCAGCACCCGAAAACGATGACAGTATTTTTTTCGATTTTGTTGTGATATAATAATATTTCAATCGGTGAAAAACACTCCAAATAATATCGATATAATGCAATATTGATAATATACACACACGGCGATAATAATATTAAGAGCGAATGAAATATTATAAATTTATATCTGCCGCAAACTCTATCGCACGCATTTTGAGCGAGTTTAGAGGGAATTCACTATTCAGAAGTATACCCAACTAGGGTGCCGCGAAACGATGTCAAATATAAAGAAATTATACGTATTTTTCACAGTTTAAAAAAAAAATATTGAATATAAAATATAATATTATGTGTGGTCATATACTTATAACGAAAACCTGTCTGAATATAAATACACGATATTATATAATATATAGGGTGTCTTCCGAATTTTAGACGATACTTTAGAGTGCCGCGAGTCAAACAAGCTTGGGATCCTCTTTTCTGGACGGACGCGCATACCTATCATAATGTCATCGACGGCGTACTGCAGCAGCTGCAATAGTGGTTGACCGTATGTACTGCTCAGAAGCATAGGCGTGCGCAGACATTTGTGGCAGGGTGGGCCAAGTCAATAATGATTAAGATACTTGAACTTTGAAGGAAGAAACGATTAAAATGTTTGATACTTTAATTTACCTACTCGTTACCACGAGCATACGTAATCATTCATAAAATAAAAACAAATACATTTTTATTTCAAATTTAAAAAAAAAAATATATATATTAACTGTACACAGTTTTAAAATTTAAATAAATACAATTTCGCAATCTTTAATGGTACTATTGTATTATGATTTAAGAAATTTGTATAATATAACAGTTCGTAACTCCATTCTTCTTTAGATTGGAGTTAAAGTTTTAAATGTCTCAATCACCTCATCGACATTGATATTTCATGCCAGTTCTTACTCAATAATAGTCAAGAGTCTTAATTATTCTTTATTTATTATTATTGAGTAATGAGTATCAATGTTATTTTAAACTTTTAAAACATTAAAAAAAAATCGAAAACTTGTGACGCTTGCAGAGTGTGCGCACGCCTATGCTCAGAAGAACACTCGATAGTTATAATAATATTATATCAGGTACCAATAATACAGAATCGACGGATGAAATCAATCGGAGAGAAAGAGAATCAACGGCGGTTATGTGACTACGAGGGTAATGAACAATAATAACATAACTAAACTACGATCATATTATTATTACATACCTATATATATATATTTAGCTTTCACCGATTTTCCAAACGAATCTCCCCCCTCCCCCCATCAAACCCTATTGCGGGGCTTCAGTCGGCGAAATGCGTCGTCGGGGTACCTACCACACATATTATAATGTGATATCGCGTTATAATATTATTCTGCAGCGGATACGTTTTGCAGATTTACACGCTACAATATGTGTATAATACACACACGCGCGTGGCGTGCCGACGTTTGTTCAGCGTGTGTGAAAACAGACTGATAACACAAAGAACCCTTACCGTGCATAATACATATTATTATTATTATAACGAATATACCTACTACACACGTACACTCAATCGTTATTGCGGTACCCACACGACATCAGCGTAGGTACTATCATAGGTATAGCCAGCCACCAGTACGCCGCCGTAGTGTGTCGGTTGTTATGTGGGCGTGTGGGTAGACGTGTTGTGGTGGGTCGGGACGAATACGACGCGAATTCGTATAACGGACGGACTCGTATGACACGTACAAATATTATTATACCTGGCACATAACGCTATGATATATACGCGGACCGGGTTGTGTTGGGCGCGATCGTCCTTTTTCATATTATTATATTTTCGCGATTAACAGAACTTTTCGGCGCTCAGGTCGATATCGGTGTGCCGTGTTTGCGTCTCCGTCACCGTTTATCTGCCCCGCTGGCCTCGCAGAAACGTATATTATTGTTTTATTTGCTACAATATAGGTAACGACCGAACGTCTTTGAATTTAAATCCGTGAAGATTTATCGGATGACTATTTTATTATTATACGTCAATACAGAGCCGGTACTCAGCTGCCTTTCATCCCTCGGCCGCGTGTCTCTCTGTTCACCGACACCACGGACGTTACCTCCCCACACATTTTCACTACTCGTCCCCTCACTGACGTATTTGGGGCGTCCGAGTGTACACGCTCGTCTTTTCGCAAACAAAAGGGAAGGAATGTTCTTTCCGAAGTCGTAACGTACATTAACCTCCAGGTTACGTCCAGTTTTTCTAATATTACAGTTGTTCAGGATCGATCGTCGTAGATTCTTGAATTCTCACTGGCTCACTGACAAACACGTTGACCTCCAATCGCATTGTATGTGTTATCACATTAAAATAGCGACTGATATTTCACGATGTTCATGATATCATAATATAATATGTATTATGTACATTTCGGGTCCTTATTTGGGTGTGATTGACACTGTAGGTTTTATTCTTTACTAAACTCTAACACGATTCAGCGTCAGTATTATAATATATTTACATGGTAATGGACTATATGGGTACACCGGTAACAGTAATAGACAAACACGTCTTATTGACAATTATACCTTTTGAATATTTTCCGTACCTATATAGTTGTGTTAGAAGTTTAAAATTATATTACAACATGAATATTATATTGTCGAACGTACACTTTATGTACATATTAATATATATTGCTTATAATATCCAACATGACGTTTTCATTTCACTTTAACATTTCTGAACTATGAAAAATGTATTTATTTTTATTTTGTGTACGTTTTTACATATTATTATTATTGTGTATAAAAAAAATCCGAAGCACATTTTTACTTATATTACACAAATCATAACAGTTACAAAACTGCGTGTACGCTATTTGATACACTCGGTATATTATCATGCACTGAGTTTTTTTTATTCATTGCAATTTAAACTTATTGCAATATCAACTTTATTTAGTTAATAACTCACGACTATGAAAAAAAAATAAACCTCACAGTATAATTTTTTTAATTACATCCTATAACCTTCTTGGCAATACGCTCATTTAATTATGTCCAAAGCGTGTATAAAATACTTCTAATAAAGTTAAGTGTAATACCACTTCAAAGGTCCAATCAAAAACAGTGTTATCCTTATTTTTAATTATTAAAATGGAATTTCCTTCCTTTTTCTTTTTTTTAACTGAAATTTATAACTCCAATTATTATTAATCGAAGAATAAATAGACATTAAATATTTATAATAATGTTTTTTGCAATAAAGTTGGTTCATACTATGGCTTTAATTTATTTAAATGGAAATGGTATAAAAATAATGAATATCTATACAAAAATATAAAAAAATAAAATAAAATGAGTTTTGCAGTAGACATATTTTTAACTATTTAGAAAAACTTAAAATGTATTTAGTTGGATTATTTATTTTCTCGTATTCATATATTTCTCTAAAGTTATTTGTTCGTAAGAATAACAGAAATATTAAAGAAGTTCATCATAAAACCAATGGACGGTGGCTTAAAGCTTACAAATGGGAAAGTATTTATTTTGGTTTTGAAACAATTGTCATGATTTATTTTGTCACAAAACACTAAAAGACAATAGTAGACGTAATAATGATAAAAATACATTTTACAAATAGAAACATGGCAGTATTGAATTAATTCAATCGTATTAAAGCCAGTGTAACTATATGATATCATTTTTATTTGAACAGGACAAGTCAAATTATTAGGTTAATTGTGTTGAATTTAATTATTTCTAACCATTTTGTGAAAATATTGAGAAAAATGATATTAATGTAAGCTACTTTTGAAAATTTGGTACATTATGATTTCATCTTTGATAATTTATATTGTTATTTAATTTAAAATTTAAAAAATGTACATTTTAATTTAAAGAAAGGACTGAATTTCTTTTTATAATCTTCATTAGGTAATTATTATGAACAATTATTGAAATAGTTCATAATTAAAATATTATATAAACTATTATATTTTATTCGTAGTTTATCTACAGTTTATCCATAGTAATAAGGATAAACCTATAAGTATATTTTGTATTAGATTCCGAGCGGAATGCTGAATGATAAATGTATATTTGGTTTATATATGATCTTATAATAATTTATTTTTTGAGTTAGTCATAGGTTTTTGAAGAGCAAAACAAATTCGACTGTGGCCTGTGGGTGGTAATTTCTGCTGGTAAATTGGATCTAGTTTGTACTTTGGAGGTACAAAGGTAGGTTGTAATCAAGAAAAAATTGTTTTAATTAAATTTAATACATTTATAACTGTGAATTACCTAATATAACGAGGTTCACTTGAAACCTCCTATACAGCGAGCTACTCGCACTGATTTTTTTTTTAAGTTTTAAACCAAGCTAAAAAATACTAATCATATTTAGACATATAGTAAACTAAAATATTATAGAAATATACAAGTTAACTATTTCATATTTAATTTTTGTGCTAAAAAATGTTAAAAAAAAATAGTCTGTTGTCTTTGAAATGCATAGTATAAATATATATATCCATTTGTATGTATTAGGTACTAATTTAAATTGTTTGATTTTCCTAAAAAAAATCTTTGTTTACTTTTTATTCTTATGGTTTTGTATTTAATCCCATTAAAATATTAGCTCTGAAAAAATATTTCTCATACATATTTTTAGAGTTTTTGAAAGTTGTATCGTTATAATTGAATTACTGTTTGTTCATTTAGCTCGACGTGACGGTTTGGTAATTTTTTTATTATTACGTGCACGTTCAAATCTTATTAAAGTTTCCCTTAGAAAGAAGTCAATCAAAGAGAGAGTGTTCTTAAAATATTCAACAGCTTCGATTTTGCTTTTGGTTAATTTTTTTCTATATTTTATTATTTAAAAATTACACTTAGAAAAAAAGTTTCATCTTCAAGACTAAATAACAGATATCATTAAAATGTATAGATTTTTTATCATTAATTTACACTTTGTATCGCTCAATTTAAACGTACCTATATTATAATAGTTTTTGTATATTGACCAATTTTTGGACAACATAATATTGTGTATCATAATATAGGTATATCTAATGGTTGGCAGATTTTCTTAAATACAAAAATCTAGTTTGACCAACTACCGATTTTTCTTTAACGTTTTTAGTTTCAGGATAATATAAGAAAGTATTTAATTTTATAAAATGCAATAGAATTTAAAATGGGTTGAATTAAATTATTGTTAAAAAAGTATTAACTTTGTTCCAAAAATAAATAAATTCACTAATAGATTATATCATGCACAATCCTAGAATAAATGTGAAAGTTAGTTATTAATTACGTATTATTTTAACGGCTGATTCAATTTTAAAAGATAATGTAATCAAACATAATGTTGAAAGGCTTTCATCGAGTTTTTTACAACAAGATAACAAAAGTAGATATACTCTTTTTTTCTTTTACTAATTTGGTATCGTCGTAAGACAATCTTTGACTATATAATAATACAGCTTTTTTTTCAAGTTAATTAAATTTGATTGAATTTAACGATTACAATAATTTTGAAACTAAAATCTAAAGTAAGAAATGTAGGTACAATGGTAGATACCTATACTATGTAATCATAATAACTTATTGTAATCTTTATTTTTTCTATTCATCTACCTTTCCAATGTTTCTAGCGTTATAAACTTATAAGTTACCCATCTTCGGTAAAATACATGGCACCAGACTTGAAATGAGAATGTGTTATATTTCTATTATTATCATACTTTAAAGCACATGTTTCGATTGAACGTAATATTATATTGAATAACAATATTATACCTACACTAAAACCATCTTTTTTTATGTCGCTTGTTTTAAAGTTGAAAGTGGAATAATTTTGAAGTATTTAAGAAATAAAGTTACAGCGAAAGACTGGACCCGTTGATGTTCAGTGTACATACATAATTGATCAAATTATCATACACAAATGGTAGGTAGGCATTACGTTAGGGTCTTATTATGAAATCCTCTACTATTTTGTAACGTACAATTTGAATGGCCTTGTGTATTTTTTTAGTAGGTACAAGACGCATTTCTTGAATAAAAATAAAAAAGTTTTAAAGATATGTAATTTAAACAAATAAACTTTTAGAACTGTGCTCAAATACAAGAAGCCAACTCAAACAGAAATTTATTAATCAAAATAAAAATAGCAGCCATTTACATCAACGTAGATTCATCAGTTGGTATACTTTAAACCAGACCTCTATAACAGTAGTGCGATAAAATCTCAGAACAATTAAATGGCCTAAATGTCTTCGTTATATATGAAAAAATAATATAGGTATTTACAAACATTATGAACTGAATGGCTTACCCACCTCCATATCAGAAAACTATGAGAAGGGTTATAGATAATTAGTAATAATGAAAATATTATGGGTTTTGAAATTGATATATAACAATGAATAATAATTTATAACACATAATTAGTCGTAATTTTACCAACTGTAAAATTTTTAGAGATATTTTAAGTTTTTAAAACATTAATTAGTTAATTTTAATTTTAAAAATATCCGTTAAGTACTTTCTACTATATTTATTATTTAGATACTTTCAAATTGTATTAATTGATTGCTAAATTTTTCGTTCTTCGAATTTTTGAGAATAAGAATACATAATATATAGGATAGTTTTGAATTATAATGGTGATTATTATAAAATGTTCAGTCATTTGTTATGAACCACAGTGGTTGAAAATAAAATAGTATACCATCATTATTGTTATTTCTTTGAAGTTTCGATAAGGGCACTATTCTGACATACAAATTATTTAAAACTGTGTTTTAGTTAATATTGATAACTTTACTTCAATTATCGAATACAAATTACATTTTAAAATAACAAAAACTAACTTTTTTAAAAGTTTCAAAACTTTGTTTAGAAGAATAATTTTGGTTTTAATTTTGTAACTTTTTTTTAATTTGGTTAATATTATTATCTAACTGGAATTATTAATGGGCAAATTCTTAAATCAGGAATTTTAAAATAATTCAATAAATATCGATGAATAATAGTATAACTAACCAAGTATTTTAGTATATAATATAATGTATGGCAGCGCCTATTTAATAAATAAGTCAATTCAATGAAGTCAATTTTCATAAGTTATTAGTTAATTAGTAATAATTTACTAGTTGAGGATATTTCCATTCAAAAACATAGATAATAGTATATATTTTAAACAACAATTCTTTATTTATTCAATATTTTACAAAGCATAAAACATAGAAGGACAATATTGTAAATAACATGACATGAGTACACAAACAAATGGATTGAAGAGATCTCCCAGTGAAGAGACATGAATATGAATTAGTTATGAATGTTAAATATAATTATTTTATACGTGAAAAACAAAAGAAAAATTAAGGAAAAACGGGAATTCTTACGCAAAATCTGTTTTCGAGAAAATCGATTTTGGTTTTTGGTGTAACTCTAAAACAAATGACCGTAAGGACATGAAATGTTGACTGAATGTTTATATTAGCATTTTCTATACACCATAAAATTTTGAAAATATTTTGACTCTTTTTGAGCTGTTTACGGACATTGTCAGTTTTCAATTTTTTTAGTTTTTTTTTCTATAAATATCAATTAAATTTTATCTGTTGAGTAAAAAAGCTTGAAAATTTAATAAAAGGCTCCTAGGTTATTGTTTCAAAGGCAGATGAAAAAAATTAAAAATCCTTAGTCATAGTTTTTATTTATAAGCATTTAAAGTTCAAATTTTGACAAAATACGGAAAAATCACGAAAATTAGCAAATTATTTTGAATTGAGAATTCATAAAAATTTTTCTTTTTAAATCTAAGATTTTAAAATGTAATATAAGATAACTCATAAGTTTGTCTACCTTTATCAAAAAAAAAATGTCTACAAGAAACTTAAATTAAATTTTTATGAGCGTCTGAAAATTATATTTTTACAACATTTGATATTCACTTGATTTCTCATGTAACAATTTTCTTATTATATTGTAATTGAAAAACAAATGACTGTAGATACTTGAAAATTTCACTGAATGTTTATATTAGCATTTTCTATACACCGTAAAATTTTGAAAATATTTTGACTCATTTTGAGCGGTTTACGGACATTGTCAGTTTTCAATTTTTTTAGTTTTTTTTTCTATAAATATCAATAAAAAATTTTTGGTTGGGTAAAAAAGCGTGAAAATTTAATATGAGGCTCCTGATTTAACGTTCTAATAGCAGTTGAAAAATATTAAAAATACATAAGCATAATTTTTTTTTATAAGCATTTAAAGTTCAAATGTTGACAACATTTATCAAATTTATAATTTATTAATTATTTTGTAATTAAAAATGTATAAAATGTTTAACTTTTATGGCTTAGGATTGAAATTTAAAACAAGGCTCCACGTAAATAGGTTATATATAAATTACTTTATTCACAATAATATCATCAAATATACTTATTTCATAGGCTCCTATCATTGGCTGACTGACCGTTTTCGTTCAGAATCGTTTTTCTTATACAATGATATTATATCATTGAATTCAAATTTAACACCATCCATGTGACCCACTTGTAACCTACTATACAGCAGAGCGACATCCACTTATACACCTTTTTAATATAAAATAACATTTTTTTTTTTATTTATTAAAATACAATTACAATCTATACACATTTGGTACAATAAATAATTTTGATTAAAAATAATATATACATAGCGAGACTAACAGATATTGGGAGGACACTCAGTAGTGCCACCAGAAATATAAAATAACATTCGATTCTTTTTTATTATTTTTTTAATTAAATATTATAAATATATTTTTTTAACTCGGTCGCTTTATTAAAGGGACATCAATATCCAATATTTTAATCATACAAATGTATTTTTATATAGTTTTTTTTTTACTTTTTATTGTTTATAGCATTGATTACAGTGGTAACAGTGTTTAATATAAATATTTCAACGTGTTAACATTTTATTATCGAGTTAAACATTTTTTTAAGATAGGAAATTATTATTTTGACGTCTGATATTGGGCCAATTGCTTTGTATCGATTCCGGCCGGGGCGATGAATTTATTTTTGGCTTCGGTGAAATTGGGACAATCGTGGACGAATATGTTCTTGGCGGAGTTATTTGTATACATGTTAAGAATAATTGTGGTTCCGTCTTTTCCATAAGGTGAGAATTTAGTGTTACCAATTCCTAGTCGGTTGAGGAATACCTTTTCTTTTCGATTTAAATGTACGTACATTTGGGCCAGGGTTTAACGGAGTGTTTTATTTCTCTTAATTTGTTTTTCTTGTGCCATTCTGTGTTCCGTATAACCCATGCAGTATTTATTTATATTTTTGTTGTATGTCTACAAGTGATGAAAAGGAGAGTATTTCACTGTTAGGTCACTGTTCATTGCGTTTCTTCATGTAGCTAAATCGGCCTCTTAGTTTCCCTTTATGTTGAAAAGTCCTGGAGTCCATATAAACCGTATATCATTATTAGATTTATGATTAAGGTTGCTGATTTTTTAAGCCAAGGGCTAGTTCCATTAGTTCCGAATTGGACAGACCACTAAGTGAGTCAGAGTGTCAGTCTATTTTTGTTTCGTTAAACTTAAAAGCTAATTGGATTCCTTTAAGAAGTGTTGGGTTTCCGGATGTATAAATTCTACTATAACTATTTAATTGGAACTGTTATAAAACATTTTCAAAATATGCGCAGGTACGTAAATATGCACGAGACAAGAACGATGCCGTACAATTATTGTTATACCTATTTTATTCGAGATTACAATGGTATATAACGACAAAAGAGCCAACGAATACACCGTATCCGTTACACGCTCACACACGTACTATAACTGCATTAATAATATCATGGTATCTCATTAAATTTATTTTTAATCTTGGAGCAGAAGTCGAACGTAATTTTGTAACCGTATTACTAGTATTATTAATATCGTGAACGCGTGTTCCGATATAATATTAATATGATGCTTAATGTGGGCGAATCGCGAGAGAGTGTGCAGTGAGAGTGAGAGAGAGAGAAAGGGCCAGCGAGCAAGTAACCTTATTTTCGGCGATCAGACACAAATGGTCTGAACTAAATCGACGGCTACCCGGTGCGGCGTGACAGGTGCTGCAGGACTCTTGAGTAATGGTGGTTACTAATTTGGACATCTAGCCGGCTGTAGATCAAAAAGAATTACCGATATATAAAGGATCTCACGTCCGAGATAGGTATCGTCCGTGATGGGCTATTACGTGATAAGTAGTCCGAATAATTCGGACAGGCGTTAGACTCTGTTACTTGAAACCGTACAGGATTTCGGTGCGGTCGTTTATCGATAATGCGATCGTGAGTGCTCAGTTCAATCCCGTTATACCGGCAAAGACAAATGTCCAGGTCCAATGTCATCGTCTTCATTTGAAATCAAAATATATATAGGGTGTAAAAGGAACATCTGATAGATGAAATAACTTTTGTTCTAATCAGTATTTTTACATTTTTTTTTTTATTATATAATTTATAGTCACTTGCGCTACACGTATAATATAAAAAAAAATTTACTTTTTAATAGTGAAAAATAAATAAAAATTTTACTTTGTTGAATAAGAACACAATTTTATTTTTATCTCCGATAGCAAAATATTTTTATAAGTTTTTCGATACATAAAAATCAAATTTAGGACGAGTAGTCTGTTTATGAGTTATCAGTATTTGGATAGATAAACGGAGTAGGGACCAACATTTTACGCGGTCCACACGTACCACTACACTCCGTTCATCAAAACTTTAAATACTTATAACTCATAAACAGACTACTCGTCCTAAATTTAAATTTTTTTGTATCGAAATACTTATAAAAATATTCTGCTTTGAAATATAAAATTAAAACTGTATGTTGTCATTTAAAAAAGTTAAAAGCTTCAAATATTTTAAGAATAAAAAATATTAAAAAAATTATATATTTTTTAAAAATGTCGTTTTTAAAGACCTGACATAGGGTAACATTTTTTTTAAATATTTATATTTTTGTTGATTAATGTGTGTTCAATGATAAGATCATCACCCGGTATATATAACATTATATACCTAGCTAATATATAACGATATTTTGTAGTACAAACGCAATCCGATTGGTGCCGGGTGCAAACACTTGAGTTCAACTGACTTATGGTTTTGAAAGAGGAAAACCACTCAAGAGTCGAATGGTGTTTCTCTAAACATTATTTTATCTTTTCATAATATTATAAAATATTATTATTATTGTCATCTTTGTATATGTCGATATAATATAATAAAGTGTTTTATCTGAGCAGTCGGTGTTTTGATTATATGATACGCATCATGTGCATACATAGTGTTTCATCACCTCGTCCGTCCCTTTAAATAATATATGCCTTTACCAGACCGCTTATATACTATTCTATTGTCTAATCTTGTATTGCTATTTGAAAACTAGTCGTTTGAAATTAGTAATTAATATATATAAATTCAGATTTATATGGTATATGTTACGTGAAAATACATGGAACGTTCATTTTGGGAAATAATAATATTGTTTATAATAAAAATAATTTAATAAATAAACGTAGGTATCTTCTTGACTACTTCTATTGAATTTTACAATAAAATAATATTAAGGTCAATAAATAATTCATATAAATCGAATTTAGGGCGAGTCGTATTGTTAATGAGTTATAAGTATTTAAAGTTTAGATTAGCGGAGTGGAGTGGTATGGGGTTACCCCGCAAAATGTTTGTCCACTACTCTGCTTGTCTAAACTTTAAATACTTATAACTCAAAAACTACTCGTCCTAAATTCGATTTTTATGTATCAAAATACTTTGAAAAATATTCTGCTTTGGAAAAAATTCAAAAAAGTAAAAAACTTAAAAAAATATAAGGATAACAAATATTTAAAAATATGATTTTTTAATAAAAACGTTGTTTTTTTAACAACTTGAAACTATGTTATAAAATATTTTCAAAAACATTAATACTTTTTGAGATGATGACTGTTTTACGCTTAATGAATCACCCTGTATATATATAATTACAGATGTTGTTGAAAGAAAAATGTACACCTCCTGCTCACTGGTCGAAGCAATGATGATCGTAGAGCAGTGTAATAGATTAGGAACTAAATACATATATAATATTATATATATACAATATATATATCTCACTTTATTATTACGGGTAAACGTGGTATAGGTATAGTAACTAATATAATACTACAGATGGTATATTAAATTATATATGACGTGCGTTTTCAGTGTTTGTATACTTTTACTCGGACGAAAAGATAGTAAGTTGTGGCTGGGGTACGGAGACGACATGACGATGATTGTAATGATGATGATGATGATGATGTTGATGACAATGATTATCATTGTTACTTTTTTTTTTTTATTCTTTTGACATTGGTTAGAAAAGTATTACAACAACACGAAGGAGAAGTGTCATAAATAACGTTGATAGTATTAAAATTACTTTACAAACACCTTTTGTTGAAGTGTCAAATGTAGTGGGAGAGGAATGCGCGTGCATCATTGTAACAAGCATACAAACTCACATACACACCAAATACACACACACCCACCCAACCACACGCACAGACCCACGCACAGACACACACATAGCCATCTCGGTGCGAGAACGTCGTGTTCCGGAGTGTGAGCGTGCTCCGGGGGATGAAAAAGGGATGTGGCGCGTCGGGGGCGAAGGAGCATATTTGACATGATGTTTGTTGTGGTTTATTCCTAGCTAATACACGCCACAATGCATACAACAATGACTACGGTGGGTACACGCTGTTAAAGAGCTTTTTACCCTCCCGTAGGCACCCCGAAAACCCTTCTTTTCAGGGTTGTTTTTTTTTCCCGTTCCTCTCGGGTAAAAGTTTTACGATGACGCGCGCGTGCGCGTGCGTGCGTGTGTGCGGCGGTGACGGAGGAATCGGAACGGTATGCGGGTCGGGGGTCGTGTATACTGGTCGCGCGGGGTCTCTGTTGCTACGGGGTCGATGGTAAAACTGAGGTCCGTATTCTTCTTTTATCATTATTATTATATTTTTTTTTTTCGTTTTTGTTGTTTACCCCGTATATTGAAAATGCGGATGAGTGCCGCACGTGGATTTCAAAGGAAGAGATTTCACTTAACGCGCGCGACCGAGAGGGGTGTGTACATACATAATACCTACCTACCTACCTACCTACCTATACCTACCGTATGTATTATATACGAATATCGTACTGCAGGATGACAATGTTGAAACAAAAGTAACAGCACCAACTATTCGCGTGGATGCGAAATCTCATAATATGATGCGACCGCTGCGCCGAGAGAGACTATTCACATAGCATTATGTAGTAGGTACATAACATAATAATGTATATGCGCACCGTGAACAGCGTCTGAAGCGCTCCGAGTAAGTTGCATAATCTCCGCGATGAGCGCAACGAGATATTATATTATTTCGAAAACTGTTTGATTCGAACAATAGGAAACATTAAAAAAAACCACTTTTGTGTGATTCACTCTGTATACGAAATTTTAACCGTACGCTTAAATATTTGTCGGATGCATCATATTGTTTTTTTTATTTTTTTGCATTTTTAAAGCAAGTACGATGCTAGGAAACGCACTGCAGATTCGTTGTATGTAGTATTGTTTTTTTTTTTATTATTATTTAACTTTTTTCTGTACATGTTTTAATTTTTGTTTTTGAAATCGTCCTATTTTTGGTCAATACACTCAAATCCGACAGTAACGAAATTATAATTTAAACAGTTATATTATGATTTTCCGCAATCCGATCTTATAGTTGTGATTTTTTTAATAAGTTATTAAAATATTTAATTAATTTATACATATTTATATAATAGCAATATAATTTATACTTTTAAATTATCGCTTTCATATGATTTACACTTGGCACATAATTATAATTGGCACTCTTGACAGATTAAGAGGGAGGTATATTATAATAATAGAGCAGAGAATTATTCATTTAAGTTTAAGTTTTCTTTTTTTTGCTGGCTATTGAAGAATTTAAAGACCTTTATGCCAAAAGACCGTATTATTATCCAATAATTATTATACCCTCGTTAATGTCTGGCATATTTAAGTAATTACAAAATTAAATAAAAAAAAAAATTAAAATAAAAAATTTATGACAAAAACTAAATCTAATGTTAAAAAAAAAAATGACGTCCATTCTGTACGTAAAAATGATGGCCATTAAAAACGATTAAAAAATGAATGGCTATTAGTACTATAATTTTTTTTTTCTTAACTCAGACGGCGTAAGTCGAGATCGTAAGTAATTAATTGTGTATGTGTATATTACACGCGTCGTGTCTTGTGCAAATTAAATATCTATAACATTTAATGCGCATTATTCCAAGTTCTCGTTATATTACACTTGCAAACTTCTACAACGATAAACATTTAGTAAATGAAATTATTCTGTTTACACGTGTTGGTAGTTCGTCAAAAACAGTTGGTTGAGGAGCATGACGTGGCACGTGTTCGGTTTAAATTTAATTATTATAGCACAGCTAATATTATAATATTATTATGATTCTAAAATATTATTATTAACATGAATGTTACACGATAAGACGTGATATGATAAACAACGTCAGTGTTATATAGGTTAGGTTTGTGTATAATTATGTAATATTATAACCTAGTTACTAAATTATTACAATACAATATAATGTTATAATCACTATATTATTATTAGGAAACGGATTTGAATGCAAATTGCGTTTTTTTCTGAATGTTCAAGAACATTGCTTTCCAAGCACAAAGTTCATTTCATACATCAAGAAATTAAAAAATGTAACTTTTATTTTGCATTTTTTGACATTTTTAGTGCATTTTATGTTTTTAAGTAATTTTTATAAAGAAATAGATAAAATTCGATAAAAATGTATGAACATTCATTCTAAAAAAATAAAAATAAATATTTATTATGTTACGAAATTACGAAATTATTGTTGACATGTGTATAACGAATATACCTATCTAAATTGTATACCTATTAATTTTTTGAAATAATTTTTAGGGTAAAAAAATGGGCAGAAGATAATTGAGAAGACATGAGAAGGTTTTATTGTATTTAAATATTTTTTATAATAATGTGTTTTTTTATAAGTTTTAAATTCAAAATTGGGTTTTTATTGATTTTAAATACATTTTTAAAGTTTTTTAGGGCATTTTTTTAAGGCATTAAGTAGTGTTTTTTTAGGACATTTTTCTAATTTTTTATGGTATTAAAGTCCGTTCCCTAATTATTATCATCTTACAGCAAATACTGAAATAATCATTGTTAAAAAACGAAATAATTAATATTGTCGGTTTCTCGTACGCGAAATGTGATCCATGGCGTAGGTATCAGATCTACCCCGTACTCGGGACTTTTACAGTTTCGTACCAGGAGTAAACTGCAACGGTCGGTTGTATATATATACTCTGTTCAAAATGAGATCAGTACCGGGCGGACAAGTTGTGCGCATGAGTTTGGCTTCGTCACACGACACAATTTTACGCGCCACCGTAGTGGGGACGGTGTCTAATTGTCGTGGAACGAAAACTGGTCACCGCCCGGTACTATAACCTCATTTTGAACAGAGTATAGTTTCTGAGGTCAGTCGACAATTCGAATACGGATATAGGCAGGGTTAAAATTCTGTGAGGCTTCGGCCTGCCTTACAAAACTATAAATTTAAAAACCCATATAGAGAGCTAATATCTAAATCAATAAGGGATAGTTTTTTTTAGGGAGGGGGGTGCTAAATTATAGTCAGGGGACTAAGATTCACCACCACCACCACCCGCCTAGTTTCGCCCCCCTAGTTGCTATGAACACGGATCAGTCGTAGACCGTCTTGCGATCGATGCGCACAGGAAACTGCGATTTATATATTAATGCTATTACTATTATCGTGTGATAGATGCTGCTTGGGAACATTTCGGAATAATTTGTTTCCTGGTTTGAATAACGAATGAGATGATTATTATTGTCTATGGCTTAAAACCGGACATCCCTAATGGCTGACACAGGTCTTAACAGAACGCAAAGTTTTTCAGTACAACGGATTTCCAGCACGGGAGTGTGACTACAGCACTATTCTTCGTTATTTTAGTGAGGGTTTTTTTTTACCCTTATACCAACTATATGTGTATATATATATTTATTTATACATACTTATTTCGAATCGTTAGAACTTAAAACTTGAAACCACTTGAGAAAACCGTCAAGATTTACATGTTGATATCTGCAGTAGTTGTAGCACAAGAGTTACCTCTCGTAGTAATAATAATATATTATACGTATAGCTATGTATAACACGGTGAGGACCCCAAAAAGCTGGTATCGTTCGAACCACTTTTGTTCAAACAGTGTGCAAACGCATCACGACCAAACGGCACACTTGGTTTTTATGATATTTTCGATCTTAGGACAAATATTCCAGATATGGGTTTTCTGCTCGAGTTTTTCAGTTATAAGCCCGTCAGCGCCGTCTTATCGTCTTTGGTTTTATGACCCTTAACCTGATTATGGCATTTTTATACAACCAACTTCACGATGATGACGTTTTTAAATTCGCGTTTTTAAACTCTGTTTTGTACCCGATATTATTACAAGCTTAATAATAAAAGTGAAAGTGGAATGTCAATCTCCGAAATATTCGTTTAACTACCTACATTCAATTAATTTATTCCGTCATAATATAAGTCTTACACGTACAAAGGTATTCAGGTAGGTACTTATATATATTTTAGTTTATTTTACTTTATATAGCAATACAGGTCAAAATCATAAAGTGACTAGGTATATATATTATATTAATTAAAACGAGGAATTTCGGAGGGTGAAAACGATATTTTCGTCGTTGACTAAATAATGAGAGATTGGAATCTCAAAAGATTATAGACGTTGTCATGGATGTAAGTGCAGTGTTTCTAAGGACATACAGAGATAAAAAAATAAAATCAATTAGGTTTTTATTGTATCATATTTACTTTTGATGTTTTTAATTATTGGTTTCATCTTTACAGTCCATAATTGTATTATTTTTGATAACCTAAGAATGCAAAAAAGGTATGAGACATATTTTAACTGTCATTTGATAACATTTAATATAGTACAATATCTATAGCGCACAGCGCATAGAATTTATGTTTAAGGTTTTTTAATCAAACCATAATTTAAAAACTCTTTGAATTTAGCTTCCACGAAATAGATATAATATTATCCCTTTAAGATATGGTTATATATACATAAACAGACCGTAAGTTGGCCGGTTTTTGGGATTTAAATATTCAGAGGATAAAATATGATGTCTTAATCCTTATTTTTATGATTTTATTGTTCCTAAATGTACCTACAATAGTATTTTATTTAACTATAATGACATTTTCAATATGCATAGTTCTAATTTGGTACAATACCTAGTAGAGTAGTGTTGTAGAGTTGTGAAACATGACATTGTATAGTTCATACGTCTTTATAGTTATAATTCTGGTGAAAATATAAGCTGAGTAACTTTGTATTAGAAGTCTTAACGTTTCGTATTATTTAAGTACCTAGGTAAGTAATAGCATATTGTGTTTTACAATATTTTATTGGGATTAAAAATCTTTCCTTTGTGAATTTAAAATTTAAAATAAAATGCAATCACAATAAATCTCTATATTCACATAATGCTATTACAGTGCTTTGTATATTAATGAACAATACGATTTTCTGATTTCGTAAATGTCAAACCAAGCCAATTTAAAACAGACATAATATTATTTCATATGTGTCCTTATTTACGACGTTGTATTCGAGTAGCTTTAATCATCATCGGCATCCTGTTCGTACTGCGATATGTTAGGATATATGCTAGGTAGAATATTCGTACATAATTTATTATATATATTTATATCGGTTATTGCTATGACGAAATGGATAAATCAGTATCGTCTTCGACAAATTTACAATTCAAACGAACAATTTCTATAGTTGTAGGCATTATCGCCACCGTCGTAACGAAATAGAAAGTATTCCGGCGCGTTTTAGATTGTTTTCGACGATAATCAGATACACATCGACTACAGATGTATTGGATTCGATGTGACGATACGGAATAGACATATTGTTGCGTAACTTTATTTATACGCTAATGTCTGAACATCGAATAATATAACTGAAAACGATTTAAGTTTAAACGGATAATGTCACTAAACATAGTAATACTTAATACACTACACCAGTCATGTCAAACTCGAAGTATTAGTACATTGAATAGTTTACAATGGGGGCCGCACATATAAATGTATCGAAAAAAATAAATTTTATTCACTACTTACAATAAAATACAATACTTATTCAATTACAGTTTATCAGAAGATAATACAGAAAAGTATCATAATGTATACCTCTCGGGTCTCACTAACATATTGAAGTTGTGACTTGACACGAAAGGTAATATTTTTTTTTATACATTATTTTTTTTCAATTAATTGTTCATTAATATTTCCGAGGGCTATAAAAAAATGAGGCCACGTGTTTTTGCACTGCACTTATATTATATTTTAATTATTTATATGCATAAGTTTAACATAATTATATTATTATTCTATCATTACTGTTTTTAAGTCGCTAGAGCAAAATTGTATGATTGTATAAAAAAGTTTTACCTACCACTTCGCGCGCTACCGCAATATTATAAAAACCGGGTTGATTCTCAAATAAAGCAGCCTATGGATTTTTATAACCATATTATGTATATTATTTCATATTATGTAGTCGTTAAATCTTAAGGCAAGTCAATGCCATGTTCCGATTTCGACGATGTTGGGTAGGTACTTGGGTTATATGTAGTGCGGTCCTATGAAACTACTAATAAGAATCGTAACTCAACGCTAAAATAACATACTACACCTTATCGCTGTAAATATAATAAAGAGTGACGATATCCCGTCGGCCAGTGGACAACCAATATAATATAATATAATAACATACTATCTGCAGTATAGTCTCACCGCATTAGGTGGCGTGCATTGAATTGCAATCGAATTGCAGTGTGTAGGTATTCGATACGTATACGACTTGGGAATGTTTACTCTAATAGAGTAGGTATGTGTTATGTGAAATGCATTACCCATTATAAAAAAAAAAATACTTCAATACCAATTATACCAGCTACGTGTGCGCATCACTCAGTAAATGAAAAAAAAACGGAACTCGATCCGACTGAAGTGCCCATTGTTATTGGATTTAATATAATATGTTTTAGTGTTGCCGTGTCGTGATCTAACCGATTTCGGTAAAAGTGACGATATCGTATAACGATTAAGTGTGCGTATAATATTGAACAGTCATCGAATCTTGACATTTCAATTGCTTAAAACTTAAATAATTACATTCAAGTTTCTGAGAGTTGACTGCATTATTTTGTTTAGGCAATACAATATGTTACTTTACTAGACTATATTATGTTGTATGCGCGTAAGCTGTAAAGGGTCGGGCAAAGGACAAATGCGTTGGGAACTTCGTATTTGTGGTGTTAAAATTAAAGTAAAATGAAAAAGATATCAAATCAAATAAAATTATTAAATTTCAAATAGATTGATTTGTATCGGGCATAACATAATATAACTTTGAATGTGGCAATCGCAAATTGTAGGTGAAGATTATATAGTGGATGATGGTAAAAATTAAATCGATAGCGAGGTTAAATGTGATGACTCCAATTTCCCGAAAATAGACACCGACAACTACAGTGCACAATATTATCGTATGCGCGTAACGACTGAAGAATACGACTACGTTGACCTGCGCAAGTTTTTTGCAACGCCGAGACATTCTCACGCAAACCTCCCGATAGAGGATGTCTTTGAAATTTGTCCGGTTCTATCCATAATAAAGAGACACCGAGGTACAACAGCTATATAGTAACTAACAATCACTGCGAGAGTCGTGGACGGTTGAACATTTCATCAGAACACAATAAGCCCCCGAAGTACGGTTAGTAGTGGTAGAATGGAATATATATAATATATATATATTTAGTTGTATACAGTTGTAGTGGGTAGCAGTCTAACTAGTATCTAGACATATAGTGGCAGTGGTATAGTGTTGCTAGTAGCACGAGCAGCAGAAGCAGTGGAATTCGAGCGATGAAGTTTGTAAACTGCCGCAATAAAAAGCGCACCGAGCAGATCGTTAGCGGAAACAATAATTTGTTTCCACGAGAGAATTTAATATTCAACCGCTTCTCTTCCGCCTCGCGCCTATATCTTTCACCTCCCGGCGCCCGCGGCATGGCCACCGCTATCGTAAATGGCCGCCTCCACCTTACCACCTCCACCGTCGCCCGTGTATTTTTCGTCGTCGTCTCCCGTTTCGGCGCCGCCGTATTTCACCACGGAAACTCGGTGTTTTATGACGACGGTCGTTACTGGTTCATTAGTTTTTCTAAGATCTCCAGGGCCTCGCCATCACGGGGAATCAGCAAATCGCATAAGAATCCACTTATTTAAATTCCGGAACAACGTTTTTACGACCTCGAACACGTAAACCCCACGGTATACGTCGTGTATTAATATATCGCTTAAAACAACACGGCTTCAGCGGGGGTCGGGTGTTAGGGGGTGATAGTCGGCTCCGAGCGCCGAGGGGACGTTTCCATCTTTCGCGAACAGCATCGCTGCAGTACTTTATGGTTGTTCCGGATTAAAACTGGGCGGATTCCATACAATCTTGGAAAATACTTATGTGGTTTTTATCGCCTCCAAATGCGAAATCCAAAAGTTTCCCGCTATTTGCTACGCGTATTTACGACGGACCAGGATTATCGGAGATTTGTTGTACAAGAAGTCTCCGCGCGTATAGTTAGTGCTTTTTTCCTTCTTTTTTTTAGTCTCTTTGTGTCCGAGATATACACACAATTTATGTTATCTTTTTCTAGTTACAATTGCAGCTGTGAGGAATACAACACAACTCGTGGCGGAGTGGAGCAAAAAAACCATCTAAACATTTTATATCGTTGAAACACAAATATTTTTCGAAAACTTTTAATACATTTGAGTTTTACATCACACTGAAGAACGAAACATAATATTATATTTAGTTGTTACGATCATATGATTGATGTCTAATGATTTTGACTTATCTCTCTACGACGAGATCGACTTTATTGTGTTATCTATATTTTGTTTGATTGCCTATCTCTGTTCTCTTATATAAAGCATTCCTATTCCGTTGATGCCCCCTTGGTCATGGTTTATAATATTATGTCATTCCTCAATCTCATATTATTTATTCTCATCACCTTACTCAGTTTCAGAGGATTACAGTTAAAATTATATACTACATTAATACAATATTATATTCAGGAATACGATTTCATAAAAGCTATATGTTGTACTGTATGGTTTAATTTGTAATTAAATAAAATATTTCGTGTTTGGAATAAGTTACGCTAATATTTTATATTAATAGTAAATAAATCAACGTTTAAAAAAATATAATAGACTGAATAAAAAAGTGTATATATATATATATGGGGGACGGAGTGGCCCAGCGGACTAAGGCGTCGGCTGCGACGCAGTAGACCGGAGTTCAATTCCTCGGCCATGGGCGGCATTTTTCTTTGGACAAGGCACGGTGTCCGGAGAACAAGTGCCGCCATCCCCCACCCGGGCATGGCAGATACCTACGGGTGCCCACTTGAAAATCTGCCAAAAACTACACACACGTGTTTACCAACCAACAGTATCCTCCCCTACAAATAAACAAACAAACAGCTAATGGCCATAGTTGCCGGGCTTAATGACCAATTAAAAAAAAAAAAATAATATGAAGTGTATAAAATAGTGAACGAAATGACATTAATAATATGCTTATATTATGTTTGGTATGATACCTGTCATTTTTTTTTTTATTTAAATTTAATGTTTTGCACTTTCAGTTTGTCTTCTTTTATTAAAAAAAACTTATATTGTTTGGACGTTCGCTATAATTAATTTCCTATCTGTTTTCAGATGCAAATTTATGATTGTGATAGAGAAGTATTGCACGGTCTAATCTCTAAAACTATGACCATACGTTGCTCAGCCATCGCATGTGCATCCCACTAAACTTTTTATGTCGGAGCGATTACATGGTAATATGATCGTTTGCATATAGTTATTATCAAGAAAAGACTGATGTAATAAATGCAAATATTCGTATACATTTCTATTCCAATTAACAATTCAACATAAAGTCTTAGTAATTTATTTATTATTATATCTTACACATACCCTAGGCTAAATAATGAATGAATAAATCAGATCAACTACCACGCACATTATATTTAGTTGTCCTGCCCTCTCCCCCCACTTTTATAAATTTACCTAACATACTTTTCAGTCTAATTATGTAGGTAACAGTAGAATGTTTTTACAATCTACAGTTACTATATTTTAAATTACAACAAATAAATTAAAACCGTTACATTTCGCGTGGATATCCAATTTTGTCAAGATTTAAACTTCAGACGCCCATGAAAATAATTTGAGGAATAATATTGTGGTAAAAACCATAAACTATTTTTATGATTATTGTAAGAAAAACTTATATGGAACCTTATATCAGTGAACTTTAAACGCTTATGAATAAATATTATGAATTTGTATTTTCGATTGATATATGATAATATTGATGTATGAACAACTTATGTGGAACCTTATATTATATTTTCTAGCTTTTTTTTTAACAGAAAACAAAATATATACATATCATATAAAGTAACAATATATTTTGAAAATTATTCCAAGTCAAGTAAATGCAAATATTCGTTGAAAATCTGAAGTCCCAAAATGTACTCATTTTTGGGTTACCTACAGCAAAAACCAAAATCATTTTTGTCAAAAACTGGGTTTTGCATAAAAATAAACGTTTTGAATTATGTTTTCCTTGGTTATTTTGATAAGTACTGAAGACTTTTTACTTGTACTCTATAATGTACCAACTAGATCCAATTTTTACAAAAAATCACCCTGAAAGTTTAAAATCAAAGTATTTTTACTGCTTCAAAAGGCGAAGACCATCAAGTAAAGTCAGTAAAGTAAAAATAAAAAGGACACACATCATTGTAAAACCTGTACATTCATCATATAGAATCTAAAATGTACATGATAACTTCAACTCCATCATACTTACGTAACACCATATAAAGACATAATATGTAATAAAGACATAACACCATATAAAAATCCAATCTTTAGCCTTTCGTACTGATCAAACTATTAAAGCGATACAGTTTCGGAAAACATATCTGAATCATTCATGAGGCCTGCTACTAGGGATCGATGTTTTCGAGAAATCTCCACGAACTTAATAACAAATGAAATCAAAACGACGTTAACATACAACCGTGGTACACACAAATACCTTAAACATAATATAACAACACACCAGTCACACCATATTGGTAAACTGCAGCCACAACACATTACAATCAATCACATTCCACAATAAGCCAGGCGGCTGATAAACAACATGCCGCAAACAAATTATTTACCATATAACTACAGAAACTCATCTACTCAAAGAAAACTATAGCTACCTACTCAATTCGCTCAAACACTAATCATTCAAAGAATGTTTTTTTTTTTCAAAAATAAACCACGGAGCGCTTAGTGTGTCAAAATTGCAATCTTGGGCATACTGCAAATAATATTGCAATTTATATAATGTTGACAAGTCAAAGAGACTACATGCCAGGTTAAACACAGTTGATAGTCGTTCACCTTTAATTACAGCATCGTGTAATCAAATAAGATTTACGCCTGATGTTCTTTATATTAAAACTCAATTTATTAACCTTTTTAACCACATAGTAACTCAGCAGCCCAAAAATAAATCAATGCTCAGCTTACATAAAAACCAATCATTCATATGATAAATAGACAACATACTGTTCAAAGATAAACCACGCTTATAGCTAGTAGGTACGTAAAATCTGTAATAAATCTGGACAGTTAAAAATGATTGGCTACTAACTGTAATATTTATACGTAAATTAATCAAAAAAAGATTAAGAAATAGAAATAGAATTTGGCTATAAATAGTTCAAGCTTCACGACAGCATAGACAACACAAACAAAGGTATGTACGTGGATATGGCTCCACTGTACAGATATTTATAAGTGGGTCACTGTAATGGATGTGTTAAATTTTAATTCAATGATATTATATCATACAGTATACGAAAAACGATTCTGAGTGGAGACAGCCCAATATAAATAAGTATATTCTATCATATGAGTCAGTATATGATATATTATAATATTACATTTATATAGCCTTTATTTTTTTTATTTTACTATTATAATAGTAAGTTGACTGGGGGGGACGGAGTGGCCGAGCGGTCTAAGGCGTCGGTTGCGAAGCAGCCAGCGCCGGTTCGATTCCTTGGTCACAGTTGGCATATTTCTTCGGGCAAGTCACGGTGTCCGGAGAACAAGTGTCACCATCTCCCACCCGGTCATGGCAGATACCTACGGGTGCCCAATCAAAAATTCTGCCAAACACAAACACTCACGTGTAAAAAACCCACCACTTCAAAACTCTACCACCATCACAATACAACCCTACTAACAGATAATGGCCATAGATGCCGTGCTTAAGGATCAATAATAATAAAAAAAAAAAGTAAGTTGACTTAATGTTTTCCACAAATACTGTATACGAATATATATTTTAATATTAATATTTTTTAAATTCTTGTTTTCTCCAATATGGTTAGGAAAAATATATTGAATTTTAAAAAATTGAAAGTACCAACTAGATCCAATTTGTTACCAGAAATCACAACGAAAGTTGAAAACATTTTTTCTACTATTTATCATGGCGTATTCAGACACATAAACAACAAAACACACATCATTGTAAAATCAATACATTCATCGTCCCGAACAGAATCTAAAATATACAAACAGTGTGCATAATGTGAAAAACAAAGGGTGACCTACTAAACATTTGTCAATAACTTAAAAAAAATACCTTTGCTAACTTACTCTCATCGTGATATTACATATTATGTGGTGTATATAGAATCTTTTATTTATTAAAGAGTCATCTAAAAGAAACATTATTAAAGGTCAAAATACTTTGAATCTTTGATTAATAGATACTTTGATTTAATTACGTCATGTGAGTTATTTTTTTAATACATAAATATAACAATCAATTTAACTTAACTTGAAAAATGTAAGTATACACTGTACATATTTTTTTAAAAAACTTTTATAAATTATAACAAATGTATACTACATTTTTCCGTTGTTTTATTAAAGTGCTTATCATATTATATTGTATAAATACAAATTAAATTTTTTTTTGGTTATTCTTTTGTTTTTGTATCAAATATTTTAAGATGGGTAAGGAAAAAAAACATCAAAAGTTATTTTCCATTTATATACTTTTTCGCCAAATTGTCGTTTTTTATGTGTATATAACATAACCACAGTAGAAAATATTATATCGTCTGTATAAAAGTACACATTAGATATAAAAGTTCGAGATGTTCAATTTTTAAACGAGAAAATTATCATTTTTATATCTCAAAGTGAAATGAAAAAAAAACACAATTACCATCTGAGGCACACGTTTTACACAAGTTTTTGTGAATCCTTAAAAATAACTGCACATATAAGTTACGTTAGTAGGTTTACGTGTTTGTAATGTACATTGCCAAATGCCAATATTGCAGAGGGTTTAATATTATATTATAATAATAATATTATGTATTATTGAATTGATCGCATGTATATAGTACCGATTTGATTTTTTTGTTTTCATCGTTGATTGTTTTTGACCATTTATTGGTATACACCTATTATAACCATCATCATCATCATCATCATCATCGTCGTCGTCAAAATCATTATCAATATCATGGAAATTCTATTATAGACAGTCAGCTGTTAGCCATATTTACACATTAATGTGGATCTGCGGATAATTAAAAACGTCTTTGATCATACATAAGTATCACATAATATTATAAGACGTTTCACAAAATTACGAATTCGCGCATATACTCGTACATCATATTGAATTGTTTCGGTGCAAATAATATTCTGCTCAAAGAATAATATTATAATACGAGCAATGTTTGTGCGAGATACGGTTTCTGTAATGTTGACGTTTCAATCAATGCGCCTATACCGTCTATCGTAAATACGAATCGTATCAAATAGTTTAAATAATACTCCTAAAACGGACCAGCTGATGAGTGAACCCACAGTTGTAGTTGTCTCCGAAACGTCCATCACACGTTTAACGTCACACCATCGTCATTTTCTTTATTATTATTAGTATTACTCATGGTTGATTTGGTATTTATTGGTTATATTAATTTATAACTTATGAGTTTAATTTTTCTATGTACAAAGTCGTTTGTAACTGTAGTCTGTAGCGTGGTCGGGGGGACCTTTGTTACGTTATTAGTTATCCAGAGAAGGATTTCTATTCCTTTTGGATAAGTTTTCCGTAACTGAAGTTTAGAGCACTGTGTATGAGGTTTTTTTTTTATCAATAATAAGACACGTTTAGTTGATAGATCTATTAGTAATTATTATATTATTTAAAATAGGTACTTAGTGCTTAACTCTATTGGCAGATGGCTGTTAATAAGTGTATAGGTGAGTTCGCTCCTGTTGATGGTTACTGTAGAACTAACTCCCATGTGTCATTTTAATAATAACTAATAATTTGGACAGCTCGAAAAGTGTTGAGTGTGTATATTTTGTATTGATCAGCCCTATATAGTGTGTGTTTAGTGTATACTATATAAATGGGGTGTAACGAATGTTACAGTATGATAGTACCTCTACCAGAATGAGAGATAATGATAAAAACAACATTGCCTTTTCCCGGCCATTACTGCACGCTCCCCGCCTCTATATGTGCCATGATCTATTCTTTAATACCTATCTATGGTTAAATTTCACTGTGTTTGGTTTCTACGATAGAATCACACGATGGACAAATCCCGGGGTATAATGTATTATAGTTATGCTCATCGATCATGAAACATGTACAGTCAATGGAAAGACACACGAGTTGTATAGTGTGATCATTTATTGATTATCGCTATAGTTTTTGTGAAGCACTGGATTCCATTGCAGAATTATGGGCGTAACTGACCTTAATATAATATCAGGCGGTAACGACATTATTCCCGTTCGAACACTACGCAATGAAAAGAACAATCTTAGGGTTAGGTCACGGATCCTTTTCAAAAATTATTACTAGAGCAATAAACTAATGTCCTCGAAAATACTGTAATAATATATTGGAGGGAGATTGTCTCAATAACACTTTTCGGTCGAGACATAACAGTTTGGATTTGCTGTTATCTCCACCGAAAAACGAAAACAACACCGCAAATAATATAATATTTTAATGGGAGCACACGTGCAAGTACTTGTTCGTAATCCATAAACGTGTCATATAAATATGCCATAAAAAAATGTACGACCAATACAAAAACTGTATGCACGCGCGTTCACACTATGTTTTACTGAATATTTTTTTTTCCAAATTTATAGACATACCTATGCATTTTAATTCAGCTAGGAATTTCAAAATGTATTTATTTACTAAACTAATTAATTTAGAGTGGTCAGGATGCAATTCTGTTTGATTTTACAGTGGGTAATAGTAACGATTTCCAATGCACAAATTTAATTGATACATATTATTTGTGTTATATATATATTATACTGTACACCCCGAATGTAGACTGTAGTTTGGTTCTGATTACAATTAACGAAATTGCCAAAATTAATATAATACGTTTACCGCCGTAACCATTATTGTTATATTATTTTTACCATCATCAATCCGTGCTTGTTTACATTATGCACGCAAATCAAATAATCCGTCCGTTAAAAGTTTATTCTAATTTGCGTAAATCAACCACCGTGTAAAACCACACAGATATAGCATGAGTTTGTTAACTAGATTACACATTATGTTAAGCGCGTAAAGCAAAAATTACTACAAACTACGACTGTAACGGCATTTTTGAAAGCTCTAATTTCTAATTTTAATATTACGTAACTACGGTTTGCATAATCACACGCTTAGTTTTTACAAGTTTGCGTCGCTTAAAATATAGGTCACCACCTCGGCGCGTATATTATGAAATATATGTATAATATTATAGTACACCGTGCTGCGTATAATCGTAATCGGATTAAATGCGATAAAACACGCCGGCGAGGAGATGAACAATAATAATGTAATAACGTGACGTGTAAACGAATCCGTCGGAACGCGCACTGACGTTTACCGCCGATCCATCAGAATGGTGAACTACTACAATATGATGCATGCTGGTCCGCGTCGGAGACATTAATTAAACTGCTCGTGATCTATAATACAGCACTATGATATTATAATGGCGTTTCGTGTTCGACTGGTGAACACCAAAGCTCAAAACGGCAAATCCATTCTGCTCAGTCCTTGGAGACCTGCTGCAGCGGCAGTCTAGGCTGGCGAATCCCCCCCCTCTGGGGGCGGTGATGGCGTGCGGCGCGGGACACAGTGTCGTCTGCGTACCGTATATGGATACCTACCTATAATACATTATATTGTATTTATATAGGTAGAGACTCTAACCGTAGAGTATACCTAGTCATTCGGTGACGTTTGTAATCCAGCCGTGTCCATATTGAATAATATATGTAACGCGATAGAGTGGTTTAAGTCACCACGAAAAGCGTGACAAGTACCTACGACGTTTCGTGCACGCGCGATGTCCTCATCCGTCGATTATTATCGCGCCTTGTAACTACATCATAAAAATTGACAGCGTCCTGTTTACAAGATAACTATATTCCCCTCGTTCGCGACCGATGTCCGTGGTTATACAACTAATATAAAACATTAATATCAAAACGAGCAGTGGTGGATTTAAGGAGGACAGAGAGTCCCCCCCCCCCCCCCCCCGAAAAAAAGTCCATTTAGCTGTGTTAGCTTTGTACGGACCGGGAACGAACAATACTAGTCCGCGACGCCCGGTCACCAAAATACTTCGCGCGTTATGGCTTATGCACGATACACCGCTACTCACCAACCCACCTGTGTTTGTGTGTGTGATGTATGTATAGCGACTCAAATGAAGTGGACGGGGTCGCCGAGCAAGACCAGAGAGTGCTAGGGTGTGCGGATGTGTGATTGTGTACAATATGTATGAGTGTATGCTTAAATTAATAATAAGAAATAATATTAGGTACCTACCTAACTCAAATAAATGAAAACTAAAATTATAACGGTATTAATGTTGTATTGCTGGTAAAAAGATAAATTTATATAAATGCACAACGCAACAATATAATAATAATATTAACAAAATGCGGCCTTTAATGCCAAAACAGTATAGCATAATAATATGTGGCCCTCTTGGCCCAACAGAATAATGATATAGGTATAATTCGTATCAAAAAACTATAGTAATAATGTGTAACAAAAACTCACAGAATAGTGTAGTGGAGACTGACTGCTCCTATCCTATAATAATGTTCAGTTCACAACAAGATATAAAATAATACACAGTAACGCTTAGCGCACACAAAAATAGTATAATAAAAACTAATAACAGTGGAGATTTACCACATAAACAAATAGAATTTAATATAAAATGATATGCCGCAGCGATTTGCGCACGCCAACACTAATAATAATGGCGATTCGCGCCCACAATATTATAATTTCCGGCGATTCGCGCCTTACAAATTAGTGCAATATATTATAATTATGGCGATTCGCGCCTTACACATGATCATATAATATAATATAAATTTGGCGATTCGCGCCTTACAAAACGATATAATATATTATAATCCTGGCGATTCACGCCTTACGAACGTTACAATATATTATACCTACGAACTACGACCGACACACAAAAAAATGAATTGCGGGTTTCGATGATGCCGGTGCGCGAATGACTTGCCTAGGCGGCCGAGTTAAAATAATAATAAACGCGCAGCCGGCGCATCGTTGGCGATAATTTAGGTATTATATAATAATTCACAGCTGATACGGACAAATAAAACAAATATAAAAATAATAATATAACTATATAAAAAAAACAGGTACAGATATGTGATGTGCGTGTGTGTGTGTCGGTCAGCCGGTCGGTCGGCCGTGCCATATCATAATTGCCTATTCGGCGGCAACAAGCTTATATAAATAACAAAATTAAAAATTAAATAAATATATTTTAGAAACGAATTTATATGGGTTTATTGTTTAGGTTACTAAATCATATTATTCGATTTGATACGTAATAAGTACTTACATTGTACATTGTATTTAAAAGTGAACCGAAAGCGTGTAAGTATCATCTTATCTTATATTATCAGATTTGACCGACGTTATGTGATAACGGTACAAAATCATTTTATGCTTATCACTAGTAAGAGGTTATTTTTTATAAATATGTACTTATTTGGTAGTTTTGTTTTGAAAACGCCTGCTTTCCCCTCAAATAAGAGTCTCGGTCCATCTAAAACCACGGTTCAAAGGTGGAGTATACATGTATGTGACGTAACTCTTGAAGCCATGCACTTGACAGGACGAATGATCGTTGAATCGGATCCCGGGGCCGAGTGTATTATTAAACGACGACACGCCGCGACTTTGCCAAACAATAATTACAATAACAATAATAATGATAATAATAATAATAATAATAGTAATAATAATAGTAATAATAATAATAAAAATAATAATAATACTAATAAAAATATTAATTATAATAAAAGTAATAATAATATTACTAATAATAATTATTGTGTATAACGGTATATTATATGCGTCGTCGACCGCATCTGTACGCGTATATACACATATACCTACATAATATTATTATATACAAACGTATGCGAGCCGATTTGAGTCGTCGTCGCCGTCTCCGACCTAGTCACCGTATTATAAATCCACGAGATCTCGTGAAGTCTGTCAGGCGTGTTCAAACATTATAATAATATACAGTGTGACTGCGAAAATGGCAACGGTTGTGCCTAGGGGTGTAGCCGAGCAATGAGTGCGTATAATAATAATATATAGACTCTATGGTTGGATGGGGGCGGATCTCGCCTCCGGCGAGACGGACGTTTTTAATAGACTCGCATAAATACCCCCCCCCCCCGCAGATAAAGTATATACCTCACATCGGCGGCAGAATTCGGGGTCCACAGTTTTCCGCGATAAAATATGTGCGCATATTACGTGGTAGGTACTTTTATCTCGTCCGACGGCGTTGCAGGTTTCGTCGTTTCCGGTTCGGCACACGTGAAATTAATAGATTTTTATCGTACTGAGTGCGATGTATTATATGTACGCGTATTGTAATGTACTGCAGCGGCAGTGTGACCAAACGGTGGCAGAAGATACTATCTTTGTAAAACATATTTGTTTTCGGAGATATAAACTCGTTTTTGAATTGAGATTTTTATTTTTTATTGTACTCGCACGTTAGTAAACAAACACACAATATTTACAACGATGATTGCACCACACTTTGCGTGTGTGTGTTCCAACTTCCAAAGCAATTATTTTTCCCCTCGGTTAATTCGAAAGAGTATATTTTTTAACTCACGGTCTTTTGAACAATGATAATATTATAATACAATAAAATAATGTCATTATATTATGGTATTTCGCATTATATTAATTGCATTGTGTTATGGATAATACGTTTAATGTGGAATCAAAATATTGAACAACGAAAATTATTTTTGAGTGAGGCTTGGGTGAAATTTTAGAAGTTGGTTGAATATACCAAAAAAAAAAAGATACTGAAATCTTTTGTGACGAATGCTATAATTTAATGTGACTTTACTGATAAATGAATTTTTATAAGAACGTATTAATTAAAAATTAAATCTTTGTTTTTGTAACATTGCCTGGTATTTTGTACTAGACCGATCATACATATATATATTTTAAAATATCGCCTGATTAATTTAATAATAATAAAATAATAAACGTCTAGTATATCTAGGAGGTCTCTAAACTTTTATATTTTAGGGCCGTCTAAAAAAATTGAAAACTCTTAGTCAGCCAAAATTATATAAACTCATATAATTTTTAATTGTGAAATGTATAATGTATATTACATTATGATTCAGCTGATAATACCTGATGGCTGGCACATGCAACACGCGACACACGATATGGGAGTGTGTGCGATAACAATTTGGAATAAAGTTAATATTTTTAGATTATTCATCGTCCTTCTGATGTTAGATGAAACTAAGAAACTTGTTTGTGGATCGGATGCGGCCCGATGGCAGTAGTCCTTAGTTAGTCTGATAGTGATCATAATATTTTATGCATTTCTTCAAAAATTATATTAAATAGTAAGTCATTATAAATGGTTTATTAATACATTATAAGTGTATCAATCGGAAAAAAAGCATTATATTTATGTTCATTTACTGAGAAATCCATGAAATATGTAAAAATATGTAAAATGTTATTTCGTTTTTAAAACTCATTATTGTAATTTATACGAAACACTTGTAATACGACGTTTTCTATGAATAGGAAATTCATAAAAGATCAACTAACCCCTAATGATTCCGAGCACTGTACCCTCGACCATAAGTTAAAATATTATTATCTTATCGATCATATTTTCGACTTAAAATGTATAATATATATATATCGTAACGTGGTTTAAATTTCCAAACTTTAAAGTGCAATTATTATTTTGTTACCATTATACATAATATTATATTAGCTGCAAACGTATTTCATATCTACATAGGTAGGTACACAAATAAATGGTTAGTAATTTGGTACATTATCTTAAATGTAGAACTGATAATTTATTAATATTATGTTTAAACCATGTGACATTAATCATTATCAACGGAAAACCCAAAAAATATATTATGCAACAGGTATAAAACATACGCCGTTATTGGAATAATCAATTATAACCAGCAAATATATTTTATGACCGAATATCCGGGAAAGTCTCTCAGCGCTTTCTACAAATGTACCAGCTCGTTACCAGAGCAGCCAACATATTATACTCAGCGTTTACGGAACGAACCGTTGTTTTTTTAATAACTTATACCTACGCACACGACGCATTACACTTATTAAATATTATATTTTCCATGAACGTCAGCATTTTTAACCGTATTTTTTTCCCATACACCATGAACGTTTCAAAAAGCGAACAGACTCGCCGAATCTCGTTATTTGTGACGACCCGTCATATTTTTTCTTATTATTTTTTTTTTACCTCGAAACTAATAACAAATATGTACATATAACACGGTTTGGAATTGAAACGAGTTGTATAAACATTTTAGTATTGATTATTCCTGGTGCCTCGCAGAACGCGTTCGAAAGTATATTATATCCACTTACATATACATACACACATACTAGCGTTCAGTATCTCTTATTCTCGCTACCTCCCACCTCTCCCCCTATCTATCTCTTTCTGTATATCTCTCTCTCTCTATCTATCTATATCTGTCCCTCTGTATCTGTCTCTCTGTCTCTCTATCTCTCTGCTCTCGTACTCGGTATACTTATGCGAACCTATAGGTGCGACGAACGGTGTGTCGTGATGTGAAGAATGTCCATAAATTACCGAGAGACGCGCGCGATACTTATACACCGTGTTTCCGAGATGTATGCTGCAAATATATGCGCGTGAACGTTGAAAACACAATATACATACGTATATTATACACGCACGTAGCTATTATACGAGTTGTTTTTTTTATTTTCCGACGTTCGTTCGGTCCCTCGAGTGGCGGCGTACGTCTGGTTTATGTGTGGGTACGTATATTATACGGCGTTTTAACGAAACGTTTTGCCGGTTGTTTCCACGCGGAGGAGGTGGAGGAAAAAACTCAATAGAATATTATTTCCCCTGTAGAGTCTGTAGCTATCTGCACGGCCTGAGACGCGCGGAAATGGAATAATAAAAACGAAATAAAACAACGAGAAGAAAAAATGGCATCGTGATAAGAACGTACACCTGCACGACCGCCGCGGCGGTTATTCGTCGTCGCAGTAACGGTCCGGAGACGGAACCGAAAACCGTGACCTCATCGTCGGTGTACTCGACGAGCTATTTGTCACAGTGTAACGTCGACGTCTATAATATTATTATTATTATTATTATTATTATTATTATTATTATTATATAAATGTACGAAATCTTTTTATGAAACGCTGTAGAACGTGTGCGACTGCATTATAGGAACACAAACGTTTGATTCGATTTATTATATATGGGCTGTAATTTGTATGGTATTATAGTAGTTGTTGTCGACTGCACGTTTATCACTCAAATTCTAGTTCGGTATACAATGAGACCGTCGAATACAGTTTATAAAATGTTTTTATAAAACTATCTTTTCCTAGACAAACTATACGTCATGTCATATAATATATAACATGAAATGCGAAAATACTGATCGCTCCGAAGAAATTTTAATACGTATATACTTATAAATATAATTTAATTTTACTATTGTAATATTGCAAGTATTAGAACCAAAATTAATTTACGTAATAATTCGTCTTCTTGTTATATTTTCTCAGATCACGCAACAGTTCAAAACATTTTTAAGAGACAAGTAATCATTTTACATTGCAGTTCTTTAGTAGGTAGGTTAGGTATATATTAATGTCTATGGAGTCTGATATTGCAATGTTTTTTTTTTAGTTATGGATCATTAATTAGTACCTTAGCAGCCAATAACATACTCTCTCACTCTTACCTATTATACGCAAGGTTTAGTTCCCCAAGTCAGGATGGTCTCAAAATCACTAGGTCAAATACCAGGTGACTGCGTGGTATTTTATTTTAATGTTGCTCATCACGAGAACTGTTTTTATTATACTATTTTCGTCTCTGCAGACGTGGCCTGCCCACTCATGTAAATTTTATAAATTGGAATATACTTCTTTTTCCATACAATTGTTTCAGTTTCTAATTTGACCTTTTCGCCACAATTTACTTATAGAAGGAACTGCACATTTTCTCTAAAACTTTTCTCTCAAAAATTTTTAGCCTATTCTCTGCTCCGGCTTATGTTGCCCAGGTACGCCTAGCAACACAGGTTTAACATTATTTTGCAATTTCACAATATATCTTTATTAGAGTTTTAATTAATCATCAATTTTATATCTTGTTTAGATTTTTAGCTAAAGAAATACTGAATACATTACAATAGAACTGTATTAAAAACTAATAATAATAACCTAATTATTATTTTGATGCATTTTCACAAATAATATCAATCATTATAACAAAAGTAGATAACAAGGGAATGAGCACACAACTGAAATGTACCTAAATTGTCTAAATATGCATAGAATTATAAAAAACAATATCATATTAGTTATAAGATAATGTAATGGGTTAAAACTTAAGAGGATGCTACACCCACATGTGTTGTCTGCGTCTAACAACATTTATAAGACAGAGACAAATTAACATTTAATGTTAAACATAGAAAAAACTGTTTTGAGCGGGAAAGAACTGAGTAGGCTACAGTTATAACTAAGAAACGAAAATTTCACCACGTAAAAAAGAGAACTTTAGCTGTGAAATAAGGTTTTTAATTTTTTCGATATCGTAACTACAAAAACTACAAAAAAAGTTATTCCAGAATGGAAAACACAAAACTTATGGATTTTGAAACAATAAGAACTTTTTTCGTATAAGTGATATCAAAAAATGAAAATAATAAAAACGATATTTCACAGATAATGATCTCAACTACATTGTAAATACATTTGGAGTCTTAACTATCACTAGGAGACAACATATGCGGGTGTTGCACTGTAGAGCGTCTTCTTAAAATGGATCTAAACCCAAAATATAAAATTCGCATTGATAGTGTACAGATGAATTAAGTATTTGTTTTTTATCATCCTATTTAAATTGTAAAACCACACTCAAATAATCAATATTTTAAAAATAACATTAAATATTATACTGTGGAAAACCACATAATTATTTTTATAGCTTACTATAATAATACATGACTTATAATTTCGTGTTATTTATGCAACTATTTACTACAAGTTATATTTTGGCTTTTCATGTTGGTGTTGTTAACAAATGTATGAGGTTAGAATTGTATAACTTAATTGCATGCGCGATTTAAAAACTATAAAATTCTATAAATTCGACGTGTTTTATAAAAAAAAAATAAAATATTTTGTAAATAAATAATATAATAATATTTATAAATTACAATAAACGAAAACATTTCAAATGCGCCTATTATATTCGTTTTCAGTACTTAATTATGATTGTTGTAGGATTAACGAACAAACGTTTAAAAGTAGCAATTTATTACGAGGAATTTATTTGATTTTTTTAAAACTGTTATTCTTGACGTTCTTGCAGACTTGTTTAAAATTTATATAACCATTAACGTTGACTCTGAACGGCTAACTGCACAAAACAAACGAACAGACGTTGACTACAAAGACGTAAAGACTGCATATTTTTCAATTAAATTGTTTCAACGGAGAACGAAGACGCAGTGTCAGGAGTTAGGACCGTAGACACGTGGGTTAAGATGTCCAACCCCCATCCATCCCTTTACAACATGGAAAGTATATAAATGTATTTATTATATCTATTTATTTATTATATTAAATGTAATTATTATGCTAAATTCACCTCCACCCACTCCCACCCATTTCTGTCCTCCACACTGCGCAGTGTTGTTATATTTTCAGCGGATTTGGCAGTGGACATATTACGCTAGAATGGTGTATGACTGCTAAGCATCAAGATTTACATTTTGTTTTATACACATGTGTATGGTATGTATATATATAATATATAATTTAAAAAAACGGAAAAGGTCGATTTAGAATACGGTTGGGTAACCCCAAACGTATGTTGTATATATTACTATAAGTACGAGTAGTGTACTAAAAAAAAACAGATAAATTGGGTGTGCACGCCGAGGGTTTTCACTTTTTGTGTTATATGCATGTTCAAAAGCTTCCTCGAATCATATTGTTCCGTATTACGTTTTGCTGCACCCACACGCACCCTCATAGACCTACACACACACACCCACACGCGCGGGTTCTGTCGGGAGGTTTCTTTTCACGGGCGAAAATCGAGTTTGACACCCTGGTACGTCGCCGCTGGCCGTGTCCCGTCGTATTTACACCTTTAATATAAAAGGCTCTCTCACACTCATACACAACGATGGCCACGCGTATCCTACTCTACCGGCACCGTCACCTTTCAGCCGTAGGACGTGGACGTGCGTCCGCGTTGACCTTTGAGCCCGACCGTCCGTTTCAGCACCACTGCACCACATCCCCACCTGCTCCTCGACCGGTATTTGAGGGGGAGGGGGGTGGCGGTCCTCTGCCGCCGATAAATTTGATCTCGCCGCGGCCTTGTGTAGACGTAAATATTATAATGTACCTACTCGTCGAGAGGCATACGTGAGGGGAGGACCGACCACCACCACGGAGACGATTGCGCAAAAAAAATAACCCCCGCAGTCAATATGACATATATATAGTAGGTGTATTTTTACGTCATAATAACAACCAACAAGAAAGCAGAATTCAAATTGCATCGCTCTCCACGAAGATATTGAGTGTTCTCAATTATTAGCGTTTGCACACTGTAATATATATTATATTTGTATAATACCGCCGACGCCGTGTATAATCCTAATATTATAATATACTATACAATATAGGTTAGGTTAGGTGCATGTAAGATTTTACGAGCAAACCGTCCCCGCCGCCATTTCGGTAACGATAATTATAATAATGATAATAATAATAATAATAATAATAATAGCAACAATATAACATAGATAGATCGTATATTATACGCGTATAATATTATATACCGCGACGAACGTGCGAGGCGGCGATCAGCCGGCACATCGAATGAGACCCGCCGACGAAGTTAAACGGTTATTCAAACAAAAGTCGCGCGCGCGTATCAACTACGTAACATTACATAATTCGGTGCGCGCGGCGGCAGTAAATGAGTCCGATTCACCGGGGAATCCGCCGCTCCGCTTCAGCGGCTTCCAATTAGGAAACGGCGTCGGACGAATTCTTTATCTCTCTGTCACTCTACACCACCACCACCACCACCACTGTCTCCGCCATCATTAGAATGTGTGCGAATTTGGGTGTGGGTTGGGTGGGTGGTGTGTGTGTGTGTGTGCGCCTATAATCTCACTCTCCCTCTCTATATATTATAATACATACCTATGTGAATTCGAGTGGTTTGTGACCTTTGTGCCCCTGTGTGCACGCACACTGTACTATATATATATATATATATATATATTATATTTATTATGTATTTGTGTGTGTATATATAGTCACATTGAAACGCTGCCGTGGCCGTAATGAATTCCATTTCAACTGTGACGTTTCCAAATTATTATTATTATTATTATTTTATATTTTTTCCATCCCCTTTTCCGCCTCTGGGTTTTTTTTTACGATTTTTCGTTTATTTATTTTCGTTTTTTCCGCCGGATTTTATTTGCTCGCCCTGATTTCCACATAGTGCCGTCGCTCGTTATTCAAAGGAACTCACGACCGCCGTAACCACTGCCACCGCTCTTCGTTCCCTCGTTGTCCTACGCCATCATCCATTGAGTGAATAAAAAATAAAAATAATAAAAGCAAAAATTTCAACGCTGAAACCTAGGGGAAATGTGTGCGTACCGCACTTACCTATCTGACGAGAAGTATATATATTATATAATGTATAAAAAAAATATAATACATATTTCTTGTTTAAAAAAATAAGTGAATGCTGGGCTCATATAAAAGATATCCCGAGTATACACACTATTTGTACATATATATGTATATTATACATATATATTATATTATATGTATATAAAATACAAAGCAAACGAATTTTTCCAACAACATAAAATGCTAAATATTCTCGAGACTCCTGAAATTGTCAAGTACACGATAAATAGAAAATTCTATATTGCTTGAAACATACGCACGATATAATTTTTTTTAATAATATTTAATATAATATACTTATATCAAAGGCAATACTACTGAAATATGCGGGATGAAAATTTAAAAGTGACACATTACGCGCGTATTGTATTTTAATATTTTACGATTATCCGATTCTGTTTCTTTTATTTTTAATTTCCATACTCCACGAGTAAATAATAAAATATATACGGTATTCGACACGACAAATGTTATATCGGGAAAAAATTGAATAATAAAAAATGGTAAAATGAAAAAGTGAGTTTGTTTTTTTCCACGTAATGGGATTTTTTTTTTATGTATAAAAGAGGGGCATACAATGGACATACCGTAATACCACTGCTTTACCCTTTTATTACTGTCCGAAGGTTTTTCAAATAATTCGTAAAATATTCGTGAAAAGTAAACCTTATATTGATAATCATAATATTAGTCGTCAATAAAAGCGAATCTTTCTGAATATCATGTTCGTTTTGAATATATAAACCACGGGTATGAATTTTAAATATTATTTACATATCTCGTTCGGTATATTGATATCGAAACGATACGATATTATTTAATTTCGTTGATGATTTGCGTTTACGTATGCATGCATAATATTGTAATATCTGTATGCGTGCCACTTTCAATTTGCTCGTTGAATGATATGGGTAGGTACCGATAGTCATCGTAATCAAAAAACAAAGTATAATACTAATTATTAATATTACAAATAAAAACTTTATTTATGTATAAAAATATAACTGTTCGAATAAAGAATAATCAATACCTTCTTTAAGTAAACGAAATAATCAATAAATCATGATATTCCATTGATACCTAGGTATTGAATAATTAGTAAATAAACTGATTCGGCATTGCAATAAATGTAGTTATAATAAGTATACTTGTATACGTAATTTACTAAAAAAAATGTAAAGAAATATGTTGTATAGTTCGCCTCTACTTATTAGCGAATGGTTTCGCAAATATATCACATCTATATTGGTTTTTAATTCTTAATAATTATTTGATTATGCCCATGGTAATTTAGTGTATGGCTAGGTACTACTAATATTTCCTCCAATCAATAGATAGTAAAAGTAATTCAAAAGGATAATATTTAGATAAAATAATTACATATTTTATCCCAATTTATATATTCTTACATTTTGAGTAAAATATTTTATTTTTATCCCTAAATGAACATAATATTATAATATAATAAATTAATAAAAAATTAATCATTAATAAGATATACAATATGTTTATATGTTTCATTACATACACACAATTTTACACGAAGTCATTAAAACTAAAATGTGTTCTCCAATGAGAACCAAATGCATAATCCAATGATTAAAAAATATTTGGAATGTAATAGTAAATAACTAACCATTAAAAACTACCAATATTTATAATTATTATTATTATCAACCTAATTATAAAAAAAAAAAAAAAAAATGGGTTATAGTACTTAGGAAACTTATGATAATATACATAAAAAAGATAAAGCATGTAACTAACAAGTAAACTTAAACAACAGAAATGTTATTTTTTCCACTTGAATTATTTTTAGAATACACAAGGAATCAAAAGAACATCATTAAGTTAGCTGAAATGTTACCTAGCTTTGGAGTAAATCCAATTACCCTAACAGTAATCCTTATAAACTAAGTTTGTTTTAATAGTTTTATATTTAAGCTCATCTTATCCTCATTTTATTGATAGCAATTTGAAAATGTTGGAAACTTTCTAATTCGTTATAATATAAACCAATCGTATGATATTAACTTTATATTATAAATAATGTAAACGACGATTGGTAAAAAAATAATTATAAGTACACTGAAAATATGTAGGTACTAATAATATAAGATAATTTTCATCAATCAATATTCTCGTTATGTTGTTATGTTGTTATCCAATAATGTTGTTTTTCATTAATTGTTATTCTTAGCATTGTATTTTCATGTAGCCCTTTTGTTGCATTCTTAAAAACAATTTCTCATTGTTCACTATTCTATTATTTTCTATCATTTCCTTTATATCTCAACTAATGTGAAATTATAAATAATTGAAATCACTTACACTTCTCATTTATTCTTTTTATTTATTTATTTTTTTTTTGTCGTATTGTTGTTGCTTAGTTTAATTTATTTTGGTCACCATCGTTGCGCGACAAACATTATATCAATACATATATTTAGCAACTGAACGTCCGTGGTTTCTTATTATACGAGAATATCATTCTATATACTTACCTCGAGTTCTTTAAATGTTTTCTTTAATATTGATCCATTTTTATCTCATCGTAATCTTATTTCATTTATTTGGCTGAGTACCTTATTTCTTGCGCTGTCAAAAAAATGTAGTAGACGCTATACTAAGTGATTTTTTAATAGTATAAACACTGATCATCTCGAATATTATGAATATTTTCAGAAATTATTTTTACTGCTTTTAATCGTTATAATAATTGTTTTATGTTTTACTTTTTTTGAATTAAATCTAAAATCATGCACTCTTAATATATTCATATTATTAGGTATTATAATATTATTCTGTAGATTTGTATTCATAAAATCGAATTTCATATCAGTAGTTAACAATTGATAAGTTTATTGATAAAACTGAAATAACACAAAATGTTGGTGCACTACTCCGCTAACATAAACTTAAAATATTTGTAAGTTATAACTAATTAACATTTCGTTCCTGTTAATAGTGATTTCGTCCGTTATATATATATATTATTTAAAACTTTAAACAAATATAACACAGGTAATTAAATTATAAAAAATATAAGCACAACATTAAGATTTGACGGGAAAAATATATATAGCTCGAAAAAATATATTTTATATTTTAATATTGATAACTTATAAAAAAATCATTGAGTTGAAATCTCATTTGTTATATTAAAAAATATATTTTACGATATTTTAATGAAAATTTAAAAAAAAAAGAAGATTTAATGTCTTATGCACGTAGCACATTTACAATATTTTTTATAGAATATTTTATATTGTATTAGATTGTTTTAATAATAATAAACATTCAATTCATATAAACAGCATTTCATCATCGATTTCTACCATTTTTTATGAATGAAAATTTATTATATTATGGTATTTTAAATTTTATACTATTTTTTTTTATTTTTTGTTGTATTATTAATCCTATGTTCTGAAGCTGAATATTAAAATTTATATAATTTATATGAAAACTAAAGTAAACATTGAATGAATATTATTTTTATTTATAAACATATAAAATTAAAATGTACTATTTAATTTTGACTTCACTATCTATAGTTTCCTATAATAATATACTTTAAATCTTCACAAGATTTTTTTTTCTTATACACAACAATTTGCTGAGAAAATCAATGCTGCAGGTCTAATATGGATTATGCTCTGTATCAAATTAACACGATTAAATTAAAATGTTTCAACTGTAGATTTTAGGTAGAAATAGAAAAATCTACCTATCTATTATAATAATGATATTAATTTATTACGCTAATAATATTATTTAAATATTATACAACTAAACGCGTCTTCTTAAGAACTGCATGAATAATGCTTTCAAATCTTCGATACTTATAAGACCACGGGACGTCAACAGATTGGCGGCCATTTGTCGAACGTTTAAAAGTCGATAACTTATATCGCGGGTAAGTATCACCAGCAGTGAGAGTGGGAGGCATGCAATCGGTACAATTCAAGCGTTTTTATTTTTATGCACTTTTACACCACCGGAATGACGCGCCGATCGGTTTTTCTTCCCTTTTTCACCCCGAGGAACGGTGTGGAGCATATAGGGGAGGTAACACCGTGTGCTAGGAATTTACCCGCCACGATTACCACCACGTTCGATTGCAACCCTTTTCATACGAGAATACAATGACATACGGACGGAATCCAATGTCCACGAGTGACGGCTACAGGCAGAAGACTATTATTACATTAAAAAAAAAAAAATACGGTACCGTAGGACCGGAAACGCCCTCCCTATCTCTCTCTCTCTCTTTGTCCATCTCTTCTATCTCTCCATATAGTATATACATTAATATTATATTGTAATATTATGTAATCGAGTTATCCCAAAATCCGAGGCAATAGTGATAAATGATGATACATTTTTTTCTCCCAAAACCCACCTCTGAAAACTACTCCAATTGTTGACGTGTCTCGATGTACTACGTAAATTCAGTTAGCAATAACTGAACAACGTTGTGCAATATATATATAATATTTTCCAGGCGTTATGAAAATAGTATTAAGTTACATGACTGCCGCCCTAGGGTAACGAGTGACCGGTGTTCACGATGTCAAAAATATATATTGGTAGTAAAAAAAAAATTCATCCCGGCTTTTGGACGTCAGGAACGTCTTGAAGAACATTTTCTGGCATCATATTCCACCAGATATTATCGAGACAAAAGTTTTATATTTTTTTACCGTCTACAATATTATATTATCGACTACATCTATGACCGTTCCAAATGTATATAACAAACTTTATTGTTGTGATGTATTCCGCAGTGTCAATCGTGGTAAGTTTGCATGATGTTAGGGAGAGGAGAAGTGGTGGAAATATTGTGCATTTCATAGCAGCCACATCAGAGTAACTGCCTAATTAAATATTTTAAATTAAATGACGTAATGTATAATAATCACGACTGACACCATACACGTCGTATATTTAGTTTATCAATCGTAATCATAGATATTTATGATACAGTTTCCAATAGTCTGAATATTTTTATTTTTTGTTTTGAAGTTGACAAGCGTATGACATTGACACATTAGCTTTTAAATTATTTCTTTTAGATATCTTCCTAAATTGTTTTTTAGAATACGGTAAAAGTAATTGATAAGAGGGGTAGGTATAGGTAAAATATAAGTAATCGTACTATTTTAACATATTGTGGGGAGTTTAAAGGAATTAAATATTGAGAGGTTTTGAAATGATCGATTGTAACTTTTTTCTGATTTACTTTGAAATATTTGTTTACGCTATATTTAATAATATAATATGTCTCTTCGGCATAAAATGGTATTCCGAAATAGCCTGTTTCGAATGTCTCAATATTGTAATTCAAATTCAATTAAACAACTCTAATATTATATCAATAATAATATTGCCTATGAAGGAATGCAAAGTTAAAATATTACAAACAAGCTTAAAAAAACGTGCAGTTCCAGAAGAGGAGGCTATTCTCGGTTGTATTGTAGCTAAGTAGGTCGTTGTTTTCGCGAGAAACTAGACGTACTGTGTTAATTACATTTAGCAGCTATACCTATATGTATTATTTTATTTTTATTTTTTTCTAATATTATTGTTGATTAAAAGAAATTGTGATAGTATAAACCCTCTGTGGTATTATGTACATTATTATCCATGTTTAGCAGGTGTACTGAAATACTTTTAGACAATATATATATATTTTGTTTTGATAGTATTTAGTAAAATTAGTAACAACATTTACATTGTTTAGACGAATTCCAACTATATGTAAGTTACCAATAATCACTATTTATAATCATTTTTAACGTCAATAGAAAGAACTGTACGTGACTATTCGAAAATCTGTTCCATCCCGCGGTACAATGATAAAGACTACTTTAAGATGTTTAGCAACAGGAAATTAATTTTAAGCCAACACTACGTGTTCGGAGTGTCGAAAATATCGTTAGTATAATATTTTCAGTTTTTAATCCATGTATATTGTGTACCTTCAGTATGTGGCATGTATAGACATTAGACACGCGTATACAATAATACTATTTTCATTAAATAACAGCAATACAATTAAACAACAAAATTTTGTAATTAAATATATTTTTTAATGGATAATGATTGTAATTATTATTTAAGTTGAAATTGTATATAACCGTAAAGTAACTTGGGAAATAGGTAGATATTTTAATAGTAGGTAGGAAGTTATATTATAATATAGTGATATTCTTTAGAAAAAGACATATTTAATGACTTGCATACAATTTAAAATTAAAACAAATAAGTGTAATAACTTATAATGCATGTTAATCACTCTATTATTATTAAATATATAAACTATTTCAATATACTGTCTCATTTTCATGTTCCAAGTGTATACAATTTGATTAATATTTTATGCTTAAGTATTCATTTTGCTTATACCTAAACCTATATAATATGATATAGAATATTGTATAATATACATTTTGTTTTTATGTTGTGGAAAAATTGTTTATTTATGATTTAAAATATAGCTTTGGGTGTAGATTTAAAACGATAATAAATAATACATTTATCTTAAATGAATTTAATGTTTTAGTACAATTTCTGTAGCAAAAAAAAAAAATTAAGTGCGTATCAAACAAAATAATAAAATAAAATTACGTCCAACCAATTAATCAAAATATGATCATAATGTTTCCTTTTATTTTAAAATGATTTCACTAATTATTATAATATTGTAGCGTCACTACAAGAAAAATATTGATTGAAACAAAAAATAAGCAAATAAATAAATAACTACAAAAGAACTAATGGTATAGTATTGAAATAAGAAAGTCAGATGCAATGTTAATAGAGGAAGTTATTGTTCATGAGGCAATTTGGTTATATTTTATGACTTAAAAAACAACAAATAATGTATCTCGGAAAAAAAAGAATTGTGCTTAAGATATAAATGTGCATTCATATACATTTTTAATAACAAATCTTAAAACGAAATTTTGATAAAACGTTATTTTGACTTTTAACTTTTAAGTGTATAATACAGTGTGTATACTGTAAATAAAACGTCATAAATCTAGTAATATATTACGGAACACTAAAATATAAAACTATTGTTGCAGTATTCCAGAAAAAAATAAATTATTGAAAGTACCTATTACAGACACAGAAAAAAAATTTAATAACGCGTGTGGGGTGGAAAACCGATGATATAATGACAACAAGACCTGAACCAATAAAAAAAAAATGGAAAATCGTTAACTCAATCGAAATTCGATTAGCTAAAATAGTAAAACGTTTCGAAGCCAGTGTACAACACTTGGCTTATTACCGTCCTCGTAATACGCTTACCGTTCCAATGACTTCAATATAATAATATTCCCATTGCATCTAAGATAATATGAGTTTGCTATTACAGTTTTAATCGTATTTTTTCCGTTTAAAACACCTTAACAATCAAACAAAATTCTTATCAATTTTAACCGACGTATAAAGCAAGCGGTGTGACGAGCCATTTATCGTCAACCCTGAAAATTGTAAATCCATTTGTACAACTCTATGCACTATAGACAATATGTAGTAGGTAGGTATTATATTATTAATTATTATAATGTTGTCATCACCAGGTGCACTGCAGCCCACAGCAATATTGTATTAATTTAGAGCGCTGATTTTTTACTACGTTTATACATAATTTTATTTAATGCAGATTTCAAATTCTGATTAAAAAAAATACCACTTCATATAATACCACACCCAGAATAAAATGAATATTAATATATTTTTTTTTTACATATTTTCGAATAGGTAAACACGATATTGTTGTATATTTTTCCAATAAATAACGGGACTACTTACAAGGCATTTTTTTTTTATTATATATCTCCGATTTATAGGCATATATTATATTGACATTAAACGTTATTTTGTTCAATAAATGTTCAATTATCGTAAATCTTAATATCGAACCTATAAGCTTATAGGTATAAATTAAGATACCTAGATAATTGCTTTTGATTTCGGTTATACAGTGGTGTAGACTAGTTGTTAGGTTCACGTTCTTTTGTTCATACTTTTCATCAGTACATTTTTCTTTTTTTTTATACCAGAAATTAATGTTAAATAATAATTTTTTTAGTAAATATATATACCTATTTATTTTTAAAATATTTTGACTTTTTTATAGCATTAAAATCCTCAATGCATACATTATTGTCAAATCTCGTCGAATTTTAAACGTGTTATTGTCTCTTTTTCCTATTTATGCGCTTATAATATAATACTATGTGTGTTTAAGTATACATATTAGGTATTTAAAATATAATATATAAATGTCTTCTTCGCTGTGGTTCTCGATTCGCTGAACACCATTACCAAAAATATTCTCGGCGAATTTGATCATCACAACAATAATATGTGATATTCTTTTACGATATAGCGTACAGTCGAGTCGCTCTTGTTTAACAAACGCTTTTAATGCGTTCCCTCGAAACTTAATAATATTACTGAAATTTACAATTCAAAATATATATACATATAATATTATAAACATAACGACCGAGTTTACGCAAATATTCTTCAAAATTAAAACGAGGATTTTATCACACTATCGTCGTCCCACCTACCCACCTTCTGGTTGTAATACCAGCTTCAATTGGGACGGTTATTATATAACTCGGCACATAAAAGTATTTCGCACCCAAAATGTAATATACACGAATTGCTCGTAAAATTCTACCATAATTTATTTCATTTCATTTCCTTAAGGGAAACGAAAACAATTTTCTCTCTTGATGCATTTTCCTTATGTTCATTACTCTTTAAGATATTTATGACACAAATGGTTTTTCTCGTAAACGTTATGATTTTACGTAAAAATAATGTCCGAGAATTTTATCAAAAATAAAAGATATAACAGCATCTCAAAACTGTTCAAATATTATTACTTATCAAAAAACATTTTCGATTGAATCGAAATCAGCTCCCAACAATTATTTCCATTACCCAATTTTAGAAACAAAGTTATCTTATATAATTGTTTTATATAAATCATATAGGTATATGAATGGCTTCGACGATTATTAGCGTTCATTCGTTCGTTAATAAAGAATGTATTCAAATTCTGATTTTGGAGTTCTCTATGTATTCCTAAGGACAATAATATTATTTTCAATTACTTACATTTTTGTAAAATTTAAGGAGGGTCATGTGATAGTTCAGACTTCTTTTTTTTTTAATGAAAACTAACCCTTTTTACTGTAAATGGATAATGTTTTCAAAGTAATTATGTACTTATCTAAATCAAATTCAAACGAGCAATTATTATTTCTGAATTATTAAAATGTGTACACTAGTCTTTACGATTTGTTTTATAAAAATCTTAAACAATATAATATATAATATTGGGTCTCGTATTTCCATACTCAGACAATTTTTACTAAATATAAAAAGTCGATGGATAATATTAATAACTAAAGTTTTCAAAGTGTCATAGTCGCAATCTTCCATACCAATCATTATGGACCTATTATAAATTGTACACAAAGTTAAATGACTAAAAAACTACTCGTTTGAATTTCTACTCTAGATACTTCAGAATGTTCATAAAAGTTATCTAGTTGAGAATTCACAGACAAAAAGATGATTCTTCTTTCAAAAAGATGTTGGTATCGCCATGGGCAACTTCCTGAATTATATAGAAAATCAAAGGGTACCTTAAAAATATGGTCTTTAAGTATTTAAAATTACCATAGTAATTAAATAAATTCAAATTAAAGGGGAAAAAAGGAGATAATGCTTGGTGGATGACTCTCCATATTATAATGTAAATTGATAAGAAAATTAAATTTTATCATCAAATAATATATTAAAATTGTTCAACGTTAATTTCAATACAATCAGATAGGTTCGCAGTTATTCAGTTATTATACTAGTCAAAATAATATTCGTCTGCATCCCATATTTATATATAAGAAAATTCGTTTAATTTTGTAAGGCAATAGATGGGCCAGTCCCAGTATCAGTTGTGAAATATTTTTTCTAAAGGTATCGGGTATAGTTTTCGTCCGTGACCTCTTAAAATATAGTTACACACACAGTGGATTCTTTTCGAAAACTTTTGTCTAACAGCATTAATGATTTATGTATTTTATTCGAACATTTGTGACTATATAAACAGTTTGAAAAAGTGTCCAGTAGTATAGTGTTGATAAAAAAATCTAGGTTTAAAAACCGAAGTAAAATATTGTATAATATTATGATTTATAAAACGAGGAAGTTTAACGAAACCAGCTATAGGTTATTAATTTAAATAAATAGCAAAGGGGAGGTGGTTTTCACCTCTGTCGCGCCAAAAACGTAAATCAAAATATAAACTGAGCAATAAAATGCTGATTATCAAAAAAATATTAAATAGAAGTAAAAATTATTTTACGATTTGCAGTTATGGGCGGTAAATGGTCCGTTATGAGTCATATAAATAAATTATAACACGCACTACCAAATTAGTGTTTTGCGAGTGAGTGAGTGAGTGAGTGAGTGAGTGAGTGTGTGTGTGTATGCGTGTGCATGATATGTGTAACATAGGAGAGAATGTTATTTTTATTTTGAACAATATTTCGACAAGCTTGGCAGAACTTATACTTATAAAATAATTGTTATCGAATGAGTATATGACCAGGGGCAGTAGCTGTAGTGGTGCTGGGCGAACGGAACGGAAGATTTTCCTCGCGAACCCTTAATATAATATCATATTCTAACATAATAAGTCGAACGCAGAAACGTAACTACTATTCCTTTTGCTAGTATTTGCAACGAGACGAATGGGAAAAAATCCCTACAAAAATTACAAAAAAAATAACAACACGGCAGAAGCAGCATCAGATAATTATATATCGAGCGTATAGTTACGTCACCGCCATCGGCTACGTAAATACAATAACACGAATATTATTATTATTATTATTATTATTTTTTACGGTTTTTGGACCGTCCTTGCCTCAGCCATTTCACACTGCACCCGTTTAACGCGTGATGTAGTGCACGCCCGACCTACGCACCTGACCCGAGGCTCGCGAGTATAATTTTATACGTCTAATAAATAACGCGTCACCCCCTTACACCAAGCCCCCGCCCACCTAAACTTCTACAATTCCACTTCCACTCTACACACCCCACTGGATGCCGGCCGACGTTTTCCGTTTCATTTTGCACCCCCCGCGGACACCGGACCGGAAGCTGGTTATCGGTCGGTGTAGTTGTCGTCGTCGTCGTCGTCGTCGTCGCTGCCGCTTCCAGTTTAAAAGTGATAACGCCGCTGCCACCCTGCCACGTGATACACAAATGTGAGATTGTATTGCCGTCATACCCCACGTGGGCCGTACCCTATTAAGCACGCGCACACACACACACCGCAAAAGTCTTATTTATATAAATCACGTGGTTCTCTGAATAATATGATATAAAGATTGTAACAATATGACGTTAGCCCTATTCGGTTGACAGTGGTTTTAAATAAAAAATAAATATTATACTGCGATGCTTGTGCGTCGGTTATATAATATAGTGACTATCTTTTGAGACACAGGTCACGAAAGTTGCGTCGACGCCGTATCGGATGGAGGTCGTTTTACATTGTTTACACTACGCCTGGCTGTTATTAACGCCGATGGCGATGTGCTGTAGATAGAGATCGACTAATACAATAGTATTTATGACGAACTAAGGTAGTGAAAAAGGGAAAAGGGGGGAAGGCGTAACTTTTTTCAATTGCATGTGATGTATAAATACCTATTTGAGCCACTTGGAGATCGCGTTTAACTATGGTCTTTCGCTGCTGATCGGATAAAACATGAGCCTTCACAAAGACAGTGTACACAAGCTCCTCTCGGTTCTCACTATGTTCCGTGTATATCTGTTATAGAGTATCTTGGGCAGTCAGGGAATATTATCTCGTTGTAGTTGTTATTGTTATGATTATAATTATTTATTCTCTCTCAGTCGTTTTCGCGCCGTCTAACCGTACCGTTCAAACAACACCACGAGTGAGTGACATTTGATGTCACACCCGTACGTCCTAGAGTGACAACCACACACACATTTGTTTATATTATTGTCGGATAACAAAAGTATGTGAATTTTTCATTTGACTATGCAGTTAACTTGGATGGTATTTGTCATATTTCTATTCAATGATTATTTACTTAGTGTCCGCGATAAACATAACTAATTTAATTTCTACAAATGGTCTAATGTTTTTATTCGTTTTTTATATACCTATTTGTTTACAGTTTTTATTAAATTCATAGCCACGTGTGACGACACTGATTTTATAAGATGCAAATCTCCCGATCACCCACACAAGTTGCATATATTACACAAATTAAATATATTTATACGTTCAGTATTATAGCTCTCAAGCATTGATATGGTTATACTCACATAACTTATAATCCACATATTATACATAATTAGATTACATAATAGGTATATGATTATTTGTTTTGCGACTACAATACTACATACAATTATATTCCGTTTTTTTTTTTATGTTTTCTGACGTATTTCTGTTTTAGTGAGGTTTTCCGCGGGAAAGCTTTTTTAACCGTAAAATAAATATCTTTGACGATAAAATATACATATAATTATTTTAATAAATTTAAGGCAATTTCTTACACCAATCACTTGCGTTTACTTTTTTATTTATTCTTCTGACCTAAGACTATTCGATAGTCCATGAATTTTTTCTCTATTTACCTATATAATAGTATTATTGGTTGAATAAAATATTATACTACATTGAACAAAAAAAAAATTCCGAGTATTAGGGCTCCAGATTGGCGAGCCTTGTACGTCAAACGAAACAATACGCAGAATCTGGTGACCCAAACACGTGCGAGCTGATGTCTCATATTTTATTATAATATCATAATATATTATAATGTATAATAAAACAATTGAATGAGGTATTTTTTCATATAACAAAATTCGCTTACCTCAATCGACGTTATCCGAAAACGTGTTGGACATTACTCTTTCGGAATATAATATACGCTGACGCCGTCTATCTGAAACAAACATAAAAAAAAACACCGTTAAATGCATATTATATTATATTCCGGCCGAAAAACGGCGTTTGGAATATTTGGGTGGCAAACTATACGAGTAAGTAGACTGGAGATAGATTTATGGCGGTTGTGTCGTGGAAGGAATACGCGTCAAAAAGTCTTAGGGTGAGTTAGCTACGTCGGCAATCGAATAGCGTGAGAGAAAGCTAATGCGCGCGAGAAACTCTCCAGGCGACGGGTCGGCCCTGCTGTAGACTCGACGGGGTGCAGGATTTTCGAGCCCGGTCCGTCGTATGACAAACGGTCCGGTGGAATTCGCGGTCGGGACGTCGGAAGAAGATAAACCTAAGTCTGTAAGCTCTGAAGGTTAGGACGTCTTTGCAGCACGGTTATATTGGCTGACGGCCCGACAACTCGTATATACACTGCGGTGGTGTTGTGTGTTAACCTAACCTTTGGGGGTGGGTAAAAGTTTATATTCTACTTTCTGTAACAGACCCCCGGCGCTTGCCGACATTATAATAATTATTATCATTACACTGTAGCGCTGTTAGCCGAATGGCCGGTAAAATATAACTTCACGAGGTAAAATAATAATAACAATAATAAAGATATTACCACACTGCAGATATGCACACTCGTAAAGTCATAACGGTGGTTATAACGAAACGCGTGTTTAAACAGCCGTCGGATTAAGAATAATAATCGTGTATAGGAACTCCCGCTGCAGCACAGGCGGTTTATTAAACCCGCGAAAACATCGACGGTGAAATTTCCAAACGTATTAATGATAAGTAGGCAATAACTAATAACGTTATGAACAACTATATACGCGATAAACTGAAGTGTGTACCATAATGTAAAATATTATATTATAACCAGCGGAATATCTGCGGGATGAAAACCGCGAAAGCACTTGTGCGTTCACGCGCATGCGTCCGAAAACGTACCTGTAACCATCATAAACCACACGATGGCCGATTTATCTTCATTGTCACTTGATTAGTACAATAATAATTAACAATGTTTGAATACTTCGGGACTTTGATTGAATATGATAACGATTATAAAAGTTGGTGCGTATAGTACATAATAATATCATCTTATTATTATTACAACGTTTCCGTTAGAACAATTTATAATATATTTAATACCATAACGCATAATCACTTAAGAAATCGTGTTATGTAAATTTAATTTTAATAAAGCCCGTAATTGCAGCGTTCGTGCTATTTTCACATTTTAAAGGCTACCTACAATAATATTATGTATAGGCACGACAAAAAGAGCCGATGCTAATATTTTTTATTATTTTTTTCCAAAGAACTGGAGTTTGAGAAGCTTAGGTTGATCAGAAAATGCGTTGTTATGTATCTACCTTTTGGTATATAAGTGTAGGAAAATGTTTTACCGGTAAACTTTAAAATGTGCGCACTTTACACAAAAAAAAGAAATTTTTTTAAAACTATCCGCTGTTGAACCTCTATACTCTTTTATACCAGGTTCAATTATCCGAGGAGCTTTGCCTTGAATATTTTTTTAAATACCTAATAAAGAAAAGTGTTAAAAGGAAAAATTACTTTTCAACCATGTTAAAAGCGCAGTAACCTTTAAGTATCGTTTAAATAACTTTTATTTTAAGATAAAGGTATAACCACTGCGAAGCTATAAAAATACAATTTCAACTGAACATATTTTATGTGAAACCATAATATACTTTATGCACATAGACTAAATGGTTTTTTTTTTTTTTTTTTAATTGGAAAAAAGTTTATTTTCACAAGAAAACTCTACGAGTTTCTAGTAAGTGTACATCTAAAATAATAATTAATATCTACCATCTATAAAGTGATATTTCCCCGAACCAAATTAAATTATTTTATATACTTGTTCAGTTCGGTGCACCGTACACGCAAACACAATAAATATCGGATATAATAGTTCGTGAATGCGGAGGTTGAACAAACATTGTTTTTCAGATGTTATCGTACAAGAAAATAAAGACAAACATACTCGGATATACACACACACAGACACACACATATACATACTTATATATATTTATAAAATTATGTTCTACACATCTCTATGTGTTTTCCAGACGGAAAAAATCCATAACAAATATAAGACAGACGTTAATAGATAAGACTTATTTTACAACATTATGTACGTCGTCCAGAAAGTGTGAGAAACCAGCGCGTATTTCAATGGGGGGGGGGGGGGGTGAGGAGAGAGGCTATACATAGCAAATACAAATTAGGTTTCGTAACCAATTATTTTTCTTCTTTCTTACAAATGATTATAATATCATAATAATCTATATACAAATAATTCGTATTTGCTAAGCAGTGTATTGTGTTCTATTTAGATAACGTATATTGTTTTTTTTTATTTTTTTTTTTTAACTGCTATATAGTTTTATTAACTGGTCCAATAATATAATAATTACTTTCTTCTTGATGCCTATTTGGAATTTAATTTGATTATAATAAAAATATCTAATGATTTTTTTAATGTATAAGACACGAATCATTATATACATTTTTTATTTCATATTCCAAGAAGAATATTTTTTCAGAAAATTTTCTATTGTCATTAAATATTGTAAACTTTGAAAAACGTTAATTATTTTTGAAATGATGAATAATTTTTAATAAAAACGGTCAATAGAGAGGGTGACGTGAGCGGCTAGCAACCAAATAATTAACGAATCTCCGATGGAAATGATTTTTAGTTATTTAGAACATAATATAGTAGGTACCTAAACTTCACTGCTATACAAATACTAGATAATACACGAGTTCAAATCTAGTTAACGACAGTTCGACAATGCAGTAAATTAAGTTTAGACCAAACAATCTGGTAGTCTGGTATACGTGCTTAACTCGCTAGTATATCTGTATTATGTTCATATATTATTATATATTATTTATATACGTAGCTGGTACAAGGGCGACGATGATCAATCGTTTTAATTGCGCATTTCGTACAAGTGTCAAGTCAAAGATGGATTTTCATTGATTTAAACTTAACACAAACTTCTGCTTATTTATAAAAACAATATTAGTTCGTATTCATTTAACCGGGCAAGAAAGTTCCGTTAATTAACAGTTAAATGCATTCATCCATATTTTAAGCAAAACGTTTAAACGAAATTAGATTTGTTTGGATACATGAACACTTATAGTTCCGTACATCATATATTTTATTGTATATATTTTTTATTAGTATTTATTGTGAAGAATGACGAAGCGTGTTTTTTGAATCGGTGCGGATAAAGTATTAATATAAATAATCAATTATTATCGGCCTGTAAAGCATTTTGAAATGCTTAAAAACATTTCTTTTATTATATTTTGTCTATTTCATATATTTATCCAATAGATTTTTTTAAATATAGGTAGGTGTATGATTTATCTGCGCCGCATCAATTAAAAACTATTCAACCCGGACACGAGAAAATATTATGGAAATGTCCATCAACTGGATCGTGAGTGTACGATAATTATGATTGTTATGAATCGTAGTCGCGTGCAATTTTTGAAATTATTTTGTACAGTTGTTGTTCGCTGCGCTAACGAAAACAAATCGATATGCGAGTCAATAAGCAGTGAGTCCATGCTCTACACTTTGAAAAAAAAACCGCACCAGGAAGGATCTCATGCGTATCCGTAAACTTTATATATAGGTACATAATATGTGTATGTGTGTCTCTGCATTTAACTCTGGGTATAAACTGGAAACAAAACAAAATCCAAACTTGTAACATGTATTCGGTCTATGTGTTAAATGTCTTTAATATAACTATGGAAGAAACCTAGAAAAACACTGACTTCGAAACTTCCATACTGACAATTTAATAATATACTTTTATATTTTTCCCGAAACATTTTTATATACACGCGGTGTATGTTCGCAACATTATTTCATGTTCCGGGAATGTTGTGGTCACAGTGCCATAAATTAAAAAAAAAAAGAAAGAAAATATTATTTACTCTTTTTGCGAGCTTTGAGATTTTTAACATTATTAATTTCAATGTAATAACCAAATAAATTCTTGTTCGGCATAACTTGTCCTGCATGAATGCATTATAATATTATATTATACGCAATACGCCGTATTATGTTGAAAATTATAATCAGCGCTGTATCATTACAGCATTGAGAAAAGACGATATTTTGTATGTTTTAAAACTTACTAACCGCCTACTATTCTACTTTTATTTTATCATTGCGAAGACTGTATTCACTTTTTGGTTAAATTAATATTATCAGATATCAGTATTAATAGGGAAAAAAAATAATTTCATTTTTAAATTATCAGAATTTTTTGTTTTCTACGGCAAATATACATTTATTTAAATTCAAAATAACGGTTTAAAAGTTATTTATTATGTTAAATTATAGTTAAATGTTATTTCATCGAGAGATGTGGAGGAGTGTAGTAAATTTCATATCTACTTTAAGATTATTTTAACCTCATTACTCCTACAGCTTAAACTTTAGACAATTTATTATAATTTAATAAACTAAGAGTAATTTATTCCAAAGATTAAAATATGAACGCAAATTATTTAATATTTTTTTTTCTATTTTAGAGAATTAAAAAAATATTAGTTCCTATTTAAAACGAAAATATGGTGTAACCATCATAAATTATGGCCAAGGGATATGTAAAAATATTTTTCATTTTTATTAATATATTTGTATGGCTCAATGCATTTTAAACCTTAACTAAATTAGTTATATTTTCAATATTAATAGTGTGTTTATTATAGTGTGTCTCGTGCATAATCAACCATTAGGATTTATTATAATCTCATTATATTGAGTTACAATTTATAAATTGAAAAACGATTTTCGTTTTGTATTCTGTATTATTGAATTAATGAATATTTAGCGTTCACGAGAAGCCTTTCATAAACTTGAAAATACAACCGTACAAAATCGTAATTTTTAACCCTTAACAACCTTAGCGGAAAAATATTTAAAACGCTAATTAAAGATAAATAATTGTGCACACTCTCAGCAGCACTGTTATATTATGGGCATCATAATTATTAATTATTGTTATTTTAAAAAAATTACAAAAAAAAAAGGTAGTACATTATCAAAGGGCGTAAAATACTGGCGTTTAAAGGGTTAAACTTTGCCAATTTACATACACGCCTCCTAAATATGTAAAAATAAAAATAAAAAGGTTGGCAATCTGTTTTGTATCACACCTTCAATTTCCTATATGGGTCGTACTTTCAAATATTTCAACAAATTTATAAAATAGAACTATTAATAATAATTACATTTTAACCGAATTTAGGTAACTGCAACAGTTAATAACAAATAATAACTACATATTATTATAATTTTTGTACGGACATTTTAAAAGCGAGAATTGTATAAAATAATTGCCTTACTAAATTGCCACCAATAAACAATTAAAAAAAAATATACTACAAAATATTATTATACTATTATTATGGTATAGAAATGGAATGATACGTAGGAATGGTACGTTTATCATTGTAAATATTGTAATAAATATTTACGTCATGAATTCGGAAAACATATAAAATGGTTTTTTCATTATGTTTATGCGATTTTTTTTTATTCAGTCATCTAATATGTAAGTACAAGAAAACACGTTTATTGTTAATACAAACATGACTATAGTCATTGACTGTGTTTTTGGTTTATTTTTCCTCTACTTATTATCATGGACGTTTTTTCTGCGAGTATTTTCACCTTTTCTTGAAGTCTGACGTCTAACGTCTTTATCATTTATTTACGACATCATAATATTATGATAGCATTATTACAGGTATGCCACGCGCGTCAGTAATTCACACCATGCTTTCGAAACCCTAAATTATTTAAGAAAGTCGGGTACCTATATAAAATTTCCCACGCGTATACCTACGTGTAAGCGCCGCGGACGACGTAACGCCGTTTAATAATACACAATAGCCGTAAAATATTATTATAATCTTTCGGTTTCCCCTAAGTAAACTTATATAAGTATGTTAACGCGTTCGGAGTCATTAACGGGGCGTATACCATTTTACTATTATAATATGACTATTATTATTATTATTATTATTATTATTATTATTATTATTATTATTATTATTATTATTATTATTTTAGGTGACTGGTGCAGTATCCGTTCAAATATGTAATTTGAACGTTGGCAAATGTACTGCGTTCCGTAGCCAAAACCCCGTCGGTTTTCACCGCAAACATTTCAACGGTTCACACACACACACATTTATATATATATATATTAGTATATACAACATAATGGTCAACTGTGTGTTTGCGTCGCAGTTGAACGTGCACGTTACACATTACACACCTTTTCGAACATCGATCATTATATATACTCAAATTAGAAGATCGCTACACCGCGTCACGAAACACGAACTAATCGGTTTTTATTTCGTACACCAAAGTCCCTCGAGTAACGGGGTTTATTGAGCTTTATTCGACTGTTAGACGTCGATATGGAGAAAAATACGATACACAATATAATATTATAATATACATGTTATTCGACACGAATGACGATGAGATAAAGTATTTCTGCTCGAACCAATTTAATATTATGTATTTTAATACCAATAACAATATTATAAAAGTTTATATTATATTGCACTTCTGCCGCTGTGTCTGCATATGCAGTGATATTGCATACCTATAGTTATAAATTATTATTATTATTATTATCATATAGATGAAGTTCAATTGGCCACTAGACGCAAAACATATATCACTCGTCAGTTACACGTCCACGGTATAATAATAATGCATAACATACTTGAGTACAAACAAATCACTCGATTAAAAAATTGCAATATATTGTTTTAATTTTAACGGATTCCAGCTACAGAAGCGTTTGTTTTATCGGTTGATTTAATTATGTTTTCAGCCTGTGTTGCTTATTATGTAGCGTATAAGTGGCCGGGTAAACTATATAATAATATTAAGTCGTATTCGAATGTATTTTGTGCGCGTGTGTGTGTAAGTACGAGTGAATAGCTTTGAACTCCGTCTGGTCCCATTGACCAAAGAGCAATATAATACCAACGTATCCGAACAATGACAAAATGTTTGTTGACATAAAATATATTTCGACTAAAATAGTCACTATACATACATAATAGTGTAATGGGACCGTTGCCAATTAAAACATCATATATACGTATATAATATATCTTGTAGTGTTCGAGACAACAATGTAGCGATGTAACCGAGTCCACGGTACTCGAGGACTGCATAGTTATAATATAAATATATTATTATATGATTTATATTAAAAAAAAAACTTTAGTTAGTTATTAAAATCATAGATAAATACAATCCAAATAGTATAATAAATTCAATTATTTCGGATTGCGGTCATTCATCTACCGCGGTAATGTGTGCGGTGGCACGGTATGCTTAAATTATAATATAGCTGGGACCAGACAAAGCCATGACTTAGGTTTAAATGTCGGACGATACGATGAGATATTATCTTAGTTTCCTAGTATCGAAATATCGAATCGTTTGCAATCTACGTTTAGTTATTATAATATCGAAACTTTCCGGAAATTGCTTATATTAATCGTCGAACGATGACATTTTGATATTTCCGCGTCGTATCGTACCTAGTGCGATCGTTTATTTAACGCAATACTTAAAATCGAATGACTGGCCATGAACATATTAATATTATGCGTCACGTGATTGCGGCAGTATTTACACTATAATAATATATTGCGGAATAATTTGACAGACGATGATAACATATTATTATTATTAATAAACTATAACAGTTGAGTACTCGAGTGAAAAAACGGAAATATCTTATGCGTAGGGTCGTATGCTTTTTCCGTCAACCGGAAACCGTCTTTGGACAATGTGATCCATAAATATTTATACGTTGTCACTGCATGTCAAGTGTTTTGCGCGAGCTGAGGAGGTGCAGGATTGTGGGGTCAGTGGCTTTGGCATGTCAAGTGGGCCGTAGTGGACGGTTAATATTATAATATATTATTATTTAGATCTACCCTCGCGGGGATTGTCGGATGGTAGCGATTTAATTAATCCTCCAAGACGCCGAAAAGCCTGGATTTATTATGTATGCCGCCGACACGTTATGCAAACGCTCGGGCGATACAGTGGACGATGCCGTGTCTAAAGTGTTTGCGCTTCAATTGAGAATGGATCTATAGTGTGCTGTAAAATATTGAAACGAAGAGGAATAGTGAGCAAACATAATCAATGTTTAATTAAGAACAAAAAAAATTTCGAGTATTTTATTTTATTTTTTAATTTATAGGTTAACAATATTAATTTTAACAAAACGTCTAAAATATAGAGTATAAATATAAAATATATTAAGTATTTTAAATAATTAGATATTTATTATAATTGTTAGAAGAAAATATAAATATTATATTTGGGCGAGCTATACAACGACACGTCCTGTTTGACATACTCTAACGCCCTGCGCGCGGGCGGACATCGGTCCGGCTAACATACCGTCACAACTATATTATTATATAAATATAATATATATATATATCATATTTAAGTACGCAGCGTACCTTTATGTATACAAATATACTTGCTTACTTCTTGATGGATGAGGTTTCACCCGAGTGTGAAATATCGTTTGTTGTTGTTTTTTCACCGCGTCCGCACCCGCACGCACGGAAAAGTATTATATATATATTATATCAAATTATAATATATCATTATCATAATATTAGGTATATCACATGCGTATTACACCTGTGTATATGTATATAATATGATATACAAACGCGTGACAACGGTATACATATTTTAAGGTCCATATATTGTTTACCGACTGCGTATGCATTCATACAGACACACACATTGTGTACTATATTATATATGTACCTTCGTGAAAAGTTTACCGCTCGGTGGTTGTATATATGACGTATCGTATTGCACCTACGTATATATTACAATAATATTATGTACCTGCAGCTGCGGTGGTGGTGGTCCGTCGGGGGACAGTGCTTTGAGACTCCGCTCGCGTGTCTTCTACCGACGAAAAACAAAAGTTGTTTTTATAGTGTTAAAATATAATACTTTACGAGCGAAAAATCGTATGAATGATGAGTGTATTATATCATATATTATGACGCCAGTAACACGGCCAGAACGGGCCAAATGGAAAATATAGATGCAATGAAATTCGGTCGTTCGAAATAGGTATACTATAATATATACCTATAATATTATAATACTATACTATATTTATAGGGATGTCCAAACTGTGGGTCATGACCCAAAAGTGGGTCGTGGAAAGTTTTGAGATAAACATAAACTATTTATAATATAATATAGGATATCACCTATATTTAATATTAAAGATAACTATAAAATATAATGTACCTATATTAAAGAAAAAATATGATTTATGTATAACACATATTGTACATATTTTATTACTTAGGTATAAATACAGTAAATGTTCCCATCTGGTTATTGAATTATTTTTTCATTATTCACAAGGATTACGAGCGTACCAGTGACGTAAAGTTATTTTGAAAATAGGGATCGTCAATGAAAAAAAAAAAGGTCATTAATGAGTTGTTGTCGTAGGTGTCAAACATTTTCCAAAATAGGTCGTACTATAAAAAAAATGGGAACCTCTGTACTATAATATTACATATAGTGCACACGTTAGTCACAAAGCCACGAAGTAAGTCCAACTAGCGTATATAATACTGCGACTGCAGTCTTTAATTTAAAATACAGTATCACTTAAACGATTATACATTGTACATAATAACATAATATTTATGAAATATTAATGCAAACGCATAATATTGTGTATGGTGTATCCATAATGTAACCTATACACGCATAATATACGTTTTGGCAAACTTTTTTGTACCAAACGGCCGACGCTTCTTCTTAGTTCCGAGGGTTTTTTTAAACATAAAAAAATATTTTTATCATAATATAATAATAATGTACAGTATACTCGTATAATGCATACATCTCCTCTTCGAAGTTTACGTCGTCGTCGTCATGTACTTACTACAGCATCATAATATTAATATCTTTTGGCTCATACATATTTTAAACAACTTTTTTTCATCAAAAGATTCTTGTCTATGGTATGCACACGTGTATGGTGGTATAGAAATGGATAAAATACAAACGACCCGTCTGCGGCCATCGCTGCTGACCGACTGCCTGCAGCGTTGCAGATCGTAAGGGTGGTTTTCGATTTCTTTCCCTCGACGACCGAACCGCAAGATTGCGACAACAACCATGCACGACCATACTACGAGACGCATGTCATCGATTACACGGACACAAAATATTATATTTGGCTGTCGTGGCGATAGGCGTGAACGAGTACGATGCGCTTTTACGATATCTTACGTACCTATCTATATACAGGTAACCGCGACCGAGGTTCACCGCCGTTCATCCACGAGATATTGTATTAATTAATGATGTACGCACGATGTAGCTTTATTATAATATACATAGGTATAGTGACAAAGCACGTGTAGTACAGTGATAAGTGAATGTAAATACATATATTGTTCATCAACACTATAATGCGCAAAGGTATGCTGTGATTGATCTCGAGGATATGATTATAGGTCAAGGGTCGAAAAATGGCGGTCCGCACACAAATTTTATCCGGCTCGAAGACAAGAAAAAAAAAGTTTTACACGTTTTAGTGTTGTAATTTATCATTTTTGTTCATTGGTTTTTACCGACGTTTGACATTTTGATAGTCCGCGAACAATTTCACGATGGCCCTTCAAAAATATTAATTGGTGACTCCTGGTATACGTTATACATATACCCTGCAACTACTAGTGTTCCTAGAAAAATAAAATCAATATACGGTACCCACGGCGCTTATCTGTTTTTTTTCCTCTAAGAAAACAAAAAAAGTCTTTATCAATTCACAATCTGGGAAGGGTCGCACGATGAACTGTAATATATATTGCACTACTGTACAGCTCACGTGCGTAGAGTGCTAACAATATTCACGTATCTACCTATTTTCTGAACACGATAATGCCTATAATACTACCCGTGATGTACGGGAGATACTATAATAAGGTTTAAAGTGTCAGGCGAGGAAACTAAAGCCACAGTTTTATAACGTGTGACAGATTAACCAGTAGATCGATAAAAATATAAAAGTAAAGTATCTAGAGGAAAAAAATACTCATTTAACAATGACTTTTTTGTCAAATGAAAAACACACGTCGTGTTCAATAATTTAACATAATATTATCGTATATTCTATATTTATTATCTATAAAAGGGACACTGTTTTTTCGTGGTGTGTACGTGCGACGCCAAGCGAAATCTACTGATTTACATTTTCGGAACGAGGTCGGTGGAATGACGGGTCTGAATGCATATTATAGCGAAGAAATACACATTTTTTACACCCCCCCCCCCCCCTGATTATCAGTAAACGAGATCTTTGGTGTGCCAACCACCAACACACGTCTGCGCGTACACCTCGCTCGGCGGGGATGGCATAATACTAATATTATTATGACCAAAAATCCTTTTTATATATCACGCGACAAAGTGCTGGGGTTAGCTACACAATATATTATATAGGTGTGCGTGAATAATTTATAAATCATAACAGCGTTGTCGTCGTCGAGTTGCTCTACATAATATTATATTCTATATGGATGTACCTGTTATGTATAAATGTATAATATTGCTGTCGGCGCGGTATACGGAGCGAGTGTGTATAATGCCCGTCTGGGGAACCCGTCGGCGGCGGGCGCTGGCCGTGACCGTATCTACCGCACGCACACACACACACACACACACACACACACGGCGCGCGTTATGCACTCTCCACGGTGACGGAGAAATATTAATTATTGCCACGGAAAAAAATAATAATAATAATTTGACTTTAGGTTGACGCGAGAGCGTATGTTAAAAAATATAATATAAAGTGGCGTTTTTTTTTTTTTTTTTTTAAATTGATCTCGAAAAAAATAACCCGGCATCTAAGGCCCCGTTAGTTCCGGTCATTACAATTATTCATGTGGGGATGATACGTGTCGCGTTTGTTACTGTCGCAAAGATGTATAGTAAAATAATCCTTATCATTATTGTAAACCAAAACTGGCGACATTCAATAATCATTAATATGACACAAAGGTATGGACTACACCCGATACACCCACTATACGGTGTAGCCGGTATATACACATGGCATTATAATATACTATTGATTACTATTATAATATATTATATTATACATCTGGCTTTCTACCAGAAATATAATACAATTGTGTACCTATACATTAGTTAATAAAATAACTAATCAGAAACGTTTTAATAATAAAACGTCATTGAAGCATTTCGTTGCCACATTTTGGTTTGTCAACAACCAATGGCGAATTCGTCAAACAGAATATTCTATCTACTACCCAAAATAATGTGTAAAAAAAAACCAAATAATCGTTTTAGTAATAGTAATTCAGATCATTCTTATAAACACGTCTTAATTGAACCGAACCGTTTCAAAAAAGCAACACTAGTAAACGACTACTAGACGACACTAGTAACTAGTAAACGACTACTTGATAACATATTTTTTTCCCCAATTTAACTATTAACTGGACCACTTAACATAGGCACCGAAGAACATTGATACGTCATATTGTATTATATTTTGTAACACGACATAATATGGTTAATGTTATATATATATTGAATCATTAGTTTTGAAAACTTTCATATTGTGCAGCATAATTTTAGACGAAGTATAGGAAATACGGGTTTAGTGGTTCCTTTAATCGTTTTAGGACGTCTTTCAAATTCGGTACAAGAATTTTTGAAAAAATAAATCATCGTAGACTGTCAAATAAGTAAATACAACTATTATGTGAAGCTCCTTCTCTCGTAGTTTAAGAATAATTATTGTCTATTATAGTGTATCGACAAGACACGTGACTGTTGAGTTTAACGAGAGTTAATACGTGTGCGTTAACGCGATTCAAGGTGAACATTTATAATTAAATCAATTGGTACAAACTCTGTACAAAATGATATTTAAATCTTAAATGTTCTAAATATAGGTACCTACTTATAATTTAATTATTTCAGTTAATAAGTTATAATATTCTCATATAAATACACTTTAAGTATCATATTAAATATTTTCTACTTCATCCAGCGCTAAATATTTTAAAGATTAAGGTCAGTAATTTTTTAATTATAAAATTATTTTTTTATAAATTTTAATCTCTCGCTAAAAAATGTGATTTTAATAAGTAAAGATGAAAGTATAAGGATTAACAGAATGAAAGTTCTTCGATTTCCTTTTTGCGTCTCCGGATAATTAACTTTGCATAATTAGCTTTACTAAAGAAAAATGCTTGAAGAAACTTGGTTCTTCATGATGTCATTTAGATTCTTGACAAATTCATCAAAAATATTTAAGACGTATTTTATAACGAATTTGTATGTACTATATTTTATAATTTTTAATAAAAATTAACACTGATTGCAAAACTTGTATAGCTCTTTGTACATACAGATTTTAAAAAAATACTGTTTAATTCATATTAATATATTGTTATTTTATTATCTGGGACATCTTTTCAAATAATTAACTTTTGATATAACTGAAATAGTACTTTTGTAGGGTTTATTTTAAATCAAAAATGTTGTGATAATATAGGTCATGTTTAGCACTCTGCAGTCACTCACTGGTATGGTTCATTTTCTATAAAAATAATAATAAAATATGTATTTATAAAAAAATTTATGTTCCTAAAGTCAATATATGTTTTGAACATAATTAATAATTACAATACTACTAAATTCGTTATTTTTCGTTTAAATACGAAATTTCGTCTAATTAAAACATAATTATAAAATATAATTTATTTTCGATATTTTCATCGTGATGTAGGCCATCCTTCGAAGAATCTTATGTTCATTTTTCAAGCATTGGCTATAAAATTGGACATTTTAGGAATTTTTTAATACGAAATAGTTTGCACATTTTCCGAAATCAATATGAAATCATCACCAATGCCAGGATCTAAAATATAAATATTTTTACCACCATAAAATATATTTGTGCCCAATCACGTACAACGGTGTAACATTAATCATTATATTATTTTTTAGAAAAAAAAAAAAATCGATGAATAAATCAAGGAACAGCCATCAGCGTCGAGGTGACGACGTTTTGTACTGCAGGCCACCTCAGAAAACAATTGAAGTATATATGCAGTTGGAGAAAAATATCGTTTGGCGGTGAGTCGTGCGTGCGTGTGTTGTGTGTGTGTGTGTGTGTGTGTGTGTGTGTGTGTGTGTCCGTATGCACAGCGCGCACGATTCTTCCTCGACGACGTCGCGTTCGTTAAAAACAGCTAATGGGAAAACGGCGGTGGCGGGAGAGGCCTATAAAAATCGCACCGACGACGATGACGTTGACGGATGGACCTCCAGAGGGCGACGACGACCGTGAGGCGTTTAAATTGTATTACACGGAATACTTTTTCATTTTTTTCCCCCCGTTTTTGTTTTTCACGCACAACCTCGTTTTCCCCGGACGGTCTTCCGTCATCTCCACCTCATTCCCATCCTGTCCGGTTCTCACACACGCACCGAACCCCTCACCACCGGCCTCTTACTCATCGCCATCGTCGTCCACGTCTGCTGGCCCTGGTTTTGTATAATATTATATTTATTTGACTCGCATGTGGCGTCCACACACAGGGCTTTGGCCACGAGGGTCAAGAAAGGGATTGCCTTCTGTAGACCCAATTTTTGCTCCATTTAAAAGTCTTCTGGTAGCCGTTCAGTTAATATTTATTTTTTTTTTAAATAACTTTTTGAGCTCCTAGTGATAAATTAGTCTGGCGATAGGTCTGACGAAGTTTACGAAAACATATCATATAAAAGCTGAAGAAGTGAATGACGAATAACTGGTTTACTACAAAGGGCACGAACAAATAAATACCAAATTGATTTCGTATTATATTGTACGCACACCATATAACAACATATTTTCCGAACGATAGTTTTTTTTATGTCAATAAATCAATAAGTTGAATGCAAGTTTCCAATGAAACACGAAAGCGCGTTAACTATAAAGGTTTCACGAATCTTAGATAGGTATCGATATTTGAAGAAACAGTTGATTATATAGCTGATAACAAGCCAAAAAATATATTTTAAAATGCCTACATGCCTACATGCAATACATGTCAAGACTTACAAAGCCTACACTTGGTTTTTTTTTCATGTACATATAGATACGCCACATAAAATGACCTATAGGTATGGTGATTTCAAGTCGGTCAAGTTGTGGACATTAATAGGGGATCGAAGATCACATATTTTTCATACGTTTTAGGCCATTAAGCAGTGGCAAATTACACATACTTTAAATCATAAATTAATTGCATTGAATAGGTAAAATTGTATTTATTTTGGGCACATCTAATTTTAAATCAAAAAAGTGATTCCCAAAGAGCATACATAATATAGTCTAGAACCGTTTCAACGACGTTTCTTCGAAATTACAATCACACTTCAAGAAGTATGTTTAATTTACTACCGCTTTTAGTAGTCCCTATATAGTTGTGCAAACAATATTAATTAGGTATATATTTCGTTATTCACGACTTATCGATATGCGCGTGCGCGTGTGAGAGTTGAATCCGGCGGCGGTTGCCCGTCGCGGCCTGACAGCGATTCTCAGAAACACACACCAATGATCATTTGCTACTCTCACGTGATAGACATGGCCCAAATTAACATGTCATTTGAATTTCCTGAAGATTACTCCTCCCTAAAATACCGTACACGCTCCAACCCTTAAGGCGTCACAATATCACACTATATTATATTATGCAATATTATATAGACGGTAATTATCGGTACATCGAGGTGATATTGAACTTTTATTGTGGTCAACACGAAATGTCAACCAAATTTTACCACCGGACGAGTATAATTATAGACATAACACGACCGCAGCACAGAAAAACGGCCGTCAGGTCAGTTCGACAATATAATAATAATAATTTGATAATTTACGGTCTACGCAACACGTCAACGTTTATTGACACGGAATAGGGTATGTATAGGTATTGTATTATGAAAACGGAGTGTTCACACATTGGCAGAAAACAATAAACTAGCGAATAACTGTTGGTCACTGTTGTTGACGCACTGCACTGCAATTAATTTAATAATAATAATAGTAATTTATTATAATTTAGTGCGTGTGGTAAAATTAAATCATAAAATGGGTACCTATGGCGTTCGTTTTCAATATTTATTTTTACATAATATTATCATATTATATATTACATGATCGTAACTCATATTAGTTATTTTTGAAATGCGGTCTTACCAAAAGCTTATGTGATATTAATATATTATGAGCACACAGGTAAAAAAAATAATTTCCAAGAAATACCCGTCTACAAGAGATATGAATTTGCATACTGTAAACAAACTATATAATATGATTGCATACATCACACACTAGTATCCAAAATTTCATATATCTATATTATCTAACGAGTATCAGATGAAAATCAAAAATTCCAAGAAAACCGGAAAACACAAAATAATCAATTATAACACCCAATAGGTGCCCATAGTATCCGTGTGTACACTTCACCGTCGGCGCTGACCACCACTACGATGTATAATATAATATACAATATAGATATTGCGGCGACCGTTGGCCATTATGACTCGACGGACCCAGGCAAAGGTATATATGTATGTAATATATACGGTACGAGTATATAGGTATAAGGAATAAACTCGTAATGGCGAAACGAGGCCGCCGTGGAGATTTATTAGACCTGGGAATGTTCCATCGCCGAGGAACGTCGTACAGTATGCAATAAGACTATTATATATAATATATATTATGTATTATATATGCTTGAAACGGGTGATAAAACCATATTATATTTATCAGGATTTTTTAAGAGTATTGACAATGGTAAAATGCATAATAGAAACAATAATAATTAATAATCAATACACTATCATTATATTATATTATGATATATAATATTAAAACAATAGTTAGAACCGATATATTTTTTGTGTACGGTCTGTATAATAGTAATACAATAATGGGGAATCGTAAGTTCCTACACGAGAGTAGCAGATGAAAAATTACATCCGCCGTAATTCCTACATATTATGAGATATGTATGTTCTTACTGTTCCTTACTAAAAAATATATCATCATATTATATAAATATATAAAAATATCATAATAGGTACATTTTTAAAGTTTATTTTTTTAAACGATATCAGTATGTATATGGATGAAAAAAAACCCACAAGTTTAAACAATATGTATAATACAAGCGCGGATTTCTGGGGTACGTTACTTGGAGTGTATTATAAGGATGCAATTCATAACAGGACCGGTGGAATGATCTGGGGCTCGTTCCCGTTTATTTGCCTGACGTTTTCGTTTTTACCGAAAACCTACACCTCCTTCTCCACATTATATAACCCTCGCAAAACACCCCAATCGACCACTGGGGAATTAAAATCGTGTCGTAAAGATTATGCTATATAATACGCGTATACATTTGTTTATATTATACACCAATAATATTTCAAACGAATTATTCATAACGTTTTGTACAGCGGTCCGATTGCATTTATAATAATATTATATAGCATTATTCGAATATTATGTTATATCCGAAACGCATACACATAAAGTATTATAAGGGTTTTATTATTTATTTGTTTTTATTTAAGTATATTATTATGCATAATGTATTAACGTTATATTATTTATACTATACATATTATAAGTACGACGCGCGCGGCGGTCAAAAATATATTTTTATCGAACCTATTTTTTATGAGTACGAAAAGTTGACGGTCCGAAACCGGACGCATATAGACACGCGCGGTCCAATTATATAGGTATAATAATTATATTTATGCTGCGAATTGATGATTATCACATCGATAAATATAAATACCAGTTTGGAGGTAAACTATAATAATATTATCCTTATCACATTCACTGCGGCCGCGGTGGTAGAAGTTTTATATACGATTTGCAAAGTATATCCAAATCCCAGGCTTTGGGCCGGACGGTGTTGTTCGTGATATGATTCCATTTTTCGCGTGACACGCTTATTTGTATTGCGATTCAGTCGGACTTAACTAGATTCCAGATGATCACCTGGCCGATTTTTAGAACCACCCTCGAAGAACACATTTTTTTTTTTTATTATTTTAATTAAATTTTTTAACGCGTACACGATTTGCACCGACCGAACACGTCATTGTTATTTTACGTACCTATCGCCATACTATATCAGCTCCACCACATCAATATATTCGTTTTTAAGAATCGTGTTTCACAAAAAAACTTTAAGAATAGCTGTAAAGTTCAAAAACATTTGCGAGTACGTTGTCCCGAATTTCTCAAGACATCGGCCGACGACTAATCTTCATAAAATATTGGATCATTTGGATATTATATAAAAATAGGTACCGCTGCTATAATATATTGTTCGGATACGAAAACAATAATAAACGATTTTCAGTTAGAAAGACTTATCTTGTGCGAATGAAACAGAAATATCATACATAATATTATGATGTACACTTATTATAAGTCATCGGAAAATATTATTATTTTTGTTATTATTATTAATATTATTATCATTATTGTTATATTCATCACAAGAGTTTGAAAAATATGAAAAAATGAAAGGAATATTGTTTCTACGCCATAAATTGTTCATGTAAATATCAGTAAGTCGTTCATTAGAGCGATAAAATCATTTACTTAGTGCGACGCAGAATTAAAAAAAATAAATATTTTTTGTTCCTTGATTCGAAAAACCAAAAAAGTAATGGTTTTTTTTTATGTTTGCTTTTTATGAATTTCAGTAAGCGGGCCACTAAACATCTAGAAACGTAATCGTTTGATGTTAAATGAATTTCAGTTCTCGAGTGATGTAATTTTTTTTTTTGGTTATATTTAATTTGAAAATAAACGATTTTGATTAAATTCTTTTGAGTTCGGTGAAACGTCGAGAAGAAAAATGACAATCTGCAATTTGTTCTTAATGCTTTTACTAGATATTAAAATATATTATTATAGTACAAGATATTTGTACAACGACATCTTTTCAAATGACACATAATTTTTTCAATTTTATTTTAATGAGAAATGGTATTTTTATAGTTAAACTATTATTATTTCTTAGTTCATTATTTTAAATAACTAGACAAATAATATTGATTTTAAGAATTTGAATCGTTTAATCGGAGAAAATCTGACGTTAAATGTTGTCATAAGTACAATCTATTTTTGGTTTTTATAAAACGGTGTTCCGTATAGTATAACAATTATTATACTGTTTATATATTTTGTAGTCCACTTATAACGCGTTAAGCACAATATACATACGACACGCCATACAATTTGTCGCGCATTAGTTAATGAATTTCATTAAGGTGAGTGGATGGTTTCAGATGAAAACGATCGAAACGGTTCATGCTATATTATAACGCGAACAGAGGTTAAGATTTAAAATTAAATAACTGTTCAGGTTCCGTTCATAATTTACTAAAGTTTAGCGCACATAATTAATACTATATTTTTATCTGCAAAATTATATTTACACTTTGATCGTGTCTTAGATTTGGAGCGAAGAGATTTTTTCTTTCAAACGATAATGTATATTATCTATTTCTGTTAACTCATTTCAGACGAGAAGAAGCGCCCAAAAAGTTTTACGTGTCCGTTAGAAATAAGAAATGCAGTGTATAGTACAATGGAGAGGTCGTTTCCGACTGTTTCAGTTGTTTCTTCGCCATGAATCACTACCGAAAACCGTCTAAAATGGTCGAAAATTGTGGGCTATTGTGGTCTTAACTAAGTTCTACTAAGAATATATTTTTTTTTATTATTATAATAATTATATTTTGATGATGTATTTTTGTCAAAATTAAATGAAGTTGTTGTAGAAAACATCAACAAAGAATCGAATTAATTTATCAGTCAGTTGGATTAGGTATTTAAATTTTTTGGTCTCTATACCTACCAACCAATAATATTATAAGCTTCGAACTTCGTACGCTCTATTATATTGTAATAATACTATGCGCTCTGATCTAAATATTAAATAATATTATTATTATTATAGGTTCAAGTTTTAGGTTACTCGCTCAGTAATCTGCTTCCCTGCCATAAACATGTGCAATATTCGTAAAATATGGTAGTCAATAATACATAATAATATATAATATCGCGACTATATTATTATTCGCAAAATTCGTGTAGTTACAGCTATTATTAAAGTGCAAATTCTGCCAGCGCTCGATATAATATTATAATAACTGCCGAGTGCCGCACAACTGACCAAATTATCTTCTCTATTGCATATTATCATAATATAGGTACACTATTATAGTGATATTATAGTTTGCCAATGCGTGTCGGAATAGGAGGATACCAAATTTGTTGGTTGATCATCCTGTAGAATTTTTTTTTCAAATCTATTATGCGTGCTCTTAACTGAATATAATAGAATATTATGTTTCGATTAAATTGAATACACGTCGAGATCGCGTCTTGTCTGGTGTCGACATTTTACTAATCACTATTATTAAGTGTTTGAGTTGAATATATTGTATACAACATAATATACATACTTTATAATACATAAATATGTGTAGGTATTGTATTTATGTTTATATGGGTATAGAAGGAGCACGTGAAACTTAATACTTCGCGGAAGTCCTATTTTATTGCTAATTCATGATGTGAAATTTTAAGACCAAGCGTAGGTACGGATATTGCTCACGAAGAATAAGTAGGTACCTGCCATAATACTATAATACATGTCATACAATACATGTCCAACGAAAACTTGCAAAGTGTATAGTGTCCTACTGTCTTATAATTAGTATTAGCCTTTCGCAAGATATCTATCAATTATTATTAATATTACTGTTTTGATATTTTATATATCTAAGTCGAGTGAGTGAATTTTCACAGTATAATAATACTGCAGAGATCGCCGATGTCGTTTGTTTCATTAGTGTCTTGATGAAAAACCGCCCTTGCATAAATATATAACATTATCTATTATTATTCAACAATATTGGATGGGTGACTGCGAATTTCTCGGGGCTTACTAAAAAAACGATACGATTTAACGTATCAAAAACAAAAATAAAAATTGATTTATATTTTAATCTAATAAAGTCAACGTTCGTATTATAATATCGTAATAAATCGTCTCGTGTGAAATGCGAACCGCTAAATAATATAACAAACTAATAAAATATAAATAGTTAAATTGGAGGACGGAGTGGCCGACCCGAGTTCGAAACCTTGGTCGTGGGCGGCATTTTTCTTCGGGCAAGTCACGGTGTCCGAAGAACAAGTGCCGCCATCCCGGGCATGGCAGATACCTTTGGGTGCCCAAATTAAAAATTCTGCCAAAACAAACATACACGTGTAAACTAATCTACAGTACCCTCCCCTATAGTACCACAGGCTAATGACCTAGTAGACGAAGTCTTAACCCTAATAAAAAAAAAAAGTTAAATAACTCATACATATAGGTGCAGCTGCAGTATTAATTCGTTTAACATAAAACGCATTATATATATATATATATCGATATTGCCCCGAAGAAGTATCGACTAGGATATAAACGATGATAATATTGTAATTTACTATATTCGCATTTATTACAGAGTGGAACCTCGATTACTCGAACGTCTTTAAGTCGAAATTTCGATAACTCGAAGAAATGTCTTGGGCCCTACATTAATTCAACATGTACCTTTCAGCATGAATTTTTGATAACTCGAATAGTTTTTTTTTTATCACCAACCAATTCGAGTTGTCGCGATTTCAACTGTAATATTATAATTATTATCTTATTGAACGTATAGTTCCGCGTTGTTATTGCGTTGTTCGCAAAAACCCGCCTGACCAAAACCTTTGCTTTGGCTTTACGCGATGCACGGTAACGCTGGTTACCTGCCTTAATTCAACTTGTCTGAAACGGGGAAGGATCGTCGTTGCTTAAAATCGGCCGGTGGACCAGCCCGGAGTTAATTATACTCTGACCCTTTAATCATAGCAAAACCGGTGTGGTCAGGCGAAGCCTATACATACATATTGCATATATATATTACCAAATATCTAAACGTCTATGTTTATTATATATAGCGTGTGCCAGGTCAAATTTTAGTTTCTGAATTATCGTATGCAAATTAACGTTAATATACATTATTACTGTCTGCGCCTCCAAGAACTCGCACTCCGTCCCTGGAAGTTTGTCGTTCAAAAGTTTGACAAGAATTATTCAAAATCGTTCAGGATCAGGTCGGTAATGGCAGTCGGCGATGGGTTTTCGTAGCGCCACCGCCTTTTACCCTGACAGATATCAAGGCCGTAATAAACGTCTCACGGTGGGTTGGACGATGTCGTTTTTGCTCGGCTAGGATAATATGATATTTTCGAACGCCAGCTAACACTCAAACGTCAGCTCGGTAACGCTGCAATAAACGTATTATATGAATTGTCTCGTACAAACAACGCGATAATAATAATTATAATGATGATAATAATAATAATATAACGAAACTTAATCTATATATTATGCATAGAACGCAGGTACACGTGCTGCTGGTACATGTGCGGTCGGTGGCCGACGAAAAGTGCGGGCACAGTATTTTAGTCGAATGATATAAAAAATGCATCGAACCACCAGTCTCGTTTGACGATGTCACATGACATTATAGTACCTACAACTCTATAATATCACCGAAATCCAGGTAAAGTTATATTATTATTTTTTTTTTTTTTTACCGAAGATAGATTTAGAATAATCATCGTGTATTGTCAGGAACGTTACACAATAATAATATAATCTATTTAATATATAACCTTAATAAATATTATTATTGTGTAACGTTAATAGAAAAGTAATATTATTATTACTTTTCTAAATATACCGACACCGCTGAGATCCTTGCCGAGACCACAATTCTTGTGACCTATACCTATACTAGATACCTATTACTTATATATAGTATATAATAAAATACGCACGTTGTCTCATGCGGATTACCACCACTGCAATAATGTCCTCCCCGAACACTATGTTATAATATTATATTATTGCGGAACGACGTCTGTCGCGTGTAAACCGTGTGTCTACCTACACTGTTTCAGATGCACCGCGAATAATAGAAGATGAGTAGGGTATTTATAGGATGCGATTTGAAAGTTTCAAACACATCGAAATACGTGTCACAATGTCTTTCAGACGCACTACTTTTGTACACGCTTATGACTTATATTAAGAATAGTTAACGCACCCCGAAATAGTTTTCGTTCGGTAGCCGTATTACATAATAATAGCAATAGCAATTCCTAATAATGTGTTGTCAGACAATCGATATACGTATAATATTATATATTGCACGCGTCGACGGCATTCGAAGCGCTGTATATCGTAATAACTTATTTTTTTTTTATTATTATCGTTAAGGGCACGTTGCCTATTATTATTGTCACACACCGGTGTGTATTATTTTACACCCCTGCCGCCGACGCATTAGCACTCTCCGGCTACGTCGCAGCTGCAGCGTATATTATATGTACAGCTCTCGCGAACTCTGCCGAGATATTCCTGCGAATGTATAATAATAATAATAATAATAATAATAACGCAATAACGGTACATAATAGGAAATTACGAGCTCTCCGGAGCTAATTTCTCACACTAGCTGTGTAATATACTCTCCCGTACATTATAATATTATTATATCAAGTCCCCGGGGCGGCGCCGTCGCCGCCGCTGGCAGTCGAACGCGTTAACGCGCGGTATAAACGTAGGTCGCGTAGGTCGTAGGTACGTCATAATAATAAAAATAATAACAATATATTAATAAACAACAAGTGGATCGTGTGCGTGATTTTTTTTTTTTTTTTTTATGTACGTTTTCTATTACCGTCATTATTATAATATTATAGTTCCGAAGATCGGTTTCGTGAATACTATAATCTATTATATACGTATATCGTCTTCGTGGGTGGATATCCGACCATGTATGTATACGACGTGGTTAAATCCTATGTGTGATGCTCGATTGAAGTTCGAGTAGAACCCCCTCCCCTCTTTATTTATTATTATTTTTAAAGTGTAAATCGTCTAGGTAGGTATGACAAACGTCACATTGTTATTAGATTTTATTGAAAAAACACGCGGCGTATTATGGCGTTAAAAATATCGTCCTTAGGTACAATATCCAACGAAGCTGAAACGCGTATATAGGTCTTCTCGGATAGAACATTGTCGTGGCTCGACGATTGTAGCCGTACACACGAGCATAATATTATATAGCTAAAGAGGTCGAAAACGGACAGTTTTTAAGGAGTTTAAATGGGGAAATTTTCTAAGAATTTTCTTGTGGGTCTCGTGCGCTGTGATATTGATGTGTGGGTGTGTGACTGTAGTGTAAAAGAAACGCACACGTACAAGTCACCGTCATGCCCACGTGAACACTGAACGGTAAATAATGTATATAAATTATAAGATTTTTAATTTTAATTTCGAATAATCGACATTTAACATTTCATACGTTTTAAATATTCAAGATTTCAAACGAAACACATAAGGGCCGTGGGACGAAATTTTAAAAAAAAGTGATCGATTTCAAGTATACAGGCAATAGGCATATAAAACTGAATTCAAACGACTTTTCAAAAGTATAATCTCATTACCCTTATACTATAATAGGTCTATCGGTACGATTGAGAAAATATGATATTAGTAACCGCAGGGTATCGGGCAGACGCATCAACCACCACGCATTAGTCAATAATAATTATTAGTTATTACATAACATTATACATCTTGCGCAGCGAGCGGGCGTAACCCGCAGTGGGTTTGGACGGCCCGATGGGGAATGGCTGTGCAGCAGCTACATACGACGGCGGAGGCTGCGGTACATCGGTTGACAGATTCGTTAACGTCGCCCCCCCCCCACCACCATCAACGAAGCCTCCACCATCGCCGACGTCGCCTCTACCACTGTCGAGTATAAATAATATTATACACTCGGAAAGCACGTCGCATGCATTGTGTCGACGCGGCCCCGGCGACGACGATTGATTTCGCGCGCACGCTTTCTCGACAAAGACGAAGATAGATTAAAACGCTCGAACGCTTTCGATAATGGCATTGTGTCTTTTGCCGGGGCCCCGATGTCGGTAGAGGGGGGGGGGGGGAGAGAGAGAGATGATGGCGACGACGAAGTACTTACCGCGCCGCCACCGCATTTTCGCAAAGAAAGAGAACGACGACGAAGAGACGACGACGATAATAATACACAAAACTCTCCTCGCGACCGGCAAAACAATATCAAACTATATATATAGCACATACCTATGTGTATAATATTATTATATTATATGAATCGATTTTCTATTTTCTATAATAATGATAGTAACAATATTATGCGGTGGGCCGCACGGGTCTCCACCGTTTGCAGTTTATATTATAATAATATATTATAATGATGACGATGATAATAATAATGAGGTCATCTCGTCGCGAATGGGTGCGAAGCGTCGTTCCGGTAAAACCTATGCACGGTGGGGGAGGGGGGAGGGCTGGAAAACCGATTGTCGCAGAGGGTGTGACAAGAGTGATAGGGTGGAAGGGCGCAGACGGAGAAGGAAACATCGACGGAAATATTATTATATTATATAAATACCCTCTATCGGCGGATAATGGATACGATATTTTTCGCTGGTTTCTTTGTCATAATATCTCACTCTTCCATCCCTCCCCCCTCCCCAGAAATGATTATTTTTAGCCCCGGGACTCTACGCTGCGTGCCGTTGTCACACGTTGAGCGCCACGAAATAATAACATAATACATTATTCCGCGCCCAATTATTATTATAATAACTGTTTCGATCGGAACGATTCTGATCACCACCGCGACCGAAAATAAGCATTTATATATTTTATAACGTTCTATCTTTAATAAAAAGAAAGTGCCGAATCTTAATTATCACATTTGCGAGCTCCGACAGATTAACTGAAACTATTGAAATGCAAATTATTAATTCCTAAAATATTCCATTTTAAAATATGGAACCAAGACGCAGGCATAACAATATATTTGCCTCAACAGTACATAGAATCGTTGTTAAGAATTAAATTATTATTTATTTTTTGTACAGTTGTAAATTGTTTCATCATGACGTGATATCCGATATTAATATTACGTGGTTTTCAACTTGCATTATATTATGTACCTATTTTGCCTATACATTGCGCCGCATTACTCGTACTGTTAAAAAATATGTAATATTTTGTTAGATGAAATACTGCACGTTTTCTACAAAATTGACAGTACTTCATAATAAGGAGAACTGACAAACATGTTATTAAACTGTAAGATTAATAAAATAATGGCCAGCACATCAACTCAGAATGTAAAGTTTCAATATAAATGACATTTCAAAATTATTATATTTTAATAATTATGTGTATTGAACTTTTAAATTTATAGAAATGATATAAATAGTATTTAATTGCATAAAGAGGTTAATTATCAACAATAAAGTATGGTCTCCTTTAAGTTCTAGTAAACGACAACATAGTGCATTACTTGTACAAAATAGCAATGTTGTATAAACTATATAAAGTTATAATTGTATTCTAATGTATTTATAATTTTTATTTCAAGAATAGTAAAAATTAAATTCCGAATAAGTTGGTTTAGTTCAATGATTTAAAACCATTAATATCATTCGTATGCAATTTGAGCTGTTGTGACAATACTGTCTCAGTAAGGACGAGAAATTCAACAAATAAATTATTCTACCACTGAAATAATTTAAAAAAGAAACACTATCTTCAGAATCCATTACAAAAATTGGATTTTAGAGCGCTGTAAAAACTAGAATTTTGTTTGAATAAAAAAACAGTCCATCCAAAATAAAAGTTTTTTACTTTATTGAAGCTCACATTTTTTTCGTTCTACAAAATAATTAAAATAAACGTAGATTACGTACACGGATGATACACCAGTATTGAAAACGATGTTATACCATCATACTGTTTTTGTCTGTTTTTTCTCAACTATTATGGCAATAATGTATGCAAAGAACAATCTCTCCGTGTCAAGTGCACATGGTATAATGGTTCCGTTATAGAACAATAATTTGTTTAGTACCTGACTCAACACTATAATATAATACTATCAGTAGAGTATTCATTGTCGGGTATTTTGCAGGAAGGAATTCGTTTTTCTTTTCGAAATATTAGATTTTTGGGTGGAACAATAATGAGTTCTACTCAAAAAAAAAAATTTTTAAAAAAATCGGAATAGGCAGAGTTATATTTTGGAAAATGTATTTGAACACTCTGAGTGTTATATAGTTATTGCATTCATATACATCCATAGAACTGCAGAACAATTTGGAAGCGACACTCTGTTTGAAAGCTGATCGCTGGAGGTTTGGCGTTAATGTTATAACCGATAACCTAAAAGTTTGCGTCTGTTGTCTTATAAGCGATGTTGAAATGTTGGAATTGTTAAATAAACTAATTTCTATTTATGTATGATTATGTTTTAAAAACTACAACATATTATAATAATATAATTTATTATGATAATGATGGTATCAATTACCGAACATTTTGATATGAACTGTCAGTTGATTTTGATAAAATATATCAAAATGGTTGCGACCGTGTAAATTCAAGGCCATGTCCCCAATTTTTCATTTTAATTTGGGATAGTGTCATACTACACCCCCAATAGACATGTAGACGTATACGACAACATAAAATTGTTTTTTATTATATTAGAGCGTACGATTAACGAGGCCTACTGCCACAGTAATTATACGCTCGTCTAGACTGTTAACAAGTAGACAATAATATAATATAGTTCCAAGTGAAAACCTGTGTTTTCCGGGTCTGCACTCGTCACGTTTCTGCGTCGTTGATGAATGTTTTGAAGAATTATAATATGTTTATATTTTAGTGAAACGCTTATAGTATTACGGAAAACGCTTCATAATTTATTCAGTTTTAATTGATGGCATCTCTAAATAGTGTACTATCGTAAACATTGTATAATTATTATATACCTGCAGGTGTTTTGAGTAATCCACGAAAAGCGTTTTCACCAAAAGTTTAAATGTATTTTATTCAAATTTATTACGTTGATTGCAGGTAGATTAAGTTCGACCTAATATATTTGTATTATAATATTAAGCATACAGGAATACGGATGGAATCTATTAACTTTCTTTTCTATTAGCCAGATATTGCCTGTATACTCGTATGTAATGAAAATAACAATAAAAACAACAGTGACAACATGCAACTATTGTCCATAATATATAATATTGTAAAATAATAAGAGATTGAACGCTGCAGTGCAAGTTAAACGAAATTGTATATTGTACAATATACTATGGCTGTGCACCGGAGAGACGTTATTTGCCGCCCACACTGCAAGTCGATGTGATATTATTATTACCACCACCATCATCATCGTGAAATCTGAGCATACAATATAATATATCTAGCTGTGGCTCGCATTCCCTCGTCGTATTCATTGTCGGGATAAATCCAACGACGTGATAGCAACAATATAAACTCCATATATAGTTATTGCGAGTTTTGTAGCGGTGTACGGTGGTGTATATAAAACGTAGGTATTATACGGTGCAAAACGAGCACCTATATAATATTATGCACGTATTATACACGTACTTACCTGAAGAGTTGCGAATTATTGTGATAGGATTTCGGGCACGGTTTGAACGCTGTGCATAACAGAAAAATGTGCTTTTGAACGCAGTTTGAAAATAAAAATCCTTTATCAAGTCTTATCGCGTGTGTATGCGCTACAGCGCACGAGCATTTTTTTTTACCGGACTTTGAAAATACGATGTCTCCATAGTAAACTATTATCATACGAAAATAATGATAGATATATATCGTTTTATGTATTATATAAAAATATGCCCAGGTGCGAAAACAAGCGTGTGGTGACGCGCTTTTGTTACATACTGTCAATGGCTTGTATTATTATTATTATACGTTATATGTTTGTTTGGTGTTTGATTTGAATAATAAAAAGAGAAAATAATTGCCTTATAATATAACTTAAACCCTAATTCGGTAGACGATGAGGTTTTCCAATTATTCCTATAATCATTTATCGTGCTCCAGATGCGCGTCAAAAAGATTTAGTAGCGAATATTGCGAATTGCGATATATTCTCTGTCGCTTCATCCATCACGATTTGTCTGCGATTTAAGAGGCGTAGAAAATATACCTAATATTGAACAGGGCTGTAAAATTGGGTATCGTAATATGCAAACAGAGGTGGTAGCAGCTGTTGGCTTATACATATTATATATACATATTTCCACCGTAGTCCACCCTGTAAAATGTATAGTACACAACAATAAAGTAGAAATGGTTAGTATTCAATAACAGATAGACCGTTCGTACGGTGTATATATAATATATATATATATATACATAAACAGTGATCCGAGTGATCGTGAGGAAGATAAAGATATATATGTATATATTTATATAAAAAGTGAGTGAGAGAGAGAGAGTGATGGAGATCCAGTCTGTGGGACAATCAAAGACATGAATATAGTGCACCAGCTCGACCGTATTATACACTATAGTAATACATGGATAGTTCCATTGATCGCTTGTATTAACGTATCATGCCGGGTACACACAAAGAAATTCGATAGTGAATTTAACGCAGAATATGAAATCTAACCATAGACCATTCGTTTCCGCTCCCGTTGAGTTGAGTGCACCTAGTGGCGGTCAAATGATTTTGTCAAAGGGGAAATATGCCAATATGGCTGATTTTTAACATGCACTATTTTATAATTAAAAATATAATTTATAGTTAAGCACAGCTTTTAAACATTGAAAAAAAGGTCACCCCCTTCTCGTTTAACCGCCACAAACGGCTTTAGATTTTTATATTATATATAAAAAGTATGAACGTTTAAAGAAAAAAAAAATCCATATCCTTAATCCCGTTAAAATTACTTTTAAAATTACCTTCATAACGTTGGAACCGATGGACTATTATATAAGTATAATAAAATTCGCAACTGATTCAACATCGACAATAACTTTATTGTGATCTGTTATAGCAAATTCAATTTTATTCAAGAGTAAAGGACCTATATGTGGATGTCACGGGGTTAAGAAACGTTACACGAGTTGACTTCATTGGTCGTTATTCTACCACAGATTTACAAAACGCTTTCTATTAAATCACTCTTGGGCTCCCGGAAACGAGTCCGAGTGTTTGTAATATGATGTTATGAAGTAATTTTTACACGCATTTGTCCATTTACCATTTCGATATTTTCACTCACAATCTCGCTATCCCGTACAGCTTGACAAGTGCCAATAGTAATAATGTGCGTTTTTAAAAACCGGAGATAAGCCTATACCGAAACTTGAATCACATATCTCTAGGCGTAACGTGGAAGGCTTTTGGAAAACGTCTTAACACCGTTTGGAAGTATTAACTATAATATATTGGTATTATTTAACCAAAAATGTTTAGGACTGTTATAAAACACACTGTCTACCGAATTATTAACGCGGGTATACCCTTCCTGGTAACGAAGACTATTATTTCGTGGTTTACTTTGACCAAGATACCTGAAAATAGCGTACCTACAGCTACTATTATAGTTCACGGTACAATAGCGCATAAAACTTTTGTTCGAAATAAAAAAAAAAAATGGTGTTGCTCAAATGTTTACAGATGCCGTAATATTATTATACTTACCGATAAAATGCCTTATTTGCCTTCTACCAATACCCGCTCAAAATATATTTTAAGGTTTTACCAACCGAACTAAAATCCTATGTCAAAAACCACTGGTATGACATCTTAAAATCTGTTTTCCGAGACGCGAGAGAACCGAAAAGCGTGACATTTATGTGTGAACGTTATACCTATTATACGTTATATTATTATACAACGTGAGAAATATTGGACGCGTATTTCAACGTCGCCTGGGCTTACTGCCGGTATTTTGGCGATTTATTTTTCGCGACCTATACGAAATAATTTCCTAGGAAAGTATACGTGTTTTTGCAACCGGTGCAGTGCGCGACGCCGTACTAGAACTGACAAGATCCAGTCGAAAATTGGAACCGATTTAGCATGAAAACGGTATTATAGCCGCGGCCCGGCGTATTTCACTGCGGAGCCAAGTTCAATAAAACAAGTCAAAACGAGAGCCCCGACGTTTCGGGCCCAGGTATATGTGTGTAGGGGTATACTGAACGGGCGAGATAAATGTCGGAAAACGCAATATCGGAAGAATGTATCAAGTTATTTGTGACTTTTAAACAAAACTTTTTTTCAACGGGTTTTTTTTCTTCCCCCCCATTCCTTATCGGTTAACATTGGAAATTTACGATCTGGAAAACTTCAAGGTAGGTACCAATAACTTTGGAAAGTTTTCGCCTGAAACGTTAAGTTAATTCAAGAAAATACGCGAACTGCAGTAGTGTATGGCATAGGTACCTGGCGAATTCGGTCATAACTGCGAACGGGGAACAAAACAAAAAAACAAAATAAGCAAATGAATAAAAAAAATAAAAACCTCCTGTCTTGCTCAAAAAAGTATACTGTGCATTTTCGTTTTTTTATTTTCGCCATGCGATACACAACGCGTCTACGTAATTTAGTTTATTTTCTCGGGGAGTTTGTGCTTCCGGGCAAAAGTGATAAAATTCGAACGACTCGGTGTGTACACACTCACGTATATACGGCTCATAGATTAGATGTTTTATCAGAATGTAAACATGTCTGGCAACCCGGGCGAAATTGGCTCGATGCAAACGCTCTGTAAACAGCAATCATATATTCCGTTTAAATTGAGTTTTCAACTGTCGCGGTGACGCCACAACAACGAAAACGGCAGCAGCAGCAGCAGCAGCAAAATTCGTAAAATTTTAAAGTGGCCGCGGTCGCGGTTTTCTTTTCTCGGCCATTTAGTCGCGGGTATCAAAACTTAAACGCGTTGGTGCGGGCTGGGGATCGAGGGACCGAGAAATAAAGTACTAAATTAGGTAGGTACGAGCGAATGTTATTGTATACACGCGTGGTATATATTACTATAATATAGGTAGGTAGGCCGGTTAGGCGTATTTTTATATTATAATGTATATGTATTGTTATATATACGTGTACAGTTGCGGGGTGGTTGTAGTTTATTGTACATAATATAATATAACGCACATAATATATATATATATAAGAAGCGTGTTGACTCGGTATAGACTGTGCGCATACCTATAATGTAGTCGTCGTGTACTCGTGTATCCATCCTCCTCTACCACCCTCGCCGCGCCACAGCACGCCATGACAAGCCTTTGCACTCTCCACGTCGCTTCTGACTACATTATACCGACTAAACCGATGATAAAGTATATCCAAGTTCGGTGCGCGCTGCGCCCGGTCGTGTTTATTAAAACATTATTCGAATGGGCGGGAACGATCTTACGTATAAACATATCACATACCATAAAGTGGCGTTTCTCGACCTGTGGTACGCGTACCGCTAGTGGTACTCGGAACGCTCATAGGTGATGCCCGAAGAAAATATCCTTTATGACAAAAAAATTGGTCAATTTTTGGCCAAGCGGTACTTGAACATTTTCAAACTGTGTAAGTGGTACGCGGATTTAAAAAGGTCCTGAACCGTTGCCTCGAGACACGCACGTATGCTATATTCAATTTTTTTAATTTTCGGTGAACGCTAAAAGAAGTTTTGTTGTCTGTCGTGTCCGGATATGTATAATATAATATGCTATATCCGGACATAGCGGATTTTAGCATTAACGAGTGCAATCGATTCTGCTTTCGACAACAAATTCATGAACACCAATATGACAATACTAAAAAAAAATTGGACACGTTGTGCGTATCGATAAATTGTTTTGCGTCGTCATTGGACGTGAAACCACCCGTTTCGGAGGCGTCGCGAGACCACGACACGCGGCGGTATTTCTGCAAACGTTATAATAATAATAATGTATCGACGAGAAACGAAAAACGGTTTTGCGACATTAAATCGAACACGGTTCGCGATGGTTCGGATTAGATTTGTCCGCAAACAGTCGAGTCGAGTAGATTTATGATCGCGACGGTGTGGCGTGCTATGTGAAATGGTCTCTCGATCGCGATTTTCGACCAGGCGCAACCTATATATTTGCAGGTACGCCCCGGGTGGTTCTGCTCGTAAACTGCTCGCCCTATCTCGCCGACGGATCGGTATTGGATATTATATCTATCGTGCATACGATATCGTATATTATTATTATAATATTACTATCGCGTGTATTGTATTATACGATGTCCCGCGCCGCCGATCCGTCGCGCATAATATGTGTTACCGCGGTCATGTTATACTGCAGTAATGATATCACGTGTATTATATTATATTGTGTTATTTCATGATATCTTCGGCTGTGGCCGAGTCGTATAACGGACAAATACCTATATAACAGTTATTGTAATGCATATTAATTCGTTGTGATATATTATTATATTACTCGATATCGCGTATGATGTGTGATGTGCAGTTCCTATCCTGCACAGTGTAGGGGGGAGGTTTTGCGGGGCTCTGGGCAAATAACATTTTTTGAGCCCCAACTTTAAAGGCGGGGCCCAGTCTTCCCCCCCCCCCATCTCTACCACTGCTCACCATAATTTTTAACAGACCGGATGGGTCGTAAAATTATCTGAATAGAAGCCACGAATAACAGGTATCGTGTATTATTATGGCCACGATTAAAGATAGTATGGTTGCCCAACGAACTATGTTAAGAAACAATTTAATGATGCTCAAAGTTTCTTTTATTTCAACGATACTCTAGAAACTTTTAATAGCGCTCATAGGGTAAAAATTAAGTACTAGCATGTACTAGGCAGACAATTTTATTATGATTCATATAAATGTTTAAATATTTAAACGCTTGGAGCGCCAATGCTCGGTTCTACTAGTCATTGTGATAATAAGGAAATTCGGAGAATCACTTTGTTATGGTTCGTTGTGCAAACATACTGTATTTGATCGTGTGTATGGCTGATGCTTATGTGGTCCAAAAATACTCGACTGATATATTGTTGACGGTTCGAGGAACTTTTAGATAATAGATCGAACCATAGGCAGTGGCTTACCCTCTATCAGTAATATTAAAATCATAACCATTCGTTTATTTCCGCTTGCAATTGGTTCGCGTGAGAAAAAAAATTTACTCATTATTCACTATTCACCCCAGGTGAATTATCAATTTAGGTTTCGCTTATCCCCGGGAAACGCCGAGTAATTCAGCCAGCTAGTATTATATATTTTTTATTCTGCTATAAGGTTTTACGCCCCCGTGTTTATCGACCATCCAAAAATATTTCCGTACAATATTTGTTTCACTTTTTCCATCCGTACGCGTTTGTAAGTTTCTATAGCCGCAGTGTTCTTATTTATTATTGTTTTCAGCCTTCAATGTAATAATATGGAGGACTTTCGAGAATACAATTATTGCAAATTACTATGATGACCAAAGACCATGACTACCATACCGTTGTCTTTTTTTCGATAACATACAGGGGGGGGGGGGTGTGCGACACTGTGTATTATTTTGTATAAATGTCTATATATCTAAAAGTAAACAGTGCAAAAAATATAAACAACAAAAAATCAGCTCCGACAAAACGAGACCGATTAAATAATATTTTCGAAAGACGGAAATCAATCGTTCAACACAATATAATATGTGGTGGGCAATCTGGAATTTAACCGAGTAAACACGCTCTGAAGTCAGCAGTGTTTTTTAAAGCCAAATTATGATGAAGTGTAGAGCTTTACTTTAATTGACGCTCGCAATAAAAGTGCGATGGTGATCTGATTGCGACGTTATTACCCCCCCCCCCCCCCCCCCGTTCCTATACATATCAAATTGACGTCCACACACGGAATACTGTACAGCTGGTAATGTATATTATTATATTATATATTGTTATTTTACGTCATACACCTGATAAATAACCGGAAATGACAATTTTTTTTTTACCTCGGATTCTTCAATATGTTTCCTCCCCTTCTAGACGTCTTATTCACACGTCAAAGTGTGATCACTTTGAAGTTTCAACGACGATTTAAGTCTATTGTTACGTTTTCACGCGAGTAAAGAATAAAATACCTATACGGCGGCGTTTATGTTGTAGGTAAGGTACGTATCGATTTTCGATACGGTTTTTAACTATATAATATAATATATATTATATATATTGTGTACATAATATAGAGTTTTTGTATTGTAACTACATATATTATATAGGTACGTAGGTTTATAATGGCGTGTTTTACATGTATAGGCTCTCGGTGACTATAATAACGACATAGAAACGTATGAAAATAAAATCCTATTGTGAACTTAAATCCCTTACACCTATTATACTGTGATTCCTATCTAAAAGTTTACTATTGTTAAACGCAAAGACTATATATGAGAATATATAAAAAAAATAAGAAGCATAATCTAATACGGGAAATAAAATCTCAGACTTCGATCTCCGACTCTCACGAGAGAAACAATTTCGGACTCACGGACTCCCTGATCTGGGGAGAGATTTCGTATTCCTTCAATTTTATACGGACAGAAAATAATCATCATGTTGCACAAATCACGCTTGTTTCGTTGACACTAATGTGATCAGGATCATTACATACCTAGGTATTATATTGTAGTATCTTAGACAAACAAGATCGGTGATGGAGAATAATAATTTCTCCCCGTAGCAGTGGCGTATTTATTGGGGCCTCTCGGACTATTTTTCCTCCTCCCCCATACGGTGTTTATTCTTTTGTTTAATGTATATTTATCTTTGATTATATATTATATCTACTTTTACATTTTAATGATTTTAAAGTAGGATGTTTAATATCACCCTCCCTAAATGTTTCACAACTACACCGCTGTAGCGGTTAAAAGTCACTCGCACACTATGGAATGATTGGAAAAACAATATTGCCAAAAAATCATATATTTTACTCGTTTATTAATAATTTGCTCTGCACTGCTCACGTCATGGCGTTGCCACTTACAAGTGTAACATGTCTGAGGGATGAAACCATCGGTTATGTAAATAACAAATAAATATATAATATGAAAACAAAAATCAAAAAAACTTCGCTGCACGGTCGGTTATAAGAAATATTTTATTTAGACCCCGTAAACTACAACCAAACGTCGTGAGACTCAAGGTACTATTGAAAATAGATAGTAAAATCTATACACCAAATTCATATACATATTGCACATTGTGAGTGTGTATGCGTTTCCTTCAAATGCCAATACACTTTATTATATTTGTAAGCGTGTGTGTTACGGAGGAGAATTCTAGTATTAAAAATAAATCTAAAATATTATATTAAATTATTCATCCGTTCAAAATATGTGAGTGATAAACAGTGATATCCAAAAACAAAATGGGGAAAAAACTGTATTGACTTCTTATATTTGTTGTGCCTATATTGTATGTAAGAAAAAATCAATTTAACTCGTTGAAATAAAATTCATACCATGACAAAAATATTCATTTAATTGGGTCTATGATTGTATTTCTACAGATCGAAATGGGACAGAATCAACTAACTAAAATTTACACCTCATGACTTTATTCTGAAATTGCCAGCAGATATTATTATGTCCGACAGAATTAATGAAAATGATTACAATTTGAGTAACATAATTATAGAATGGTCCAATCTACCACTAATATAATATATTATCTTCTTTGATATTATATAATTATAGGTATTTCTTATTAATAATTATTATTGTAACTATTTTTATTGACCAACGATTATAAGCTTTTATTTGATAGACGAAAGATTTTACATTTATGTACTATTTAAGTCGGTAAACCTGATTATAAACTAAAAGACAATCATATTATTTCAAAAACAATTAATTTTTTCCGAACAAGTTCTATGTATCGTTAAATATGAATAAAAGTAAGTTTTAAAATATATCATATTTTCTAAAAGAAATTACATAAAAATGATTGCACGACAGGTGAATTTATCAAGACAAGCCCATTTTGATCTTAAATACAATTTTTTACATAAATCTCCACTATACGGGCGAAACGAATATCTAGTGATTTGGGATGTTTTGTAAAGTGTACACTGTTATGGATTTAGTATTCAAATTTATATTGGGTGGTGTCTAGGCAAACCATCTATGAACGATTACTCAGAATATAAGAACCCCGTTATCGAAAAATAAATGTTTGAAAAGATGTACGGAAATCTTCTTTTCCAAATTCAGATGCATAGAAATTCGTCATAGTATACCGTCATTTGTTGCATTGAAAAAGTATTTTAAGCAAAACAATATAGTTTTTTTAAATTATACGAGTATAGCATTATATTTATGGTTCATATTATTTTTTATCAAGACTTAATATCATTATGAAATTACTACCTAACGAATCAAATTACTTCAGCGAACGGGTTGACATAATTAATAAGTGGTATCAAAAGCTGAAACCGGGACAGCATCACTGCACAGCTGAATGTGCCCGTCATCCGTGAAAACATTAGTGTTTTAATATTTCACTGAGTATTAATGAGTACGATGAGCAATAATTTGATTCCATAAATTCAAACACAAGTTCGACGGCTTATACATAATATATTATAGCCGTGTTCCAAATGTACACGAACACGCTGTCAGAGATTTCGTTTTAAGTGTACTAACGTCATAATCGTGTTCTTAGCGTTTTGGTGTGCGTTGAAACAGTTGGAGACAAAAGACGATATGCGAAAATATTTTATAAAAAAATCATTTTTACAACCATTTTAATACCAGGCCAAAAGGGCAATCTTTTGTCTCCGTCTCTGAAGTATTCCACTGAAGTCAGAGCTGCCAAGTCTTGCGGAAGCTGTTACAGATAAAAACCGTCAGTACCTACTCCTTGGTTTCGGGAGAGAGATAATTATTAATCTTGACAAAATTCTTAGAAACTTTTTTTCCGATCAACCCTTCGATGGCCCGAACAATGGGCATATAATTATATAGACAGTTATGGTTTCACAAAAACATTAATTTTAACGAAACATTTTAAAACAATTCGATCACGCCTTGAATTATAATTTTAAATATGATACTGTATAATATTATACACATATTTATCGAATAATATTTTAATACAATAAACAAATTTAAATACTTCTATACACATAATTTGTGAAACTGAATTAGTAATATAAACTGAGTATAAGCATTTACTAGGTACCTACCCTATTTTAAAGCTCTTAATAGGTAAAATACAATGCTGGTAATTCAAAGATTTTATAATATTATCAAAACAATATCTTCAGAATAACAATTTCGTTTAAATAACTTACTGACAAGTATAAACCTGGTTTGACTTTATTGTGTCATCTTATACCGATTTTTGGCCACAGTGTCGTTATAGTATTTATTTTGTTCGCAAAAATTGGCCTATTTATACATTCATATTTAGTGTGATTATTGGGTGTTTGGTCAAACTCATGGTCAAACCGCAAGTAATTATAATCGCTATACGGAAATGTTTAATAATATTCGAAAATTTGGAAGACAACATTTCGGTTGATGAATACATTCTTCATTTCCTCGTCATATATACGTTTGGAATGGACAATATTTGTTTACGAATACTGAAAGTTCACAATTTTCGGTGGACTACATACATATTATTATTATGATAATCGACGTTCGAATACTTCCATATACTTGTAGACTGCAGTATGGCATTCACGAATGATAATATAATATAGTAATATCACACCGGGGCTACATTTTAGAGGGCAATATATATATATATATATATGTATAGGACAATATGATGATTTATATATAAGTATATAGTGTACTACCTAAATAGTATATGTATATACCTACATAATACGCGGAGATAGAATCAAGAGTGAATTGAAGTCTTTCGGAAACGATCAGGAGAAGTGATTTTCGATTATCGGGAGCAATAACGATTCAGTCATATCATTAAATTAGGTTGGCGGAATAATAAATTCGTCGAAGGTTTAAACGTCAGAATATATTACACTGATACGCATATTCGCTTACAGGAGAAAAAAAATAAAACGCTTGCGTTTAATTTACAATGAAAAATAAATAAAAACACATGCTGCGAACCGATCGTTTCCAAGAGTACGGTCTTCATCAACGATTACCTATTTATTTTATTAATTCAATTTGTTTTTACAATTTTTTTTTTAGAAAACAAATTGCACGAGTACTACAACGAACGATCAAAACAGCAACATGACCGACGACGATAGCCACGCACGAGATTGTATTTTAGACCGAAACGTGCGAAATACGATTCCGCCGGACCAGATCAATAGACTGAGCTACTGTTTGCATCCCGACGGTTACATTAACCCCTACGAAACGCCGGTTGCCTTGACCGAGTACCAGCTAAAGTAAATTTATTTGAAATATCTTTCGAATATAAACGCGATATTGCGGCGTAATAAGTCGATTATTATCATTGGTATAGATATAATTAATCGAACTTAAAACGGATTAAAAATCAAATTGTTGCGTAGGTATTTCATATAATATTATTATTATAATATGGTCGTCGTCGTCGTAAATGTTCACCGATGTCCGATGGGTTTACATACTTATGGACCTTATCGGGAAACTCTGAAATCTATGATCAGTGGACCATGGTTGTAATGGTTTGAGTATACTTGACTAAACTGAGTGTATTTGTATTTAAGTGCGTGGAGAGGGTAATCGCAATTAGATTCCTAATTGTATTATTTTTTGGCGATATGAACATCATACAATTATTGTGTCATCGGATTGAAGTGCTCGGGTGTATCCATATATTATTTTTGGGAATATTACAGTTATAAGTTATAGGTATCTCATATCTTCCACATATCCTTGAGCTGTAAAACATTTTTAGTCTCAACTTCATAGCAACAATTTCGCGATACGGATAACAATATATAGGGCATTCATATCTGCTGTTCATTTCAAGTGTCATTTAAAAATCCATGGTGACTTACCGAGTTATTCGTTATCAGTTATCACCTACAAGTAGGAGTCAGATATAATGAATATAAAACAACAATACATTTTAATTGTATTCTTTAAATAATAATTATTATGTTATATTAATTTAATTTAATATTGTATATTTTTTATATTAATTAAATTATTTTTATTTTTATTCTCAAATGTTGTTATATTATTAGAATTTCTTATTAATAAGTTTGGGATCGATGTAAAATTAAAACAAACTACACAAGTACAATAGACATGTTTATAATTTTTAAATTATTTTTTTTTATTAATTTTTGTTTCGTACCATATTTCAATCAGGTAATCTTGTAGCGGTGTCATGCATTGGACGTTTAATTTTTGTTTTTAAGTCTTACCAGACCGCTCCAATCGTTTGTGTATTTGAGTCTGTGTTTGGGTTAATAAAATGTTTGGATTGGCTTGCAATATTTCATGATTATATCCCAGTGAGATTGAAGAGTTGCATACGGTTTCCACTTTCCACTCATCTGATATATTAAGTTTTATCGGATACAATTTAATTTTAGATTATAGGTATGAGTGTTGTAACACGATCAAGTCGTTCAACCATTAAATATTTTTTTCCTGAGAACATCATATTTTCTCCAACCCACTTGCGTTCTATACCATAGATTTTCGTAGTTTTTAGTTTTATTTAATTTATTCTTATGATATTTAGTCATTCAGATAACTATTGAGCGATTCGATCCAATTGAGTATAATATAGCGACTTTTTTATTTACATTTTTCATCTATTTGAGAACACTCTCACTTAAACTGTTGTAGGAGGAGTTCGATTAAAAAAGTGTGTAGTATTTTGGCGTATACAGGTTTATGTATACTTGCAGTCTACAATATAGTGTTTGGCACTTAGACGAATGACCGGCAGTAGGGGAATGTCTGTTAGTATTGTTCTAGCCTTGACATCAATAAAAAAATATTTTAGGAATTTATCCCAAAGTTGAATAATTTCAATCGTACCGATTATTATGAGTGGAAGTGAAAACATTTTTTCGGGATGCACCGGTAGATTTAGCACCGTCAAATTGTACAACACTTCACAGATGTTTTTTGACGTTTATCACCCTAAATATAAATTCTTTTTTTTTCTAGTATAGATTTTAACTGCTATACAAGCTGTTATTGTTTCATTGACACGAGAACGTGATTTCTCTAAAAGGTGATAGTTGTTCTTTCGTTATAACATATTTAAATAGTGACAAACACAGTGGAACTGTCTACCTATGTATTATATTATACTATTATAGTGTTACTAATCTACTTTTATCTCAGTTTAACACAATATATATTTTTGACATTCGAAATACCCAACAGATGAGGTATTGAGTAAACTTTATACATTTTAACGTCAATCGAATCAAACGTTAGATTAAAATATATTGTAATCTACACACTAAAATAGTTATAATCAGCGGGTGTGTATGACTCAGATGCATTGCGAATGCCCTTGTGTTATATTTTAACTACGCTAGTTGGTCATCAACCCGCAGTCCATAATAACATAATTATTGTTACATATTTTGAATTCACCACCAAAACGACGGCATAAAAAACATAAATATTATCGTGCATGGTATAATATGGCGGGGAACGTCAAAACCCGGTCAGCGCCTTACACTCAATATTAATATGACGTCGTCATCACCGACGCAATACCGATGTCATTATATTATTAAAGTTTAAAATATAATATGTAGTAAATACCTTTTGCGGTATTACAATTAATACAGTATTGTGTTTCTACTTTCTAGTTTCGAGTTTCGAGTTCCACGGAACTATTATACGCAGGTAGGTGGGTATATAGCTATTGATTTTCGTTGTGCGTAATAATAATAATATACTCTATGTCGCAGTTCATTATTCGATGTTATTCTCGTTATCGAACCTATGTATAAAAAATATATTTCAAAGACATATACGAGAATATATTATTATTATCATCGCGATACAGCACTCTCTGCTGCCCCACAACGACATTATATTATAACGAACTCGTCACCGTCGTCATCATCATCGTCACCGTCGCCATCATCATCGCCGTCGCCGTCGTCGTCGCTCGTTGTCGTCGTATCGCGTACACCTATCTCGCGGTGCCTTTCACATTGTTGTTTTACCGGTCGGCCCGACAGCAGTCGGATCGTCTGTGGTTTTCATCAGTTTAATTAAAATCCTTTAGTGTTTTACACACTGCGCCGCGCGTAATCACTCGAACGCCACTGCAGGGGCGGCGAGGTCAATGCCAGGTCCCGTACATAATAATGTATAGGCAGTTACTGCCACGAACCGACTGCGGTGGCACGATATCATAATAATATCGTGCAATAATAACAAAATAATAATATTATATACATAGGTACGTTTATAAATCTTAATCGTCACGTGTTCCGCAGGAGTAGGAGGAGGAGGAGGAGGAGGACGACGACGACGATGCCGTCCCCGAGAAATGATTAAACTCGACGCGTCCTATATAAACAGCGGTAGTTGTAGTAGTAACACTAGTAGCAGTGGTGGTAGTGGTAATAATAGTAATACGACGGTATAAATATCGCGATTAACTTTGACAACGTTTGTTAAGGCAGACCTCGGAATAAGGTGATATAATAAATGCTTATTAAATGAGACAGTGATTTATGTGATTCGCCGCCAACTCTTAATGGCAAACATTCGTTTGAAACACCTAAGTTTTCGTCCCTGCGTTTTATTCCCGAGCGTCGCGTCGTCGTGGTCGTCGTCCGCAAAACCGTTCCCGTGTAGAATGCATAAAGTTTGTAATTGTTTTTTTTTTTATGTCACTGAGCCTTTAAACCCTATTATTATATAATGATAAGTCATTATTAGGACGTATTATGATCGTTATCGGAGCATCATCATTAGATATGGCCACACAGTTTGGCCAACTCAGTTCTCGGCTTCAGCACTATAATAGTGAATATAGTGATATAATATAGAAATATAATATGGTAATATATAGAATTAAATTCTCGTGCAGTTTCACCGAGCAGTGTGCGCTTAAATTATCACCATGGTAGGTAAAGGTATACATTGTGCATATTATATTATTATAACGTGTTATATAATATACGTAGGTATATAATTACATCACAAATCGCAATGTAGGTAGGACGTGCCTACACCTATTGTACAGAAGTGACCGAACGATTATTATTATCTGCGAAATCGTTTAGAGCCGTGAACGTTTGAGTATAAAATCCTTCAGTGCAAAGTAAAAAAAAAATACTCCCGGGAACATAATATTTTCTGGAAAACGTGGTTTGATTGTATAAAATATATTGCACGAGACTGCAATTTTATGTGAGTTCTCTTCGCCAGCACTTCATTTCGTTCAAGGTATATATGACTACGTCCTCGCAATCAAGAAAAATTATATACGGATCCCGGACGTTCAATTTTACAGTAGTCTCTCTTTCTGTTTAACTGTTATATGTTACACAATCTAATAATTATTGGCATACTATAAAACAGTAAACACGAAAGAAATTAAAATCAATTATATATTTCTATATATTATAATATACACATGTAACAATAAAGTGTTTATATAATGTCCTATCCACAGTAATAAGTCACACGTGACTTATTATTTGTGGGGACCGAATGACCCCAAAATAAAACACACACGACTCGTCCTGTGTGGTCCACCTCGTCCATCGACACTTCCACGATCTTCTGTTTTTACAAAGCACCATCGCTGTCTGATGATATCAATAATATGCTTTAATATTGTGCCAAGGTAATCACCCTGTATAACTACACTGTACCTATGTAGGTATTGTACGTTCAAGTTGGAAAACACAAAGCAATTAGACGTATCGCGTGCGGAACGGAACCGCGTGCTCGCCCTAATGGAAAACCTGTCGACAGTCCAGCAGCGGTCGTACACCAACCCGCACGATTCTCATTACCCGGTCATTGGTTCGAACGCGATAAAACCAGCGCTGGACCGGAGCAAGGAGGCTGAGATGAGAAATTTTAAGATGAACGGCTGGAGTGAATACCAGGCCCACTACGACCGGTACGGGTACAAGACGATCGCGTGACGTCGAGATGTGCACTTTAAAAATATTTTGCATACCACAATAATAATTGTACCTATCATAATCGCACAGCGAGCATGACTGTGGTGGTTGGAACTCACCATCTGAAATTCTGAACGCTAAATCATGGGCCGTAGACCTGTTGTGCGTGTATTATAATAATAATTATTAAATCGTTTCATTGTACCTATTATAATTTGCTTTTAAATATATTGCAATGAATTATAATAAGATTATTGCATTATGCGTGATCGTAAGATCATGGGTTTTTTTTAACACAGAGTGATTGTCGATTATCAAACACAGCAGATATAACACCACCGGTGACGAGATAAAACTAAAAGTGTAATATTATAATTTCATCTGACCTATCGCTCCGCATAAATCGCGATAAATTATTTTGTTGATTAATATTGACTGTAGACAAAACTATTTTTATTAATCAAAACTCTTGAAATGTGGGTAGTAGGTACCTACACTCATCCCCAATTAAAACCCAATGTATAATAACCAAACAAATCGAAATCTGTACAGGCTACGATGTGATATCGGTACATGTGTTTCCAAAGCGTGTCTACCACACCTCCTTCGTCTATAGCCTCTAGCGGTAATCGTCGATTATGATATACCACGACCAGGGTTATAATGAATGCTCGGGTGCACATACAGTGACGTATGTACATTATGACAGTCGGGGTTCTTGAGGGGTTAAATTTTTGAAAACACAGAGTTAATCACAATTAACGGACACACCCAAAAGGTACAACATCATCAGTGCGAGATCGAAATCAATGTGAAATATTATAATTCGAACTGACCTACCAGCACACCGCACGTCGATTATAATATGCAATATTGATATTGACTGTAGAATATAGATAATATTATTTTTTTAAATCAAAACTCTCGAAATGCAGGACAGCGTACACTCGTATACTCGAGGGATCACAGATGCCCTATATATTATAATATCATATCAAAAAAAAAAAAAGTCGAAATCTGTGTTGTACTGGCTGCGATATCGATACACTCGTTCGCGCAGCGTCTCTGTGAGACAGTCGTCGAGCGGTAATCGTCGGTCATAATAGTATACCGCAACCAGTGTTTTAACGAACGCTCGCGAGTGTTCATCTATAACGCGCGAACGTTGGTATATACCTGGTAAACACAGCGGCATGCCACGATGGCGTTCGTGTGATTACGCACCTACCTAGGTGAGCGTACTACACTCGACACAACGACGTAAAAGATTAAAGGATTTTAATTTAATTAATTAAAACCTCCGGCGGACTGACGTTAGCAGAACAAAAAGAATTGTGGCGAACCGCAGATTAATACTACCGTTGTCAAAGGCGGCGGCGAATTCAGTTTTACAACACGCGCGCACACGACCGAGCGAGTGAACATTACCAGACAAGCGTTTTCATAATAATAATATTATTATTATTATGATAATCTCTCTTTTATGGTCGCTATTTTCTGTCAACGAGGCACACGCGCGCTCGCCCAAAAAACTGGGCGAAATGCATGCATGCGCATTGAGTATATTATAATATATTATGATAAAATTATAATAATAATAATAATAATAATGTACTGCGATATGCGAAAACCATGGAGATGTTATAATAAGAGAATGACGTCAATGCACTGTTAGTTTCTTCTCTCTCTGTCTGATACACGCGCGATTCAAACGCATTCACGCAAAATAAATTCATTTTTTTATACGTTTTCGGGTAATCTCAGAGAAAAATCATACATCACAATAATTATTATGGGGAGTAATATTTTCGACGGTATGCAGGCTATATAGCGATTTGTCTAAACTGTGTCTCAAAACAATTGAAATACGTTCATTAAAAAATATTATAAATTGTTTATCTAAGTCCAATTTATAGTCAAATAAAAATAAGCTATGAAAACGATACGTCAAACACACACTTAAACATATCATTCCGTTTAATTTTTGGAAATTTTAGCTGGTTATTTTACTCCAAGATTACTCGAAAACCGTTAAAAACATTTTTACACGAATGCGTATTATCTATGTGGAGTGATGGTCTGAGAGAAGAAACAAATATTACGTGGCTGACATTCCGATAAACGGTGTTTCTTCTCGTAGGAAAACAATTAGAAATAAAATGTACTACGAGTGCTATGTTCACAAACTAGATTAAATATTTTCATAAGAAACTATTCAATCGTTAGCCCCGGCCGACCGCAGTATAATAATAATATATTACACTCGCACAAAATATGGTGAACTCAAATACTAATGGCGTAGGCGTGCTCAGAAATTTCCTATGGAGGGGTGTGGTGTAATATTGCAAAAATATATCTATACTTACAAATTTTAATAAAACCACGATATTAATATAAGTTGTATAAATAGATTTATTTTTGTATTTTTCACTATTTTTAATAACTAGTTTATTCTTTGGGAACATTTTTATCGCAGAAGAATTTCGTGATTTCCTTAGTTTCCGTCCCATATCGTTCATGATCAATTTGATGGCCAAGGGTAACCACGATATAATACTGACAACGTGCAGGTCTAATCCGTTTCATCTGTCCCGTGTGAGTCATTATATTTTTCAATTTATTCTAAATTTATTGTCATTTATAAAAATAAAAATAAATAATAACGAAATAACAATATTAAGTTATATCCGCGTGTGACAGGGTCTCTGTTTTACAGACAACGTCGCAATTTTTTTTTTTCGTTTACAATAATGCATTTTCCTTAGTTATTTTTAATATTAAAAATGAACTATAATCAATAATAAAGGTAATAATATAATATTATTATCTAAGGCCTCGCGTAATCGCGTAGAATTTAATTATTTTAAAGCGTGTTATAATATTACGAGCATTTTAAAAATATGTAGGTATTATAAAAATGTACAATATTGTTGAAGATGTCTGTGCTTAATCGTGTCGTTGAAAATTTACATCGTGCTCAATCGGATCGGGTTACAGCCAAAAAAAATATTGACGGTTTATAAACGACACTTAAAAACATATATAAATATTATTAACCCCGCTATAAAGGCATTTTATGTTTTTATTATGTGAAGAAAAAAAGGGAGGAGGGGTTTCGCTCCCCATGTGTACGTCACGGTTCAAAATTTCAAGACTGAAATATCAGTGTGTACCCTAAGACGTAATCGTGTGTCTGACTTGATAAGAATATTATGAGCAACAATTTGTGATATGTCGTCGTCATTGATCACCAGTGCGGCCCATGTACGAATACGTCAAAGAAATAATTTCTTGGGACACTATATCGTGTTATTACCATATGGTTTGTTATTTATTTAAAAGCACAATTGCAAATGGTTATGAAGTTAGAAGAAGTCCTATCCAAAAAATCTATTGCCCCGTGTGCATTCACAATATATTATTATTTCTGTGAAATTGAAATTGTATATAATATATTATATAATAAAATATACACACGATATGAAATAGTATATCATATCATTTTTTTATATTTTTTAATAACTATTATGCTGAAATATTACGTTCTGTTCGGCAGTGTATTTTATGTATATTATTCATAAATATTGTTTTCTTTATTACCGTACAGTTCTTTTCGTTGATATTATTTAAAGTGAAATAAAACAATTCAACGAATGTGTTTGATAATAGAAATAAATTTCATGAATGTCTATTGAATAAATTCCGTAATTCAAACTGATGAAGCTCTCGAGATTTGCTCATTTACATTCACTCATTTTTAGAAACCCATTTAAACCAAAACTAAATAACTTTTTATGATTAATTTTAATAAAGAATTCATTAAAAAACTTATTATTTACTTTTTTTAACGGTTTTAATGTGTTTTTGTTGAAAATAAAAAACAAGTTAAGAAATGTAATTTTCTGTTCATTAAATAAATTAAAAAAGAAAAAAAAAATCGTGTTTAAAATACTTTAGTTTCTACCCAATTCGTACTATCACAGCATCATTTTATTAATACAAAATGTTACGTCTGAAATAATATCTGAAACGAATGTTTAATTTATAATAAATAACAATAATAATATACAAATAAAAATGTTATGTAAGAGATCTTAAACTTCGGAAAAAGAAATTCTCATTGTTCATTGTTCGTATTTGTACGTTTTATTACAATTCATTGTTAAACGGTATAATTCCCATTTAAGTTTAACGCAATTATTTGCTGTATAATTTATAAGCATATAAGGTGCTTATTAATAATGATAATTATTAATAATTTAATAATTTAAAAGATTATAAAATTATGTATATAAATATAATATAAATAAAATTACGAGTGAAATAAAATAGATTTCCGTTTGATATTTTTCTAGGAAAATATAATATTGTTCGTCGATCGACGGCGCCGAACAACTCGAACACAGAACACATTATGTCGAAAACAGAATAGATATATAGCATCCTGTTTCTCAATTTGCGTCAGTGGCTTAGCGAAGAGAGGTTCTTGGGGCACCCCCCCCCCCTGACATTGTAAGAAAATTAAAATTGTATTTCTATGGTCAATGAAAGTTACTACAAATACAAATCTGTATAACCGTTTACAGGAACCGAAACCTAGTACTTCGGAATTACTACTCTAAACCTAAACTTATTAAACTTATTAAACACATTAACAGTCCCTCCCCTCCTCCCAAAGAAAAATCCTGGACACCCTCCATAATATATATACGCATATTCGAATGTTAAAATATAATATTATAATAATAATTGTACCAAATGTTTGCTGTAGGTTTTTAATCGTATTATATTGTATCATGCAGATTCATCGTACGCCGACGATGGCCTAATCATTTCTGAAAAGAGTAAATATATTTTGAAATTCGCCTCGGACACAGAATATTATGCGTAGTACATTATTTTGACATACCATATACCCTCCCCCAAACCGCAACCCCTGTTAAACTTCACTGCGCACATTGGTCGCGGGTCGTACAAACGGAAAATATATACGTACTTGTTTTAAGTACACACGCGCGCGATGCGACGCTACGGAAAAACGTATAACAATATATATAAGTATTAAATATAATTGCGTTACTCAATGATAGTCACCGTCACGCATCGGTATCGAGTTAAAGAGCCGAGGGATGCGTCGACTAAACTCGGTCCCGTTTTTATGTGGTGTTTTTTTACGTGATTGTGTTGCCAATGGACATTGTTGTCGGTCGTGAGCGCGTACAAATTCAGTCGCCGCGTCCCCCCCCCCCCCCCACACCGTTGTTATACAATATATACCGTTGGCGCGTTATACTTTTTTAAATTTACGAAATTAAGTTTGCCGTCGCAGTTTTCTGCCGTCGCTATATATTGTGTGCACTGTGTATACATAACCCAACCTACACTGTGTGTGTGTGTGTGTGTGTGTGTGTGTGTGTGTGTGTGTGTGTGTGTGTGTGTGTGCGTGTGCGTGTGTGTGTGTCGTCTTTTGCCACGTTTGTCTTCCATCGACCCCGGTAATTGCGTTTGGAAAATTAATCTTTACTATTCTCAACATTTTACGGACGTGGGAGGATAACGAATTTCGGCGAAAGACGTCGTACGACGTACAAGACGGCCATAATAATATATCGTTCGATCGTGATTTGTATTTTAATTCGTTTCCCAGCCTGTCGGTCTCAATATTAATAATATTGATATTAAGATTTTGCTGTAGGGTTTTGTAAATTGAAAAAAAAAAATGTTTACCTATAATAATAAAATATCTGGTTTAATATCTAATTTACCATATGCAAGGACATTACGTAGTCGACCACTGCATACGACCGCCTTGGATGCCCATTTCAATATAATTGTGAAAGGTTAAAATATGATACTGTTAGGAATTGTTTTGGGGTGAGAGATCAACTCGGGGCTCATAAAATGATCCGATAGATAGCTGGTACAAGCGTAAAATCTTAAACAGACGATTGCGTTCGCCTCAAGCCCCATTCTTAAATCAAAACTCTTTATGCGTTTGATACGAGAAAACCATTATGCGCGAATCGTTAAGACCCATATATAAGGTGTACGCGTTTGATCGTTTCATGGTCATGTTGAACAATCCGAAATTCGTACCATTGAAGCTTTCCAATCAATTATTTCACATTATATCAGTCCTTCGTGCTTCAGTACGTATATCAATAGTAATACACTGCAGAGCGATGTCGAAAACATTAACCACATATTATAACAATCTCCATGACAAACACCGATCTCATACGAATTCTATCGTTTTAACATTCTCCACTAACCCGACAATAGAGGCTAATTACTAGCTAGCATTAAATAATTGTATGCGTTTAATAAATTAATAAACTGTAAAATAACCTGGGTATAGGTCAAACATCAATATACAAAACGTGTAGGTACCGTACAAAGTAAATTATCCACTATCTACCTCATCAGATCTACACAAATTAACTTTTTTTTTTTATAAATAACCTTGGAACGCAACAGGACACTTCTTAAACGTGGCATGAATAGTTCTATTTTTTAAAAATATGGTATTTATGTATACTTTAAACTTTAAGTGTGAATCACTCGGTATAGTATGATATTTTGCGTTCAAGACGAGAAATGGTTACGCGAAAAACGGCCGTAAACCACATAATAATAAATAATTTCAAATTAATTCACCACCGCAGACGTCGTAATGGAAATGATGAAAAAAAAACACAAAACAAATGTGCGACTTGGTTTTCAGCGGTTAATTATATAAATTGAATTTACAGTTACGTGACGTGTTTGTAAAAAATATAAACCACGATGTTCTGCGCTGTACTCAAACTGTATTACCTAAATGTTTTTCTTTTTCTTTCTCCTTCACCCTCATAATATGATTAAACATTTCTAAAGTTATATTATACGCGCGGAGAAACTGCACGGGGTGAGGGAACAGATTTGTATCCTGCAATCCCACATTTCTTGTCGCGTTTACCTGAACCTGTTACAATATAAATTTATTGTACCTACACAATATAATATATTATTATTATTATTATGCGGTCAGCGATAATAAATTCAACAAAACCGAACCGATCCAACGCAGCCGGGGTGGGGTTTTGACTACGTTGCGAAATTCTTCAGTGTTTACATTCATCCCCGCGTATAAACCGTTTAATATCCGTGAAAAAACACGCAGATGGTCGACGATTGATTTCTTCGGGTACGCGTTTACGTGTTGCAACTATGTAAATATCTATAGTATATGACGTGTGTGTGTGGATATATAGAGCGTCTTACACAAGTGTCTTCAAACGGACTGTTATTTCTCATCAATTTCCAATTAATTCGGAAACTTTAATACTACCGCGAAATCAGTCCCCCGGACAAGGCGCATTCAAACGAATGTTTCTGCAGCTGTAATTCAGAGCCACCACCTTTGGGGATGGTGCGATGAGTGTTGTCCGTAAAAAACGTCGAGTGCAAGGGACACAAACCCACCTCCTCCCCCTCTGTGCTGACTGAACAGAAAACACGTAGTCGGTTTATTACAATAAACTCGATCGCTTTGGGGGGGGGGGGGGGGGGTATGCGGGCACTGACGACAAATCGTCACGTCCTATCCAACTTCTATATTTATATCGAACAGTGCCGCTGAATTGTAATACTATACTAATATATAATTGACATGTTCTGCACGCCTAAATGTCCAAAATGGCCGTCATGATGACTTTTCTGCGACACTTAATATTTTCCACTATCGATCACAGCTGCTGTAATAACGCGTGTAATAGTATTTAAAATCTCAATATTAATATTACAATTCGTTCGATACACGCCGCGCAGGTGACACCATTATAGACCATCTAGGATTTTCCATCGTTGACGCCCTCGACTACACACAATTCGCGATTGTTGATGTCTCGCGCTAACCTAAAGGCGTGAAGATATGAGGCCGCGGACGACCAGCTCACACTTAAGTGGTGATCTTATGGCTGCATCCAAGTCGGGTCCCGAATTTTAAATTACTATACTAGTATTGGATCCCGGATTTTTTCAGGTACTTCAATATAATTGGGTCCGGGATTGTTTAGATACTACACTATTTAGGATTTAATATTCTTTTGGTGAGTATTTCATTACAATAACATTTCCCTTCCCATTTAACCAGACTTTGCATGATATATTTATACCGAAGGTATAATGGAAATATAATGTAATAGAATACCTTGTCTGCAGAGTAGCAGACAAACAATATTTCTATGTACCGTGTGACATGCACATCCCCCTGCTGTATACGTGATTGTAAACCGGACCTTATGTTGGTCTGTGGTGTTTGACATATTCTGTGATTCTATTTTTAATTTAAAAATATTTTCTAATAACAGATACATATTATATTATTATACCCGACCAACATGAAATTAAGTCCAGGAACCTCAAACGGAGACAGAAAACAAATCAATACCTACATTAACCGACTTAAGTACTTAATACCTACGCTAAACCGATTCGTACAAATTGCCTCAGATAGGTGGTATTCAGAACAACCAGTTGTACTTACTAAAAATACAAACCAAAAAATATAAAATAATAAAAAGTTACTTGGTATAGTAATTTATAGCTAATAAGTAATAACCATACCACATATAGTCGAACCTATAAAGATCAAATAACTTTATCACATACAATGAATTGCATTAATAAATTATTATAAAGGTTGAATTTCGCCATACGAAATAAATCAAACATGCGTATATTATATTGCCGGCATAATATACGATTTACGCCTATATCATATAGCAGGACACCACGGACAGCTGGTGTTATTTAAGTATAATAATTTATCGTTTCAAAATTCTAAAATATTGTATTACACAGTGCTGCACTGTTTCGCGGTAAAAATCGCTAGGCAGGATAGTGTATTGTTATCAAACCATACCTATATTAGGGTGGCCAAACTGTTTTTGATTATGATCTACTGAGTTTGTATTTTTCCTCTGAGGATCGACTAATGTAAAAAAATTATTTTTTGTTTTTAAATCTTTATCACAAATATTAAAAATGAACATACCTACTGCTAATCTATAATAATATTATAAACTGAAGAGTTTGTTTGGTTGAGCGCACAAACCTCAGGATCTATTGGTTCAAGTTAAAATATTATTTTTGTGTTGGATAGTCAATTTATTGAGGAAGGCTATATAACATCACGCTACGACAAATAGGAGCCCGGAGAGGTGTTTAAAAAGGGATTTTGAGATTTACGATGGAAACGTTTGTTTCTAAATGGTTGATATTGGTTATAGGAGAAATGATTAGTAGAAATAGTATTTATTTACTATTGGTTGCCATTGATTAATCAGGCAGATCAGGTACAAGCATGCATCAAATTGAAGTTTCTCACATTTCCTACAAGGGTGGCTGAGTTGCATTTATTGCATCAAGTTACACCCAAAATGAGTTGAATAATTACAATTTTTTCAAGAATTGTCATTTTTTATGGACCACGAAGTGCGCGGGATCAGCTAGTATAAATATAATAATAAGTATAATACAATGAAAGTCTAAAAATATCCAAAAAAAATATGTTTCACATTAAATTTCTACATAATTTCAAAATAAATAAACACTATAGGTACTGTCGTTTGCGTAGAAGTGTGCCATTGCAATATATTACTATCGTTGGCCAAGTAAGTATTCAGCTTTTATGACTTTAGTGTAAAAAAATCACACAAACAGATTTATATGAAATATTATGCATGTAACTCTATCTACTAAATGTATAATGATATGTGATAACTGCAAAAGGGGATCGACTTTAAAATCGTCTAAGACCGACCGAAGATTGGACCCTTTATTAAATTCGTTACAAAACTCGTATAATAATACTAGGCATCGTAGAACAATCAAATGCGATCTTCATCGATAACGACATCATCGTTGCTGATGAATATTATTTAAAGCTTCGCATGTAGTTATAAATTACGTTTTAGAGTTTTTACCGTACTAGCCGTTGTACCGTACGTTTTTCCGCTTTAGTCTCCAAAAAGAAAATGCTTTATCGCACACACAAATACACACATAATATTATATATAAAGGTATCTAATATATTAATATATTAATGTTATATATATATATATATTTATATATTCTTTGCCGACGTCTATAAAATATATCGTGTAGAGTGGTGGCGGGGCGTCAAAATAAATATGCATGTGCACGTGTGTTGTATTATTAAATTTAAACACCACGTCTACCATACTAAAACGAAAAGCGTATATATTTTATGGGATGAAAAAAAAAATGTTATAATAATAATCATAATAAAATATTTGAACCCGAGTGTACGTACACGGCGCGCGTCCCGTATACGCGTACATGTACCTATCTATATACGTGTATTTATAGTGCGAGTAGCTTTTTTAGGATTAGGTGAACCTACTACTCTGAAATCATCAAGAGCGTATTCCATTTTCGACATTTACTGCTCGTGAATTATTTTTTCTGTTTCGTTCGCACCCGCACCTCACGCAGATGACAGACGATGCAAAATATGACAGCCACGCCATCGTACTCGGCTCGAGCATAGGTACGTTCAGAGGCGTAGCCGGAAGGGGGGAGGGGTAATATGGGGCTAATAGGCTAATATTAAAGCTTTCCCTTCAATCGATCGTGTTTATTTTATCCCATATTATAATATTATTTTTAAAAAAAGATTTTACAAAAACCCAATAGCCCCTCCCCTCTACATAGAAAATTCCTCGCTACGCCACTGGGTACGTCATATTATAATAATAAGAACAACAATAATATTGTTCCTTTTTTTGCTGTAATATATACCTCCCAATGGCCTTGATACCGAGGGTTATCTTAATAATAATAGAAAAAAAAATAATAATATTGTACTGTATTATTATATCTAATAATAACACGCGCGAACTCGATTTCGGCAACTCCATCGGGTCCCGACACACACGTCCGACCGTAATATAATTGGCGCTATTGTAAACAATATTATTATAATAACAATATATGAATAATATAATATTACATTACGACGACGACGACGAGTATTATCATTCGAACGGAGTTTCGGCGGATCGCGAGCGATATTATAATGTAATATTTCAACGCCACTGATCATACATTGTATCTATCTATATAATAACGCATATCAAAATAGATATAATAATGTAATACACATGCACCGATACGATACACGCACTCCGCATGGCACCTTAATACTCCCGTATTCCGTTGTCGTATTGTATCCACGACGTGAGCGCGGATTTGGGAGTATAATAATAATAATAATAATAATAATAATTAAAATGCATGTCATAATTATTATTGTTATTATTATAATTTTAATAAGCGTGGAGAATTCGGCCCCTGACGAATCGGATGATTCACAGAGCTGCGCGCGGTATAGAACAGGACGATACACCCCCATCCACCCCCGCCCATTTTTCATTTAATCGCAATATTTTTAAACATAGGTACTCTGCAACGACTATACTTAAGGAGTATACCAGACGTCCTATCCTGTGTCCTCCTGTAGCGGTACAAACTTCTGTTTTTACCGAATGAGAACCACGCTTTTCTACTGTACATTATTTCTGAAAATTTAAATTAACCTTTGTGCAATTGTGCCGTCATATGCCCGATCCCATTACCATGGATATATTATTATCCTCAGTACACACAAATTTAAATAAATCTTTACCTACCTACTCGTTCGGATTTCGATTTTGATACGTCAACGTTTTCAGAAAAATGATCCGTTAAATAACTAACCGTATTCAAATAGGGGTTGTCATCTGTAAAACAGAAGCTTACAAGACATCTCCCCTTACGTTGTACCGATAAATATTCTCAACAGTTTGTAAATATGGTCTTTAAGTACCTATATTTAAAAATACCAACTATCAGATTTTTAATAAGTACCTAATCTAACCTAACTGTATTTCGTTAGGTAGGTATACGCAACAAAAAATAGGGTTAGCACGCTTTGTGAATCATCCTGTACATCAATTCTTCGTCCCCAGACGATCTATATAAATTATTATAGGGTCGTGTTCAGAAACTCTACCGAAAAACGACGACGTGACCGGACGTGTCAGTCCAAAACGACTGTGTGTGTCGAAAAACTGTTCAACAACTATAATAATATATAATAGGAGGTACCACCCTACGTCAGTAATACAGTAAATTTTATATTAGATTTCGGAAGCAACTGTGTCTATATTGTATACGAATTTCTGTTAAATTAAAAGTCGGTATAATACAATTATCGTGTACGCGCGCCGCCGTTCGTTTTGCCGGCGGAAAATTGTAAGTAATTTAATAACGTCGTCGAAGGGACGTATTCACATAATAGGTACGACATAATATTATTTCCGAACGTTAAATTCGTTTGAAAAATATTTGTTCAAAAATTATTTTCCAGCGGACGCATGTATCTATACATGCGTGTACGAACGACGTGTATGGTTGCCTATAGTGTAGTCATTAAATACATCGTAACCGTGTATCGACCCCTTTACAATATAGTCATGCAAACCGTTTATTGACGATACGAGAAAAATTTCCAAAACCATCGTCACACTGAATCGCGGCATCACGGTCCTCCGGAACCGTATCGGCTGAATATCTTATAATATAAAACATAATGTTAACGTACGCTTAGAAAATATTATTATCGTTTCGTTTATAGCACTGCACTGCCGACAAACGAAATTATTGAAATAAGAATTGTTTTGTTGTTTTACGCAAATTTATTTTTCGTTATCGCGAGTTCTGGAGTGAACACCGATAGGGCAGAAAGGGTTTTATGTCGTCGATGACCAGCATCTGCACAGTCCGAGTTCACATTTATATCACAATATTATCTTTTTTTTTTTTTAGACGTAATACCTAGGTGGGTTTTTTCGCGTCTAGTTACAACGCCGATTCGGGGATGAACAAGACCGGAAAATCCCGGCAATCCCTATAGACCGTTTTTCCGAAGATGGAACCGATACCGTGAACTGCAGATGGTATATAGGTTTAAGCCTATGAGTTTGATTGCACACGATTGTTATTAGATGTTCTCTGGAACGAGTTTTGTTTAATGACTGCGATGAGTGCTATACGAGGCCCTGAAGAGACGGTTTATAGTCAGATAATAAGTATTTAAAGATTAAAGTACATCTGTTTACAGGTATAATATATTGCTAATTGAATGGCGCTCATTAGTGTATAACGGCTGTAACGCATATAATATGCTACAACAATATTATTGGTACATAACCGCCTAATCCAGAAACATTACCCGATAAATTTCTTCTGTATTAGCTTTCAGTAATGAATACATTACAACTCAACGACGAAGAGTGTATACAGTGTGATGTATGACAACAACATTGTTATGATCACTATATTAACAGCTATTTAAATAAAAATGATCTTATAAGTTATAGATAAGACTGTTAAACTTTAACATTTCGTTGTTTAAATTACAGAAACGATTGGATTCTATTGTACGACTTTAATTAACTTGAAAAACGAGTCGATTGATTGTACAGCGCAGGAAGATCTACGAGCGATTTGGAAATTATCGCAATGATATTAAACGAGTTAATAAAGGACAATATTATATTAATTATGTTTCGATGGCATCAGTATTATTATAAATTTTGGAAAAAGAAAATTGCACATAGTTTTAATCAAATCGAGGTTTTAACAAAAGATCGCCTGATAAAAAATTGCTCTTGTTCTTTTTAACGTTGAACAATATTTATAATAATGATGCCTAGAGAGGACTCCTTTTCCATATGCCGAACAACTTACTGATCTTTTGAGCACATAACCGAATACTGCTTAAAATGCACTCAAGTCCGGATAGAACACAGAATACCTTGACACCGCAATCGGATCTAACTACAGTAAACATCTAGACTTTTAGTAGAATAGACAAGATTTTCTTAAGCAAACTTATGTGGAAACAAAAAACAAATTTGTAATTTAATTCTATGTAAATGTAAACGCAGTGTAAAAAAATATCTTTAGCGTTCTTTTTTACACGGAGTATAGCGTAGTGCTTTTATTGGGATATCACTTATTTTTTGTTGATACATTATTATTTCGGGAACATATTGATTTTACAATGATGGTTTTTTTCTTTTTTTTTTTGCAGATTATAATAGTAATAGTAGAAATTAGTATTATTATTATTATTTCTTTTTTATTTATTAGTTGCCATCGGATAGTGCATTGTAATGCGGGCTGCAGGGAATATTATCTAATACAATGTTGAAAAATATACGCTACAATAATTTCTAGTTAAATTGCCTGCAGCGACTCTGTTGATATTGTTTGAAATGATTTGAAAACTACACCGCATGCACTTCTACGTACAATTTCCAATTAGATAATTGTATTTTCAAAATTCATTATTTAAATACAAATTAGCTATGCTTTCTCAAAAAATGTTTTTCGTCAATCGTTTTTCTTTCTGTAATTTATTATTGACCGGCAGTTTTTGCGTGTATTTTGCCTATATGTGTATTTTAAGGCGCACTTTTCTTTTATACTTAGCGCGACCCTGCCGGTTCGTTGGATAATGTAACTAATGTGCTGCCAAAGTTTGTTTTTTGGGACAATAAAAATAAAAATTTATAATAATTATTATGTGTTGCATATTCATATATACTCTTGGTTCGTTTAATGCATGGTTTCGTGCAAAATATAGTTTTATTCATCTTAATTCCACCCATTTTATATTACTTGAAATTTCTAAGAATATCCCTTAAATTCCCTTGGTTAATGCGTAACAAGCAATTCCACCGGAATACTATACAGTTCGAGAAATTTAACACAAAACTCAACTCAACAGAAGTTGCTCGCTATTTCTGCTTTTATAATAATATATTTAATGTATTTTTAATATTTCTACTATTTTTATAATTGTATTGCAAAAATACTAAATGTGTATGTAGAACGATTAAATTGATAATAATAATTAAGGTTTTGAATTTTAAATATTAGATTAGAAATTATTGATTGAAATATACAAATTAAATTATAAATCATAAGTATAGATATATTTTTTATACCATATATGTCCTGATATAGACGATTAGTGGATGGAATTATTTGGAGCCAAATCCAGGGATTGAATATTTGTTATTTCAAATTTATACAGGTAATGAGGTACTGCACCCATATTATAAATAATAACTTACAACACTAATATGGTTTTTTAAATATAACATTATAACTTGAATTAATAATTATTGAACTAGTTATAACGAGTAACAAATAACATGTTTGTGACTATGAGGTTATGTAGTTATGATTTTATGATGTTTAAATGAATGTATACGGATGTATAAATTAACTTCTACATTGTATGTACTAGGTGAACAGTTTGTCTTTGTTTCATAAAATGAACACATTTTAAAAAATATCCTCTCTTTTTCTAAGTATTACTACCCAGATATTAAAACAATAATTTTATTTTTCACACAAATATAAAAAAATAAAATTAAAATATACTTTATGATGATATTATAATAAAATCTAAGTATAATAAATGTGCAGCAATTACTACGTTCGACTACAAGAGCACATAGTACTGTCATAAAAAACAATTTGATGAATGTTTTCAGCATTGATTTCAATAAAATCTGACCTTAACCCGGGAATGTTAATTATCATCGACTTTACAGAGGCAGTGGTACGAAACCTACAATGAATGTTCATCTAGGTATTCGTGTTAAAGGTTTCATTTTGCATATTCAGAATTTATGTAGAATTCACGTGATATTATATTATAGTATTAAATTGTATATTATGTATTGCTAAAAAATACGATGATTTGTATAGTTTTTAGTGGGTACCTACGTAACTCATAGTGACATATTAAACATTTTATTTTAAAAATAATGAAGGTTTGTAAACCTGGGCTTGAAACCGATTGAAATAATTTCGGTTTCGGTTTCGTTTTTGTACACCGGTTTTTAATTTTTTCGATTTCAGTTTCAATTTTTCAATACTGGTATGAAGAAATGTCGGTTTCGGTTTCGATTTTGTATACCGGTTTTGAAATTTTACGATTTCGGTTTCAACCTAGCAATACCGGTATTAAGAAATTTCGGTTTCTGTTTCGGTTTTGTATACCGGTTTCCAATTTTTTTTTGCGAATAATGAAATGGTTATCAACATTTTAATCATGATCTCAATTTTATTATGAGTATTAATTATGCGTATTAATGGAGTTTACGTATTTAAAAACACGTCAATGAAAAAAAAAAAAAACAATTTCAAATTTTCCAGATTTTGGTTTTGAATTTAATACCGGTTTTCAATTGTTTACGGTTTTGATTTTGAATTTAATACCGGTATACAATTTTTTTCGGTTTCGGTTTTAAATTATTATACCGGTATCAAATTTTTTGCTGTTTCGTTTTTGATTACGGTTTCGGTTTTAAAACGGTTTATACCGGTTTCTGAAATCGGTTTTGAAAACGGTTTCAAGCTCTGTTGTGAACAAAGACATTTTTAACAGAACCCGTTAACAATTTGATTATTTGTATACAGATATATAACGAATTAAAATTAAAAATTACACTTGTACAACTTTAAATTAATACCTAATTTGTTCCGTTCGTTTCGCACGTTTATTTGGTTTTAATGCAATTATTAAGGACGATCAAAATCGATTAAAGCATAATATTCTATTCGAACAAATTGCTAATATTATTTCAAATCGCACTATAAAGACTTGGAAACTAGTAATTCGACCACGGCAATATGATACGGGATTATTGCAAGGGATCGTTTTTGGTGAAATCCAAATGTAAATAATATACAATGGAATTTTACAATGACAATTGTATCACGTAGGTGTTGTATAATATTATTATATAAATATATAATACGATTGTATACAATTTTCTATTTGCAATCATCTCATCGGTACAACTGTAATAATAATTATTTTAGCACAAAGACTCGATGATAAATCAAATTTTACATATTATTATTATTAGGCTCATACAAAAACCGTTTGAAACCAAACAAATATAGCAAGGTAGGTAGTTATAGCGCGTATATTATGCAAATCGAGTGATTTTTTTTTGCTAAAAATGTCCCGTGATTATTATATTTTAACGTTCGACCGTGCTTATATGGGTACCGTGGAAAAAGGACCACGATCACCCATGGCCAATTTGCAAAGCCCAATTATATTATTATTATTATTATTATTATTGTTCTTATTATCATCGTTATCGTTATCATTATTATTATTATTATTATAACTATACGGAAAGAACACTGCTACTGAAGTAACTTCGGTCAGTATAATTTTTATATGCAGCGCGACGACAGTAATAATAATATTATGTTATGATGTACGGGCTGTCCCGTCGATGATATACGTTTGAATTAATAATCTATTGCAGTTTAATAAATGAACCTTTTCTTTTTTTCGAAATTAAATTTGTTTATTCGCTAGACTTTATATGCGGCGAGTACTCTGGACTGCGTACACGATTTTTTTCCCTCGTAATCGCAAGAGTTAACCAAGAAAAAAAACGAACCGCAGCTTGACGGCCTGTGCATATTATACGCCACTTATAAATTATAATATATAAATATATTGGTGGCACCATGCGCACCATAGGCGTCGGTCGGATCCCGGACAGGCGTATAAGACAAAAAAAAAAATAAAAATCCGTTTAATCCTAAAAGCGTGCATACTATTATTTACATATACACGATTCGTGGACCCGACGCGGTCGCACGGGGTTTATACCGCGGTCCTTGATACCGTTAACGACTACACCGCCTGTTTGTAATTTCATACTCAAATTTATTTTGACCAAACGCGTACCACGTGGGGTCGTCAAGATAATTCCAGTCCAAACGAGACGGACGGATCGAAATATAATACAATTATAATATTGTAATTCCGACTATTTTATTAATATTGTGGGTATGATATGCTGTGCGACATAGGTAGCGTATGATAATATGTTTAATTTTAATTTTAATTTTTTTGTCGAGTTAAGTTTTTGAAAGCTGTGGTAATTTTCCTGATGGTTATTTTTTTTTAGTCCGTTTTTGCTTTGATAATGGGGGGGGGGGGGGGTACGGTTTGGAACACGTGTTTATGTGGCGAAGATTTGTCACGAAAAACTCGGGTGGTCACCGATTTGAGAACTTGCAACACTGGTTGATGCTTAACCTCAGAACACGTTAGTGATAGAGACTGAGGCCCACCACTGCGGCACACCGAGATGCATATTATATTATAGTTAAACTAGGTTTTCATTGATTTCAATTCGATTTTTTGATTTTGTCTCCTCTTTGTTTGGATTGAAATGAAGACACACTACTTTTTGAAGGCCCCAAAAAACTTCCTAAATTCCTAAATTCCAAATTTATCCTCAACTCCAAAATTATTAATTGGTGAACCCTGGCGTATATGACAAATGAATCAAGTATTGTTGTTTTTTTTAAATTTGTTTATATAATGCAAATTTACAATATATGCAAGTGAGTACCTGAATTAGTGGAATACAATATGATGCGATGCGGTGAAAATAGAGAACATTGAGTTGACGTTTCATATTAGAAATTCCTGAACATGAGTGGTCATTTTAGGGAGAAATAATAATATACACTTTAAATTTGATACCTACCACCTACGCATTGAGAACTACTCGGGGACATTCGCGTTTCAGGCATTTCACTGGATTATGCCCGGGAGTGCGCACTTGAATGAGATTTGAGCGACGAGGGACTATTGTGTTACAAAGAATAATATAATAATATTATAAGAACATTTTTATCCAGTCGAAATATTATTATGAACGAAATCAGAAAATGAAAAATTTTGTTTATTCGTAAGTATATAAATGTCTGGAGTGGCTCAATTGTTGGCTGCAGTCTCTAATGGGTGCTGCCACTGCTGTGGTCAAGCATCGTCCGGTGTCGATAGCTCCCAGATGGGTGACCACCATGTTTTTTAGCAACGAATCCTAGCCTACACGTCATACAAACGTGTTACTTAAAATCAACCATGCCCCTCCCCCAAATAACCGTTAAAAATTAACTGTTAAAAAAGGGGGATAGATGGGAAATTAAAATAGAAACATTAGCCGGCGTGTAATCATAAATTAAGGGTCCCGGTGCCAGTTTTTCAAGTTGTCCACAATTTTTAGTTGCTCCCTCAATCATAAGACTTTTCCGCTTATCTACTACCCGATACCTATTTAGGGAGGGTTGATAGGGTGTATTATATCGAAACAAATTACTTTACGGGAATAACTCTCAAGCTTTGTAGAATTGTCGGATTTTGATGACTATTTTTTTATCTGAAAAAAGAAGACTTCCTACAGCCCATTTCAAATAGTTGTATTAAAAAAATTGTAAAAAAATGTTTTTTATCTTGTATTTATTTGACATATTATAAAGTTTGAGAACAAAATATTGAAAAACAGAGATCGATGCAGGCTGTAGAATATTCCCTTCTAGTAATTAAAAAAAATTATGAAATTTGGTTGATTCTACAAGGCGGCATCGTTATTCCCACAGAGTGTATTTTTGAGGACAAAATAGCATCGGCACCGGGCGCTTTAATAGCTAAACGAGTAGGTAGGTGCTAAAAGAACTAGTTTGTCTGTCGTTTGTTTAACACTAAGAAAATAAAAATACTTATAAGTTTCAAAAATACTGTACCGTTCCCAATTTACCTACAGAACATGCATTAACTATTTTATGTCTGAATTAATATGACAACGCGTGTCGCAACAACTATTGGAGTTTTTGAAAATATTGATAAACAATCATATTTTTCGGTGCAATAATTTAAAACAGTTACCAACATATTTTTATTTTGAAAAGTCTTATGGAAAAAATAATTTTTATTGTTTATAATATGTACCTCATCGTAAAGGCACGAGTGTCGGTATTAATTAATTGGTGATTTTATGATTGTACGATTTTGATGATAGGTAATTTTATAATTTTTTAGATAGATTTGGCTGAGGTGAATCTTTTTATTTAAAGTTAAAGGCCAAACTATTTTTTCATTATGTTTAGAATGGCTGTGCTTAGTAAATATTATGTTGGTACGCTTCAAATATAACTTGCGGATATTCTTATCGGGGTCATAAATATTATAGAATAATACAATCACTGTGGAGTGTGGGTTTCGGTTTTGATAAACTTATTTTGGGCGAAGACATAAAGAACCAAAGATAATAATAATATTACGCACGACTCTTGCTGGTTAATATACAGAAAGTACGTAACAGAAACCTCAGAAAAATAAAAATGAAAAGTTGAAACAAGTTAAATGTATAAAAAAAATTTGAAAATTATAATTTATAAAAAAATAATTTAAGATTTAAGATTTATGTTTAAAAATTCTCCAAAAAAATTACATTAAAAAAGTGATGACATTTTGAATTAGTTTACTTAAAAAATAATGATATTTAAAAAAAAATGTAATAAATAAATGCTACTTGTCTTAAATAAACGTTTTTACTTTTTACCATAAAATATTTACTATAAATTAGATTTACAAATTGAATATTTTTAATTTTTTCAAATAAATATAATAATAAAGTTTAAATTTTTCTGCGTTAAAAAAAATAATAAATGCTATACTGTTTATTTATACAAGCGTTTATACAATAAAATGACACATGACAAAAAAGAAATTTAATATTGATTAAAACAAAAGTAATTTCATTTGTCAGGTCATTCTGTTACACCTTGTACATTATAATAGTATATAAAAGGCTTTAACACCGCGGGTCATCCTCTAATCGATATAGGTGCGTAAACAATACGCAACCACGCAGGACTTCATACAATCCACAACCCTTACCTACTATACGCATAAGTACACGTCATAACATTATTACAAAATAAGGGTAAGTAAATGAAGGGTCGTTGAATTCGTAGAAGTCGCCACCGGTTAGTCATTGTCGTACGTTTATTATTGTACATACCTATATAATACCTACAGTGTGCATAATATACAATATATAATAATAATATGTACCATAGTGCGGGCGAGTATAAAGCACCCGTCGTCTCTGGGTTTGACGTTGATGTCGGCGGCTGCGTGCGAGGGAGGGGTAAAGGCTTTCGCGTGCATACATATGTTTACTTTGCTTGCTTATTGTTGACATTTAGCGAATGCTACAGGACCACGGGTTATGTAGGGTGTATGACAACGAGACTATGATATTATTATTATATAGCGACTCCATACGCGTGTGCGTATATTGTATGCCGGGCGCCCCGCAATTATCCCGACGAAATATTTGACCTAGCTTTGGTGCGCGGAGTGACGTCCTATTATGCGACTGATGTGACTAACTACACCGTCGCGATGATAATATTATGTGCCACGAGTTATGTGAATTCACTACCGAAAACGACTCGTGAGAGAGTTTGTAATATTATACATAATAATATGATCGTTGTGATCGGAACAGCCGCGGTCGTCTCGGTCGGAAGTGTTATTACTGCACGCGTTGCAGCTTATAGCATAGGTGTTCGGTGGCGAATCTAAGATTTTCTTATGTGGGGTGCTGAGGTTAAGATCTCGCATTCTGTGTGTACTCCATCCTGATGGCAAGACTTTTTTTCAAAATGAATTTGAAATTAATGGCCAATTTACCCACAGAGCTATAACTTATGTAAATATATTTCGAAATAATTGATTATAATTTATTACTCCCCATTGAGTGAGTTTTAAAAGCAAGCATTAAGTGCGCTTAGAACAGTATTATAATATTATACATTAAAGTTATCGAATGCGAGATATGTTCGAGGAAACACGACGGTAAGACGACCTGGATGTAAGTATAAGTATGATATAGTAACATAATAATATAATAAGGTGGATATATACTCTTTTATAGTTGGTACATTTCAAAAACTCGGTATTTGAGACGACTTTCAAAACATTCTTTATTTGTTTTTTTGAATAGGTACCACTACGGAACAATAAAGACAAATACTAATATTATTACTACTACCTAAGTTATAAAACAGTTTAAATGAAATAGTGTTCTAAAAAAATTTTATATTTGTGGTTTTTTCATTGTATTTTTCCTGTATAATGTCTATACATTAAGTATATTATGTAACTCAAATATTAAAAAAAAAAAAAAACACTGATTCGGAGCAAAGTGACCACCTAGACAAAAAAAAAAAATAATAAACGAGAATGATTTGAAATTATTGTATTGACAAGAAATAAAATCTGAAATATTGTTAAGTAAAAAACAAATATTCTGAACGAAAAAAAAATTAACTACTTCTGTTTTTAGATGAAAAAATATGGGATGAGGTGCGGGGAAAAAAGTATAACCCGTCAAGAATATAATAATATAATATATTATGAAAACGACTCTATAGAGATTTCAAAAAGAAAAATAACATCTAGACTTTATAATGTCATATATGTGTGTGTGTGTGTGTGTTATGTTTTGGGTTTGGGTTCCCAAAGAGTTTTTCAAGAAATTATTCGATTGTGTTTAAAGTTATCGAAACTGAAACGATACTTGTTTCGTCCGGTATATCTGGTGTTGCGCATCAATATTTCTATTTTATTTTTCGTTCTTCCTGAAGGAAACGGGAAGGAAAAAGTCTCTCCCATGACGTTTTATAGTTTACCAAAGGGTACTTTCTTCGCCAGCACGTATCGAGAAGTTTAAAAACTTTCCGTGGTGGTAATAAACAACGGCAAGTTGATAGAATAAACATAAATAACGGAATTTACGACCGCTGAGGGGTGTAGTGGGGAAAACCGAAAGTTCGGACAAGTTTTGGGAGGGGGGAAAGAGAAACCCCGTAAAAAAATAAATAATGCCAACGAACAAATTACTGGCAGGGAAAAAAAAACCTAGAAAGCTCCTGTACATTATATAGTTCTTAACACCTCTATCGCGCGATACAGAGAGGGCGAACTACGGTACACAGGATATAAGATATAATATATTATATATTATATGCGCGTGGGACGTGGGTGTATCGATTTTCGCCATTTTCTGTGTATATATATATGGGTACAAGGGACTTTTCTGAGAATGGTACTTACTATTTACTCGATAGTTTGTGCCGAACAACAGGCGACGTAAGCCGTCGAAAATTTCCTCAACGTTTGTCAACGCGTTTGGCACACGTTTCCCCTACCCTGCAGCTAGTTGTAAGTTTAGAATTCGATATTAGTAATATGATACTAATAATAATTATTATTATTGTTATTATTATCGTTTACCATCCCCGAAGTTTGCAAGAGAATGATTGCACGGAATCCGCCATTTTGGTAACGCACACGCACGCGTTGTATTTTATTGTAATTGTATTCCTAATAATATTATATTTGCCTGGTCGGGTTTTAGTTTTTGCTCTAGTAGATGTGAACGAGAAAACGGGGAGCTCACACTTTTTAGGGTTTTCTGTAGGATTTGTCAAATGCATGTCGATATGTAGAGCCGACCGAATATGTGATAATAATATTACAAATTGGTAGTATAAACATAAACGTTATTAATATATTAGGATCACTAACTAGGTTGAGTAAACACGTAATATGTGTAACGAGATTTAAGTCTCAGCAAAATATAAATTAGGTTAAACGATAATATTACATAGGTGATAGGACTAGACAAATGTGGGTGGTCCTTCAGGGATGATCGCTTAATGCGGCCATTGTGACACTGTTGGGCGAAACAGTTGTTGTAGTGAAGTGTAATATATTTCAATTATGATTCTGTGTGTGAAATAGTCTACGTCAGAAGCGATCGGCGTACACGCCAATTATAAGCACCTACCTACCGTATTACGACTGGTTCAATAGCAATAACATAATACATTATTATTATTATTCATAGAAGAACGGCCGCCGCCCGCCGCAATATTTTATTGTCTGGTACTATTTTAGTGCCCATTACAATGTTATTATTATTCTATCGTATAATATTGCACACGTTGCTACGACAAATCACTCGTCAGTGCACAATGACATTATTGTTTTGTCCTACAACCACCGTTCACATCTGCAGCTGTAGTCTTCGGTGTCAGCGATTCGTATGCACTATACCTACAGTAACTACTAATTATTGCAGTGGTACGCAAACGATCACCCGTTAAATGTGTACATTATTATGGCCTAAAGGTACATTATATATACCCTGGCCAATACGCGTATCTCGTAGTAACCACAGGTCAGGTACAACGGCGGTACACATCCGAGTGTTTATCGCGATAACAATAATTTATTATCTATGCTTGAGCATTGCCTAATGTGCATCGCGATAGCCCTATTTCAGCGGATCGATGCCAATATTATAATAGTTTGTCCATAGCACTACGGCGTATAGTTTCGGTCACCTGCATTCGGTGCACACGAATAACAACAATAATTGCGGTATTTGTGCAGTGCACATATAATATAACTGCAGCTAGCTAGACGAGTGCATAATAATATAATAAAATTACGCGTAGCGAAAACAATATTCCACACCGATCGCACTATGCACATGCACTGTGATGCAAATACATAATATCTCCAGGATGATTTTATTTAACCATTCTCAACCCCATTTCTCCCTTTAATAGTACATTTAAATTCTAATTTTTAGATCATCTACCTAACCCATTACCATGGACATATTATTCTTAGTACCCAAATTTATATAACTCAAAAACTACTTGATCGAAATTTGATTTAGATAGGTATACCTATATCAAAAACAATATCTGCTGAAAAATGAAAAAGGAGGTTTCCTATTGAAAATAGAAGTTTGTATAGTCACAGAATTATCTAATCTTAATATATATAAATCTCGTTGATTTATAATTCTAACTAAATTAATTTTTCTAAACATAGAAGTGTTACAATAAACCTCGTGTATTTGAAAATAATATGGTATTAAAGTGTGCCTACTCAAAAATTCCGAAGTTCAGAATTGGAATAATATAGTATATTATAAACATTATAATATACTATACTATACTAGACTAATATTTATAATCAATAGTAATATTTAAACTTATCTTTATGCTTTCACGCGTGGTGCACAATTTATGGACGTGCACCTTAAACGGCTGATAAACGACAAATAACAGTGTACAGTATTACGAGTTAAACTGTGAATATTTATTATTAAACTCTGAATCATAAATAATTTTTATTATTATATATATATATATGGTTATGCATGTTATTATTTGTATGTTTTTCAAACAAAAACGATTTTATTCAAAAATATTAACTTAAACTTAAATACATAGACAGTTAAAAGAGGTTTAAATATCCAAAATGTATCATAATAATATGTCGATGCCACCAAAATAAGTAATATATTATAATATCGATGGCTAAGAGGCCAAAAGTTTTATATCACAACACTACAGTTTTTCTTAACAGCAGTTTTAAAATGTTCGATTATTTCAAACCAAATGATTTGTGATGTAGTTTTTTGTTTTTCAGTGATACAAATGCTTTATTTGCAATATATTCTGTAAATTATATAAATGGCAATTTGTAGATCTCAATTTTTTTTTAAACCTTACTATATTAGTGTTTCTTTTAAATTAAAATCAAATTTGCTATAAATGACACTATGTAATATTCTTTTTACAGTGGGCATACAATGTTTTAATGGACATAACATTATGTAATATAAGTAATAAAACATAAAGTCTATTGTAATAAATATTGTGGAAAAATATTGATTATAAATTAAAATATTCAAAATGGATGCGATCCAAGATAAATATTAATTGTATCTCGGTAATAAAACCGTTATATTTTTTAATTATATCGATGTTTAGTTTAACTTAATTCGTTGAATTCATCAGAGCCCTACATAACTTCCGAAATTCGGTGATAAGAACAACAACAACTGCAATGTCTACAGAACATTAATTAATCACGTATACATCCCGTTTCTCATATTCGTGACAAATTTGAATTAAAAAATAATTTTTTCTTAATACTCTACAACACACTATCGACTGTAATAATAATATGATAGTCATCGTATTATAATTATTTAATATGAATTATGTATGTTTTTTAAATTTAGTTTAAATAGTTTGCGTCCGTCTGTTTTTTTCGTCTCGGACGTAATTCGTTTAAACGCGCTTCTTTTATCAGGAATTAGCATACGAATATAGCGTGTTATCTCCACGTCACGTTGATTGCCTCAAAGCTTTTGCTGTTTTTATGAATAAATTATCAAAACCATTATTATAATCGTGGTTATAATATCGTGATAAGAAAACTAGAATGGGGGTCGTTTTTTTTTTTTTACTTCGTAGTAACTATATGTAGGAGATATTATAGGTACCTATATAATATTATTATCCCGTTCTTATACCTACCGATGTTGTATTTAGCAGACAGTGTTATAATAACCATAATGTTATTCACGATCGAACCACGACGCGTCGTCGTTCACTCGAAGACAATACCAAATTTGACTTGGGGAGAGGGGGGGGGGGGTAAGTTGCTATATACACAGCCACGCAGCGCTACACACTGCAGCGTACGTATCTATGCCACACAGCGGTCTGTCATCCGATGAAACTATTTAACAATTATTTACTGTCGAACAATCTGTACGAATTCGAAGTATGTGACGTACAGTAAGTTGTTCGGAAACTTAGATGAATATTTCAACTTTCGGGCGAATATCCTGCGCATGTCGGCCTAACCCGCGATACCTCTCCTTACCGTCGTAAACCTGTAACAACAGCGGCTGAGTGTCTTCGATCGAATACCTATATTATCGTACCGCCTATACCTACCTAGGTACTTCCAAACACCAAATAATTGTTTTTAGATTGCCACTGAATTGGCTCCCGGTTTGTCCACGTGTATAGACACACAGAAGATATAAAATATGTTCTAGACCTCTAGAGTATTTTTATATCTATTATCGTTATTGTAAATCAATGGTTAAAATCAATATTCTAAAATTTTTAACTTGGTAATTATAATTTATAAGTTGCAGCGAAATAAATACTTAGTAGGCACTCATTAAGAACTAACCCAACTTGTTGATCATTATACTATATAAGTAAATTTACTATTTCATACCATACTTTAAACTTTTATACCGACCACAGAAGTCGCGGTTAATGGACTCGTTTGCATAATGTACTCAAACAAGCTGGTATCGATTTATATGTATACGTCTTGCACATAGGAAAAAATATATATTATTTTGGACTCACTCACAGGTTAATGGGGTCATTGTATACTCTTAAGAGCATATTTTCTCAATGTTTAGTCCATTTTCATGATTTTAACGCTTATATTTTGACAATTAGCACTATAATATAAACTATATCCTCGATTTTTCGAATAAAAATATTAAAGATTTAAAAATAGTTTTTACATCATTCGATGTCATTGTATTTATGAAACAATAAAATAATTTATATTTTTATCGTTACCTACCATTCATTAATGATGATTTTGTTCTGTATGAAGGACACCGTACATTTTAAATACATAAGTAGGTACATAATAATGAATATAATATCTTATAAAATATTATAATTTAAGTAGTAATTAAATATAAAATATAACAGAATTTTGGAATTTTGGAAAATTGGAAAAACCGGCACTGTCACCCTTAATGAACTCATATTCTATGGTCACAAATTGAATCAAATAAGCTGCCATTAATGTACAAAGATTTAAACGTTTCACCAGTCAGGTCTATGTGCAAGAAATTTTTAATTTTAAATAATTATACATGGTAATAAACGTGAAATAAAACTCATGACATTCCTGTAATGTATAATGAAACCAAACTTAAGAAAAGTGTTAAAAAGGAAAACATTTTTTTTGTTTGGATTATTTAGATCCATTTTACTTCAATTCAATGCCATTGTATCTTACAAAAAAATATATTCAATGGTGTAAATAAAAAGTATTTTAATGATTACCCTTAGGATATTGGTATTTGATATATTATATTATACAACATATTACCGAATCTAATTATAAATTTGTTGTTAAGTGAACTTTAATTTAATAATTTAATTTGTATAAAAGTCATAATATAATAAATAAAAACACTATTGTAAATTAGTTGTTAAGTGATTTTTAACTTAATTTGTATAAAAATGATAAACAGATTAAGATTTTTAAATGTAAATTCTAATGAAAATAATAATAACTCTTTAATATTACTCCACCAAAATAATAGCTTCAAGAGTTAAACATATTATGTTAATGCTCACGTTACATAATATTTAAATTAAAGTAATGTACTATTTAGATAAAATAAACTAGAACTGTATACTACTTGACGAACGATGTCCAATGAATTTTACACGGAATTATAATATAGTATTGAAAAGAACTCGTACCGGTACGGTTCAGTGTACCAACAGAAAGGGACTCATTAACATGCTTTATTTTAACTCTTGGTACCGAAGCCGAGTCGTCATCACTGACATCACATTAATCAAGTTCTTCGATTGTTTGTTTATTTATTAATATTTTTTTTTTAATCAGAAATGATAATTTAAATATTGTATCCAACGCTGATACTTTGGCGATTTTAATCATAAATGCGTAAAAACAAAAACAAAACCGTAGCCTAACTCGCAAAGGGGTCCGTCCATTACCCCCTCACCAGCCACCTACAAAATATACAACATAAATTATTATACTGTTAAAAAAATACCTACGTCAGACTCTTCGCAACTAATGCATATAATATTATGTTGAATAATAATTAAAGTCTCTACGTTAGGTACTTTACCTATTCGGCGGGCGTGCATGATGATAATATTGTTACACCGAACGGGCCACGACGAGATCCGTCTAGACGCGCAGTGAAGTCACATCGCATCCCGTTCGCCACGATAGGTACACAAAATAATAATCACATTATTGTCATCACACTTGGGTGTCGTGGTTCATTATTACGACACGTAACTAGTTAGTAGGTACACCATATTATACCGAGTACGGCGGCTGCAGGAGACAGTGCCCGACGATATTATTATTAATATTTATTATTCCTACAATAATTATTATAATATCGTGTTTTATAATAATATGGCTGACGCCATGCTGAGCGCACGTGCCATAATAACATTATGTTACATGATATATATATTATAATCATGTACTAAGCGCGAAACACAAGAGGATTGATAACTACCAAAACGATGTAGAAATAATTATATACGAACGACTCGATTACAGAAATTTCGCACCGCGCGTATACACCGTGGGCCTGTAGGCTGTAGGTGCGCTATTGTTTTCCACTCGTTACACCCAGCTCTTAACAACGGTTGTGTGGAGTGGTGGCTTTGCAATAAACCGAGAGTTAAAAAATAATCAACAGATTTAACACGATAATCGACCTAGTTACTTATATATACAATTTGTAGATGTAATTTTATATTTTAGTGAGATGCATATACCTATGACTTTGCTCGTAACAAAAAAAATTAAACAAAAAAACACATTGAACGCATTATTGATGGTAATGTATGATTGTAGATAAAAAAAAATACGGATAACCTATATGGAGAATTCTATAATTCTCAAGTATTGGAAGTACTTATAAAACATTAATGTTTCAATAATTTTTCTTAAGATTATTTCTTGCCATCATCTAAAACTTAAACAAGAAATTGAACAGACTGTATGGTATCTATAAAATATATAGCATAGTTATTAGTACGTACAGACTAGATGCAATTTTCAAGTCTATAACATTTTGAAGGAATCTCTTGAAAAAAATTTCAACAACACACAAATGGACAACAAATAAACAAATTATTCTATTGTATAACCACGTGTTGGATTTATAATGATAGTGTATCACGGAATCCAATAAGTATAATATTATATAAGCTTACACGATATTTTTTATTTCTTAGTTTCACGATGGTACACTTCTCTATGTAGTCATACAATATTATTTATGTAATGGTATCTATGTATGCTCAAGTTATATCGTGTTTCCCGAAAGATCATCGTTACCGGGACAACGAAACACTGTCAAGGGTTAATCGATATACACGAGAACAAAAATTAATTAATATAAATTATAATATTGGTTTGTTATGAAACGTGTTTTGTATCATTTTGGACAGAAATGTATCAGCACCAAACGCGTCAAAAGTATCCTTAAATACAACCTCGTGAAATATGGTTGTAAATTTACCAAAAAGTAATATATATACCTTCTAGTGTTGTTTGTTTTCAATAATTCGTAAAAGTTTATGACTTACCCTCCAATGTCTTATGCCAAAACTTGGGGATAAACCGAAATCTCGCCCATGCCGTAATACATCATCTGTGTTTCTGAAAAAAAATAAAATAAATATTATAAATCACTGTCATATTTATAAAACTATTGCAATAATATAATCTATGATAATCGTTAAATTAATTTATTTTGCAGTCGTACTTTTAAAGTATGAAATACAATTTTATATTCAAATGTTTCAGAGCAATGCAACCTCGTATAGTTTACACAGATGTAAAACATAATGTGTACATAGTTAGATATATAATATATATTATATCAATACCTTGTACAAATCACTAGATGGATATAAAAATAATATTTACCAGATCAGTACGTGTATTATGCATATCGAGTGCGTTTGTCCTTGTTACTATATAAGAGCTATTTTACTTAACAAATTTTAATTCCTGCAACTTGTGTTGAACAAAATGGCAATGATTTTCAAAATATTATTTATCTTATTCAGTATAGTAAGTATATTGACTTAAGTTTTAGTAATTTATTATTTATTTTAATGGTTTTATTTGTTGTACTTAGATATTTCTAAAAGCAAACGCGATCAAATATCCGAACGACTTCACTCCCACCCTATTGTCAGGAGAGAGCAAAATAAAATTTGATTTTATTGTTGTCGGTGCTGGTAGTGCCGGTGCGATAATTGCTGCTCGTTTAAGTGAGATAGCAGATTGGAATATTTTACTATTGGAAGCAGGTGGTGATCCTCCAGAATCATCAGAAATTCCACTCAAATGGAGTTTGGCATTGAACACAGAGTATGATTGGAAATTTTTAACTGAACAGGAAGATAATTTGTTCAAAGGTTTAGACGGAGAAAAGTGTCACGTGCCCAGAGGATGTATGTTGGGCGGAAGTTCGTCCATGAACGTTATGTTGCAAATTCGTGGAACAAAGTACGATTTTGATGAATGGGAAAAATCTGGGTGCACTGGTTGGGGTTTCAATTCCGTTTTGCCGTATTTCATAAAATCTGAAAATTTTACTGACACGACTCGGTACGATCCGAAGATTCATGGGAACTGTGGGCCCCTAACTGTGAGTCCCTTTGTATCTCCAGATCCTGCCATACAAACTATATCACAAGCGGCAGATTTGATGGGCTTGACCAACGTGAAAGACTTGAACAAAATAGAACGTTCGGTTGGATACGCGATGTCGGACAGCACGACTCGGGATGGACTGCGGTGCAGTACGCTGAAAGCTTTTTTAATGCCCAATAGTGGACGACCAAATTTGTTCGTAGCCAAATACATCCGAGTCACCAGAATTTTGATCGAGAACAAAAGTGCGGTTGGTGTTGAGTTTGTAACAAAATCAGGCGAGTTTAAGACCGTCAACTGTACGCTTGAAGTCATACTGTCTGCCGGGGTGGTTATGAGTCCTCAATTACTTATGATATCCGGAATTGGACCAGCAGATCACTTGAAAGAGATGGATGTGAATGTTGTGGCTGATCTTCCCGTCGGCAAGAACTATCAGGACCACGTAGCCTATTTTGGGCTAGTCCTTAGTGACCGAAAGAATAGACCAACCGAAGACATTGCGGCAGAAAGTCAAAAACTTAGAAAGGAAACGTTTGATTTGATCCCCAAAGGTATTAGCACAATGGGGCTAACGGGACTTCTTAGTTTTGTCGATTCCAAACGCGCTTCCGGAAACCCCGACATCGAAATTATGAAAATCAGATACTCGTGCAACACAACCCAACAGATGAACACGTTCAAGAACATGTTTGGTTTTTCTGACGAGATGGCGAACGTGTACAACGAGTTGAATAAGCACAGTGACATAATACTGATGATACCGATTAGTAACATCATAACCAAAACCGGGCATGTTTTACTGAGATCAAAGGATCCTCTGGCGAGCCCGAAAATAATCGCAAACTATTTGTCGGACCAGGAAGAAATTGATACGATGGTGAGGGGTATCGAGTTCGTGGTTGAAATGTGCAAGACGAAACCGATGACTGACGCAGGATACGCTTTTGAGGAAATAGCGTTCCCGAATTGCGAGACGAATTGCAAGTGGGGCACCAAAGACTACTGGAAATGTGGTATTAAAAATCTGGCCACCTCAATTTTCCATTCAGTTGGTACCAACAAAATGGGTGCGATCGGTGACAAAACCTCTGTAGTCGATCCCAGCTTAAAAGTGATTGGCATTGACAAACTTAGAGTGATTGACTGTTCTGCGATGCCATTATTAGTGACTTGCAACACAAACGCCGCCACAATGATGATGGCTGAAAAAGGAGCTGATATAATCAAAACCCAGTATGGAAAATGAGGTTATAACTTATATTATTGTCACCGTATATTATGAGTGTTCTAGATATATTTTATCTTTATCATTTTAAAAATGAATATAAAATAAAAAAATATTCATATTATTCTATTTCATAAAAAGAGATTAATAATTGAAAAAAAATACTGAAAAAAGAAAAATTTTTTATCGTTGCATTTTTTATCAGTATAAAATATATGATGATAGAAACATTAAATGAAATAATCCAAAATCAAACGATCATTTAACAAATTTCAAACGAATAGTTTGATATATTTTATCTTAATATATATATTATTTATTATAAACCAATTCGTTTATATAAGAACATTAAGCAATTATGTATATTTTGTCATATTGTGTGTACACGATTATGTGAAACCTTCAATTTATTGCCATATTTGTTTTTAAAAGAAAACATTGCACATTTTCATATGTTTAAATAGGAATAATTAATTCATACAATAGTCTGTACATTTATTCATTATTTCGCAATTTGTTTGCACAACAATGAAAACACAATGTCAATAATTTTCATGTGATGACGTTACATTTTAATAAACAACAACATATTGGTCTCGTTTATTATTATTGCGATCTGTCGCGAAACGTGCAGGTAGGTGTTAGGTACGCTATATTTTATTTTTATTTTATATACGACAAACTTAGTGACTAATGATAAATGTAGGGACAATATGCTCGACGAGGATTCAGTCGTCTCCTGTAGACGTAGAAATTATGAGTACCGAATAATTATTAAAACAAATACAAATCGTTGTTGAACGTATTGTTTGCCAATTTTAAAGTCCACTGAGCTTGCACCCTTTGATCGTCGTTTGTAACATCGGGTGATTATGTGAGCCGCGACCGATTTCCAATCGAATAATGATTGTCTGTCACACCAATATTTGGAATGGCACGAGTGTTCTGCTGAGTTGTTTGAAATAATGTATCAACTCCACATGGAAACACGATATGATTATCAAACTAAAATCGGATTACGGAAGGTGTTTCGTGCCATTTCTATAAAAAAAATACGAGGCGGACGTTGAATTGACAATCTAACTCAATAATATTAATCAAAAAAATAACATATAACAAAATATGTATAGTTACCATAAATTCCTAAAATAATTTCTCAACATTTTAGACTCATGGAAGATTGTTTACGCTAAGACTTGGTTAAAGAATTGATTCTCATAAGCGAAAAGACAAGACGTCATCAACTTATCTCTGAAAAAATTACGAATCAATTCGTAAATTTAGAAATTGTTAAAATATACTAGAATTATTGCGAAAAAATATCCAAATGTTTTTATAAATTTACATTCCACATCATATTTTATACTATAGAAAAATATTGTACTCGTTTCGAAACACACGAATTCATAATAATTAACGACTATCATTACAGGCATAACTTATGTTTGACATATTTTACGCATTAATTAACTTAGTAAAACGTGGAGTGGAAATTGTATATTTTGAAAAAGAAATAACAAGTAAACAGTTAATCATATTTATTCGCTGCTGTTTATCTAAAAATTATTATTGTTTTCCCCTCCCCGTAACTATATTTCACGTGATAGAAATTCAATGAATATTTTTTTATTTACAGAGCGAAGGAACGGTAGTATTGTTATTATTTATAACTTATAATATAAATATTTCACCTAATTATACATTATTGTTTTTAACTGTTTAGTTAAGATCTATTATTGCATTTATTTGGATTTTATTATTAATTATTGGATTGATTCTACTTGATTTTATTTACATAATTTTTCTGTATAATACAATTTATTATATTTTAGATCAGTTTTAAGATTGTTGTTAATAATATCATAATAATATGGTATGTATTTTTTGGGATTTCCATTATCAATAACTTGTACCCGAAAAATCAATCAAACGTATACATTTTCATAACGACATCAATGCATAGTACCGCACAAATTGACAACGTCCATAATGAAACATGATAATATGTATGTTGTTACGACAGGTTAGGTAGGATTAAAAAAATACTTTTGGAACAATAAACAAATTAGTTGATTTACACAGGTGTATAAGCCATGCCGTAATTCACTTACAGTTATAATACAAAAACTTCGCTGACGATCAGTATTTTTAGAATATATTTATTATAATATTTTTTATTTTTAGATCAAATCGTTTGCAATAGTATATACATATTGGTAATTTAAAATTCATATACTTTGAACATAAAGTGTATTCATATTATATATTAGCGGTGGAATTGAGTGAAAATGGTTCGAATTTATCCCACAGTATAGAAAATAATAATATTATACTTCGTTAAATTTTAATCAGTTTTCGTAGATGCAAATCGAAGTCTAAACCATTACTCGATTTTTTTACAACTTCATAATTTCCTAATTTGTTTTATTTTAAATGTTTAATTTTCTTCGTTAGTTATACTTACGTGAAACAATGACTACAAATATATATTTTTCGTTGTTTATTTTAAACGTGACAAACACAATAATGTGGGCGTATCGTGGAAAAATTATTTTCATTGACATAGAATTGTGTAAATTGATGCACAATCGTATAATTGTAATTTACATAAAAATATCCATAAACGTTATTCGCCAATCAAAACTTTATTTACTTTTCAGTACAAAATGCAATCATGTTTTACTGCTTGAAATTTAAATGAACACAGCAATACAGCATTAGCAATTTAACAATATATTATTGTTTTACGGCGCAGAAAAATATATTTTGTGAATAGAATTTCAATAATATAATATAATCATTATTTACTATAATATACCTATAGCACATAGTAGCCAATCATTTCGAAATCTGTATTGATAGATTCAATATAATAATTATTGTCTTGATATTACAAACAAATTTTATTTAAACTTTTATACCAATCTAGTCTATTTGTAAATTCTTATGTGTGTTCGATATCTTAGAACTTTTTCGACACATTCAAACGTAAAAGAAAATGTTTTCAATCTAAAAAAATTACTGAACCTTGGATATTTGTTTGGCAATCTTTTTGAAAACTACTTGGCAATTCTAACACACCACTCGACTATATCTATGTCCACTTTAAAATCGATAGAAGTAGAGTTGTACAGAACTTTCAGAACACAAAAAAAGTGTTTTTCTTGAAAATAACACATTATTTTAAAACCAATAGCTTTTTACTCTTTTTAAAAGTAAATATTTTATCAAAAAGATATACTTTTAACTGAACGAAGTGAACTCGATTATAAACTTTTTAGTTTCAAGTTGAGATACCCGGAAGTCACTGTAAATACTGAGAATTAATGAGAGGATCGTGAGTGGTAACAAGTGCTATGTTAGAGTTTAATGGAACTATTAAAATCGAAATAAATTATTATCATCTCAAATGGCAAACATATTTCTTATACCACAGCTGTTTTCGAATGATAGTGACACATAAGGTACCGAAACCTGTGGGGCATTAACTAAAGGATACAAAAGATCGTTAATCACTTTTGAACCAAAAATAGGCACTACACGTTGAATACAGAAGCAGATTTGGACTACATTTTTTTTTAGTACCACTCTTAAATTACTCAACATTTATAATTACTGATATTCTTGAAAATAAGTATAATTTTAAGGACAGCTGTGAACGGTCTCGTTCCACAAATCCAATTTATAATCACATCCATTACAGATTATGTCCTATATGGGTACGAAATTCTCATTTTATTATGCTTAAGTGTATCTTAATTATTATGTAATCAACAACGGAATAATTACATAATGAGTTCAGTAAGATACTTGACTTACAAATAACCAAATAAATCTAATACAAGTATAAATGTGATGTTTTCCTCAAAGCCAATGCGTATTATTCGTAGGTCATTTAGAGAGGTTTATTTCTTTTATTATTTGTAGAGAAAATAGTTGGCTGTAAAACGTGTTGGTGACGAAAACAAATTGAACAAGACAAGTATAATAGTAGTAACCAGAACATCAATCGATAGTGTAGTGTCTATGGATTTGGTGGAATGCCAGATCGCTTCAGAAGTAGTTATAAACAAGATAAACATACAATATAATTGGACCATCTTTAGTATAAAATATTTAGGATAGGATACAATAATAACAGTTATATTGTAAGTTAATGCATAACACACTTATTTTTACAGTTTGTTGTTTAATATTATATTTTATAGTATAATATTCTGTTTTAAACACTGTTTGTGTTTGAAAATTAAAATCATTGGCGTGCCTGATGTGAGATCACTATACAAACGATATTCTTTATCTCAATAATTTATTATCATTATTATATTAAATATTGTCTCCTTCGCTCATCAGACTCGTCATGTTATCAATATTTAAGTCCGTTACCAACCGTAGTTGGATTTAAAATCAGTTCACGGAAATTTAAGGCCCCTGCAAACCCTATTAATTTTTCATCAAAACGACCTTATCGACTGACAAAAATTAAAGTACTTCTAGTGGTTCGATTTAAAAAATGTAGAGATGTTTTAATTGGGCAACAAGTCTACTTTGCATCGGTTGGAGCACATTTTTTATATTTTAGATATTTTTGAATATATTATTCAATATTAAAAATTTATAAATTTATAAAATGTAAAATATTTATTCTCGTCAAGAATTTGCTAAAACTAAAAAAGTGCTCCAACCGATACAAAGTAAACTTGTTTACCAACACAAACATTTTTCCATTTTTTAAATCGAACCACTAGAAGTACCTTAATTTTTGTCAGTGCGACGGCTATTTCACGTCCATAAATTAAAATGAATTGTAAATTGATGCGGGTCGCGGGTGATGGTAGGGGAGTATACACACACAAAGATCATTTACTACAAAAACAAAGACGGTCAGTAATCGCAGGAATAAATTATTGCATAAACACAACTCTTCAAAAATGACACATTTGCAGGAGCCTTAAACCAATTTACACCCTATTCTGCAGCTATGCCAAAATCTTCGATTTAAAATAAGAATATAGAATTAAAACGTATAAAATAGAAAAATATTATATTTTCTAAGAATTATTTGCAGATTACCTAAACTAAAACAAATGGTTTTTTTTTAATTTCTTTCATACAAATTAACAACTGGTTATACAATTATACGTACAATTTGAGTGTATTAATCTTGTTTTTTTTCATAATATTATTTTAACGATTCCGTACGAACATTATTATTTCTAAATATAAAAATATATCGTATAGACAAATTTCGAATATTGAAATTTTAATTTATTTTAAAAAGTCAACTTTTTTTTTTACGAAATACGAATTACGTCTTTTGAAATGACGGGCCTTGCGAACTGAAAAGATTTCTGTTTTATTTCGGAATGAGTATTACATCTTATTAATAATTTTGTTTTTAATACAATGTGATTATTTTAACGTTTCTCAAAAATGTACTGTATATATTTTTTTTGAATTATTTAATAACATATTTTGTAGGTACATTTTTCATTTAATACATCTTACACAAAATGTTTTAATTAATTTTAATTGACACATTTTTAATCCCCTCTACCTCCTGCATAACGTCTCGAACATTATTTTATGGCTCGATATAAGCTTTCGATACTTTGTCAAACGCCAGAAATATTATTATTTGTAGGTAAATATTTAATGTGAGCTATATACATTTAGGGCTCGGGACTTAATGCACTTAAAAAGTACTATGTATGCATGCACTTATGCGCTTAAAAAGTACAAAATATATGGCTTTCAAAATATACACGTCAGAAATATTATTAGTAAAAATACGAATATTTTACTAAAAAACATATTTATAGCTATTTTATAATTTTTAATTAATACCTATTTATTAATAAAAATGAGAAATTATATATCAGCTAATGGATTTGCATTACATAATAGTATGATACAATATAATACGACCTAGTGAAAACTCAAAATAAATATACATTTATTGTTTTTATTCCCAATTTTAACCATAAAAAATTGTTAAATTACGAAATATGCTCTTAAAACCACAATATCAATAAATATGAAAAAATATCTTTTAGTATTTTTTTTGTATTGTCATTGTCAATAGATTAATACTTCGCTATAAGTTAGCAATAAATCTAATAATGATTGCGAATAATAACATAGTTCTGCTGAACATATTTTTCAATGCCACCCATTATTCGAATGTCTTGGATACCATGTGTCCAAAAGTTCGGTATACGGTTTATGATAACGTATGTGTTCGTCAAATGTATTTTTGACATTACGGTAAGTCATATGCGTGTCCGAAGTGGCAACAAGAGAGTGTCCCGAGTGCGTCCCGGAACGACCATTATTATTATTTATTTTAATGTCCTGAGTGTCCTAAAAAAAATACATCGTATTTTTGACATAGCTCGAATATGTCCCAATTCATTTAATGTTACCCTATGGTGCACCACGAATAGGTGAACTGTCTTACACCCAAAAAATATTTGTATATTATTTTTTGTTTTATTATTTTTTACACATTCTAAGTTGGGTGAATGTAGGTACTGTTTTTAGTTCTTTGCCAAAATGTACTTGTTTCTATAAGTTGGTATTTAAATGCCATTCGTTTAACGAAATCCAATCTTCATATTATATTATTTTGTGGTGCACTCATGTCTTCTTTGATGAATGACATTTTTTTGCATTCACTTCTTTTTTGGCTTCATGTGGTCTACCTACGTGGCCATTCAGTTTGCTATTTTTTGTTTCGATTTGAACTTTTTAATATTTTTATAAATGTAAAAATATCATAATATACATATATACTATATAGTTGGATGAGATGAATAGAATAAAGAAATGTACTTAAAATTGAAAGTTTTACTATCAATATAAATTGTTGTCTATTCAGAACATAGAAGTAGGGCATTTTGCTTGCTCAGAATCCATGTAATTTTCTATTAAATAATCCATAAATTTGTTTTTCATTTCCGGTATTATATATTCATATAGATAACAAATATTCTTCGACACCTTTTATATTTAATAATGGTCATCCAAATATATTATTCAAATATAAACATATTTCTGTTTAGTTCCGATAATCTTTTCTCAACACCAAATTTTAAATGGGGCGCCACCGACTTTGTTTATGATTTGCTGAAATTTTAAGCTCATCAAAATAAACAGATAATTCAATATCAGAAAATATTTATTCGGAAGTATAACATATATTTAAATTTGAACATTCAGTTTTTAATGTAATAAAACATTTTGTGGGGTTTGGTATGGCTCAGTGGTTGGTGACCATAACATGTTGTGAGGTCATGCATCGGCCGACGTCGTTAGTTCCTGGATGGGTGACCACCCAAGTTTTTAGTGACAAAACATCGCCCCACATACACGTGTTCCTTAACCAACCGTACCCCCCCCCTCCCTCCTACAAAATGCTAATGGCCTTAGTTTCCGATTCATAAGATCAATATACAAATATAAAACAAAATATTTTGCATAATTGCACATGACGAATTTATTTTTATTAAGTAAAATATACAGTAAAGATATTAATTTTTTTAAACCATGTTTTTATATTTTGGTAACGGTTGGAGGACAAACTCGAACTATTCAATATATCATTTTTTAACAAGGCAGCAGATGAACCATGGCAATTTAATATGATTTGTCGATAAGACAATACGGACGCGCTGGAAAAAGTAAAAATTAAAAATTGGACTTTCCTAAAAATTTTTTTACTCCTAAAAACTCACGAGGATAATCAGATATAATATGCATCTCTGATGGTAACAAGTTATTTCAGCGTGGTAAAAGGCATATTTATCCCGACGATTTCATATGACCTCATTATTTTAACAAAAACTCTTGTCTGATAGGAAACTAAGAAAATTACAACAAAACCATTATTCACCCTTAATATTTTAATACATATACAACCACGCAGGTCAGCTGTAATCGTCAGATCGATGGGTGAACAAGAAAATAAATAAATAAATTAGTAAACAAAGTTTACTTTCCGGTATTCCATCTCGCGTGTAGTTGTTTTGTTTTCCACCGTGCGATTGAGCCCTGGGAAAAAAACCCGGGCGGAGAGAGGAACTCCTCTAAGTTAATTGATGGTAATTTATTGTTTTTAAAATGCTAAATACGTCAGAAGTTATTTACAAAATGTTTTGTTTTTAATCTAATAACCCACGAAAATGAAAAGTAATGGTAAAACCTAAAAGCCAGATTAAATCAATTTTATTAATGGTATTATTTTTTACAAATGTATATTATTATGTACGTCATGAATGTATGTTTGAAGAACTTGAAACATTAATTCCTTTAATGATCTGCTTAAAAACATGGTTTATAATATTCATTAAATTAAAACGTAAAAAGTTCGTGCAGCCGTATCAATGTTCAAATAAATAATATACACCATCGAAATCGTAATTAAGTTATATTGACAAAGACAAAATAAACAATGACAAAGTTCTAACATGCAAACGCGCAAAGTCTTGTAGTAATCCTTCCCGTCATATTGTTAATATGCGCATTTGTGATTATGAGCTATATCGATAATAATACATTCAGTTTTAAATTTGCGATGAATGATGTCGTACGGAGTCGTTGATACACGATAGAGTTATAAAAATATATTTTAATCGTGTTAATAGACAGTTAGTGTTTGGAAAGAACGTCGTTCACATGGCCACGTTCATATATTATAGTACGTGAATGTCACTCGTTTTTTGAAAATAGAACGTGGACGTGGACGACGTTTATATTTTTAACGAATTTGATCGATTTTTAAGACGTTCAATTTATTTACCATTTAATAAATATTAAAATATATCTATTAATTATATGATAATAATATAATTTTCATTTTCCACATTATAATTCCTATAATATTTGTTTGATTGCAAAATATATAAACTAAATGCGTGAAATTCCAGTGTCGCCGGCTAGACATACAACAACAATAATATTATGATTTCCATGAATTTCTAATAAACCTAATCGGTTTATCATAATAAGTACCCTATTATTCACTTAATTTTATCACTAGAAAATCCTTATCAAAATGTAACTCAAATAACGTGTCAGACATTAAAAATTAATTCAGATACTTTATAAATTGTATATGCTATCTAAAGTCTAAATTGTATTTTTATTTTTTGGTTGAGTCGTATATGGTTATGGGTCTTTAATTTTTGATTTTTGATTGACTGAAGGCTAACGATACATATAAAAAAAAATTAAATGAACGTACCCAATGAACGCGTTCGTTTTTAAAAGAACGTGAACGAGTTCATTTTTTTAGTGAACGTTCTGAAAACTTATTATTTTAGTAGTGCACAATATTATTTACAAAGCATCATACTACGTATTATTATTGTCACTCAGTTATGAATAATTATAACGAGTTAAATAATATTATAACCATTATATAGTAATATCCGTTTAAATGACATCGGTCGCCGCCGAATGACGATATCGTGAAAACGAGACGCGTCCGTGACCTGCGACGCTACTACCGACTGCGACTGTGTCGTTAATATTTTAAACTGAAACCGTTCGACCCAATATCGGGTTTACGAGATAAATAATAATAATAATAATAATAATACTAATAATACATGTCATATACCTACGTAATATTTTAGACAAGACTAAATATTAATGTCTAACGCGTTATCTATGTACACTCGCGACTGCTATACACATAATAATAATATATATCCACGTACAACAAATAATATTATTACGTAGGTAGGTACATCGAATTCAATTCAAAAACGGATACGACCGGAGTAGAAACGGCCGCGTTAGGGAAATAGAGTAGAAACGTAAACCGCGATTTGGAGAACAACTCTACTGTATACGTATTGTGTGTGTGTGTGTGTGTGTGTGTGTGTGTGTGTGTGTGTGTGTGTGTGTGCACTGTGTACAAGGATATTACAATACAACGGTTATAACATCCACGGGACTATCTGTGGGCAACAGAGAAACCTCAATCACTCACAGTAAATGAATTTTCGCAACGACCGTTCCGAGAAGGTGAAACAATATTGTGCAGCGGCAGAGGTACGCGCGTACACTATAAATTATAATACTCTTTTATTATTAAACGTATATAATAATAATACAATATAAGTGCTAACTCGCAGTAGGTTAGGTGGGTAGGTAGGTAGGTATATTCCTAGTGTATATCTGTTTGGATGCGTATACCCACCGATATGACAAAACAAAATATAATGATAAACGTATCGTTTGGAGCCCGCGGCAATAATATCGACCTTACAATGAAGCGCCACGATGCGTTTTTCCTTGCAGACTTTTTCTTTTTTTTAACGAGAAAAAAAATCTTTAGTTCATAATATTAACGGTGACTTTTAGAAGTGAAGCGGACAGGGTATAGCTTGTATTTTTTAAAACAAAATAATCGGAAAATAATACGAGTGGACGAATTTTTTTTTTTATAACATGTGTTTACAACCCGCGACGACTGTTCTAGATATATTTTTTGTATATTATACAGAATGATTATCTTAACAGCTGTGCAAAACAGGTACTCATTATATTAACGTTATTCAAAACGTTTATGGAACGACATTGATAAAAAAGCTTGTTATATTTTTTAATTTATTATTATATAATGTTTCAATTATTTAAGTTTTCTTTTAAAATTACCAATACATTCTAACAGCAGGATATTTTTCTACGAAGTCTACAAATGGTGTTTCTAAATTGTAGTTAATTATATTTATAACTTAAAGGATAAACCACAAAATTATGGTCTACTAACTACTCAATTCATCAAACATTTAAATACTTATAACCAAATAACTAATAATCGTTTGAAGTTAAATGTTTGTACATGAAAATCCACAGAAAAAAATCTGCACAGAAATTTAAAATTTAAAACATTAAAAACAACATAGAAAGTAGCAAATAAAATATAATACTGCTTGAAAACATAATTATAATACTTTTTGATATAATGAGTGTTAACAGTTAAAATAAATACCTACCTAGTACGTAGGTTAGTACTACGTGGTTTTAAAATAAATCATATGTATGCACTCGAAGTGTATTAATTCCATGTCTATTAACATGATTAATGAAAAATGTCAAATAATAATAATATTGAAAATCATAGTACTTAATTAGATAATATAGGTACCTAAATGTAATACAATTTAATGATTTATAATAATAGTCCGAATATAATAAATTAGTAGGTATTAGGTATTATGCTAGACTGAATATTACAAATTATATTATATTTTTATGTAATACAATTATTAAGAACTATTCAAATTCAAATTTGGATTTAGATGCTTCGATATTTTCAAAAAAAATAAGTTTGTACCACCAAAAGACATTTTTTATAAGCGGTATAAACTATAAATAATTATCGATGTATTTTTTCTGAAACTTGAAACTAAAAAAAGTAATTATTAAAGGATCGATGGGGTTTGCGGTGAGTGAACTTGACGAATCACCCCGTATGACGATAATAGCATTGTATATTAATAAACTCATTACTTATGCGCATGCGCATGGATTCCGTATTAAAAACATCGTTTCGACAATGTCGTAATGTAAAATGGTTTTAAAATTAGTTTTGAGTTTTGACGATGAAATATAATATATTGAGTTCCTTTGCTGCGCTGGTGGTAAGAATGCCGTTAACAATGTACGAAGCCAATTAACATCTATTCGTAGAAAGTATTATTAAAGGGATTAAATATTTAAATCCGATTTCTCGTCGAAATTAGAAAACAGCTGTGGTAAGATAAATTATACTACACCAAGAGAAAACGCGCACTACGTTTTAAGGAAGATAATAATATTATATTCAGTTTATAATGTGTAACTGTGTATACGCGTATATTTCAAAAACGGCATTTCCGAATAAGAGAAAAAAAACTGAGGTATGAGAATAAAATTGGTTTAAGAAAAAAAGTTGAATTTTCACGATAAATTCATGTTAAGAAAATATTTTAAAATTAAAATTAATAATAATAATAATTATCTAAGTTAACATTATAATATATGTAATATGTATATCTATATGAAAGTCTCGAAGAAAAATAATATATTCAAATATTTGAGTTAAAGTTACGTTATGAGAATATAATTTAAATATTATAGTACAAACTAACTTGTGAGTTGTGAGATGTAAAAAAAAGAAGCGTTGCAGTGAACAGTGAACACCATTCAAGTGTAATTTAGTTTTTAAGATTAATAGTATTTGCAACGATAAAACTTAATCATTCAAATACCTTCGAACAAGGTAGGTACCAGTTATATAGGTACACTCTAAGATTGTACGTACGCAATAATGATATAATAATTATTGTTGTTGTACTTGTAGTTGTCGTCACTGTTGTTGTTGTTGTTGTTGTTGTCGTAGACGGTGGAGTGGGTGAAGCGGAATCCAACGCGAAAGACAAATATAACAGAATTAACCTTAGAATTATTATTATTATATTATAAAATACACGTGGATAAGTAAAATTGCATATTTTAAACACGTAAACATACGAGAAACACGAAATACGCTATTACATTTACATACACATTCGAGCTTAGAACCGGTATGTACACAAGGATATATAGGATATATAATATATACGTACATCCGACCTGCACCGCTTAAGCAATTGCTGTAACATCACGTAATTAATTCTCGGAGGGAAAGAAAGAAAAGAGCCTCGAGGGATTTTTTGGGGGTTCAGTACCTACTATATAATATTATATTGTATACTATACCTTTATAATATGTATATAGTATAATATTATATACGTATATTATATAGTGAGCGTACGCGAAAAGGATACATCGCGATAACTATATTATATATCATGGTGGGGGCGGGTGGACGCTAACCTGTCGGAGAACGAGCCGTTCTCCGAAACATCTTTTCAGCTTAATTTAATTAAATTTAATCGATACGCGTCTCCCTTTATCCTGGGATCCCGGGCGACACTGTTATTATAATTGTTTTTTTTTAATTTCAAACCTTATTGTAATCGAGGAAATTGACAGCGCCTATATTATTTCAGACGTTTTTTTCCGGGGCAGTGACTATAATATACTCATAGAAATATGTATACTGCGAAAGGATAATATTAATATTACAGTGTCACTGTGCAGTTACGCCTATACAATAATATAATATGTCGCACTCATATCCTGCTCCAAGTCTTTCGGACAACCCGGCCTTTGTTTGAATGGAATAATATTTGGTTAGGTAATTATTTCGGTCTTTCGGGTGGTTCTCAACTCCTCAAGACGGAAACACGTGTGGTCAACACGCACACGCATGCTGCAGTTGCCGTTGCAGGATTCCAAGTCGGAGGGATAAGATTTGTGGATCGTCCGTCGGTGAGATTAAGGCGCCGTGTTATTACGTTTTCCGGTCTTCCGAAAATACGGAAGTGAGCGCAATGGCGGTTGGACTGCAAAGGCCGGACCTCTTGGTAGCCGCTTACAGTCGTCACCGTGACATTAACTATACAGTGATCGAATTGGTCAACCACCGGAAATGTAATAGTAAAAAGAAAAACAATATAAGACTGGGTAGGTGTTACAATAATACATATTATTATATGCCAGCTAGGTCGACGAGCGTCGCTTAGAAAACGACGGTACAACGTAAGTGAGTGTAAAAAGAAACACAATGGTTTTAACGAGCATTTATATTATATACCTACCTACCTATAGGTTATTAAATAAGCAAGAAACGGAAAAGTCGTTCTGCTGTTTAATAATAGCTTTTTTTTTAATTAGGTATTGCCGTTTCCCACATTGTACCTATATATAAATATAAATGAATGAGCCAGTTAGAAAACGTTTTAACTGTGGACTTGCATTTTATTTTATAAACAATAATTGTGCCACTTTATTTTGTAGAGTGAGCCCGTTAAACGTTTCGGAAATCATAGTGATATGATAACGGTAAACAGCTCTGAAATCTATTCAACCTTCGTAAACCGATAAAAAAACTGCTGATAGCCCGCAGTTTTGAGTATATTGTGAGTACTGAGTGACATTATCTGTATAAGCTACTTCCCGCATGCAACTCTCCGAGGAGCCTTCGAGAAATTCGACGTCATTCGCGAAATATTATGACGTCATCGTCTCGAAAAAAAATGAATATGCAAATTCTAGATAATATTAATATAATCAACCGTACAAAAACGACAAACAGTCGAAGAAAAAAAAACCTATTCAAATTAATTCTTAATAAAATTAACCGTCACGACGACGGATCACAATAGAAGTTCGTTACCTACCTACATACGTTTCGTAGGTATTTAACATATTATATAATATCCGTTTGATACTGTTAATGACCATCACGTTGTTGCGGTTAAAGTGCTAAACCAGGTTAACGGGCAAACGTCTTTTAATATCCGGGTGATGACTGCAGGGTACACTGCTCGCAAACGCAATAATTTCCTTAGTCCGCACCAATAGTGATCAAATACTGAACATATTATGTGTTGCATTGTATTATTGGAACAATACATTATACCGTTTTTCGACCGGCATACGTGTACCTGTACGCAAAGCTGGGCAAGTTAACCAGTTTTTTTTCACTAGTTAAGTTGTCCTAAAATAAAAATGTAATAGGCTAAGTTATGATTATTTATGAAATTAAATTACTAAGTCATTTTCTGATATTCTATTTTTTTTTATATACTAGTATTACTGCCCAACCTTGCCCATACGCTATTATACCCCAGACCGAGTGTTGAGTGGGCATAAAATAAATACAATTATAATAATAACTATGTTATTATAATATTACATTGGAGTGTACGCATTGATGATTTAATGATGAAATCTTATAGTTTTATTGTATATAGGTGCGTAATGTAATGTGCGACTGAAAACTCGTGAATCAAGACAGACAGCGCACTATAAATATTATATATTATATTAATGTGTAATATTGTTTTAAAATTGTAGTCTGACACTTGTACATTTGTTTGTCTGAATGTGAGTTCAGATCGAGAAAAGTTTTACGGGTGTTTTCATAAATTAATAAGTTACATGAAACAAATCCGTATTAATCGCACGCGTGTCTTAATATTCGGTGACTACCTCTCTCTCTCTCTCCAACTTTATATTCCTTTCTGTTTAAGTACCGTTGAATCTGGCAATACTAAATCGAAAGTTTCAATATTGTTAATGTAGAATGTAGAAAGTCCCACGGTGCTCTGGCTCTGTAATTACAGAAATGCAGTTTGCAGAAAATGTTTTCTTCACTTTTCTCTCTCGAAATATGTTCGGAGATAAGAAAATTAAAGATAATTCTTATAGTAAAATACGCTTGACTTAGTTTTGATTTTAATTAAATAAACCTTTCCTGATTTTCGCACTATTAAATGTTTGTTTTTAATTATTTTAACCTAGTTACGTTGTTGTATCGCCTGCGTATATAATCAAAGGATCAAATTAAAAATTGACAACATTTATTTTACTGACATTTCACAATACCTTAAAATAAATAATAAAAAAAAAGAGAGAGAAAGAGAGAGAAATAAGCAAACCAATACCAACCATTAATTGTTAAATAGTAGATGCATATTTAGAAAGTTCCTTTCTCGATATTTTATTTTATACGTCAAATAAACATCGATTAAGTTGTTCTAAGTTAAGAGGTCATCTTCGATGTATGAACATGTTCAAAGTATGAGTCAACAAAGTTTTCTGGAAATGCTTGACTACCGTTTTTAACTTTTTTAAATCTAAAAAGTTTTTCTATTTTTTACTTTTAATATCGCTTTGAAATTTTAATACTTTTAATTAATCCCCAGACCTTCCATTTATATCAAATGTGGTACATCCGCGTATGGTGTAACTTTGTATTGAACAATTTAAAACTTACGAATTTAATAACCCTATTTGTTTCCCAACTATGAGGTTTGAAATTAAAATTGACTATATCAAATACTTTCTTTTGAATGATCAACTACACCTTGACTGTCAACGATCAGAGTTTGTTCGAACAGTTGTAAAGTACCTATCCAACCTACCTACATAAAACGTCGGATAAAAAAATCAGTGGGATCTGTGTCCTCAGTATTTTGGTGATTATAAGTTATATAATATGTTTCCGACGTTGGCCCTATATTAAAACTACGTTCGTATCGCGGTTACCGCCCAGATTATTCGCTTCAATATCAGCAAGCCGGCCTGATAATGGTGTGCGTGACAATTATTTGTAAATATATTGTATTATATTATGATTTGATGGAAATAATACATGGGCGCTAAATACGTCCGCATCCGATACTACGAGTGTAAAACAATAATATTATATTGTTTCGACCACGACCAAAGACAATAATATAATGACGTCACGTCGTAATAAAACTATTAAAATATTATATATATTAATCTAAAATACGGTCGATCGGCGGACTTGGCGGTTCACGTCCGAACTCGACGAGCTGATCGTAAAAATCGCCAACTCGTGTGGCAGGGGACTCGACAACATTATCATAACCGACTGCAGGCACCCTCCCCCATAGCGGACGTAAATATAATATTTATATGGGCACGCACACACACACACCCGCCGACCGAGGACAATAAAACGCGTTTAATGATGATATAGTGTCCGGTGGAGAAATAAATTACTAATACAGCCATAAATATATATATATATAATATGTACGCGCACGCATAAAACGATACGTTTACGATAGTAAACTATTATATCGGTAAATTTACAACGCGTACCGTATATTATTATTATTATTATTACAATTGATAAGGACTGGGAGTCGGCGATACTGTCGATGTATGTAAGCCGATGACTCTGCATAATTTATATTTTTTATTCTATATAGTTATTATTATTATTGTTATAGACACAACAGTATAATAATATATTAGGTATTGGCGCCTATCACGGTAGTGGCAATTATGGTAGTTATTATTTGCACAGGAATATCGTCAAAACAAGTTATAATAATATTATACAAAATTTAAATGATTATAAAAATGGAAATATTATATTTGATTTTTTGTGTTTTCCAGGTCCGAGCTGCAGCAATGTCGGGGATTTTTTAATTCTTTCGGATATTAGTGTGTTTGTGGCTGGCTGGAGATTGGCGTATTATGCATGGCCGAGTGTGCTAGCCCAAACATAATGTGTATCTAATACGTCAATACAATATCACAATTATTTACAGTACAAAGTGTCATAATTATAGTGCTATACTAGTATATAGTGGTATGGAATTAAGTGTTCGTATGTCTAACTATAGTGTGCGCGTGAAATCGTAATTTAGGTGAAGTTAGAATCCGGGTCAAGTTTCGTAGCGATAACAATCGGCCCACGATTGTCTGTTTGTTCGACACCAAACTGACCAAAATTGTCTTCTTTTTTACTACATTTATAAGACATAATTAAAGTCACTGTGAAAACATTCTACAAAATATGTCCAATATGTGTAATTGTCCAAAATATGAATATGAAACAATAATAATGGCGTAGATTTACGACGACTTTTTGACCGGAAAGTCTACATGTTGTATTTGTGTCTTAAAAATAATAATATGAGTTCAGTTAACGAATTCCAATTATTGTTTTTGTTTTTGTTTTTCCAAGACTCCGTGTATAACAATAGTAAAACAATATTGGGCTTCCGAAAACGTATTTTCTTATCGTTTTACCGTTATCGCACACGATTCTAGTTCTGGTGTTATTTCAATACCACGTGTGTATGTGGCTATCAGCCAAAATATTTCGTTGTTTTTTTTTTTGCCAATACCAATTAATAATACAGCCAAGTGGGTGGGTATAATATATAGTGGCCCTACGACTATCCCACGGTACATAAATCGTCATGGTATTATTGTAAGCACTCTGTTTGCGAAACTGTAAACGCTCATAGTTTCCGCACAAATCGTGCAATATCACACAAACACATATTATTTAAGTATATTACATATTAAGGTAGTATAGGCTGTAGCCCCCCCCCCCCCCAAAAAAAAAAAAAGTTTAAGAAAAGTAAAAATTGATTTCTATGGCCAATGAAAGTTACTGAAAATACGAATTTGTATTGCCCCGACAGGAACCGAAATCTAAAATAAAAACTCGACATCTGTATCGTAAACTTACGGGAGACCCTAGTTAAACCAACTCTGTGTAAGCACATTATCAGACACACCTCCCCCTCAAGTGAAATCCTGGTTACCCCACAGTCGTTCAGCACACTACGATGTTATTATTGTGATAATATGTACGTCAGCGAAATCAGGGACGTCAGGGCTGGACGTTGTTCTCCAGACATCGTCGAATTCGTTCACGAATTATAATTATAATTATTATTATTCAACCGATTAGTCAACCGATTTACGAATGTTGTGCTCGCAGGGGAACTTTCGCGGTTCGGTGGAAACGATACAGCTGAGCTCGGAGCGACACGGCCATGATAGCTACTTCCGCGGAAGAACGCGTTTCACACCCAAATTGGCGGGGCCAAAATCATATTTCAGCGCCCTTACACAACAAGTACAACGGTAACACGCACAGTACGGTTCAATTATTCCGATATTTTGCGAGGGGCATTGAACCGACCACAATAATAATAATCATACGCGCACTCGTCCCGTTGCAGATGGACAATGTTATTATTGTTATGAGACCGTTTCCGCGTGAGCGTTCTCTGCAATTAAATACGTTCGTAACGACACATTATAATTTATACTCATGATGATAAATCATTGACACGTGATGACCTATATATGTGTATAATTGTATCCGCGGCCGTGTTTGTTGCGACCGTCTGATTTACACTTTTGGCGTATTGCGTATTACGATTGCATTGTTGTTCACGCGGTTTCAGTGGCGTGTGACGTGTGTGTGTGTGTAAACAGCGAGCTGCATTATTAGTTATCATAATACAGTTGTAACTTTATGTATAGCTTTAAAACGTTTTGGGAAGAACAATAAAAGTAATACTGCCACTCGTGGACAATTATTTAACCATACATTCCAAAAACAAAGTACATAATTTATTATTGACGAGTTGGTTAACTATATTATTATTATTATTATTATTATCAGGTATTGTTATTTTAGCTTATTATAAACCGACAGTTAAAATATAATTAAAAAGATTTTATAGTACCTATTTTATGAAAAAAAAATAATCGTAAATTCAATTTCTACTTATGAAATAAAAACTTGGTATACTATTTTAACGTTTATAACATTATTCTAACAATGGTTTTTAAATTTAAATTTATGGATTTATGTAATTTGACAAAATAGTATTCCAAAGAATAATCATAGAAAAAACAACTATAGTAAATCGGCACAATTATGTAGCTAAATTGCATAACCGGAACGCCGCGTTACAATAATTATTGCATATTATTATTATTTTATTATTGAGACATTGGCGAATGGACCCAAAAATTACCTTTGTAAGCGTGCATAGATCATAGGTATTTAAAAATGGTTGCCATATTATAATGTGAAGAGTTTACTTAAAAAAAAAAAATCATGATTTCAAAAATGTAATTTTATCAACACCTAGAATATTTAATTTTATCTAACATACAAAATAATGTTGTGTGCTATTTTTTCATTTTTGAATTTTACTTGGTTATATATTTGTTGAACTATATCTGCACTTCATTTTATTTACAAATTCAAATTTTCAGTCTGCAAATTGGCCTGACAGAGTTCACAATATAATTTAAGGTAGTTTACGCAATAATATATTTTACTGTTTAATGAAATATACACATGGTAAACACATACGTATGGTATGGTTATTTGCACTTGGCTAATATTATTTAAATTTAAATGATTGCGTTGTGCGGACGGAATGCAATGCAGCTGAGTAATTAAGGAAATCGATGGACTACGATACCTATATACATATTATCAATATAACGAATGTTTTTCTAGCAAATGGTATCCAAAACATAATTATGAAATCAACAGTGACACACGCACACCAACGAAAATAAGAGTGTGATTCTATAATGTATTTATAAATAGGTAAATGTATGCTCACTGAACCGTAAGACGTGTTGAATACGTTTTCACCAGGAAAACGAATCACAAAATATTTTCAATATCAAAACGCAATACTACACGCATTACAATATTATTGTATATTGCTTGACGTAATAATTAATACGATATTAATTATCAAGTGCGGAACATGGCGTAATATTTTATGCGTGTAATAATAATTAGTCAATTAATTCATACGCAATAATTATTACTAAAATATTAATATAATGTGCACTTGATCGTGGAATGTATTATTATTTTGTTCAATCCAAAATCGTGCACTATGTAGTGCCCGTACTAATATACGCCACACGCACGCCAATAAAACTTTAGAAAAACAAAAAAAAATGTTTTTAATCAATTAAAATATTAAATCGTATTATATTTTTTTCGCGTAAACGGGAATGGTTCTCATTACGTAAGCCACGTGGATGAATTGCAATAAATTATTTTTATTCTTAATTGACTTGGCGTATATAAGCATAAATCTCGAAAAAAAAACCTCGCTTGAGTATTTTTATGTACAATACACCTAACGTGCATTATAATATAATTTATAAAAAAACGTATAAATAATAATATATTTGCAGGCGGTACAGTCGGTACAGAGGAGAAAAAATAAAGGATAAGTGAATAAAATAGGCAGGTAGGTATTTCAGGTACTCAAATTATATCGTATTAAAAATATATACACGATGAATGTACTCTAATAAATTTAAAACGATAAATTAGTGCAGTCGGCTGTTATAATGTTATAATGATGTAACAATTGACGTAGCATTATAGTAATAATCATCGTAATACTGAAAATAACATATTATTTTGTGTATTTTTTTTAATTGTATATTTTTCTCATCGGAGCATTTAATACTACTAAATCATCGTTGATAGGTATAACACGATAATTACACCGGGCAACTCAATTGAGTACTCTTGCGTTCTATTACATACACGTCGACACAAAGGGTTCGCTTATTATACATACTAGTATGTAAAAAATATCTTTATTACTATTATCAATATTATTATTATTATTATTATTTATTGATCTTAAGCATCGGCAATTAAGATGTTGCAGGGAGATTACGGTTGGTCGAGGAACACGTGTATTTAGGGCGAGGATTCGTCACAAAAAAACCCGTGGGGTCACCCATCCGGATACTATTGACGACGACTGATGCTAGACCTCAGAACACTTTATAGTGGCTGAGGCAAACCACTGAGCCGCACTAGAACCATTATCATTATTATTACTGTTGTTATTGTTATTAAAACTGCCGTGCATTATTGACATACTATTGATAAGCAACAACTGACAATTTATTATCATAATACATTATTATGAAAATAAAAGTCACTGGATATCATGTAAGAAATATTAAAGTTTTTATTTTGGTAGTTTTAAGTTATTTTAAATGTTGTTAAGTTTGATAAATTGTAAGAATTATTTAACAAAATAACTTAAATGGTTGAACAGGTAGATTTTACTTACTTTTGCTATTTTAGGGGTGAATAGGAAAACAACCTTTATAGGTCATACTACTCAATATCCTCAAAATATTTTAAATTCGCCAAAACTCAATAATTGCGAATGCCAACACTCACCGATAACCGGTTTGAATGTCGACGACATTCATGAGTGACTTTTGGTATATTTTTAATATTTATTCAAAATGTTGTTACTCACCAAAAACAGTATTGCAGTGAATGTCAACATTAATCTTAACATATTATACATAGTATGTGTCACGTAATTCATCATTCGGATTGAGTGTAAAATTGGATTTAATAAAACATAGACATTATGGTACATGCAATTACTGTGGGGGTATTGACCAATAAATAGAAAAACAATAGCGTGATAAATAAAGCACTGAGCATTTGGCTACGTCGTGTATATAACGATATGTAGTTTTTTTGAAAATTATTACCATCCCCGAATGTCGTATAGTTAGTTACTCTTATATATATCGAAAAAAATATAATATGATATTGTTTTACCTCGTGTACATTATTATTTTTTTTAGTCATTGCTTTACTCTATTTTAGGGGTTCATTCAGTTCATTATTTTACCAATACACTACTTTACTCCAGTATCGAGGCAGTGATTTATGCGTATGACTTGTTTTTGACACCTGTTTGCAATATACATTTTTCACAATGGACAAAATTACCCGTTATCATTTATTACACATAATATATCAACCTGCTATTACAAAATATGATTTTTGACGAATACATTATTGATTTAAGACTAAATTTATTTACAAGTGGTCGATATATAGTACAATATGTGAATGCACCACTATCGGAAAATGTGCAGTTAAAGTTTACGCATTTATTTAAAGATTTTAATTATTGTGGCACGACAAGATGAAATTGTGACCGATAATAAACTGTATACGATTCCACTTTACTACAGCCGTCGCATGACCGCTTAAAATCATCTAATCACAATGTGCTATTCCCACTAAACTAAAGTGGTGATGAGCCGTTTTAAAAATCTGATACGAAATGAGAATTTGTCTTCATCATTATATTGTTATATTAAGGAGGTAAATCTAAAGTGTATTTAATATATCCGATATTAAAATTACAAAACGTTTTATGGCGAATAAACCATTATAAATGCATCCAATCAATAATAATCATAATTTGTGAGACTTGTTGTAGGTAGGTATAATATGTATATATTATACCTTTATTAAATTTTATATTATGAACACCGTATTAAAAGCCAGATGCACTATATTAAAATGTAAGCGTAGTATCGTATTTCGTAGTATCTACCTATATTATGTTTACCAGTGTCATATTAAATAGCTTAAAATAAACAAGACAAAACGGAATTTACTAATATTAAAATAATACTATATTTTCTAATAAAACATGTTATTGCAAAGGTGAAAATAAATACAGCTCGTTGCAAATGTGAAATTAAATTTTGTTAAAATATTGTGTTAATCATCGCATGGAATTAAGTCGAAATACAATTGAACTACTTCGCCATCAAGATCTCCAATTTTTCAACAAAACCTAGAACAGTATTATTATTCTGTAATATTATAACTACTGCTATGGTGTCACCTAATAAAATGCAAAGGCAATTTTTTAATTAAAGTTCAAAACACCAATATCATTCCAACTATTTACAAATATTTATGTGCACTGTGTTCTTGAGTCTTATAGTTATGCTTACGGTGGTTGACGGTACAAAAACAAAAATGCAATAATTTATTTAATAACCTTTTGAGAGAAAAAAAATATATTTAATACTATGCTCGGTGTTTAATATTAACAAACACCGAGTAGCTAACAATATTATAATATTTGCAACGAAAAAATTAAAAGAATTCTACAATTTTATTCAACACGCTGCAATTTTCTTGCCTTCGCTAGTTTAATTTCTGAACATTTTATTTATCTTTGCATTTACCTTAAAAGTAATTTTAAATTTGTTAACAATAGCAAATACAGCGAACGTCTACTGTTTTATTACGCTTTTTGCTCTCGCGCAATAGTATAAACGTCTTGGTTTGCTCAATATTTTAAAACACGGAATGTACAAAAATATCCGCACGGAATGTTTGTTTGAATTAAACAAGTTTTACGCCCTAAAAACATAATTTATAATTGGTAGTGGCGGCGGACTGTTGGAATTGTATATTAAACGCGCATATTATTATTGTCTAATTAAAACCAACTTATAACACGTTACGAACTCGGACCGTCGAAGTAACGAGACGTGAAATAAAGGATTATAATGATTTTATACCTTGAAGTGTTCGTTTTCTTATTGTATAATATGCAAAATGTTTAAACGTCCTAACCAGTCGTAGTAGTTATGAATCAGATTCCATATTATTATATTTATGTTTAAATTGGTGACTTGCAATTATTTTTCGACTGTCAATAATCCGAGGGCAAAACACGTTAACTTAATTTTTATTTTAAGTTTTTAACCTTTAACTTGAGTTCAAATAATTTAGCGCGTTTTTTGTAGACCCGGATAATAACATAATTGTATAATAGTTACATATTGACGCAAGACGCCGTTTTGGCAGATATTTATTATTTATTCGGTTCTGACGCTGTATTGATAAACAATATTATTATAATAATACATTTTGATTTGAAATTTGTTTTTCTACTTATAAACGAACGCATTTCTATTTTTAATATGTTTCACGTAGCACGTGCACGTGGTTGTTGACTGTGAAAGATGAATTTAGCGATTTGGATAAAATTATGTTCGCTTTAGCGTATACATAAAAATGTAATTTAGTTTGTCTGTAAAGTTCTCTGTGGATCAATATAATAATATGTGAGAGTGGAATATTTGTCTATTCATGTGGTATCAGTGGGGTGGTGATGGTGGAAAAACGTGTAATAATAAGCATTAAGTAAAAAACTATTATAATATATTATAAACAATATAAACTATACATTTTTTAATATTCGTATTGCATTTATTAAAATAAAATAAAATATACCTAGTAAAGAAATCAATATTTTTAAATGATAATAGTATTAATAAATTAGGTAGGTATGAAATAGGATAGGCAACTGGACATAGGCATTGAGTTGAGCAGAGTTTAATGTCAAATATTCGAACTAAACCGTCTAGATTTAGGTTCGAATTTCTAGATTCCAAAGATTTACCTCTGGTTAATTTTATTAATGATCGTGTTTTTCTATAACACACGGACGATAAGTGAGTAAAAATATATAATATTAATTTATTTTCAACGATTATAGTATGCGATATTTGTTAAAGTGTAGTTGGCATAGCTTTTCGGCCGTTGATTTTCGTTCGTATACTTAATTATTTCAAAACGACATATCAACTCGAAGTGTAAATTGAAATTTCCGCTCCGCACAAGTACTTATTCAAATTTACATTACGTTGCATAGCTGATCTAGGTACGCAATAATAATAATATAATGTTACACTTGTATAATACCTACCTACCTACCGATTAATAATAATTACTAACAACAAATCGCAGACCGTCACGCGATTCTAACTCGCGAGAGCTCTCAAAGTTCAACACTCTTATTGTATGTTATGTAAGTATATAGTATACAAATCTTATATACACCATGTTCTGCCATGTAGTATAATAATATAAATACGGTGGTAACAATAATACGTACAGTTATTTATTCGTTTGGCTGTTTAAAGTTGCGTTTCGATGTCATCGTTCCGTTCCACTCGCGCGACCGATACGCGTAATATAATAATAATAATAATAATATGTTCACAACCTGGTACAACCACGACTGCACAATAGGCATACATAAATGTATAATAATAATATTACGTGGTGAACAACACTGTGTGCCAAATTTAATATCGTATTTTGGGATGGGTTATTACAGTGTAATATTATAATGTTATATATTTATTACCCCGTAACGGCAGTGTTGTGTCTGCGCGCCGCGGCTGTGGCAATAAATCGAAATGATAAAATACGTTCGAAATCGCGCGGTTGTTATAACCGATATTATAATATTATATGATATGTGTCACGTTTGTTTTCTACGCGGTTTTCGCTGCGAGGACGATACCATATTATTGCTATCATAATAAAACATTATTATTATTAATATTAAATGCGTGTGCGCACGCCACGAGAATCCGACGGATGCGGTTAAAAACTTTTAGTGATGTGCGCGAAACCAAACACGGGGCTTTTTTCATTTTTTTTTGTTTTATTTTTAAATATTTACCACAGAATGTGTGTTTGACGCCCGTCCTTGCACGGTTTAAACGTGTTAATAATAATGCAAAGTTAACTAGCTGCTGTTAATGATAATATTTACTCGTCTCCCGAATCTTGTTACACGCGCGCGTTATGCGTGTATGAATAAATATACAAATATGTATGAAAAATATAAACACAAACATACACACAAAAGTATTTAACTGAATTCGATGTTTTTAAAAACGACGGCGATAAAAATGAAAATAAAAACATATTTTACATCGTACTATAGGTATTATAATATATTATACGCACAAAAACCTCGGTGTAATAATATTTTAATTATTTTTTATTGCGTAACAAACCGAATGAAATTTAAAAAAATATATATTTATGAAGGTAATGCAAACGACATGTTTAAAATGGTATTTCGTGGTAGCTTTATTATGTTTATCGTCGGGTAGCGAAAATAAAATGTTCACATTTTACAACATAATACATAAAATATTATACACGCGCTTCCGTACGATTTCGGTATTTAGTGAAATTGTATCATCGGGCGATCATAACATCATAAAATATTTTGTAACGTTATCAAGCGAACCTTACGATAAAAAAAAAAAATAAACGAAAAAAAAACACATAAACCGTTGTACGCGGTTAACTCACGACCTGCTGCCCTTCTTTTGCCGCAGCCCGCAGACACTAATTCCTTCGGCTTTTTACGCGCACGCACACACAACATAAATTAGCTCGGGACGTTCACATACTCTTAACATAGGACGTCGACCGCATTTCCCTTCGTCCTGGTGGTCGAGCTCCGTGACCCCGTCACCGGCTGTACGTCGGAAACTTTTTGACACATTTCCAGCCGATGCTGTTGCGACGATGAATCGGATCGATTTGTTAGGTCCCCGCAAGAGCGGCACACACATATACACACACGCACACACACTTATGCTTGTTACACGTTCACTCCAGTGACACCAGTGAAAACCAGGAAAAAACCATTGGGTAGGATGGGTGTACTATTACATCTAACTAATCAAAACACATACAGACGGCAAGACAACGAAAACCCACTATAGTGGGTGATATCGGGAAAAAGTGCTTGAGTGTGGTAAGTTGTAGTCACAGCAGTGCTACGCCGATCGTCTAACGATAGTGGATAGTATACATTCCCGGTAAATGGTCACTTTACAGCGTCCGAGAGTGAGGGAGAAACGCGTACCATTAGAAGCTTTTAGGGGAATTGGATAACAAGCCGGCGGGTTCTAGTCGCGTCCCTGTATAGTATAGTGGGTATGTTATGTAATGTACATTTGCGTGTACGTATATTACAGCAATGGTTTTCGCGTGCGATGGAAAACTGATCAATTTACCTGCGCGTCAACACCGTAGGGTAAAACGGAAAAAAAAGTGACAACCGCAACAATCGTTTTCCGATGTTTTCCGGGAACTCAACCTCTATTTGCGTATATTGACCGTTCAATAAGGTACCTACTATTATAGTCCGATGCGTTCAGCACACCACTTTTGTTCACGCCTTACATGCCCGTTGTCCGTCCCGCGGGTTTGTGCATGGTACACGTGCTCGGCTGGTGGGAGATAAAGTTTATTTTTTTATTTTTCTATTATTTAATATCCCTGGTCGCGTTTATAATATTATTATATTATGGAAGCGAAACAAAAATTGAAACAAAGGGTGGACGGATGGACAGCCAGACGTGTGGAGAAACGGAGATCGCATTAAATCGTGGATGAAAAAACGTGGCCCGGCCCGCGGGTCCGGCGGAAAATCGCTACGGCGTTTAGGAACGATTAAACGAAGTTTCCGGTTGTACGAGTATCTTTATTTCCTCTTTTACGAGTCCTCGGGGGAAAATGTTGTTCCGCGCGCGCGTCCCACGAAACTTTGAGGTTTTTAATCGGACATTTTCGTTCGGGCCACGACCTGTATGTGGGTGGTTTCCGTGGGTAGCTGTGGGTGGGGGGTCGGGGTCGGGGTCGAAACAACTATAATATATTATGTAGGATTTTATTATACGTGCCAGTGTTGTACGTGTAATATCACAAAGTCGTCGTCGTCGTCGCCTTATCGTTACAATATTATATATAATATTATACGGTCCTTGGGGGTGTTTTTTTTCTACCGCGTCATCGTACACGCACACAATATGTTATAATAATATTACTTATGCAAACGTGCGAAAACATCATATTTTTGGATAGGTACCCGTTTCGGGTCTGACCTACGTATGATAGTAATAATAATATATTATAATACACGTGACCTTCGTGTCACGCGTCGTATATACCTACCCAACGGCCGGATTTGCATCACAATATATGTGTCGACTTCGCGCGATAACATATTACTATATATTATTATTGTATGTGCAATAAACACTCCATTCTATCCATATTTGTATGATATTATTATAGTGTGATCGGACAAGGAGCGAGAAAGATTTCCTGGAACGTCGGAAAATCTGTCTGCGCCACCGTGTATACATATTGTGTAAATGTGGTAAACGTGGTTGAACGCGCAGAGGGTTAGTAAATGTGTGTGCTATGATGTAGGGTCGACTCACGCGAGTTAGTTTTATTATTTATTTAAAAAGAAAAAACATCGATCCGGTTTTTACGATAGAACATATATAATATATATACTATCAGGCGATACGAAGTTGCAGCGATGAGTTTAATTTGGTAATGAGGCATGGACGAAGCCGATATGTCTATAGTGGATACCATTTCAGCATTTTATTTTATTTTATAATAAAGAAAGGGGAACGGGAGAGAAAAAATACGATGATAATAGCAGTAATAATTGAAAACTTATTGAGAGTGGAGAGTTGTAGAAGTGTTGCGATGTAATTTATTACTTATTTGAGTAAATGATTATATCATGTCAGTTGGTTTATTGAAAAAAAAAACCCTAGCCACGTTATGTGGAATATGTTGTTATTATATGTATGTGGAGGTCTTAATGTAATGTAGCGTTTGAGATGTTTGTCGAGACATTAGTGATAATGCGAAGTACTTTATTTTGAAAAACTCGAATTTCATTAGTGTTGAATTTCTTTCACACTCCCCATAGTTGTGTGACACGTTATATCCAGACTGGTTTTAAAAGAAAGTTATGAATAGTTTTATATAATATCGTGGTTAAGTTTTAGGTTAACTTATGAAGATTCATTTAAATTGTCAGATTGGTTTCAAATAAGGGTATAGTGTCTGTGGTTGAGGGTGACGTTTATTTTTTCTATGAACGTGTTTGGACCTGCAGGTTAGTTTGTAGTTGTAGTCGAATAATAGGCTTAAGGTTTTAAACAACTGATAAACCGACGTTCACGTCGATCGGAGGGAATTGTCCTCGTCTTCGGTCGGACTTCAACTGTTTTGTCGGCGCCATATTATTGTAAAAGCGACGGGCGCGTGTGACAACCGCGAATATCACCCACCCTCGGCGCTATAAATGGACCGGCGATAAATTCGAATTAAATTTACGGGCGCAGAGAAATGAAACCCTCAATCGGTTCCGACACACCGCCGGGTGTATTTTGTACACGGCACGTATTATGCGTGTTTTTTAATTTTAATCGACGACGTGAAAACAAAAGCTACGCGCACGTGTATGTGTGTGTGTGCGTATTGTACATGCGACCCGATTAAAAAAAAAAAAAAACTGGGTGGCTGAAGCGGGCGGGTGATTCCGCGCACGAATCGTAAACGACCTTTATGCGATATTTTTTTCAATAATTGAACGATATAATAATAATAATAATATAGGTGTGCACAGCAGATGATGTACGAATTCGCGGTTTCGCTATTTGCACCGTGGCCACCACGCCCGTCGAGGTCGTTCAATTTTCCAAACTCACAAACGGCGGTATATTATAATATATTATAATATTATGTGATATCGATTCAGCGACGTGTCCGCAATAATAATATCCGAGGTGTTCAAAAAGTTTTAAAACGCTTTGATCGCTGTGAGCATATTTTTAAAACTTACATAGGTGATAGCGACAAGATAAAGCTAATATCGGTGCACATTAATTAGGTAAAATATATTATGTTAATCACCTCATAATAATATCATAACATTTTCATTTATCAGTCCTAGTCGTTAGTGTAACGACAGTTTTCAATAACTTTTCCAACACCCTATAATATTATATTGTATGCACTCTCATCACGGCTTAACAATTATATTAACTTTATAATATACAATTGCATACTGCAGTAAGCACGTATAGGTACTTAATACTTACGTACATATTATATTGTACGCAGGTATTTAGTCCGATCATATTATGAATGATTATTAATATTATTAATATTATTATGTTTGTGACCGCAAAATATTAATATTATTTACGACGCGATAACGTTTCACTCGAGCAGTATTATTATTATTCGTACGACGTTCGGACCGACAACTGCAGATGAGTTGAGTAAAATAATACTCGAGTGTATATAATAATAATATTATATCCCTATATTAAATAATACGTATACTAATATAATAATATATATATATATATATTATAATATGCACGCATTCGAGAGAAATTTCGAGTATTTAAGCTCGGCGGCGCGGTATCTTGGATTTCAGAAGTTTTAGGACATATTAGGACGTTTAAAGTTTATTACTAATTTATAACGAGCGCAAAAGGTTTACGGAAAACTTTGAAGAGTTTATTTTCTGTAACTTCTTGGGCAAATTAACTTTTCGAAATCCCATCCCGTCCCCGTATCACATACAATTATTTAAATACCCGAATTTGACAGAAACATATAAATAATTGGTACGCATTATTTATTTTCTATTGATATCGCCGACCCTCAGTTATCTACCATGGACGAAATAAGTTTTCTCGTCCAATGAGAAGTTCTATAAGAGCTATTATTGCTGATGGCACCTGAGTAGAAAAATACCATCTTCAGAGATAATATTATATGGAGAACCCATAGTATGAACGTTATATCATTATTACAAAGTCGTGTGAGTCCGTTATTATACAATACAATATATTTATGTGAGTACTTTTTTTCGAATACGAAGCTGGTACGTAATAATATTATCGCGAATGGCATTTAAGCCACTGTAGATTTAGATTTCAACTACCCCGGAAACATGGACTGTCATATTATAGTGGGGGGACGGAGTGGCCGAGCAGACTAAGGCGTCGGTTGCGACGCACACCGGCGCTGGTTCAATACCTAGGTCGTGGGCGGCATTTTTCTTCGGGCAAGTCACGGTGTCCGGAGAACAAGTGCCGCCATCCCCCACCCGGGCATGGCAGATACCTACCCCAAATCAAAAATTCTGCCAAAACAAACACACACGTGTAAACAAATTTACAGTACCACAGGCTAATGATCTAGTAAGTCGAAGTCTTAACCCTAATAAAAAAAAAAAAAAATTATAAAGTCGGTTGAGCTAAGACATTTTCTAGATATTGTTTGAGTTTATTTCCGCAAATCAAAACAATTTATTTTTCATTAATTTAATTAATTGATGATAATAATAACATGTTTAAAAAAAAATTTAAACGTTCGCACAATGCCTAATATAATAAAGGTTTTAAACAGTACTGGACGCTTACTATATAATGTATTATGTTATACTGTCGTAACTTAAGGACATTTCGACACGAAAACGGTTATGTATAAAATATAAATGCGCGTTATAAAAATGTATATATGGCTTCGTATTAGCCTTCTTAAATTATATAGCCGGCCCCGCCACGGCGTTAGTATAAAATACGTTTTAGCCGAAGGGGTGAAATAATGCAATTTTATTACTCAAAAAGGACAAGTGACGCTGTTGTAATTATTACTATATCGAATTTCTTGCCGTCGATTAGGTGCTCGTAGTGGTTCAAGATTTATGGTACTGCATAATAATAATATACAGCAGTGCATATTAAATAACGCATTAAATCATTAGTTTTCGACATTGAGCTTTATGCGACCACGGTGGTAATGAAAAATATAACGACTTGTATAATGTGTTCGGTTTCACGTGAATTAATACTTATTATAATAAATAATTGTTTTTCGACAATACGATAAAATATATAAATTCAAAGCGGAAATTATGCGCCTGAATAATTTTAATCGGCCGAGCGCCAACACGTTTTAGTACCTATTGTTACTAATTGCCTACTGACTACAACAGTAAGTCCACTTTATAACAATATTAAACATATGCGTTAAATGCGCTTTTTTACTGATAAAAACGCGAATTCGTCCAATATATGTGGAAAACATTTTAAATCGAACGATTTAACGATTTATAAAAAACAACGTCCTCGCAAACGCACATATAATAAACAATCCAGCGTGGAATCTCGGTACCTATCTCGAACTCCGGTATCTCGGAGTGGAGTGTCTGTGTATGGAATTTTTTTTCAGTCCCGATCATTCATTCGAATACATTTAAATCACCTCGGTAACTCGAAGTCTCGATAATATTATTTTGTCGAATTTTTTTTTGTCCCTCGAGACTTTGAGATACGCCGAGGTTCCATTACGCGCCGTAATATATTAGCAGTGTGGGTGAAATCGATTTCGTCTTGTTTCATAATATTCAACGACAAGTGATCTCAATGACGATGGTCGCACTACGCAGGCGCACTATGATTATATCATTACATTAATAATAATAGTATTTATAACAATTATGCGCGGAGTACGACGTCGTAGAGTCGTGCGATTCGAGTCCTTAGGCGCGACGCGTTTTACTCAGTCTGCAGTTTGTAATTATTGTCGAGCAAAATAATGTGTATAATAATGTTACAATGCCGAAATACATTGCCGGAAACCCGTACGCATAACGATATTATTCGGTAAAACGTCATAACACTCGTAATTTCTATACACAAAAACACTTAGCGCCATTCGGCAATTTTACGATATAGTGCGCGCGAGATGAGGGGCGAGGGTTGGTGGATTTACGCGTGTAAATACGGTACACGCATTAAATAATATATAATATCATGTACGTAATATGCATGCATATGTATAATATTGTATGTATATATATTATGTATAGACATTTATTATTTAGATGTACCTAATAATAATAGTAAAATTATACGCAACACGCGAACATGCAATTATTATTGTTGTATGGTTTTCAAACGACGACGCGTGTCAAAGGGGTTATTCTCGCCGTCCGTTTAACCACGTTTCGCCCGTTGACGAATAATAAATTGAAGGCACCGGTGCAACGAGAGACCAAGACGAGTTCATAATTTTCACAAATTTTTCAGGAGACAAGAAAAACTTCTTTTTTTTCCAGTTAGTTTTTGAACCGTGAAGAGGTCTGGGAAAATGCTTGTGCAGTACTTCCCCGGAACACGAAAACCTTCCAAAAAAACGGTAAATTAATCTAACGTTAAAAACATTATGTCTTGCTGCGTGTAAAAATATGACACACCAAAATTAAAGTAATTTTTACAGACGAATTATGGGCACCTACTACTACTGTAACCGGTCTAATAATACCAATAATATGAAGTTCGAGCGGTATATACGCGGTAGCTGGTATTCTACGGTCAACCATACGAATACCTACCATTATTATAATATAGGTATAAAGTCCCTCGCGTTTACGGTTTCTCCGCCGGATACGAGTCGCCGGTACGCGTTAGTTTATTATATAGCTTCTCGTAACACGACGATGTTATCATATTGTTATGTGCCACAAACTCTCCCAACGTACGCACATGGTTACGGTTACCTAGTCCGTAACCGTGGCTAAACGACGGCTGGGTACCTTAACGCGCGATGTCCCGTGAACAGAATCGACCCTCCGCGTGGGATATGATCACCCAAAGTCGACGTGGTCTTACACCCTATCAGTTGGTGGTAGATAATGGACTGTTTTCATATCATCCGGTCCAATTCACCCGACTACGATAAAGTGTGGTGAAAAACCACCAACAGCGATCGTATAAAATAATATTATCGGCCGCGTTTGGCAGTTAAGTATTTATTTTTTTTTTTAATCATGAATAAATTGAGCTTCGACAGCATTATAGCATAGTGCTAAATTATTATAAAACACTTATTACGTTTTTTTTTTTTTTAAACAAATAATACCTAGTATATTAACCTATCATATTTAAGTTATTATATATGAAATTATGAAATAAAAACTATAAACAAATTTAGATTATTATTTATAATCAGATTAGTTTTTTGTATGGAATTATAATAATTGTAGCGGTGAAATAATGATATACCTATAATTATATAAAAAAATAATAATTTAATGATATTGACAATTTATTCAGTATTCTTCGAATCTGGACCAAAACGTTTAGCAATAATATTACTTATTGTTGCTTGTTCCTATCCCTTTACTTGTTCCTCTATATGTTCTCCTAATGATCCGCATATTGTGTTTGATTGTTAGAGTGGCGCTGCACGGTTTCCAATTCAAGTTAGGTTAGGGACCCTGTTTTCCATTACAAATCATTGTATTAACTTAGTATTGCCAATAATTCTTGCCCGATTATTAATTTCTTTTTTCATTTGAAACGTTGGTATTTTGATTTTAGTTCCACCTTATCACCGATTGTTTTTTAATATCATGGAAAGAAGTCAATGCATATTGTGTCAGGTTTGCAGAGAATTGCTAATTTAGCTTGTTCGTTTGAAATTCAGTTATACCGACTACCTACGACAATACTCAAATAACAATTACAGCAGAATCCGGTTATATAACGAGCTCTGATGGACCTGGAGAATCCAATCGTCATAATAGCCGAACTCATAAAACATACTGCACTTGAGGTGTAAAACCAACCTAGTACATGGTTGGAAATTGGCTTATCCGGAATATCGACATAACATTATACGGCATCCGTAATAAGCGGAAAAATATCCGTGAAGTTTTGTGACTCACGTGACGACAATATCGTCGTATAATATTAAATATACCTCACCATTAGTATGTTATAGAATGTACTTCTGAAATAACTACGACGACCACAGTAACAACAACAAAGGGTAATTCTTGCACTGTCGCGTAACGCCCAAGTGAGTTTGTGTGTGTGTGTATATGTGTGTGTGTGTACAGTTTGATCAATTTCGGCTTATAATATTACAGTAGAGGTACTCGCGTGACAATATCGTGGGGGCCGGAAACACGCGCACAACCACCGGACCACCTCCATAATAATATGTACGGGGTCGGCAGCGCAGAGCACCCCACACACGAAACTTCCATTAAAATGTCTAAATCGCCTGGCGTTCGGAGGTTGTTGTGGAGGGGTGAGACCCGCGGCGAGTGTGACGTAGCGGAGGGTAAGGGAAATGAAAAACAACCGTTGTCAGTCCGGTAGAGCCCGCGCCGACATTGTATAGCACTTATACGATGGACTATGGTCTATGTGTGCGAGTATGTGTTCGGATATAATGAAGAGAGATGATTGGTGTTGCGGCTGCAGCGTAGGGAACGCAATTTATTTATTTATTTTGTATTTTTTTTCTCTCAATGTAAAAATATGCGTGCGTGTGTGCGTGCATGTGTATTGATTTTCGTTTTGTATTTGCGGGCGCCGCAAATGTCAGTGGTGGCGGCCATGGTGGCGCGGTCGAGGAGTAACGTCGCCGCCGTAGCCAGTCGGTTAGACCCGCCGCCGCCAAGGAGTCTGTCAAGATTATACACCCCTTGAATTATTAATTTCAGCAGCGGCGGTGTCAGTAGCTTTTGGTTCGGATCGGAGTCCAGGGGCGGGGAGACATTTTTTTTTTTGCCCAAAAGCCCACGACCATAATACGCGTGACTTCGACTACAGTGGCGGCGACGTCAACGCGGGAAGAGTAAAGACATCTTCCGGCCCTCGCTCACTCTCTCACACACACACACACACACACACAGCTGCAATGACCTAGTCGCGCGAGTATAATTTATCTTGTTTACCGGCGACAAGTTTCGAGTCCGGAGAAGCAGCTTTAAACGACGGGGCATTTACCAGGGGGTGAAAAAGCTGTATAAATGCGGCGAGAAGGATTTCGTCCGTCGAGCGAAACAAAAGGCGGGTATTAACGATCCGAGACGTTAGGTTTAGAGATGCCTATCTCCTTCTTCATCTTCTGAGCCCCGCGAAGGGTGTGGTTGGACGGCGTGGTTGCGACGGGGTACAAAACGCACTTCTGTACCGTGTAATACCACTACTACTACTACGACAACAACTTACCGTGGCTGTGGGCCGATACACAGTATAGAGGAAAAAAAGTTTTTGGAAAAAATAAACACAAGATCATCATTGATTACCAAGTGTTGGGCCCCGTGTACTTAACAGCTACGATAAGTAAATCACAAATTATAATTGCATTTAATTAATAATGCGTGGGACGTCACCTTTTTCTGTAACACTCAAAAGTTCACAGTTGGCGTATTGCTTACTAACGAGCGACGGGCCTAACAGGAGTACTGCATTTATTGGCAGCAAACGATAGGCCATAATATAATATTATAATAGTCACGTTATAATTATTCGTTAAGAATATCATTGCACTATTGATTGGCCGAAAAAATATACCACGCACATACCTATATAATAATATTACTATCTACGAAAATAATGATTTCAAATGCAGAGTTGTTTGTTCGGTTGATCGCTAGTATATCGTATTGAACTACTTCTAACGAGCGAAATGCCACGAGACGTTATAGGTATAGATCAGAATATTATTCGCATCTACAGATTTGTTTTTGAGCGGCACATTTTGAAAAACCACATACACTTAACACGAATAGTGCATCGCCGTAACGTATAATGTGTGCATAGTAACCGTCGTAATGATACAAAAATGTTGTCCGTTTCGATGGCGCTATATGGCCAAAACCGGTGCCAGCAGAACGTTATCGGCTTGCAAGCAACCCATTTAACATTGATTCATTTTTAATGTCGATTTTTTCTACTGATAATACTAAACCGCACACGCGTTTAAAAATCAACTTTGATAAAAAAAAAAACATTATTGTGACGATACAAGTATGGTCAAAGAATATTATATAAACATAATGACGTCAAGTCAAAATAAAAAAACATTTGTGCATTTTTATCTCATTGATTTTATTTTGTATTTTGTAATAAAACGCTTCGTCCATTGTAGACTGACGGTGCAGAAAACGTAACGATATAGATGGTGCACCACAACAATAAAACTTTGTCTAAATTCCGATGCAGAATATAATTATATTCGGTGGGAACATACTTATTATATTTTATTCGTAAACATTGCAGGACGTGTCCGTTTTACATTAGAAACTCGAAAAAAATGTTGTCGCCAAAGACGAGAATAAATAATTGATTCCCGAAAGTGTACGCTCTGATGTGGTTTCGTGGCGGTTTATTATATTATTATTATTATGAAATTAAGTCGTGTAAATTGGCTCGATTCGTTTCACCGTCGCATAACTTTGCGGTCGGGACAAGGACTGCAAGCTGATAAAAAATAATTTTACTATATATAATGATAATGCAATATTACACTGGCTGATCATGATTCGTGTACATTACTTGGTGCTGAAATACTTAGCTGGAAATACGATATAGATAGATACTTAAATATGTATACGTACACATGTGCACGTGTACATGTATTATAAGACAGTATGTGATTACCGAAAAATAAACACGTCGCTCAAAAGTCCGCGGTCAAAATGGGGTTGAAAAAAATTCCTTATGGTGCAAAATTATTACTATCATTGTGTTGGACCGAACAGTGCAATCGTGCCGTTATCGTCTCGGATTCAAACGACCCGAACTACGTGGTGGGCCTGCGGTGGGGTAGTCGCCGCGAGTCCTAGTCAGGCGATACAGATCGATATCATATTATGAACGATAGTAATATCATGTATTACATACGATAAGCTATCTGATATGATGTTCGAACGAAATCGGCTTTAAGGGTTTCTGTAGGAGGCAGGTGCACCCGACAGCGCCAATAAAGATAGGTGAACCCCGTGCGTCTTATCATCCAGTATACCGAATTATGCGAAAAATCGCGAACATGTGTATGCGGTGGATGTAATCGACTATATTAGTCGCTGGCTCATTGAACTAAATGCTTATAATAGCGTGTACGTACACGAGCGTTGTGACGGGGTGGGTTATGACGTGTACAGATATGGCGTTAGTGGAGATGTTTAGTTGTGTGTGTGGAGGGGGGGAGGAGTGACGACGCAATGACGAGGGTATGTGTGAGGGTTTTTTTAACATACAGAAAACAACGTATAGGATCACACACGTGCAGCGTAATACGAGCCAAAAATCCTGCGAGGTATTTTTTATTATTATTATTATTATTATTATTATCATTCCACAGCCGATACACTAGCGGGGGATGATGAATAAGGGGTGGGCGGTCGCCGAAGACCTCCACGCCGACGTTTGATCGTTTTTAAACGATTTAGGTTAAACCCCGACCGCACCGATTCTCTCGAAACGCTGATCGCACGCTCGTCATTATGAGAGCCGGAGTTTCAGATAAAAAATAAAAATAAAAAAACAAGTATTATACGAGAGTTGATGTCAGTAAAAAAAAAAAAAGAATATAGCGTGATATAATACGATATCACACATGGGGGCTATCCGACGATCTCTTCGACCACCGCCGCGGCGGTCAATAAGTTCGAAAATTTTTTTCAGTAACCTTAGTAAAATATTTTTATCATAAACGTTTATTCTTTGCACCCGATGGCGTTCAAGAATGGTATGCACATACATGTTTATAATAGGCGTTAAAAGTTCGGTGGTGTGTGTGCGTGTAGTAACTATTATAGTTATCGCGTGTTGCAAAGCTTGTCAATACACTCTTCGTGGGACCGACCTGCGTTTTTTCGCAAGAGACCATAATATTATCATTATTATGGGCGTCATAAGTTTAGGCAAATTACCTTTTTACCAACATAATAACAGTAATATGTTTGGGCGAGTTTCTTATAATGTGTTTGAGCAAGTATACATACAGTGAGTATGATACAATATAAAAAATAAAATTGTACATTTGTAAAGATTAAGATAAAAAAAATCTATAGGGAATTTTATATCAATCGAAATATGGCACAAAATTTAAATTTTTAATCACATACAATAATTATACTTCACTTACATATTTTTTTTAATTTTGATAATATATTAACTGGATTTTCAATCGTTTCAATTTTAATCGCACACGCAAACAAAACAAGCCACTTTTAATTACCATGAACATTCCCAAGTCTTTTTTAAAATGAGAAGGAAAATGGATGGATAAAATAGTAAATACAACACCCTAGGATATTGAAAAAAGTCGCCCAAACACATTACAATGTTTTAGAATCACTCGCCCGAACTTATTATGCCAAATATCCCAAACACATTGCATTTTTTAAAAATTTGCCCAAACCTAGACCACCCCATTACTATACCTACGCAGTCCAAACGATTTTCGTCGATTGTTATTGTTTTTATTTCCGGTGCTCACCTCGCGGGACCACTGCCGATCCCTCGCGAACTTGTAACATAAAAACAGGGCGTCAACCCTACACTGTACAGTTTAACCCGTGGGCCAGTCGAAAGAAATTACCGTGAAACGCGTAATTTGCGAACACGCGCCGAATGCGACTTGACCCGGTTCCGACTCCCGACTATATACATAAACTTATATATATATATACATCTACCTAATATGCTCTCTCTGCGTTTATAGGGACCCGAGTCATGATTAGATATTTAGAAAGTTAGATTACGTCTGAAGTTTCCTTTTAACTAATTGAACGGTCCCCGCGATTGGCATCGAAAACACTCGCAGCTTTATATTTCGTTTTATTATTATTCGATATGGCCATATGGGAACGTTGAAAATCAAATATCACTTCGGTCTATTTTTGCCTTTCCATCCGAATACTGCTGCACGTCATCCCGCCGGCCAATGTCTGCGGTTTGATTTCAGATACAATTTTCATGACATATAATCATCATCAGAATCGTCCTAGTTATTGCCATTAAAATTGAATGCATTAAAAAATAATAACACTACCTATATATTATTATTATTATTATTATTATCATCATTATTACTTTGCTTATCTGATCCGTTCTGACCATAGTTAAATGTACGAGTATTACAAATCATTATTTTTTTCTTCGTGAAATTTTTATTTTACTTTGATTCTTTTACGTAAAAAAAAACGGAATTTAATGATTTCGTAAAATTATACTCGTTATGAAAATATGCAGTAGGTATTTAAAAACGTTTTTGTTTAATAATAAATAATAAACCATTAGGTAACACATAAATCATTTATAAACATAATTTATATTAAGCCATTACCAAATACGTTATTCAATATTGAATTGTGAGTCGTAGGGTTTATAAAACATCAACTTATATAGTAAACATTACCAATTATTATTTTTATATGGTTCACTAACGTAAAACGTAATTTACTACAATTATTAACTGTTGTCGTAGAATATAGAGTGTAGTTTTTAAAGCACCATTTTTATTTTTTTAAGTCGACAATAAGTGAGTATAATTCATTGTATCATAACAATTATAACTTTTTTTTCTTATAGTTTTACAATAAAAAACCATTGGTTATTTTATATTATATTCATGATTATTCGTGTAAACTGAAAAACCTATGTCAGCAAAACATTGAATAGCTTGACTCTGAAAGTTTGTCTGTATAAATGCTACTTTTTAGTCATTAATATAGTAAGTCATTTCTAAAAAAAAATTTAACCACCATACAGAGCAGATGACTGGTGTTACACAGTTTAAATTGACAAATTTCAATACAGTTTTAGTAAACTAACGCGATACCATCATACGTTATACAAAATAAAGTTTGTATACACGGTTAAGTATAGCATCAAAATAATTCTGACCTTATATAGACAGTGTCGAATTTGAAAATATTTTTCAATTATTAGCAACACAGTGCGTGTTATATCATTGAGTTCAATACATAGGTACTCAATGGTAATATCAAAGTTATAAAATCCAGGTTCTACAAGTTGATTTATAATGAAATTTTTACTTTTTAATCATCCGTTCAAAAATATCAATACAACTTATATCCAACATGGGTGTTTCTATGCAAACTAAGAAAAGTGTTGTTCATCAATATGTGTTACTTATGGGACATGGCTTGTGACTACTAAGTGTGACCGCAAAATTATGCTCACGGCATTGGGGGAAAACCTCAATATAAGTTATAACTTATGGCAGTCAACATGTTAAAATAAAAATTGTTCTAAAAGTTTTGTATTTTAATGAATATCTATAGTTGTGTTGCGCGTGGATAGATAAGAATATAATCAAACTAAAACCTCGTAATATATAATTGATTGAATTGCGGGTTTTAAATCATTCTCATATATTATGAGAAAAAAATAAAAAAATATTTATTTATTAAAAAATTATTGTGCAGTGTTGAAAACACAAAACCAATTAGTCATCATATGTTATTATACGACTAAATAAATAAAAGAAACAATGACATACACAAGCATTGAGTACATAAAAATATTGTAGTATTGCACTTTAAACCCTTTTTAATCAATACACCGACACTACAAACTAAATTATCTCATAAATTATATTATTAAATTCACAAATATATACATTATTCATTGTTATTGCATCTAAAATATATTATAAACGCAAACAAAATTATAATACAAAAATTAAGCATATTGGTTATTTTAAATCGTTTGTAATACGACTGGTGATTCGCGATAATACATAATTACTTGTAGATATATACAACGTTAGCAGTAACTATGGGTTACCTGGTTGGTTGGCATCCACCAAAGTGCAATAAATTACAGAAAAGTGTAATTTTAACTCTACATAAGGCATAAGGCACACCATTAAGTTTTTATGAACAAAGATAATAAATTATAAATAATTGTATTATGAATAATTATGATTATATTTTTAGTTTTTGATACGTATATTTTGTAATTGCATTAAATTGACAAGTAAAATTATCATGATTTAATTACGCTAGATTTTCCATTATTCCACAAAGTACATTATTTTCACTTTGATCACATACTTTAGGATTCGAAAAGAAGTTTAAAAAATATAAAATGCATTATTTAAGTTGAGGTCACTTTTGGTTGAAATCGTTTGAAGTAACACAACTGCGTTTGTGTAATGTGCGTATGTGATATTGTAATGTAGAAGAATATATTATTCAAAAGGAGTACAAAAAAGAAAAAGTGAATAAAGGTTACCCTATCACAACATTTTTTTTTTAAATTTCATTATTCTGATTTAAATCTAGCAAACCTTAAACCTTCATATAAAAAAAAAGTAATGGAATATGAAAAATATGATACATGAGATAATAATATGGTTAAAATATGTTCTATTAAAACGTTAAAATTTATGTCACTACCTATATATTACGTATTAAATTTAACGTAAACATAAGAATTCAATTCGGATTCAATTTAGATTTAAAACAAATTTACAATACAAATAATATACAATATGTTTACTGCTCAGACATATTGTACATATTGTGAAATATCATAATAATTATTTTATAATACATCTTGGGTTCATTTAAATATAACTTAACGAAATACGAGCGCACAAACGAAAATCAGTGGCAGTCTGCAGCAGCAGTCAGCGTATATCATTAAAAATGAAATGTAATAATAATGATATGCAAACATCACATTTTTAAAATAAGACTACCTACCTACTAATAATTATTTAATTTTTTTGTTTTGTTTTTATTATTACAGTACAGGTTTCCGATTATCACGGGATCGTTCAAGCGAATAAATTTAATTTATTTAATTTCCAAGCGGTGTGGAAAAATTAACAATATTATGCGTTGTTGTGTATGACATAACACTGTGGTAGGTACCAGTAATATTATGATGAATAGCAAACTTATAAATAGAATATTTCAAACACAATACGCGAAAACAGCTAAGAATCGCAAATACTATAATAATTAATATTATGTTGTTTATTCGTAGGTAGCTTTAATATTATTGATCTTTTCTCCGAGCAACGTAAATTAAGATATTCTGATGCAACTATAAAAACATCAAAGCTTCTCGAATCGCTATAATACATTTCAAATTACACGGTGTGCAGACTTTAAACCTACAATTAGATTTACCTTAACCACATAATATTATATATAATAAGAGTATAGTTTTGGTATTTATATAAACAATTAATAATAAGAACAGTTTCTTTATTGTTAATTTTTCAAGTATTCCGCGCAGCGTATCAAAACAATATAATATGACTTAGCCCACAACATTTATGTTTTAATTTGATTTCAAAACAGTCTGAATTTTTGTCAGTGTTGTAAGAGATAATAGATAATATAATATTACTTAAATTGTAAGAAAAGTTAATAATTAATTGCCTTTGTTACGAACATTTTCTCAGTTTGACAGAAACTACTTTTGTGCCGGTGAAAGAGTTTATATTTGATGAAATTGTGGGCTATAAATGCGAGATAATTGAGTTGTCGCCGTCATTGATTGAATACCGGTGATTTAGCTGATGAATATACAATTTGTGAGTTTGACAGATGAGATACCATGTGAATATATTATACGCAGTGCTTTAGAGGTCTGCCGGCCTTCCGAGTATAATATTATATATATCTAGTGATGGGGGAAACTTATTTTTCCGTGATTTTTCGTCGGTTGAATTCTTGTGACTATATTATATTATGACACTTTTCTACTGAAGCAGTAGTTCAACCGTCTCGACTGACGTCATGATATCAGTTTTGTAATAACATGAATATTATTTTACGACAAAATATTATTATATGTATAAACCATTGCGAACAAAATCGAACGCGCATATTAATATCTTTCCACAGATTGTGCTGTTTTACCGACCATCTATTGGTTTCACCTCTCTAAATAGCGTTGCGTGTGACGGGAACGAAAACACTTTTTGACGAATCACGTCGTTAAAACAATAATTTAATGCTTCAATAGTATACGGACAGCGGCGGCGGTGGCGGTGGCTGAATTATAACGGTTGCCCGCTCGCTATATTATTATAATAGTCTCGTATTCACATTTTGCGCAGAATAAGTTTATGATAGTAATATTATTATATCTCAACCGATGCCGCCCGTGGTACTTTGGCGTCGTCGCACTCGGCTGACTCTGCGCGCCGGCATGGGGGGGGGGGGGGGGGTTAGAGACGCCCACCGGTCACATCGGTCGTAAGTTATATACCGCAGTTAACGAGATCAAAGGATTATGTGCGCGGCGACATCATTAGAGCGCGCGGGGGACGAACCGCGGGTGCAGGCCGGTTGAGGTTTAAACGTTTGACGCTCTTCTTACCCCGCAGCAGCTCTAGTCACCCGACATACCCCTTCATCGACACGCCCCTGCCATTCCAACGACACTTCCCGCTCTGCTGACCACGAAGACACCACCCACCCCCTCCCACCACAACAGCTATATACATTGCACGCACGCACTCACAGTGATACAGTGTACAACGTTTGTACTATATGACTGAATAGAGTCAGTGTCTCTATAGAGTGTTTGTGCGTGTGTGTGTATGTGTAAGGGGAGGGGGATTGATGGGGGGTGGATTCGCGTTACAGGCCGAGAGTCAGACGGTGGCATGCATAAATTCTCGTGTCGACCGCCGACGTCGCGTGGCGAGGGTGTCCGACGAGCACCGTGACGACGGGATGGCGTTCGGGGGGCACGAGGGTGATGCCACTGCTGGGCGGACGACAGGTAATAAATTTACCCTCAAAACTCGGGCCACCGCCGCCACCGTGGCTAACCCGGTTTCGTGCTTTTTCCGCACCACCCATATAGGTACATATTATAATGTATACCTGTGTATATACGAAGGTATATCTATTTTGTCGAAACGGTTTTGCACTCCGTCTCCAATAGGCTTTAATATATATATATATATATTGGATATCTATTTTGTCGAAACGGTTTTGCACTCCGTCTCCAATAGGCTTTAATATATATATATATATATTGGATATGTTCATATATTATATAGTCACACTGCAGCCACCACTCACACGGTCGTTCTTACTGCTTCGCGACCCATATAATATAATATATAATACGTATACACATTTTATTGCGAGTGTCGTAGCAGTGGAATTATCGTGTATACCACATTATAGATACCGTGGTACCCTCCACGATGGTAATTTACAACCGCAAGTCTTACTTTGTACTGTCACAACCCAAGCCTGCTGCTGGCGCGCATGGAACAACCGTACCACATTATGACGTACACGCTATATACTTTGCGGCTTGGGTACAACCGCTCCTCGAACACGAATGTCGGCTATAATATACGCGCCAAATATTTTAGGGCCTATTTGCCCAGTGCGTCGATATTTTAAACGAGAGGACGGTGCCGATCCAACTTTATACTATCCATATTCAGAGAAAGTAAATGTCCTTTTATATCGTCGATCCGTGCCCCACGTATTTACCGAGAGTACGCTGCTGTAATATATTTGGTCGAAAAACAAAACCACAGTGTTAAAAATATATATATAATTTACAATTAACGGAGTTTAAGACTGCTGCAGGGCAAATCCACTGGCATTATATTATTTAATTGGTCACGGGCGACGCCGTGTTGGGGTTCAGCTATGTTAATCAATTAATAACTATTAATATTATACCTATCTAATATAAGAGAGTGGCCCAAAAATCGTCGCCTGGAGGTTCGTCTCGATCATGACGTCTTCTTCGGGTAGACAGAATTTTTACGCACGCGTGACAAGTTTGGACCCCAGCCCACATGAGTGGATTCGATCGACGAACGTCGCCGCCGCACCGTTTGTAAACGGTCGGGGACTTGAGGTATCGGTTCGAAAACGCGTACACGGAATTAATCACTGTCGTCCGGCAATGTACGCACGAACTTTTCGACGGGGCGACGACGTACCCGTTTTCAACTATATACACATAAAACACGGTTTCCGGGCGTTTATTAAAGTGCGAACGGTGTAAGCTACCGGACGTCAGAGAATCGACGGGAAGAAAAATTGCGCTGAAGTCGATTAACACGCCACGCCGCCGCCGCAAGTTAACGGCGATAATATATTGCCATTACATCATATGTAGGTATTCACACACACACACACACACACACACATATATATATATTATGTATATACTGAGGTATGTATGTGAGTATTGTACTGGAGACATGATGATATCCTTAAAAACGTCGAAACTAGATTAATATTGTCGACGACCAGCCAATGCAAAAAAAAAATAATAACAACAATAACTATGCGTGGTCGCAGATTGGGGATGGGGGGGGGAGGGGGCTGTTGGACCTGGAGTACAGGAGCTCAGGGGCCCGTTGAAATGTATTTGTAATTTTTGAAATAGGAATAATACTTAGGTATTTTATAGTAATTTTGTTATTTCAAGTTGTTGGTTAACCATGTATTACTTAGAAATCGTGTATGGGGCTCATATCGCTTTTAATGGGTTGTATTTTTTTGGAAGTTTTTTTATAGGAACCTACAAAACATTTAGTATAGGGGACCAACATTTTATGTACGGTTACCGCGTGGGCGTTTCCCTCAATGATACCTGTTAATATTATAATAATATTTTTTATCTGTGCCTATATACTAAGGTACTATTTTTCCGGTAACCAGCGAATCGTTTGAACATTATCACAAAAGTATAATATTCGCGCATTGTCAGAAAATGCACCGTGTGCACTGTAATTATTGTAATCAATACAATAGGTAATATTAAATCGACCTATAATAATATCATGTAAACTAATAATAGGGTCTAGAAAACGAAGACTGATAAGTGCTCTACGATTGAATTGAAAGCGTATAATAAACATCATGCGATAATCCTACGGTGCGTCGATTCGAAAAGCAAACACGGCCATAAAATATTATTATACGACACATAAGTAATATTTATAGATAATATTTACTTTTTTTTTATACGGCACTGTACGAAACTATGCGAAAATTAAATATATTTTATTTCCAACAATCTATGTCACGATTGTTTGCAAATCTATAATATGGATATGATTTATTGTTGATTCGAAATGCATAATAATATTAGTATTATAGCGAAAAACAAACAGTGGAAAATATTTCATTTTTTTTTTATTTAAAAATTGAAGTCATATACAATAAGTGTAAAATGAACTCGATGCAAAATATAAAACTTGTTAAGTAAGAAAATATCTGGGTAAGTGTTAATAATTTCTAACTTATTAAATTTCATCTTTTCTTTGTATTGAACTACTAAGACTACCAATACGGTCTCTTGTCATAGTTTGTTTTAGACAAAATTAATAACTTTCATGTGAATATAATACACATAGAATGCATAAAAAAAATAATAACTCATTATGGCCGGAACAATATAAAAAGTAATCTATTTTTTACCAATGCAATTACTGGAATGAACAGTTTAAAATTGAAATATTATTATAAAAATTAAAACAACAAACGCAGGCAACTGATAAAATATTACATTTGAAATATCCAGCCGCAATACTTATGTTGTTTTTTTACTTTGTGATTGTCAGAAATATTAATTACTTCTAGTGAGCTACAAATTACAATTTATTTTATACTAATTAAATTCATATATACGCAAGTATAACATTTTAATTCTAATAAAGATACCGTTCTAAAGATTTGGCTTAACCAAAATTTGTGTAAAGTTTGTACCACATAATTTGACTAGTTTGACTGACGAAAAACTTTTCTGGCCAAGAACCAGACATTGAACTTTACCACACTTTACTTTAAGGTCATCGTGTAAACTTTTTCTTATTATTGAAATCAAACTTTAAAGCTTAATATTAAACATAATTAATTTAAATGTGTGTATTTTTAATGTACTTTTTAGGTTAGGTTGTATAAACTTTATAATAATATAGTCTAAATGAATAACATCGATTAGTTAAAATACAAAAAACGAAAAACCTTAACATTGGTAACTTATAAGTTCTAGTTAAATTTATAGTTAATTAAAATCTCTCAAACAATTAAAATTAACCAACAGTATTTGCGGTCAGAACCATTAGTTTTTTTATAAATTTTTATCATACATATATATAAATATTTTTGTATAATTTTTCTGAATAAAATATATTATTATCGTCCAATTGTGCAGATTTCGATAAAACGACGGACGAACAAAATAAATATCAAGTAATTAGGTATTATGTTTGCACATTTAAATATGATAATTATTTTCAAATAAAGCTGAAAGTGTATGCTATGGGCACTATAATAATATTATAATTTTATCCTTCGAAGTGTGCGTCCTACGCGCATTTATCTCCAACGTCACTTCAGTGAGCTCATGATAATAATACGCTATGACCTGTGAGGGAATGCTCTCATTACGAACTGGGATCGTAAGAGTAAATACTGAACTTCAATAAATAAAATTGCGAAAATTTAGTTCATTACGAGATTCTGCGTCAGAGACGACGTTCGTCCCGCGTGCAGTTTATAACTAGTTAAATACACACTGCGAAAATCAGACGGAAAAACAAAGAAAAAAGGGTTTAAATCGATTTTCGTCGTTTTATTTTTATCTCTCACGCGTCTAAGAAAATAATATGGTAAACGCGATGTAAATACACTGTCTAAACTGTTAATCGAGAACAATTATAACGATAACAATATTCTTCAAAGCGCTGAAACGGTGCAATCCACTGGCAAAATAGCGTATGTAGAATAGTATAAAGCATGTAAGTATTATTATAATATTGTTATTCATATCGTCGTTATATTTAAGGACAGAGTTCAAATAAACTACAACAGTCAGTTGTGTAGTACCACTCTGCACCTACCCCCCGACGCATTGCTGTTTGACGCATGTTGTTAACCCTGGAGTCGGTCGTGCTACCCCTTTCCTCCTCCGAAATCCGTAACCTCGTTGTCACTGTATATATAATATATACATAGACAGCTCTATTTGCACACACACACACACATACACACACACACGCACATATTTATCCTACTCGGGCGGCGGCGATCCCTTAGTACATCCCTTGAGTATTTTTCTATTTTAAAACCTCCAAAAAAAAAATCTATTCGTCTTTAGCCGAACATTCTTTCAGTCGGCGGTGGAACTCTCACTGCACCGGTGGGGTACACACACACACACACACACACACAGCCCTACCGTGGCCGGACCACAGTGGGACGGTTTTTCGAATAATGTTAATTCCGTTTGTGCGCCGCGGCGGTCGAAGAAAAGAAAGCTTAATGGAGCGTGCGTTTTCCCCGTCTCGTTCTGCTCATCCCCTATACCTCCACCGTGGTCCGTACGTTTTATATATTATCATGTGCACCGACAGCCATCTAAATGGTAAGTGGTCGCCGTACGAAAGCAGTTTTTGGTCGGCTATAACGTTTTCGATCGGCCCCACTCGTCCCCTAACCACGGCGACGGTCATCCCCGTCATCCGCGCCGGAGTGCCCGCAGGCGTCTGAATGTCCGAAACCGTGATCGGACATTTATCAGCGACGTGTGGTGGGATCGTCTTAGATAATATAATACATACATATTATATATATATAATGTATAACGAGTCTGTACGCAGTATATTGCGCGCGACTCCCGAAAAGCGTATACGAAATTCGGCAGTTTATATATATATAATATTCGCTTCCGGTCCGCGCGACGGCTGTTCCGGTCCTCGCCGGATTAATAATGATACGCGAGGGACGCGCACACACGTCTCGCCGTTCGCATTCATCGTCGTCGGTTGTATTATAACGGCGGCGGCGTCCGTCCTCGTCGAATTAATCGCGATTGTTCCGTCTATAATTATAGTCCGTGGTCTATAATATTTCGAATTCCGATGATACGGATAACACGCGCTTCGGTGTCGTGAAAATATATTATAACGTACATAAAATATGTATAAAGTCTCGACCTCGGAGCAATCGCAGACGACCGCGTTGTGAAAGCCGCCGTATAATATTATAACGTCGTTTCGTGCAGCATTTTCTGCGGCCTACCCTCTTCTCCCGAAGCCGTCGCGTCCGAGCCGGCCGAACATGCGTCCGTTTATGAATATTATACTCGCGACTATTTGGCGGCGACTGACTACGGTTTTCTGACCGTGATAAGGGTCACGGCGTTTATCTCTCCGAATACAGATGAGTGTTTGTAGTTGCCACGTGTATATATATATATATGTGTGTACATAGTCCGCCGCGTTTAAATCCTCTATAGGAGGTATACGCTGGCAAGGTCTGTTTGTAATTCATAAGAGGATCGACGTAGTGGTTCGTTATCGGAATAAACGTCGTTTTACGTGAAATTAATTAAAACAGTCTTCGTAATGACGTAACCGGTGCCTTGGTCCAGGTACGTTCCTAAACATATTATTACTATTATTGTCTACGCATAAACATCGTGTACCGCCCCCCGGCTACAGTATCCAATCGATTTCGGAGTAATATAATAGAGTGTCATAAGATTGTAAGAACAATACGGCTGGTGTAGAAATCAACGTCGATAGTGTCTTACGGTCTCACAGACAATCGAGAGTATCTATGTGTAATTATTATTGTCGAACAAGTTGACAAAACGCGTGCAGGTCGTACGCAATAATTTTTGTAGCGTAGTTGTTACAATATAGACTTTTGACCAAAACAACTGTGAAACCCAACAATAATCATTCGGTAGTAAATACATTGAAACCTGGTGAATATCAGTCTATTATAATGTCATAAATAATATGCAAAATTCACCGGTACCGTATTATATTGTTATATTTCGATGGCGTCAAAAAAGTTACGAGAGAATTCCGAAACAAACAAAAACACTATTGTTAGTATTATAACAATGTTTTTACGATTATGACTTTATAAACAAATCTTTAGTTTTTTTCTACCGTAAAAAAGAATAAATTAAATGAGAAGAAATATGGTTGTCATATTTTATTTATTTATGTTTTTTTATATTATTAAATATTAAAGTGTAAAAAACTTCAAAATTACTTTTTAAATTTTCGCAATACTTTTCTTGTCCTACGTTTCACAGCAATCTCAATACAGCTGCCACCTGTGATTGAATACCAATTTCTTTTGACTGATGTGTACAATCTGGTTGCCCGCGAAAAACATTTATGTCAAAACTGTGTCTATTTGTCACCCAAAAATATATGTCCGATCATTTGTATGTGTTCAGAAGCGTTTTCATGATTTTTAGATACCACGACCGCGGTAGGAAAAAACAATTCAAATGGCATTTGATTGAAAGTCTTACATCACGTTTTGACGATAAAATCGTTTATAAACGTATACATGAACTTGAGAAAAAAACTATAAATAATGTTATTTTTGTCTTACTATCGATCAATTGATGATGACGTATAGGTATACCTACTGAAATCGAGCTTATAACCCTAGACGTCGAAGAATTAAGATTTAAATAAATTTTATGCATGTTGTATATGACATGACGTTACACCCGATGACCTGCCCCGTTTAGAATGAGTGGAACTTGTGGAAAAACTCCCATAATAATGTAGATTGTTATTGTTATTACACATGGAAAGAACCGCGGAAGATATTTCGCGTTTTGACCGTTTAAAATATTAAATTCAAACGCATTCTAAAAAATATTGCTTTTAAACCCTATTTTCATACGGTTACAACATAATATAACGGTCATAAACTAGGCCGCGGATTTTTATGCAAATACTGAAATACATAACTGTATTGAAATACGTAGATCGTTTTTAATAATTCTGATTAAAAGCGATCAAGTAGCAGAACACCATAAACAAAATAAAACTTGTTCATCGTCACATAATGTTTTAGTATATTATTTTAAAGTAAATGCATTTTCTTGAATATTTTACGAATAAGTTCATATTCTGTATTTTTATATTTACCTATTCACAGATATTATATTGTCAATAATCATTGTTGTTCCGCGGGAATTATGTTCAATTTGTCGTTAATCGTATTGGGAACGGCCCGAACGATGAGAACGTCATTACAAATAAGAATATCGTTTATATAGGTAAACTATTTATGAAATCTTCATATATGTTATATACAACAATAGCTATAGGTTTAGTTGCTTTAGTTCGTTAACTTGATTTTCTATGAAGTAATTTTCTTTTTCATATGAATTAAATTTAAAAATTGAATGTTGAGTAAAAACTTTTTTTTAAATATTTAATGATTTTTAATTTTTGCAAAAATAACAATTTAAATATTCATTTTTTTATTACATTACAATCCAATCCATGGCTTAGTCAAAATAATGATTCAACATCTTTAGAAATTTTGATAAATATTATAGTTAAAATAACCAACTTTATAAAAAGTATAATCAGCATAATGGTAAACCTGAGTTAAAAGTTTCAAACTATGATACATTTTTAAATACAACAACTCAAAAGAAAAAAATAATATAAATGCGAATATTACATATTATAATAAAATGTGTCTATAGTACCTACTGTAAAAATATGTGACGACAAAATGAACGTAAATTTATAACCAAACTGTTTATTCTTTCATATATGGTATAAAACCTAAATTTATATCAATGTACCTGAGTGGTGACAATTTTCTGCGAGAAGATTTTGTTTCCTAGTTTCACGAGCCACGACAATTGTATTATTGTGTGCTCTGTGGAGACTTTACAGAGTTCAATGACTAGTTTTTAAAAACGTGAAAGACTAGATAACAACTTCCTGTTCCGATCGATAAAATCGACGAAGAAAATCTGAGATATCAAGTGCTTTTATACTTTCGTGTGGTGCATTGAATTCTGAGCAAAATTTAATATTATTCTTCTCAAATTCTGTGCAGTTATTTCGCTCGTACAATTTATTACTCTTGAACTCGGTCTTTAAATGAAACATAAAATATTTGTATTTATTATGTCTAATATATATATATTTTATTTTTGAATACATAACATAACGTTGTATTTTATTGTATATTGAAGAAATAAACTGAACCAAACTAGTGGAAAGTGGCCAAAGAAAATGATAATTTTCACAGCTTTTCCCGGGTGACGATAAAATGTTTTGGTATTTTCATTTTGACGATGTTTATACTATTTATATAATATTTACTATGGTAACATACATGTTGTTATCGGGGTGATAAAATAATATTATTATCGATATTGTTCTTTCCCGATAAAAGAATTACCCGATGTGTTGGTTCACAATGTAGTAAAATGATACAACAAATTAATGTCACGACTGTCATGACACCACAGTTTCACTTTTGACTGTCATTACTTTAGTTTCGGTATTTTTTTACAATGACGGATGAAGGTGGCAATTGTTGAACACACACACTATTTCAGTTTTGATTCATCGACTTAATTTTAAATTGAAATGTTTTCACCGGTGCTTTTCTCCCGAAAGCGTCGAAGACAAATATTGACGTTACCAGTTGATTTCCGTAGATTAACCTTGATTATGTTGGCACCGAATTGTTTCCGATCGAATTGAATTTCGTCCCTCTTCGAATGCTCTTAATAATGGTTTTTTCTCTTAATTTGTATTTCAAAGGTCCCTCAACATAATATATTCTCTTTTGGGTTATTAGAAAGTTAAAACGTTTGATTTCGATATCATTCTTCTGCAGAGATAAACCAATGCGTAGGTAAATTATTTTAAAACAATAGCATTTGCGAACTTATTGTACATTTAGGCGGCAGCCACACAATATTACATTGAGTATTACACTAATGATTATTATTACTACATTAGTTACAAATAAAACAATTTATATTTTTGGAAGTATATGTGCAGCGAATTGATAAGTAATATAGGTGTGTATACTCTATTCCGTTTTTTGATAAAAATAAATATGCACGTTTTTTGTTAATTTATAATAATATAATAATTTAGAGATATTAATGTGATAAGTAATTTAATAAGTAATTACAGAATCATAAATTTATACTATACACTTAATTTACAGGAATTTATGTAACTGATAATTTATAGTTAATTAAATAAGAATTAATTTGTGGATATTTGAATACTTAAAAATCAGTCGTTGCCACGTAACGTATTTCCTATGAAAATAATATAATATTATTTCAATATGTTATTTTTTTTGTTCGAAAACAATTGAGATGATTTGCCTGGGTTGCCTTCTTTCGTGGTGAAACGGAGTGGAGTGTAAGATGCCATGTACGGCTGTCGTATGATTTATGGACAAGTCGAAAAAATTTATTTTGTCAATGTGACCAGAAAAAAAAGAGGAAAAGAACTAGGACGTTACAAAGGACGAGCGCAGCTTATTCCATGTGAATGGATTCCAAAATGGCGCACGAAATTCGTCTGACGCAAATAAACAGACTTTTAGTTTTCAGCCGACTAACGAACGGCCTACCGCTGTGATTCTTAATTTTTTTCTTTTCAAGTTTTTTTTTTTTTGTATTATTCTTCACGAAATAATAATTAAAACAAACCGACCCGTAATAAAATTATATATTTTTATTGGAGTAATTTTTTTTTTATGCCCCTAGGGTAAAAACTGGAATTTCCTGTCCCCCGCGTACCTACCCGCCAAGTTCAATCCTTCGCCATCGCAAAACACGACGAACCGATACTTCCACCCACCGGTCAACAAAAATTGGCAATTAACTCACACAGACTCTCTTATATTTTTCATTCCGAATTATTACGGTTATAATTTACGCGGCCCCACGCCTCCACGCTTCGGTCGCCGCCACAGTAATTTACCTTCGGCACCCTAAATTCGATCAATAACCCGGTTCGGCGGTTGCCACGCTGTAGGAAAAAATAAATAAATTTCCACCGACAGACAACTTATAATCTTGGTGAAACATATTTTTGTGATGCCTATATGCGCTCACGCTTAAACTCACTCCAGTCTCTGACGCATAAAAGTTTCACACTTTTTATTATTACTATTATTATTTTTATTATTATTATTATTATTATTATTATTATTATTATTTGTATTCCCCCGCTAAACTATAATAATTTTCTTATGAAAACTACTAGTAACCGTTAAACTTGGAAAATACTCACCGACAGATGTCTAGTCTCGAGTTCAAGATTTTGTTTATGAACACGTCGAAGCACTCGAATCTGAAACGCACAAAACTGTATATATGAGTTTGAGTGTCAAACCAATGAAAAAAAATATTTGTCCATATTATAATATTATAATATTTTGTTGCACAGAGATTATAGAAATGTAAAATTTATTGTTATTGTTATTATAAAATATATTATCAGCAACAATGTTTGTCGTTCGCTATCGTTATTCTTATAATATAATATAATAATTTAATATTATTATGATTTATGTTATCGAACACTATGTATCCACATTGCGCATTGATTCTTCTTGCCGCACACAAGTTGATTAATTGGATAAACTTTGCATGCCAAAATATACTCATTCTCCGAGTGACGTTATTTACATGAAAACAAAAGTTATTTATGTATTGTTACACAACTCCGTGTCAGTTACTCAAAACGTAAAACTTTAGACAATTATTTCAAAATTCGAAACTTGTAACTACGATTATATAATTTAAATTATATGTACACCATAACTTCATGTTTATCTACCTTTTTAAATAATAATTAGCAATTACCGTTGTAACATAATATACATTTAATTTAAAACTAAAAGGTTAGCGTGAACGAATGTATTTGTTGTTAAGAAACATTATTTTAGACCCGTAATTATATTTTAATCTATGGTGTTTTATGTTCTGTTTTGTTTTCGAATTATAAACGCAAAGCAAATCACAGTTTAAAGCCAAGAAACCTGAGATATCGACATACAACCACTTATAAAGACGCGATGAGTGCCTATTAAAAGTCAAATAATTTTTTTACCCAATTATTTATGTTTTATTTTAATTATTATTCGATGTCACCAGCAGTTTTTAGGGACCATAACAAATAACAATAACGAAATACTGATTATGATCAACGTTTCATTCGTTAAAATCCAGTGGGGTTCTTACTTAGAAACCCTATATATTATCATATTGTCACTATGAACCGCAAACAGTACACCGACGGTTAATTTTCAACGTCAAAACGCCGCGTAGTTGTAAAATTAAAACTCAATTTTTAAATTTACAACTGTTCTGGATATACATTATACACTCTATGGGAATACACGTACAATGAAAACAGTTAAAAAGGAAACTTCAGAGTACTATAAAAACTTCCGTTTAAGGTAGTAGTTTTCCGTTTTATTGGCTTTATTATTGTTATATTATACGCGTTATATATTATAATAGTATAATGCGAAAGCTTATACCTACTTCGTTTTCGAACAAAACGTTCTGCTCGTGTTTCGATTGTGTGTAGACAGACTGGAAGTAAAAGAATATTTTCCATATTATTATTATTTATTATTATTATTATTATTATTATCGTGAAGTGTTTTTTTATTTTTATATATTATTTTCGTTTGCATTATTATATTATCATTTGTATTTTGTCTACCTATTTAGTGTTCGAAATTTTTTTGTATCGACGCCGAACAGTATATAATATTATATTGTTTTGCGGCTTTTTCGTCGCAGTCCACCGCACTCATTAACACGGAGTTAATGTCATTATATTGTATTACAATAATGTTTTTACCCCTCCATTATTATATGATGTTATTATGTTTTTATACGCGTAAGCCTCTGCGCTTTTGTATTGCTGGAAGGCGTCGGCTCGGCCGGTGGCGCCGACAACAATTGCACAAAAATAAGCATCCGATTATATTATTTGTTTGCTGTATAACCGTTCCCAAGCGACGCAATAACGGACGTGCACATTCGGATAACTATTTTCGCTCACGTGCTAATAGTATATTGTTTTGGACCGCGGTATATTAACGTTTTTTTTTTCAGCCGGATTTCGAAAATCTACGGAATCGAACCGAATGAAACGCGCGCTTTGAGATTTCCAAGTCGCGGAAGTGTTTGCGTCCGATGCCGCCGTCCACCGTCCACCGTCCACAATATTATTGCGTTATTGTTTTCATCAAAATCATTTTCGTACGTGCTTGTTAAATAAACCACAGAAATAAGGCAGTGCACACGTAGGTACACATACACACACACACACACACACACACACACACACACACACACGCACACACACACACACACATGTTTAGCGTTAAACGCCCATGAAACTTTTCATCGCCGGCCAACCGACATCAACCGGTTAATGAAGTCGTCCCCGGGGAACGCTGCGAAATTGAAATCTCTCGACAGCGGCTCGAACGCTTCCGGCCATGTCATTTTGTAGACGATACGCGTTTTGGCCATCGATTCGGTTGGCTGGAAATAAAGCCCTCCGAGGATAACCGCACTTATTTTTGAGATAATATTGCGAGTTCGTGACGGTTTCGTCGACTGGTGCCGCGGGATACAGAAGTACAGTCGGCGATTTAAATGACCGGTCTGCCTAATATACATATAGCGGCGCAATAATATTCTGGCACGTCCACCAATTTTTGGTTAAAATGCGTGTCCTTTGCACCGTACTAGAGGAGTGGAGGGGTATCGTTATTTATAACCACCGCAACGCCGAACTGGCGCTCGGTTTTCATAATATCATAATTTACATTAATGTGCCGGCGAACAAACTGGATCGCAAAACCGACTTAATTACACCTCGGTGACTATATATTTTTCTTCCCCGCTTACACGCAACACTATAATGTATACCTACCTACGTGTATCGCTGAGGAATAATGTACGTTTTTCTTTTCTTTTCTTTTTTTCCCCTCGTACAGAATATAGCGTTAGTCAACGGATAAACAAAAACCATATCTATTGCGACCTTTGTATAATTTCATAGCGCTCAAAAACAACACCAATAATTTTTCCGCGGAGGAAGAATAATAATAATTAATCGCCCGTCTATATTGTATTACCATATCGTTCAACTCGTTCTATTATATTATTATATACATTGCTATTGTATGCAATGTGTATAATATGGACCTAATAGTCTGTTCGGAATTTTATCAAATACTTCGACAACATAACTGTTTGTACGAAATTAAATTTGTTTGGCGGATATTGAAAATTGTTTTCAAGGAGGATAAACGAATTTTTACCTTTGATGGCGATGCAAACGACAAAAAAACGTATCGTCAAACTATAAAGGAAAATAATAATAGAACCATAATAAAAATAGTATGATTTTGTCAACCACGAGATATAGAAATAATAATAAACCTATATAAAATTAATAACATTTTTATGGGCTAATTATATAGATACGTGACTAATGCATATTTTTTCCTACTTTATACCGATAAAAGATGTATGTCCTAACGTGTTATATTAATAGGTGGATATTTTTACATTATAACGTTAACCTAAAAACCATATTTAATTAAAAAAACATATAATACTATCTACTTATGAATGGCTATGTTAGTAGTATTATTATTCAATAGATGATAGTTATCGATCAGGAAAATATATTTTACTATTTAGATATTTTAGTTTAAAAAAATAACATGTACACAAAGGTATACCTATATATACCGTAACTACGATTCCATCGTGTGGTATTTATTTAAAATTAAAATGTTCAGTATTTTAAGTTATATTATATTTAAATTTTAACAATGTTTTATCTGCAGTCAGCCAACTGAATCGTAAGTTGATTACAAACCCTCCAAAACTATTTATTTCAAGGTGTGTATAAATGAACCTGCAAGATGTATATGAGAAATAATCAGATTCACAACGAAAGCAGAATGATTTTTTCTGTTTGATAGGATTAAAACCTAATGAACATTATCAACTGCAGTCATTTATATTAAAAGCAAGATACGATAATTCTACTTGAAGTTATTTTCCTCACTTCAAACAGTTCAATTGAATTATCCATTAGTTAAAGTGACAACAAATTACTAATCCATGTAGGTACACTATGCATTATATCATGTAAATTATCATAATATAAACCTTATATGGGACTCATTAATACTTGTATCACAAACAAAACACAAGTATATTCATGTCTTATAATAATATGTTTGAGCAGTTAAAAAAAATATAATTACATTTCGTGAGTACACTTCAGTTTTTTTTTATACACAATCTGTACCAGCAGGCACATTAAGAATATGAGCTATATAAAAAGAAAACACGAACAATTTTAATTCAGAAACCACCCATTATTTATTTATTTATTTTTTGATTAAAGATTGTTATCTATTAGGTCTCCGCACCAAGCCTTGTGCTGAAGGCTTCAAGGAGGGTCTCCTGCAGGGATGGCTAATGTAGCTAAGTTTTCAATAAATGGATTTGGTTGAATATTAAGGTGTCGGTGGCACCGTTTATAGTAACGTTTGGTATCTTCATGTATGGTTTTCGTGTGAAGGTCTTCAGAGAGGGTGTGATTAGGTATGTATGGTGGGGAATTGGTAATTTTCCACAGTGTATATTTTGGAACTTCTGCGTTGTGTTTAGATTGGAGATTTTCAAATTGCCCTATAACTGTAGGATGTAGGTCCAAATTGGCTCTAGGATAGATTTATAGAGAATTAATTTAGTGTTTCTTTTTGAGTGTTTGTTGTTGACGATTGGAGTTTTTAGCATTCGTAAATAGGAGTTATTGTAGTATTTTGGGTTATATTTCAAAAAATATTTAATTAACAATACTGGGTAAAGACCCTTAAAATAGAACTGATCTTTCTTAAATATTCTTATAATATTCCTGATTTGTCCCTGAGTAATTCTTCGTACCAGGTAAATATAATAAGACCTTCATGGAACTTAATGTTTTGTTTGAAATGTTTAGTAGGAACTAAAAAGTCGATTCCCAGAAGTTATGTATTTAAGTCTCAAAAAGCAGTAGAAAGTAGATACAAAGTAGGTAGTTAATTATCAGGAGATATCAGATTGAGTATAAACAGACAATATCGAGTTTGTGTACTCGGTACAACTCTAATCTATCACCAGTGAGTGGGTATTTGATAGGTAGTTCCGATAAGCGTTTCACTATTGATACTAGAAAACCGGTAGCCAGTGGTCACCACAATATTATAATATTTATACAATTTAAATAATAATAAAATTTCCTACAATTTTCGTTGTCATGGTTGCTTATTAACAAAAACATACTAATTATGATTCATAGATTTCCCTTGTAAGGTAAAAAATATCGAGTAGCGTGGTATGGGTTTTTTTTAATGCATACAAATACAAACTAGGCAAGTCATTTATTACTATAACGATATTCGTAGTCATTTCCGTCTTTACCCTGAGAGCACGTGGGGCACGAGCCCAGGACCTCTGATGCCAAAGAGCCGAGATATTTTCATTGGCATTTCTTTTTCTTTTAAAAGGGCTCCTAAACTCTGTGTGCCCGAGGGCCCCTGTATAGCCAAAGACGACTCTGTTTGTAGTTGTTTTAAATGTATTATTAGTTGTCATTTATTATATTATTATTATTTTTTTATAATCTACCTATAACATTTTGTAACATATAAATATAGCAATACCTAACATGTTATTTTACACTCACAAACGCGGTATTAATAAGAATAAGAAAGATGTTCATGTAGATATAGGTACAACTGTAATGTTATCATTACGTATGACTCTGTAGTAGTATTCATTTATTCAAATGATAATAATATTATTATATAGAATAATTCAGTTCAATTATATTATATGTATTTAACCAACGTACCCAATTTTTGACTTTATCAATACAAGTTTAAATGGAAAATTTAATTATTACCATTGAGTTCAAAAGTAAACGAAAACAGTTTATTTAAAATTATTATGCTGGACCAAATAACAACTGGGTTGTATTTTTTCATTGACTACGTATTTCACGTACAAGTGAATAAAAATAATGTGATGTAAGACACGCTGCAAAGTACATTAAATTCCTTCCTTCCCGATGTTTTGAGAATATTATAACACTAATAATAATTATTATAATCAAAAATTGTATGAATGCGTGGTCTGCAGCCGTACCATTGCTGGTTTCATTGATATTGTTGCTTACACGATCAGCCCAATTTTGATAGTGCCTTTCTTTCGTGTCCACAATCGTCTTCATCCCTGTCACCTCACCTCCTTACCACCCTCCAAAAAACCAATAACCCTTTACCTGATACAAGCAACTTCGCCGTTTTCAAATACCTACACCGTAACTATTTAAAGTTAACATCGGGAGCACGAAAATATGTCACTATGCCAGTGTATAACCTTTCTGTCCCAGATAAAACGTCGCAATAAATGACAAACAGGTATTTGCATTTAATAATAATAGAAAAATTCCACTCTGTACATTCCATATTCACTGTGTTTCATACGGGAATCGTGAATTGTCTTATTGAAGTATTAAATTACAAAACGAAGCATAATGGGATGAATAACAATATAATAAAATAAAGACATCAAATGCTCGATGGTAAAAAAAAATCGGAGTAAACAAGGTGATTAAAAAATTAACTTCATTCAAACCTGCAGGTGCAGGTGTTTATTTTTAATATCACTAATATACAACATTGAAAAATTAAAATAAGACGTAGTTATATGTCTATACGTATTAAAGTGGTGTTCATAAATTAATAATAAATATAAGAAACGTGGTGGAAATTTAAATGTGTTTTGAGACGAAATGGAGATTGATTCAACGTAATTTATACAACAAAAGGTACAGTGGTTTTTTAATAAAACGTTTTATTTTTCATTATTGTCAAACAATTTTCCAAACTGCCGTAATTGTTTTTTTTTTTAGACTATTTAATCGGAGGTGGAAATGTCCGTACCTACGTAATCGATCAACCTACGTATGTACCCGGTACCTATAACGAAACACACGAGTGAATTTCTCCGTTTAGATGGTATTATGTATCATAGTTTTCGAGTCGTTCGTTAAAACAAAATATACAACAAAGTACAAACGGTATCGATTTATAATACACGCATGCTATTGTTTGTATGTTTTTATAATATAAAATGGATATATAGTATGATAATTATTTCACGTTGGTATAGTTCTGTAGTTATTGGTTCTCGGCGAAAAGTGACGATACACGAAGTCTTTACTTAACATTAAAGCGCAATGCAAGAGTATACATCGCACTGTGTTTGCTATTTTAGATTAAAACAATCGTATTGCACATTTTAATTAAATTGGTATATAGTCGCCGATCGTCGGGTGCTGGTGGTGCCGTGATGGTGGTGTGTGCACGCAGAAAACAGTTGCAGCGGCAGCCATTTTATCGAATTCCAATAACAAAGTGTCGAGGAATACAAATAAAACGGAACAAAAGTATTGGTCCCCCATAAACAGTAGCCGAGAAAACTTAGGAAAGTTCAATTGTCTTGTCTAAGAAATTGAGCATTGTGGAGGTATTTGAAAGTATTTCCCTATATACCATCGATTTTATCACCTCCCGTAGCTCTCCATATATATATATATAAATAAGCTTTAAAGGAAAGCAATTCACAATGCTCCAAAAAGCAATTTAAAAAAATATAATGTTTAACGGATTGTTCCGAGTTGGAGGGAAATAAAAACGAGAAAAATGAAAATAATCTCCATACGCACACTCAATTTACCATATAAATATATATATATATATATAGAAATAGTAACGGCATAACATTTTTATTAAACGCCAATTCCGTTTTATAGGACACTGTAAACCATAACGAATTATTAGTTCCGCGAATTGTGGTCGGGTGTTTTATACCATTTTTCAATTGGACATAAATTCCGGGAGAAGTGTAGTTTTATTTGATTATCAGAACGATGATGCCTAGCAAATATACGATATAATAATAGTTGGTGGTGCAAAACTGTAGCGGAGTTTCGATGGTATAAAAGGCAAAAAAAAATCACTCCCTAAAACTATTCATGATTATGTCCGTACATGAAGTGTTCGAGTCGAATTACGAAACCACACATTTCTGTCGTAATATACCTACCACGTAGCTAATGTTTTTTTTTTTTATCGAACCATAATATGTTTTAATACGTAAATTAACATTCTTTATTTTTACAAAAAAATAACATTTTTCCTATTCGTTTCAATAGAACTGATTTGATTTTAATCCATAAAACAATATACAATAATAATATATCATTATTAATTATACTATAATATACTCATTGGTCATTATTCATATATTATATAGCTAAATGTATGCTGTAGTTGTTGTATAACTTGAAGCTCGATTCAGCAGTCAAAAATGTTTCAAACAGTTGTTTAGATTATATATTAGTGGTACTTCACAGATATGATATATTTTTTATAAAAAACCAATTGCCATTATTCCCACCAATTATTATTAGTGATTAACAAAGTGTTAATAATACAACTTTATGATGTACCGTTGTCCTCCTTATAATAATAAAAAAAAGTGACATTAAACCTCAATACTGATGAGCAAAAAGTGTAGAATATATTATAAAAAGTTATCTAAAAGAATATCAAGCACAAATGTTTCGCAAATATAGAGAGAAAATCTCATGCAATAAACACTAAATACATCTTCACATATCTATAAATGTCGCGCACTCGTGCAACAAATATTAAACTAAGATAGATAATTATTAGAATAATATTTTTTAAGACTAGTAATTGATATACAATTATAAGTAATATTATTGATTATAAAACCTGTCGTTAATAAGCGATTCCGTAATTTGTTCAATAATCATTCAAATTGATTTTATTCAGCTCTATGATGCCGACAGATATTTATTATTTAGTTGTATAAACTTTAAATTAATGTAACATTCATATTTCAGATTTTATGGGTTCAACTCATCTCACCTGAACTAAGAGAAAATTTGTTTTTGTAACTAACATAATTTACAGAAGTTACATTAAAATGTCATCTTTAAAGGTTAAAGTATGTAACAGTGTAATATTATATACTGCAGCATTGTCTTAACCTTAATATCACGAATACAATTTAAAAGAAAAATAATCAACATTTTAAAATATGAACTAAAATAAAAAATAATATACATTGATAATAATTTACTAATTGTATTCTGTGTACTGTATAAAACTATCATTAAAGGTTTTTTAAATGTATAACGTTCATTCTTAAAATGCACATTTTTTAAATATTATATTATCTATTCTACAGATTGTATATAGTACCTACCTATTATATTCATAATTAAAATTAAATTTAAAAAAAAATTACTTATTCAATCATTTTCATGTTTATATTTTAAATAATATATAAATTAATAAATTTGACTTTTGATTATATTAGCTATTAGTTATTGTATGTCATGAATACAATATATTTTCTGTCGTGGTATTTTATTTTCAAAAACTTTTGCATCGTGACTTTTATCATAGTGATTCTCACCGTCAAACCGTGTCACTGAACCCAACAATAATAACATTTAGTATCTATTTTCAACAAATTGCCCAGTAAAATATTACTGTTTAATTTTAATTTACTCACCAATTATATTTCATTAACCATGTATTCACTATTTTTCTTTATTATTTCAATTTTAAAAATGTACGTATTTAAATATTGCATAGTTTTTATTATTCTATGATTGCATTGAATACAATTATATCATGTTTTGTTTTAAAATAATGTATTATGGAGTATAGAGATGGTAACATATTTACATAGTTTAGGACTTACTATTGTTGATCATTGATATTATAATATAATATTTGAGATTTATTGCTTTTAAAATATACTCCTCCTTCCACTATGAAATATAAAATAACAATAACAGGTTTGTATAATAGTGTATCACTTAGTTAATACCTGGTTGATCATTCAATATCGTACAATGATTATATTTTATTTATTAACTCCGAAAAAACTAAATCGATTTTGTCAAAAATGAAAATAGTAAATACTACATTGAGGTTAATTATAAAATATGTAAACATCTCTTCGTGATTTTGCGTGGTTAAGAAAACGATTAATCAATCGATACCTCTAAATCAATAATGACTTTTTGATGTGCAATTGCCAGTTAATAAATTTAAACATATATATTATGTCAAACTTTTGGAGGAATGATTATACCCGAGAAAAATCTATACAAATGTATTAGAAATGTAAAACATATTTTATATTAAAGAGTAACGCCATTGTTTATTTAAGATAAAAAATATACACATGGAAAATAACGATAATCTAATAAAGAATAAAATAACATTATTATAGTACACGTTCAATACCTACATTGTTTGGAATAAGTGAGCACGTGTACGAATTATTGCATTTTTGAGGAATATATTATTTCGTTTGAATCGAGTCTAACGATATACAGTTTTCTTTAGATTTGCTTAAGACGAAACGCAATAAAACATTATACATTTTCAATAAGTAATCATCACATATTGCGCATAATAATAATATATTTGCATATTAAACGTGGTTGTTATTAAGACTATCAAAGGGATTTCGATTTTACTGAGCAGGAAATGCGGACTATATTGTTATATACCTACGCGTATTCTGTCAATTAAACAATCAAAAATTCCACGTTTTCGACGGTAAAACAAATATTATTATTGTTTGTTGGCACCTATATGGATTGCACGTGCACGCCGCACACAAAGGTTTCCTCACTTACAGATCAAAGACATCATATTTTTTTTATTTCCCGTTGCCATAAAACGCCATTATACATAATATATTGTTGTAATACTTATACTGTACTTAGCTGTAGTAATTGAAACGAGGATATGGCGTCGTGGGTACCGAAAACCATAAGCTATTTCCGGAAAAACAAAAACACGATATTATATGCAAAATGTGGCTGGTGGCTGATAACACCGGCTCGATTTCGGGGTTACAACAGCGATATTCGCTCCACAGACGAGTGCATATTGTATTTGTTTATTATTATTATTATTATGAGTGGGAGGAGATGGAAGTTATGTGTGGGGAGAATCGTCGGCGAAAAAGACGGTGACGTTGAAAACATATATTTTACGATAATATTAACCGGAGCGGGCCGGCGGCGGCAAACGAGCATATATTATATACGCGTCTGCCGGGTAGGTAATGCACCTTAACACTCGCAAGAAAAAAAAAAGATCTCCTATTTTATGTTTTTCATTTTAGAAAGGTTTTCAACGACAATATACCTACTCGAGATGTACGCGCGTAAATATAGAATGCCTTTTTAAAGCACCAGAAGTAGGATACTATGCCTACATATTATGTATAATATATATATAGTGTACATATATTATAAGCGTACCTATAAGAGTTTTGAATAGCTAATATAAATGTGACCCCGTATAACTTCAAACTTGCGTAATATAGTATTTACACATTGTGGTATTACGGCGAAAATCATATTTTATAATAAATACGTGTACCATGGTATACACCATTATTATACCAACTACGTGCGCATAAGTTAATAAAAAACACACAAGCGCGCGCGCACACGAATGGACTCTGATTTGTATACACATTATATTTATATAAGTATCATCGAAATCGAATGAAATTGACTCTTTAACATGTCCGTTACTGTCCGATTAAAATATTATATACAATACGACATTGCAGGGTTTGAAACTGTCGACCGTCATTAATCATTATCATATACTTAACGGTGTGCGTATTATCAGTATATTATTATTTTTATTTATATGCATATTTTAAAGCAAACGTGTAATACCTAAATATTTTGCTTGCACCGTCCAAAATAGTGTATAATAAACACGGGTTTAATGCGATAATTGTAGATGTTTGATATTATATGTCTTAATAATAAAACATTTTATGAATAAATAAGTATGTTTAGACAATAGTATCAGTTTTTTTTTTGGAAAATCGACGGTGATATCTAAAATCGTGAAAAAAATATTAGTGATAGTTGGACACAACTTGGTGGAAATCCATTGAAATTTCAGGGGAGACTAAAATTGTTGACATCAATGTGAGTAGGGGGGGGCTTCGATATCACTCAACTAAAAAACTGTATATTTTGGGGAGATAATGGAATATTTGGAGTGTTAACCCCCCCCCTACAAACACCACCTGTTTTCTGCCTATGGGACACAACATAACGTTACCTACGTAATAATATAAAGTATAGTATCATATTAATATTATAAATACATAGTTATATAGTAACATTTTTTATGTTTCTGAACGATATGATTTCGTGAAAATTGAAAACACTAAGTTATAAGCTACACAGTATAACTTCAGCCAGTGCAACGCACGTCTCTATATTAAGTAGAATTGACTTATTCGGATATTTACTCAGCCGAACTAATATAACCGATTGACCTATAATATTACTATAATATGTGATAAGTACATTTTACAGCTGATATAATATAATATAATAGTGTTTCATAAACAGTAAACGGCTGATGTGTGGAATAATATTAATATATATATCTAAAATAAACAACATGACAATTAATATATTGGTTACGATAACTACAGACTCACAGGACATAATTAGCACGGATTGCGCTCGTTTTGTATACTTATCTCATCGTTACTAATAATGACAGTTAGGCCGATGGAGAGATTGAATAATTCAAATAAAGCTCGAGTTCGTTAATATCATTTTAATATATCGAGGTGAATCGATATGACACAAATATATTGTGAATACGTTGAGCACGTTTAGATCTTGCCGATCGAAAATGTGAAGTGGCAGACAAATCACGCGACCCAAAGAGATTACCAAAGCGAAAAAAAAGGTCTTTTTAATTAAAAAATGGTCCTATGCTCCCATTAACTGGCGATAACGTCGGCCAAATCACCGGACGAAAAATGAAGGTACCTCTCGTGTGTTCAGAATTTCCACCTAACATTTTTAAACGAAATGAAATAACAAAAAAAATGTTTAAAAACGTCACAGGGTTGACGCGAGCATTATACCAACGAATTATCATAATAATTATAACGAAGATAAGGTGCTTTGCGTGCGCTGGCGACGGTATGGACGGCGTTCGTTTCGGCTATTATTATTATTATTATTATTATTATTATAGCAAACCGTTCGAGAAACGTCGCGGGAGGTGGGGGAAACGTTGAGAGAGATACGGTGAAAAATGGTCAAAATTATTACGATAACTGCACCTCCCCGCGGGTCGCTGCGCCGGTGAGGGGTGAGCACCCCGTCCGTCACGATACTCCGTGGTTACCGAAAATGATTTCGATCGCATCGGAGTGACGCCGCTGGCGGCTACGAACCAGTGGACGGGCGGTGGTCGCATTTAATCGACGGCCGTCAGGCGGGCGACGCGATGACGGATGCGCACTAGCAAACGGCCGCAACCGCCCCGTAACCGCAAAACAGGAAATTATTGTTCAAACAAACACGTTTCTCTCATTTCCGGAAGGGCAATTCGCCTGGTCTCGCGCTAATAAAATCATTGCCGCGGCGGACGCGTCAAAAGTGCCACCGGGCAAAATATCGTTAATATCCGACGGCGGCGTCTCGATAATAATAATAATAATAATGTACAGGGTGATTCATCAGGGTGTGCTCGTCCCCTTTTTTTCTTCTCCAATAACACGTTTATTCGAACTCTGACGACCTTCTGTAATATTTTTAAATACCCTTAAATAGGTACCATATTTTAAAATTATTGAGATTATCTTGTTCTACTCTTACTTAAGTACCTACTGTCGTGCAGTGATACAAACTTCTTCCCTTTTATACCGTAAGATATTATATGGCTATGATGATATTAGATATCATTTACAATTCATGAAAAATGGTCCAAGTACAATATTACTAGATCCGATAATTTTACTGCAGCTATTTTATACTATTTTTTTAAATCCATTTTTAAGGACAACCTACAATGTTATATTATTATCCTTAGTATAAAAATTGTAATAACTTGTCGTCACAGAACACGCTCCTTAAGTATGGAACAACAAATATCAAGAATTTGAAAATTATGGTTTTTTAAGTATAGGTATAACAACTATAAATTCCAAAAATCAGATTTTGACAATGACACGTGATATTCACTGCATAATCGATGGAAATGGGGAGAGCATGCTTGGTGCGAATCGCCTCGTATCATATTATTATTGAGACGTCGTCGGATATTAACCGTACATACCTAACCTGCGGATTTATATATATATATATATTATGTGTATGTATGTGTGAGTGAGTGGCGCGTGTTTCATGTACCGTCACTCGATAATCCTTTAAAATACAAAGTTTCGTGAGGTCGGAGTCTACGTGACTGTCGGTGTGGCATTGAGGATTTTTCCTCGAGGAATATTATCACTGCTACCCATCGGACCGTCGGCGATGTTCGTCCCGGGCTGTGTTAGAACCCGTGCCCATTTATATGATATTATGTATGCGTACCTGTGCATAATAATTATATTACATACCTACGAAACACGATGGTTATCAATTTTATTACACGTGTACGGCAAGGTATATATTAAAGTTATATGGTTATAGTTTTAAGTGGCCGCCGCCGGCGATGAAACGAAACTTTTTTTTACCGAACATTACACGCGAGATGATATTTTTTTCTCATTTATTGTAAACTTAAACGATAATGATAAAAACCGTGAGGTGAAAAAACCACATATTTTCTTCCGAAGGCGAAGGTAGTTGTAGTTGTAATGACTTCGGAAAATGTAAGAAAAAAATAAAAAACGTTTTCAAAAAACACTCAAATTCGTCGAGAAAAATGACTGCACGACGATAAGATAATCGCCTTGCGCTGTATACAGCATCTTCTATTTGTACGAAATCGTTTTCCGGTCACGACGCCAACCCTTCCGAACGAACGCGTTTGTCGAATATTTTTATTCTTGCTTTTCAATGGGATCATTGCAGTGCGTATAGTGAATGTTTTTTATTTATTTGTCGAATATGATATATATATATATATATATATATATATATATATATATATATTATATCTATTATTCGTATACATAAATATAATATGTGTGTATGTGCGTGTTCGCGTGTCCGTGTGTGTGTGCACACGACGAGCGAGTGATAAATAACGAGCGAAAAACGTCTTTACGATTTGATCTCGCCAAATCGAATGCGACCGCGTCGTCGCGAAATACAATTTGCGCGGCGTTATCCGCGACCGCCTACGCGCCGCTGGCCCGGTGGAGGAGAAGGAGCACGACTATCATGGTGCCATAACTTACGCTCAACAAAACGGTTATGACAATGAAATCTCCATTACTCCGTCACCATTTGGATATCGCATTGTAGTATAACATATATAATATAATAATATATTATACGAGTATAATATTATTAGGTGTATAATATGCATAGTAATAATATAGAAACGATAATATGTATTATTATGCTGCACCTATCAAGTGTTATAATTATTATAATTGTTGTCCTATAATAATATAATATTATACGACCGAAATCACGGACGTCCTTGCGCAGTCTTATTAATTGTATTATTCGTTATTATACTTATTATCTAGTATTGTGTTTTATCACGCGTTTTGCATGGACGGGAGACTTAAGTACGATATACATCACACGGTTTCTATACTCACGGTGGTACTATATTAATATTATACCGGCGGCGTTTCTCGAACTTCGAAACTCGTACAAAAATATTACTACTAAATTATTAGGTAAATATTATACAGTTAGGTACTACTTAAATATAATATTATTTTGTATCGTTTCACAAACTTTGTTATATTATGCTTGACCACGCAGTATAACGAGTAAATTATAATATATTATTGTGACGATTTTTTTATTCCTATAAAATAATAATAATATATTAAATAAACTCGTTCGTAGTAAATCAAATGTTTTTTTTTTTAGTAGAAATCAAATTATGCGTGGGAATTGAATTATGGTTGATTGAAAACTGTACATACTTTTTATATCAAGTTAAATCGCAACATGATTTTACATAATTTAAAATGTATTACGATTTACGACTGGCAAGGATGGTTATGTTAAATAAATATTATTTTATAATTTATTGAATCAAAGTTTTTAGTTAAATGTATTACTTTTCTACCAGCTTTAAGCTTATAATATAAAGGGTGCTCCAGGAGAACAGTGAAATATGAACTCGAAAATAAGTAAAAAATCTGTTTTGAAAAAATTGTTAGTAAAAATGACGTTATATGCCATTGAGAGTTTAAAGGTTAAAAATATCATGTCTTAAAATATATCAAAGTGCATGGATCTTTCCATCATCTATCTGGGAACCAAAGTAACTTCTCTTTGAATATGAATTTTTGACTTGTCAATTTTTGTTGTAGGACTAGTGGTGTGCACTCTATTTTTGAGTTAGCCACACACGAAAAAATTACACAAAGTCAGGTGATTTTACGGAGACCAACGAATGTCACCAAACCACGTTACGAACAAATATTAAGGAAATTAATTTCAAGACATGATATTTTTAACCTTTGAACTTTCAATAATGACATATCAATATTATATCAAATATTTTAGTTTCTGTTTTCAATAAATAAAAAAAGTTGTAAAAACATTTGTTTACTTATATTTTGAGAGTTTTTCATATTCTCTCGTTTTCACGGAAACCTACACCTGACAACCACATATTTAATAGTTCTTATTTCTCAAAGATGTTTAAATATATGTCTACATTTTTTTCCATCAAACGATTATTCCCTTCAGTGAACTTTCTTCGAAGTAAAGTACATAATACGAATTTTTCCTTCTTATATTCATGAATTACTTTTTTACATTCAATTATATCTCATATTACGGTACACACATAAGTACCTATCTAATACCCACATAATTTACTTATTAGCTGATTTATTAATAACTTAATATATTATATTTATTGAGTAGAATAAAGGTTTTTTGTTTGATGTAAATTATAAATTCAATAAGAGGATTAACCTAACTACTGAATATTAATATAAGCGATAAACTGTCTTTGAGATGTTCTGCACTTCCGCGCATCATTGGTCGAATCTAAGTTTTTTGATTTTCAAAAAATTAAATGGGTAATTAAAAGTGTTTAATCTGAATATATAAGTATACAGCTATTATAAATAAATATGTAATAAATGTATAATGTGCAAAACAATATAAACAAAAACCACTGAAATCACTCTGCTGTAAAGCATAATATTATATCAAACCATCGAGTAGGTCACTGTAATGGACGTGTTAAATTAAATATCTACCCAATGATTAATCATTGCAAATTAATTATTATTAAAACTAATGGGGGTACGTTGTGTTACATTTTCAAGCTTTTTTACCAACAAAAAAATTCAAAAAAATCTACGAGTTAAAATGTCAGTACAAGTAAAACTAAGTTAACCCAAACATAGTTATTTGTATGGCTTACTATCACGTATAACAATTATTTGATATATATTTATATTTATGTATATAAATAATTTAAAATAAAAAAATGGTTTTAATAAAAAGATGTATAATAATAGGTACTTTTAATAACTTCAATATTTCCCAATTCATTGTTTTATTATTATATGCTATACAGCTAATTTTAAAAATATAATTTTCTTACTTGATAGTGTTAGTTATACAATATATTTGGCTTTTATATAAAATTGTGTATTGGAGTACAGAACAATAAAATTGAAAAACTTTATTATGATTTCTATTAACTCGAAAACCATATAATGATCATAATCGTATTGTTAAAAATTTCGAACAATTGCAGAGTACTCAACTTTTATTTTATTATTTTATTATTAACAATGTATCAATAAAATATATTGTTATGTAGAGATAACTTATGAAATTTGATAATAATAAACCATTTTGAGTTTTTTCGAAAGTCATTAAAAATGTTTGAAATAAGAGTTAAATTAAATTCAGCGTTTGTTAATAGAGTTTGTATCATGACATGGGTACATAAAATAATATAACATACCACTCTTGTAATGTTTAATTGTACTTCTCAACTAAAGACCAATATGATTAAAAAGTAGAGAATTAATTTACTAGTGATTAGCAATACAAAATTATAATAAAATAATTTTAAATTAACTAAACCACCAGGTCACTGTTGGTCTGGCTATAATAATTGGGCCCCCAGCACAATAATTTTCAATAGGCCTTTATTTTCAAAAATACAACATAATATTGTAAAATTGTATGGTTTCCACACTTTTGTGACTAATGCTAAATCCAATAGGTAATAATTAATAAATAACACACAACTTGTTGAAATTGTATGTAATATATATTTTTGTATTTTCTTATAATATTGTTCAATGGATTCACCATAACTTCAGAAGTCCACTTTATAAGACTATAATATTTGTGATGAAATGTACGTGTCACGGGGAATAACTTGCACATTTTTTTACTATAGCTATTACACAGAATATGGGTCGATAAAATTGACATGTGCATAACAGTTCATGATGGTTATATTGTCGTATTGAAAAATATTATAAAAACCAAAAAAAAAATAATACATACATTTTAACGAGTACCTAATTTTGATTATTACTTATTGGATTAGAATTATTATAGTTATCAAAGTGTGGGAATCATACAAATTAAGTCATTATGCAATATTCTATATTTTTGAAAATGTAAGTTGCTTTCATTCATACAAAATTCAACCGATTTCAAAATTGGTTTGGGACCTTATTAGTCATAACATTATTAGTACATAATATGAGTATATTATATAGCTATATATTACATAAAAAAATGTGTGAGAATCGCGAGTAAACTTAATTTTTTTTATTTCTTTCTCGTTTGTCTAGGGCCCCCATAATATATATAAAAATATCCAAGGGCCTCAGGCGATCGCAGGGTAGCCAGGCTGGCCAGATCGATACCAAGAGAGATGATCAAAATTATTTTCAATTTAAATTATAATTTTTATTTATAATTGATGCGCCTTTTAAAGTATATTTCTTGTTTTCGCGTTTGAAACTTATTTTCTAATAAATCCATAATATTATATAAAAATAATCAAATTACACTGATTATATTATTGAACGACCGGTATTGCAGCGCTGTCAGTAATCACGATGGTTCGAAAACTTTATTGTCCGTTGATGCTAAACAAGACCCGAACAAACTTTTATTATAAAATAGTAAGTATCTAAATGAGCGTCTATACTAAATAAATAAACGCCCAAATGTAGGCCACAATAATATCTTATTATATCGCGTATATGCTATTTAATTAAAAAAATTAGTGGAGTATTTCAAAATATGACTGCGATAGGTAGGTACATTTTTAACAGTGGTTTGTGTGATTTTATGTAATAATAATAATATTATGTAGGCAATAGGTACCAATATTGTATCAACATCACGATAAACGATGTAGAACACATTATGTTTGTGAAATCTTTAGACTATTTATCTCGAAATACAGATTTTTATGTAGCTACTCTAATTTAATTCTGATGACGCAATAAACGTATTGTATAAGAACTATTAAGAATTTAACATTATTAGGTGGGTGCCAACTTATATTATTACTATATTATTATAAATAGAAATCACGATAATCGTTTTAATTTGATATTTTTCTCGTCAAATAGTAATATGATATGACCATCATGAAGACTACACTCAGAACGAACATATAATATTGTAATATTCTATACGACGAGAAACCGCTGCAGTCTGGCAGGGCTGCCGAGGAGGGGTTGAGGGCGCTTTTTGAAAATTGAGGGTCGTAAAGCCAGCACCGCTTAGCGCAAATCAGATCTCGGACGACCGGAATGCTCTGCAGAGGAGGGTATGAGATTATATCGCAGACCGGCTGTGCGTGTGCGTGTGTGATATATAGAGAGAGAGAAGAGAGAGTCCTTTGTTTTCTGGTCTTTTAGCTGCGGTTAATCGGCGCCCATTACCGAATATTAAACGCGCTTATTGTGTGCACGCACGCCTTGCCGAGCACTCGCACAATACTCGCCCCAAACACATACGCGCGGCGTTTATAATAATATATGGTAAATGTTACAGTACTAAAAAACAGGCTCCAGTGCAATTTGTTCGGTCACACGCGCACCCCGCGACCCTGCCGCGTGCCGACGAGAGGGGCGATCGCGCGATCGAGGGGAGGGTCCGCGGACTGCGAGGGTGGAGAAGCGGTGTAGAGAGGGCACTACGACTGCGGCCGAGAGAAAGGAACGGACACGTCATTATCGGCCGGCTGGAATATAATATAATACAATGATATTACAGCCGTTTATACTTATATGGTCACGCGAAACGGCTGTGCCGGGCCGTGCGTTTTTCATATGTATATATTATTATAATATTATTCTGTGTATATGTACGTTTTGTGTATTTACGCGTAAATATTAGCACTTAAACTCACGCGCGAAAGTCCGTAGTCTAAACGAGACACAGTGTTGTGCCGCACGGCGAGCGCGTGCAATCGATCGAGCATTGTAATGTACCTTAATTTTTTACATGCATATATTATTATTATTATGCACCCCACCACTTACGACGCCGACGCCCTCACGTCTAGCACTTTTCCTCGATATGTGCGCAATCTATATCGCGGGAAAAATACCGGAAGCGATTTATACCGGAACAAGTTTCCACGACCCCGTCCACGACGGCTGGTGGCGAGTGCGCGAGCAGCACGACGAATTTCATTATTCTTCTACTGCCCCCCCCCCCTCACTCGCTTAATGTGTTGACGTAATATTATTAATAACGACGATAATTGTAACAATTGTATATAATTAAGCGTGCCTACACCTTTATAATGTTTGACTCCGCACACCCGGAGAATGAGACGTAAAAAAAATACGACGACAGCTTAAAAACAAATCAAATACAAATTAACTGACAAAGACAAACGACCGTTCTACAAGACTATAATATTATAAAGTCTAGAACGTATTTAAGACGCACGCTGCGTTCTGAAGTAAATTACTTAATAAAAATATTTGTCGTTGTTTTATGAACACAATTTAGAAATTTCACTCGGAAAATAGTTTTTAATATTCATCATTGCGAAGTCATAATGTATTTGAGAATTTGAGCAGATGGCGACGTAAATACAATGATTTTAAGTTTTGCCACTTCATTTTTTCCTGGCTCTCATTTTCCCCGTTTATATTATAAATTATAATCATTATAGTCGAATAAATGCCAGTTAACTTAATAATGTTATATCATTAAACGATATTTATAATTAATTTTTTTTTTTAAACATAATTCTTGGATTATTTATTCAAGTCATTTTTTTTTTACTTACTCGTAACTAAAATATTAAAAATTATACATCAAAGTTTATTTAAATTCATTAGCGAAATTAACATTTGGAAACGGTTGGTCACGTGTGTTGTGGTATAATTAAAATTCTTTTGTACCCGTTATATTATTTAACTAGAATTTATGACGTTTGAAAACGGGATCGTTAAGAAAATAATTAAATGATCTCCAATAGCACACCTAGGAATTTCATATATTTTTCAACTAGAAGCTTTTAGTAGATTTAATAGCTATTATTAACACGGTTTGATGATAATATTTTTATTTATTATGTACAAAAGATGGTTATAGCCGGTACTGCCGCGCCAGTGTGAACTTTTCCATAAAACTGTATTACGAATAAACATTTATTTATATAGGTAAATCGTAATTTTAATTTTGATACTGTTCGTGTAAAACAAAATGTATTGCTAAGAATTTCATCCTCAGTGACTTGAAATTGAATACACTTGTTATCAACATATTTTTCAATTCATTAACTATAACTATTATAATAAGTAAACGTATTGAACTATATTAGTTCTATCATCTATCACTTACACTTGCTCATTTCAACATACATTAATAATTAATATTATTGTTGCAACCACTACGGTGCAGATGTACCGAAAATGCCTAACCGGAACGCCGCGTTACCGTTCTTAGGTCTATGATACTGAAATACGGACGTTAAATGTCGGTGAAATTCATAATTTCCGGATAATGTTTGATCCAACAATGTTATTCTTATGCCGCTTTAGTCCAATATGTTTTATCCTACAAAGTTATAATATAAAATATGTATACTGGACCAATATTTAAAAAAATCCATACTAACCCAATGCACCTTATTTAAAGAAGTGTCAGTACATTAGTAATGAACATTCAGAATTAAACATTTTTTGAACAACATTGCTTCTAAATTATTTGAACTTATTGAAACAGTTATTTTTGTTTACGATATGAACAACTATACAGTAGGTATCTATAATACATTGACAGGGTTAATAGGAGAATAAGTCAATTTGGCTATTCTTCGATTACCCACCACGCTAAATTAAATAAATCCATTAATAAGAAGCATATACTTACATAAATAGATTATTGTTACACGACGTATACTAACTATGCATAACATAATTTAATTAAATTTTTTTTAGACAATTATTACGTAATAACACACATACTATTGACAGACCGATAGGTAATAATATGATATAAGCATTTTGATATATTATATTATATTAGGTACATTTGAAAGAGACAATTTCTATATATTAACAAATTACTCTTCTCTATATTTACAAAGATTGCTGTCACAACAACGAATAAGTAATTAGTTACATATATCTTATTGTTCACTACCATTCTACTTCATTAATCAAAGAATGTATAAAATGTAAAACATTATAATTTTATATTTCTTTTAAAATGTTATTTATTTTATATTTGATTCATTGAAAATTATTTTTTGTTTTAAACGAACGTAGAATAAAAAATGTACAATATTCGAGTTTATTTTTGTATGACGGATCGGATTATGGTGTATTTTATGTTTAAACAATTACCATATACATCATACTCTAGTCCAGACTTTTAAATTTAATTTATAAAAGGTGCTTAAGTATTAACCAATATTCTTAATTTGAATAAGTAATGTAGTTCTATAGAACCATCTACCGACACCACAGCTGTCTAATAAAGTACGGAGAAATGAAAGCTAAAAGAATAATGCACTTATGCAAATGTCATGTTAATCCAACGCGTAGTGTGGAATGGATATTTTTAGTTTAATGCTATACAAACATTTTCTTTCAACCGATATTTTTCTTCGCTAAAAATTCTAAACAAAAAAAGTGATATTTTTTTAAATTTATGTAAATCACCTACAATGGAATTTTTTTGTTTCTATTTGAGTTATATTTTTTTACTATAATCAGTGAGTTAATCAAAATTTATTTGAACAGGTATTATAAATATAATGTGTTGTTTCTAAAATCTCGACTAAAATTCTAAAACGAATCACTATTGCTATCAAATGGACCTGTGCCTACGTACAGTTTATGTTGCACGTCAATCAATAATAATAAAAAAAAATATTATCGAAACGAGACTATTGTATTTCTATCAAACACAATAATCGAGCGGTAACATATTGTGATATTGTATTGTCTTCATTATCTGCACTATAATATCTGCAGTGCCTGTGTCCAGGTTATTTAATTTATATTTGGATCGTTTGAGGAAGCGTTATCAAACGTTTTCGGAAACTAATATGGTGAAAAAACAAAAATAATGCGAAATATTTGTTGCACACCGTCCATTTATAAAGGTCTGACGTAACGTTTTAACCCTCAACATTGCATTTTATCCACCACGAAATCGTAAGGTGTTCAAATAATTTTAAAAACATTTCAATGAAAAAATATAAAAATAATATTACGAAATGTAGTATCCATATTAAAAATCAATATCTACAAGGTGATTCACAAAGTTGATGTTCGGGTGTTCTGTGGTGATACAGACTTCTGTTTTTTAAATGAGAACTTGTTTGGCCTTATATTTGTTGATGTATTTCGCGGATAAATTTTCTGAGAATTTTGAAAATTGAAAATTCACAAGTTTCATAATATTTAACATTCACAACTGATATGAACTCTATTTCAAACAATTCCAGTGGTTCTGTGTTGCAAGTATGATAAACTTCATCATATACACCTGGGTACGCTCAACATGTCAATATTCTATCGTCACGAATAAGTCTTCACATAATTTGAACACAGTATATGTATCTTATATTTTGTACCAATGTACCACATTGGCATACATTCGATCGAATGACTACCTAGGTAACCTTTAGTGTTATCGTTGCAACCGCGAAGAATAATATGCAAGGTTTGAAATAAATAGATTCCATACCACATAAGCAGAACAACATGGAAATCTGCGATACGCCGTCTAAACGCACTTTCGTACAAAAACACATAATATACAAACTACACAATAATAGTAATAACAATAATAACAATAGTGCAACACACGTTTACCTATATAATAATAATACGATCTGGAATGTTTCGTTGAAAACTGAAAGGGAAAAATGTACACACTTGACGGGAAATTCGGGGGCGTGTTTCGACGACGACAAAATAACTATGTAAGTACGCGCAAAGATAATAATAATAATAATAATAATAATAATAATATAATATTATTCACAGACATAATAGAATTGACTGCGGTTAGAGATAGAGGATAACTTAAGCCAACATCACGCACAAGAGACGGCCATATACATTTGTCATTTGTGGGAATTCTTGGAGAAATTGATAATAAAGTTTTTCCGTCGTGAATAAAATCGTGATAACAGAAAATTATCATTCTTATAAAAATACCAAAATATGTAAAATACTTTCAGAAACATATTATTAGACTTACTAATTTATTAGATTTTTAACTACTATTTTAGTACCTATTGTATGAAATATAATAATAATTAATAACAATAGCTAATACCAGCTGTTGTGTGTCCCAGCTTTAAAATGAGGTCCAAGATTCACGGGTACCTAAAGTATTTTCAGTTGCAACTATTAGGCACTATTAACTTTCATTACATTAGGTATGGGATTTAGTGAGGTCTCCAATTTCAAAAACTCGTCTGTTCTTTTATGACTACGATATTATTAATATGTAATATGTATATGGTTTTTGTGTGGGGAAATACTAACAATTTGTTTTACCAAGACACGTTCTTATAACGTCCCCTAAAATACATTGTTCGGTTACGGTGCGTCTTTATGCACAGTACCGAACAAATTGCGAAATTTTCGTCGACCTATATAATAGTAGCGAACACGTGGTTTTAAGAGACAGTGCCGAAACCGTGGTAACTGTACTGCATTGTGAATGCGAATCGCTTAAGTCGTTATGACGTATGGTACGTACACATATTATACAGGTAGATAACCCACTGTTGCGGTACACACACGAAGATGCGAGAAATTCGTATTCCAGTCAAAGTCTGGTAAATTTTTAGAGTTTATCATTTTTAATAACGTCTCATAAAAGTATATTAATTTTCAACATAATATTAAAATACGTCCGATCAATGTACAGGCGTTTTTTTTTAATAATAATAATATTATATAACGCATTATCATGTTCGTTCAGCAAAATAATAAAACCATGTTAAAATGTGATGTAAAACCTTGATGTAACGATAGCAAATTTAATTTAATTATTTTAATTTTAGATAACGTATAATTATATTTAATTTACAACGATAGGTTTTATTTACTCCTCTAGCCAGTTAATCAATTTCAAAAGTTCCATGCAGCTTAGTAGATAAGAACTCTATATTGTAATCAATGCAGATAATTCTAATGCAACTGGTTCTTTCAAAAATTTACTTAAAAATTTAGAGAATACATAGTGCCATTTACGGCTCGGACTTAATTAACATAATTGGATTTTGACAATATTTAAAATGCATAAGTGTTACAATGAATTTCGGCAATTATTTATTTTAATATCAAAATGATTGAATCATAATATCAAAGACCTATTTGATTTAATAATGATGATGTAAAATTTCGAAAAAAATGTTTTTGACTTATATTAATTTAATCGAATTCAAGGTTTCTCACAGGTAATTCTCAATATAAATTAATAAATTGGAAAAATAAATTTATCTTATGCTTTATGAATTAAAGTAAAAATGTTGTGTTGTTTGCTTAATGTCTTAAGATCTAGCTGGTACAATTTGTAATGATGGACATTTTATTTGAATTTAAATTAAATTTTTTAATATAGAAATATTTTCTGAATGAATGTTCATTATACGTTGAAAATAATAGTACAACGCACGTTTTGGTAAATATAGCTACACCTAGCATCAGTCTTAGGTATATAAACATAATTTGTTACCTTATATCCTCGTTGTGTCGGTCTGTTGGTAACAAGTCTAATATGGTTATGGTTGTTGATTTTGAACTATATTTATTAACAGATAAACAGATTTAGACTAGTAATTACTGTACACAGTTACATTTGTTTGCAGTCAAAAAGATTCTATTCAAAGTAAATTTAATCAGCCAACATAAAAGTAAAAGGGGTTAAAATGATTTCGCTCTGCTGTACAGTAGGTTAGGTTACAAGTGGTTCACTGTAAAATGGATGGTATTAAATTCGAATTCAATGACATAATAATATAATTATATACGAAAAACGATTCTGAGCGGAGATAGTTTGTCACTCTGGATATTTGATATTGTTATTACTTATTATTATTATGGTAGGCGGTAAGTAGAATTAATATTATAAAATCACAAAAAAATAACTAAAAACGTTATCCTTGGTTATTTAATATGTAATTTCGTCCAAATTTAAACATAAAATTACTAAAAAAAAACAGTGTTTTTTTTTAGACTTTTTAGTTACAAAATAACCTACTTACGTGGAACTTTGTTTTACATTTTCAATCCTTAGCTATAAAATTTGAACATTTTATAAACATTGTTAACTACAACATAATTTGTTAATTTGATAAATTTTGTCAAAATTCGGACTTTGAGTGCTTATAAAAAAAATTGTGCCTACCTATACATTTTTAATATTTTTCAACTGATGCTGTAACAATATATAAATAGCCTTGTATTAAATTTTGACGCATTTTGACCCAACAAATAACATTTTATTGATATTTATAGAAAAAAAACTAAAACTAAAAATTAAAAATGGCTGTAAACAGCTCAAAACCAGTCAAAATATTTTGAACATTTTATCAAGTATAGGAATGTTTAAAAGAAACATAATATGGTGTAAATTTCAAGTATCTACAGTTATTCGTTTTAGAATTACAACAAAAAAGAAAATCGCTACACGAGAAATCAAGTGAATATCAAATGTTGTAAAAATTTGAACTTCAAACACTTATAAGAATTTCATTTGACTTTCCGATACACATTTTTCTTTTGATAAAGGTAGGCAAGCTTATGAGACATCTTTTATAACATTTTCAAATCTTAGATTTAAAAAGAACATTTTGTATGAAATTCTTTTTTAAAATAATTGTCGAAATTCGAGTTTTAAATGCTTATAAAAAAATTACGATTATACATTTTTAATATTTTCTACTTCCACTGTACTGTAACATTATATTAGGATATTTGTATTACATTAATTTCAAGCTTTTTGACCAAATGAATAAAATTTGAATGATATTTATAGAAACTGAAAATTTAAACATTCAGTGAAAATGTCATGTATCTTTGGTCATTTGTTTTAGAGTTACACCAAAAATCAAAATTCGTATTGTAAAAATTTCAGTTTTTCCTTAATTTTTTGGTTGTTTTTCTAGACTATTTCAGAAAATATTGGTCATTTTTACTTTTGAGCCTCTCCCAATAACAACTAGATTCACTTTTCTACAAGAAATGAAACTGTCGAAGACAATTAAAACATTTTTAGTCCCAAAAGGTACTCAAACAAAAAGTAATAGACTACATTTGAATATACTAAAAAAAAACACGCACATCATTGTAAAGTCAATGCATCCATCGCTCCGCTCGGAATATTAAATATCAATATTTGAGTATTTAATATAGATCCATACAAGCCAATATTAAAAACATACCAAAATAAGAGGTTACCTACCAAATAATTTTTAAGTCGTACGTGGAATTATAGCTATATTATTGCGTTGTTTAAAATACGTTTAGATACCGGGAAGCACACTCGTAGCTTTCCTAACTTGTTCATATTACAATGTCCCGACTATTAAGATTTCTTTTTTTTTTACATGCGACCCGTCTTATAGAATTCCAAAAAAAATTAGTTATCATTTCCATATGACCATATATAGAGCAAACGAGCGAATCGTCAACATTATACTGTATAAGGTTGCATTTTAATTTGTAAGACGCGGGATATTTTTGATAGTTATTATTACTCATTACGAATTACTGTTATTATTTCCTCTTCTCGCTAATGTATACACAACCATACACCAGATAACGGAAAACCATATAGCGTTGTTTCTTCGACGTGGGCGGGCAAAATAATACAATTGCAAAACACACACACATACACACGGAATTAAAAATCGCTGTGGGTTGTTTGTACACGGTGTAGAAAGAATCGATTTTTTTTGGCACTCCTCCGCAGAGAAAACAGGCGCCTGGGGTTTGCCGTGCGACCGAAAATCTATATTTTCACTTTGTACACACACACACAATAATAATAAATAATATAATATATAAATTAAACCATCAACGGGGCGGCGTGTGTGGATATATATGCGTATGTACCGCAGCCGAAGAGGAATCGTCTCCGTTCGCGGCCACCGAAAAACTAAATTATACGTAGAGTCGAAATAATTTATCTCCCACGATGGCACTTCTGCTGTGCGTTTTTATGGCGCGATGCATTATCGTTAAACACAAAGGAACTCTATCGCGGTTAGGTTTATTCATTTGTTTTTGTATTTTTTTTTTTTTTTTACCACATCCTGCCACTATAATACTACAACTCTATAGTCTATATACTCTGCATAGAACGAAAATAAAACGCAATCGTATTAATACGACCCCTTACACGGTCATTGATGCGCTCATCGGGCGGAATAATTAGTATACGAAAACATGTCGACCATAATAAAAAATACCGTCGCTCGCACATCGCATGAATCATAGATTATATTATTTTCGAATGGTGAAGAAAACTGTATCGGTATACATATATATATTATATTTATAATAATATATCGACAGACGCATTTGCAGTATAGTTGTAGGCACCCATACTCGCGAGACGCTCGAGATGAAACGCGGATATAGAGTAAAGGTACTTCCTTAGAATTCCGTCACCGATAAATTATCGCGAGACGCCGTCGGTGTGCCCCACGGTGTTCGGAATTTTCTTTAGTGCACGCTGTACATATTATATACCTACGTAGTTATACGTACGAACGAACAGTGGGGGGTGGGGGCCGCGGTAATGGAGTTTCCATAGTTCCCGCCACTTTAAAAAAATAAAAAAATCTCAACGTTCCGGGATATATTATAGCGTTGGGTACCTTTGAAATATTATGAATTCCACGTCGCCATAACTTATTTGACCAGGAAAATGAAAATATTATATAATATACTCCTATATGATAACAGGTAGCAATACTATGCGAACGATAATGTGTGAGCAGATACAATATGAGGGATTCAACACTCTCTGACGTAAAAATCGCGCGTCACAATCGCAGTTTTACTTATTATATTCCGCTGCATCCGAGACACGTCGAATCGAATTAAGTGACAATTATATTATACGTCTATACATGATAATATACACTGCGAAAGCGGTTTTGGGGCGAATTCGATTAAACGAGCTCGTTTATAATATTAAAGTTATATGGTTTATGAATATAAATATATATATATATATATACTACATGTGTATCATTGAAACGGGGTTTACATTAACTCCACATTCGTTACAAACAAACGTTTCCGACGTCTCACTCTTTGAATACTATCTATGCCCACCTAGCTCATACGATAACTGTTCTGTAGAGGCACATAGTTACCTACTATGCATGCGTCGTGCTTGTATTATAGTAACGGTTAAAATATGTATCTTTAAAACTACGATCGAATGTTCGTTATAAAATCATAGTCCCGCGAGTACTAAACAAAATATTTATATAGTTATTGTAATAAAAGACTCATAAACCTTATTGATATCGTATTATGAATCGAAGTCATTGTCGATATATTTTAATATCCATCGCGAATTTTTTTTTAATGACGCAGTATCCTGCATATATTATATAAACAGAGTTACCTACGCGTATTGTAATGTAACAGTGACAGTCAACGCTATTTTTTGTTTAGCTACGGATTCTAATAATAATTGTAAATAGTATTTGAATTACTTACTAAGCCGGAGTATATTATTATATAGGCAGTAGGTTTGTGTTTTGTTCGCGTCGTAAATATTAATATGCATACTATAGTTAAGGTCATATTTTAATAATATTAAGTCATTGACAAACCTTCGATAAATCGAATTCCTGAAAAAAAAAAAAATACAAAAATTAGATTTTTTTTGTTTGTATTTTAGACATTGTTGCCAAAATCACATTATTGTGTAGAACACAATATAATTAATTATTAATTATTATTAATTAAATTCGGTTATAATATATACTCATTGTATATTTTTATATTTTATAACTCGTGTTTGGGGGGAAAAAAAATAGTAATTGTGTGGAAAAGCGGTCAGAATAATATAATAGTCTTACTAAAGACGTGTTGAAAGGTGATGAAAGCTGATTGTGATTCATATCGACCGAAGTTATAATATGCAAGACTGACAGCAAAACTATGTGAAAGAGATTGAACTACAGGTATATTACCTATATTGTTTCATATTATTTAGCAGATTAGTTGATGGCAGATGAAAATCTTATGGTATGATATCTATCACAGACTGTTGAGCTGTAGAGTAGGTACTAGTAGGTACTATTATTATTATTTTAATTATAAATTATATTGCCACGTCAGCTATGAAATTAGATAAAATCTAGTATCCTATCATCGTGTTGTATTTGTGTGAGACCAATAGAGCAGAACTTCAATTATTAATCACAATATAACCTTATATATATGGTTTACTCCGAGTTTCGTAGTATGCCACGTGAAGTGACAGAAGTGTACTTAAACTTTGAAATTTCTACGATGCCGGTATATAGTTCACTGCTGAAGTTACATTTCACTTTTACCATATGAACGTGTTCAATCTCGTCCTAGCACAAAATAAAATTTATTTCTGTGTAAACTTCACGTTGGATGATAAATAACAATTTAGTAAATTCGACCGAAAGTTTCAACTCGCAATAATAATATTTCACGACACTATCACACACAATCGTTCTCAGAATCGTTGGTCTCGTTCAATGATGATAATGGTATAGGCTCGTCGATATAGGGCGTCGTCGTTATTATTATGTACTTGTTGATGTTTAACACAAACACAATTAATTTATAATATACGCTTACGCGGAATTATATAATATGTATGGGATTTGATCTTTATTAAAGATTTAACTGAAATGGAGATGTTAAAAATAGCGAAATTTAATAATAATATTACGACATTATGTAACGGAATTCATTACGTTAATACGTTCGTGTTATAACGCTACCTAATTGTTTTTATTTTGTAAGATTACAAGTGATTATTTTTGTACTTTTCGTTTGAGATTATCTGTTAAATTTTAAAGACATTGAAGTATTTCATGCAATATTTTAAACGCCTAGCCGTGGACTGCAGTCTATCGATCGCGATAAACCATAGTCGACTGTACAGGCATACGACATGTCGACATAATAATATTATATTATACATATGTATGTATGTGTGTGTATACTGTATTTATATAAATTGGTAAAAGAATGATACACGAAAATCCCGATTTTATTCTTCAATTATGAAGTTGTCCACTATCTGATTTTTGGAATTCTCAAATAGTTTAGGTACTTAAGGACAATGATTTATTACCACTAACTAATTTACTGTTAACTATGTTCATACATTTCTAACTAAGAAATAATTTGAAAATTTTTGCAATTCTACAAACGATAAAAAGTTTATAAAAAGTTTAAAAAAAAATTATTTACAATTTATATTGTATTTAAAAACATATTTATATAAATATTCTTTAAATTTCTCAATGTATAAAGAATATTAATATAAATATTTGGTAAAAATGTTAACTGTCTACAGTTATAATTTTGTGAGTTGTACCTAAAAAACTAAATCGATTACGTCAAAAACTGGTTTACATAAAAATTCGGGTTTTCGATTAATTTTTCAATTAATTTTGTAAGATACTGGGAATTTTATATTTTAAATTTTCAAAAGTACCAACTAGATTTAATTCGCTATAGAAACCCTGAAAGCTTAAAATCAAAGCATTATTGCGACTACTTATCTACTATACAGTATACACACACAAAAAAAACACACATGCCATAGATGACATACCTTTGTAAAATACATTTATTTATCGATTACAATCTAAAATTGAGATGAGCGTGCTTGATGAATAATACTGTATATATAATATAATGTAATATGTATTTTTTTTATAAATATAATATGTATTTTTTTATCATCGGATGTAATACAATTATATTATTACGCCCGTCGATTTTGATTAAACGCAAGTAAATATATTTGTATAATATGATATTTTATGAGTAATGGTAAAAACGCAAAAACCCGGCGGAGAAAAAAAAACGATTGGAGAAAATTCAATTATTGCCACTGTTGGCGCATATTTGATTATTAATTTTCTCTCTGTTATTGCCACACCTTTGTCGTAGGTATATAAATATAAAATTATACATCGGTAGGTATAGTTATTTAACCGTATATCTCATAGGTCAGTCGGGTACATAATGACGGTCGGGCGACATTATTATAATAATAATTGTGACTTCATGTGCCAGTTGTACCGACCAGCTGATACCTGTGAGTGCGAAGAAATACTAATTAAAACCATATACCATACACCATAAACCATACACCAGCAGATAGTATCCGATATATGATTTCGCTACAAACTCGAATAAAAGACCATAGGTCAATTATATGTACATGACCGGATAGAGTCCCTATATACCTAATATACACGGTATACTGTGATCGAAGAGTCTACTATAGTTACCATAATGGTTATTTGCGGTATAGATACTGGTTATACGATAGAGACAATTTTTTATCAACCCATAAACTGCTAATTTTTTAATTAAATATTTAATTTCAATATGGTTTCAATAGGATTAGTCTATGGCACAAACTAAAATAATATAATATAAATTATTGTATTGTGGTTTCACTTATCACAGTTTGTTGTGATATCAAACTATTGCATGTAACCACTTTGGTAACAGGGTAGCATGCTCTTCGATCACACATAAATATATGGTATGCCCCATCCATGTATTATATAATATTATGTAAATTAATCGTAGTAAAATTAAACGTGAGCTCTGCTCGTATTCATACATCTATTCGTCTGAAATAATAATTATATTAAACTACTGTATTGGTTTATATTAAAACTGTCCGTTTTAAAGTAATTGACTATGATCACGGTCACTACTATTATAACTCTGTCATAGAGATTAGGTATAATTGTCGTGAAACGTTAAGTTCACAGTGTATAAAATATACTTTACGAGAGTATATTATTATACCTACTTTTTTTTTACCCACGCAACCGCATAAAAGTTGTACGTTATTTTAAATTCTGTTTAAATTATTATGTAGATTATCCCGTGTAGTAATATAATTTTAAGTGTACAAAATTAATAAATACAGATTAAAATAATTATCGTAAGTGTACTAAAAAAAAATAATATTAATAAAAAAAATGTATTTATAATAATAACATAGCGTCAAATAATGTATTGTTCGACCAAAAAATAAAGTTTGAACAAAATAATGAGTAGGATAAAAAAGACAGTTCCAAAACCTGAACCTGCAGGCGTTTCCCTATACCGCCTTGCTGAACCCTGACACCCGGTTCCAGACCCTCTGCTGAACCCTCCGCCTTGCTGAACCCTCCGCCGACGGCTGATTCCACCACCGGTCGCGCACGTGCGCGAGATACCCCCCGCCCCTCGCCGCTACCCCTTCCCATATGGCCGCCGCCCGGGGAAAATAATTGAAAAATTTTTTTTGCCGGACTGGGATTCGAACCCGGACCCGTTGGTTGATGAGCGATCACCGTACCACTGCGCCACCCCGTTACATATACTTATTATTAATAACTAGCCTTATTTAACTTGTAATAATAATATACCGTCAACGTGCATGACTTATATCTGCGTTATCATATCTGCGTTATCATATCTGCGTTATCATATCTGCGTTATCATATCTACGTTATCACATTACTTCTTCCCCTATCGAACTTGTAATAATATACCGCGAACGAGTGTATATCATATCTACGTTATCACATATATCCTTAACTTGTAATAAAATATACCGCCAACGAATGTATAGCTGCGTTATCGCATTATTTTAATATATATGTAATATTGTTCTCCACTTTAAATATTATATTCCCAAAATTATTAAAATATATACATATCTGTTTGTAAACGTCGACAGCCTTAACGAACATATGGCAACTAACCCTCCTATAGTCAATCAATTGTAAGCGTTAACGGACATGTAGCTGCATGCAACATCCCTGCAGGGACATGTAGATGTTCCTCCCTCCAGTTAACCAAACGATCGTATAATTTTGGTAGTGTATTTAATCTTGGTTACGTACATAATCGTCTATACTATGAGGAGGAGACTTGGTAGATGGTTATATCCTGTATATATATATTATAGTTTTAAATATTTTAGTTTATATATTACTTATAGAAAAAAAGGTCTGAAAAAATCTTTTGTTATCCGTAGGGATACGGATTCATGGAATCTATACAACAGATGTCCGAACATCGTATACGGTATAGATCCCTATGATTGGGGGGTGAGTGGTGGTGGTGGTGAGGAATGTTAGGTCCAGATGATAGGACGAGCGGTGGCGGGGGATGTCATCTCCTGGTGTGTCTGTAAGGGAAAGTCGGTTAGTACTATTCACACTGTTGTATTACAACGTACGTAATTTACTCCATTTTAATTTGCCGTATTAATTTTTCTCGTGCGTTTATTTAAAAATGTTTAAATGCGAGCAATGCCCTTTGGTATTCATGTACGAAACTAATTTGATGGTTCACCGAAAAACGCATATAAATTTTTTTAAATGCGATCAATGTACTTCGGAATTCACGGCGAAACGTAATTTAACTGCTCACCGCAAAACACATGGCGGTGTCCGTTTCCCGTGTACTAGATGCTCCATTACATTCAGTTACAAGACCAGCCTCAAAAAACATTTGAAAAATGTTCATGGTAAGTATTTCTGTTTTACACTTTAAATATTTATTTATATACATATTTTTTTTTTTACTAGGTGTTATACAAGCCCCGATTCGGCAAAGAAATATTCGAATCATGCCGAAAACAACCACCCCCGATAATGTTCATGGTAAGTATTTCTGTTTTACACTTTAAATATTTATTTATATTATATTTTTTACTAGGTATCATGCAGCAAGGAAATATACAGATCGCACCCCAAATATTTGTTCCTGATATTCCAGCAGGTTCGTCATGTGTACGAGATATCGAGGTAAACGGTTCACCAGTGATACCAACCCTAAATGATGCCGTGATAGACTGTCCGGTGGAACCATCCGTCCGAAATGATAAACTATCAGCAGTACGAGATAGCGTATCACCAGTACGAGATAACATAATGTCAACAGTACGAGATAACGTGATGGATGAATTTTACAACAACGTGGATGACGATGGCGATTACGCTCAAGTTGCAGATATCATCGAAAACCTTGGATTCTGTAAAAAGGAAGGTTAGTAATTTAATTTTTATAAACGCAGTATAGACTAATAAGGTTTTTTTTTTTTTAAAAAAAAAAGATTCATACACTACGCTTGATAATGGAAAACGCGTTTCCAGTGCAAACACTAAATCTGCTGTCAGGGCAAAAAAATTACGCTTGAATCTCGTAAAGTCCCCCGGGTTTACACAAATCTCGACGTCATCAAACAACACAATCACTTGGTATTACGTAAAAAATACCGGCAATATTCAAAACTATATTTACTTCATTGATTCTATTAAATCCGAACTAATCAATTTACTAAAATCAATTGCGAGTAAAAATCCGATCAAGTTTAATTTAAAGCTTGAGGCGACATATAATATACCAAATGTCGAATATTCATCGGAAAACCGTGCTTTTAAAACATCGGCTAAGGCGGTTTTCTGTGATACCGGAGTACAGGAAATTGTTGAAGAGGCATTCGCTAAATTAATGAAAGAGCAAGACGAGTATACAAGCAAGGGTAGTGGTTTCACATTACAATGTATAGACGGTTTAATGTTAGGTGTATATAAATATACACCTATAGGCGGCTCATCCTACATACAACTACCAGATGCGATAGAAAATAAAAAAGCCACGATTAACCCTCAAAACATAGACATGCAATGCTTCAAATGGGCAATCCTAGCAAAACATGTTACAGGAGAAAATAAATGTCGTATTGGTGATAATTATATAAAACACGAAAAAAAATATAATTTTACAAATATATCGTTCCCGACACCACTACATCAGGTTAAAATTTTTGAAAAAAATAACCCAAACGTGTCCGTAAATGTTTACGGTATCGATAAGAAATTTCAACCACCAAAATTTCCGGAATATAAAGTATTCCCTCTGAAAGTAGTACATGAAGAAAAACCCGACCATTTTGATCTACTTATAATATCAGACGGGGATAACAGTCACTATAGCTACATCTCTAATTTTTCACGGCTCATCAGATCACAAAAAACCAAACACGATGGACAAACAATATTTTGCAAACGGTGCTTCACAACATTCGACAAACAACAGTACAAATATAAATTAAACGGCGTGGCAGGACTAGAACAACATAAATTAATATGTGGGGAGCACAAACCCATACTACCTCAGATACCTGAACCTGGGTCAATACTCGAGTTTACTGCATGGGATAAAACACAACGTCATCCTATAGTAATTTATGCAGATTTCGAAGCAATTCTCAAGAAAACTGATGAGAAAATTGGAGAAAAAACAACAGCTTTTCAAGAACACGAACCCATGAGCTATGGGTATATGGTTAAAGCAAATGACGAAATACCGGTGGAACTGCTTGAAAAATTCGGAATTCCAACTTCACCCGTAATCTACCGTGGAAATGAAAATAATAAGGACGTGGCGAAACATTTTGTAGATAGTATTGTGGACATAGCTAAAAAAATTGAAGAATTACTCAAAACAAACATTCCTATAATTTTCACGGGTGAACAACGAAAAACACACGAATTATGTAATAATTGTAATTTATGTAAGACCAAGTTTTCTCGTGAAAATCATAAAGTGGCAGATCACTGCCATTTATCGGGAAAATTTAGACAATCGTTATGCAATACGTGTAATCTTAAACTTCAAACACCAAACTTTGTACCGGTATTTTTTCATAATTTATCGAATTATGATTCACATTTCATTGTCACTCGTCTTGGATATGATACAAACTCCATCTCTGTAATACCAAACAGCGAAGAAAAGTTTATTACGTTTTCAAAATATATAAGCAATTCGTTCACATTAAGATTTATCGATACACTGAGATTTATGGCCTCCAGCTTATCAACACTTTCAAAAAATTTAATCACACCTGGATTTGAAAAGTTTAGAAACAGCGCAAAACATTTTTCCGCACAGGATTTACCACTAGTTACCCGTAAGGGTGTATACCCGTATGACTATACAGATGATTGGGATAAGCTCGAAGAAACCAGTTTACCGGCAGAAAAAGATTTTTACAGTTCATTGGAAGAATCACATATAAAACATGAGGATTTTGAACATGCAAATACAGTTTGGAACCATTTCAGCTGTCAAACACTCGGGGAATACTCTGATCTTTATTTAAAAATCGATGTGCTACTGTTGACTGATGTGTTTGAAAATTTCCGAGACCTCTGTTTAACCACCTACCATCTGGATCCATCATTTTACTACACGGCGCCAGGATTTAGTTTTGACTGCATGTTGAAATACACGGGCCAACAACTCGAATTACTTCATGATTATGACATGTTGTTAATGATTGAAAAAGGTAAAATGATAATTTATTTTTTTAGAAATGTGAAATAATACTTGATTTTATTATAGGAATTCGTGGTGGGTTGACTCAGGCGAGCATGAGATATGCAAAGGCGAATAATGAAAAGACACCAGATTATGATCCAACAAAACCGAAATCATGGCTTGTTTATCAGGATTGTAAGAATAATTTTAATATTTTATTTTAATTTAATTTAATTTGTTATTTAAATTCCAGGTAACAATTTGTATGGTTACGCAATGTCACAATTCATGCCATACGGTGGATTTAAGTGGGTCGAACCCACACTAGATGGGTTAAATGCTTTAGACGATAGTTCACCAATAGGTCGGATGTATGAGGTTGACATATCATACCCAAAAGAACTTCATGACAAACATAATGACTTGCCATTCCTACCGAAAAATGATATTCCACCCGGTTCAAAAGTTAAAAAACTTATGGCAACACTCCATTCAAAGAAAAACTACGTGATTCATTATCGGAACCTACAGCAGGCCATTAAAAACGGACTAGTAGTGGAAAAAGTACCATATTTATTTTTTATTTTATTTATAAATTATAAATTATAAATTTATTTTAGGTTCACAGAGTTATACAGTTTAATCAGTCAGACTGGCTTAAGAAATATATAGAATTAAACACTGAGATGCGAAAAAAAGCTAAAAACGACTTCGAAAAGGACTTTTTCAAACTTTTAAACAACGCTGTTTTCGGTATATATATATAAATTTAATATATTTTTAATTATCTTACTAACATATCTAATTAAAGGGAAGACGATGGAGAATTTAAGACTTAGAATTAAAATGGAGCTTGTTTGTAGTGAAAAACGTCTGCAAAAACTTATAAACCTTACAACATTCAAACACTGCATTACATACAATGAAACTCTGAATGCCATATCATTAGAAAATAAAATTATCAAGTTTTGCAAGCCAATATATATAGGTAAATATATACAATTAATTTACTATTATCAACCATATTTTAATATTTTTTAATTTTCAATAGGTTTTGCAGTATTGGAAATTTCTAAGACCGTTATGTATGATTATCATTACAACGTTATGCAAGCTCATTATGGAAATAAAATTGAGCTCATGTATACTGATACAGGTAAATGTTTTCAAATTAAACTGATTTTCATATGTTAATTTATAATGTTATTTTAGATTCACTGGTATACTATATCCAGACCGATGATTTTTACAAAGACTTGGAAAATAATTCCAATTTACTCGATCGAATGGATACATCAGACTTACCACGAGACCATCCGTGTTACATTGCCGAACGAAAGAAAATTCCGGGTCTGTTTTCCGATGAGACTAATTCAGAGGTTATGACAGATTTTTGTGCACTACGTTCAAAGTCTTATGCATATAAGATCAATGGTAAGGAGAAGATCCGGGCGAAAGGAATCCGAGGACATGTAGTGAAAAACCACATGAACTTCGACGATCATTATCGCTGTCTGTTTGGGGATACAACCTTGGATACGAAGACAGAAAATGTCTCTATCCGTTCATTCAAACATCAATTGAAGACCATTAAATCAAACAAAGTCACTTATAATAGTTTCGATGACAAGAGGATTATACTCGAGGATAGAATACATACCCTAGCTCACGGACACTACTCCACAGAGTGAGTTAAAAATAATTTTATTCTACTTATAATAATATTCTACTTATAATATTTATGAATTTTATAGGGAACCCGATACACTAGCTGAGCAAGATGAATAAATACAACTTCTAGAGCTGAATAGATAGTTTTTTATTCTAAAATAGATGTTGAATTGTAAAATACCTTTGTAGTTATTTCATTTTTGTAAAATATCTACAGGGATATTATTTTTTTTTTCTTGTAAAGTATCCCTCTAGATATTGTAGGTAGATATTAAGTTAGGATAAAGAAAGAACTCTTTAGTAATAAAAATAAATTTGATATTTATTTACAAAACATTTCAACAATTATTTACAAACCATCTTCTTAGACTAAATACTTTATAAAATGTACATTGTTTAGGGTTAATCCCCATATGAAAAATGCAACATGGCAAAGTTTCTTCATCACATATTTGATCTAATCGAGGGCATCCTATATCTTCAATGTTAATAATTACGACGTGTGGTATAAATTCTATAATAAGTTGTTTTTTCTGCTCCCCTTTTACGTAAATGTTTCTAAACTTTAAGGAATTCAATATTCTACTTAGTTCTTCATACTCGACATCACCATATTCTATTGATAGATTATGATAGTTACGTTCCAACCACTTATTAGTTGTTCGACTCTTATTGTCCTGCTTAGATTTAGAATTTTTAAAAATCCAATGTTGGCTTGCCCATGATTCTGTGTCTACAATAGACATTTCTTTAATCATGTATTTATTATCCATTCCAAGAACACATTGTATATCGATGATGGCTGAAGACATTATGGCTTGTCTTTATAATAAGTTTCTATAGTGTTAAGACGGCTCAGTATAGCTGGTATTATTTTTTTAATCTCGCCTATACTTTCTTTGATATATTGTGATGATACTTCGCCTCTTGTCATATGCTCTGTAATCTCTATGCACGTTAATTCTAACTTTTTTGTTTGTTCTTGTTGTATATTAACGGATTTTTGATTTTCTTCAAGTAAATGTTCGATTTTATCTAATTTAGACGAAAACGATTTGATTGTCTTTTCAAGATTTGTCACAAATTTATTTGTTTCACCAGCCTGAGAACTTCCGAACACGTCCATGCCTATAGCTCGACTGACACTATTTTCTAATGTCTATCGTATTTATCCAACTATTGTGTGAATTATCGAACCCTAACCATTTTACAAACATTTGGTTTCCCTTCTTACGAATAATTTTTTCGACTAAATAATCATTTGGGTAAATGGTTTTCTGAATTTCCTCAGAGTAGAAACAGCCTGCAATCGGTTTTCCAGTATAATCTTGTAGTTGATAAGTAGTAGGAAAAGTTTTATTTATTTTTATAATTTTAAATATTTCTGTGGACCAGCTCGGTAAATAACCTTTTGCAAATACCCCTTTATACGTGCTTATCCTTACATTATCACCGATGTTAAATTTAATCTTTACATTTTTAATTTGACGTTGCTTTAATTTCACTGAAGAAGGATTTGCATCAGCTTGTATAGGCGTCATACCTATTGTTCTATGTTTTGAATTGTTATATTCGTTAATCAGAGATTGTAAAATGGAAACCCATTCATGTGATCCTCGTGCAGTGAACTCTCTATACATTTTTCCTTTAATTGTCCTGTTCAGGCGTTCTGCTATGCACGCTTTCGTTGTACTATACGTTGAATATTTATGTATATTATGTTTCTTCATCAACGCGTCGAATGTCGTATTGTAAAATTCTTTTCCGTTATCGACTTGTAAAAGTTTTGGTGACCGATCAAGTAATATTGTAGCCATAGCGCTAGTAACCTCTTTCCCTGATTTACTCTTTAACGGTTTCGCCCAAGAAAGTTTTGTAAATGCATCAATTACAACCAGGAAATATTTGTAACCACCATTAATCTTTGAATAAGGAATCATTTCGACCAAGTCGGCCTGCCATAGATCGTTTTTTCCATACACATTAACTCTTCGCCTCGTATAATTTTTTCTGGCTGGTTTGTGTAGTTCGAAAGCGATGTCACGTTTAGACATTTGGAATTCGTTTTATCAAACCCGCTTCATACAATTCTTCATAAATTGAAAGTATTTCGTTGGAAAGCCCTGTATTACCAGCAGCTTGAGAAGCTAAAAGTAATCGTAAGCGATCGACTAGCTCATTAGGATCATTCCAGTACACTATACTTTTATTTTGTAGTTTCATAGATAACCCACTACCAGTTGGGAACAATGGTTTGATTATATCAGTGAATTTATTTCCACCTTTTTTAATTTTTTTCTCGTCTGATGTCAAATGTGCTGATGTCTGAATTAATATGCGCTTATACGCGTCTAGGTCGTCTGTGGTATAGATTTTCGGAGTTTTCGAGATTATTAAACTAACAAGCCCTTGTGTTAACGGGTATGATATATCTTCAATAATTAATGTATTTCCGTCAAGTTTAATTTCTTTTTTACCCAAATATGCGTCCCCGTTCGATCGTAATTTAGGACCGTACGTTTTGTCTATGCTGTATGAATCCAACAACTCGTTTATTTTAAAAACTCTAGAATTTTCTGTATTATTTTCTGTATTATTTTCTTCAATATTTCGAACACTTATGTCCCGAGGTTGTGATGTCGAATTATGAATATCGTTTAATGGTTCGATAATCGGCTTTAATGTTTCTGTTACTATTGAATGAATATCAGCTTTTCCGTGTTTTAATGCAGTGTACTTGCGTTTAATATTTTCTTTGGCTTTAATTAATTCACCGAGTACTTCGTCGTTAGGCGACATATTTACGAATGAAGTGTTTTTATAAAAAACACCAGTTTATATAACGACGAACGTATCGAATCCGTAACGATATCGTCCATTATCGCGTTCACAGTCTTTGTTTATGACGATAAACTCAAATCTCCCTTTACGCCAGCATGAAGTACAAAAGTCTTTAAACTCTGTATATGACATATCACCAGAGCAATGTTCCATGTAAACGTGCTTTAAATTTGTATCATCTTGATTAAATAGTACAATAAAATTAGCGTTGTCGCGCAAAAGTTGTTTAGGCACTTTTGAATAACTCTGAGCTAAATAGAAAACATCTATTAAATTATGTCGACCTCTGGAAAAGTAAGTTCTAGCAATCTTTTGGTTTTCAGTTATAATATCGTCGAAAATAAACACAGAGTTTGGTAAAGCTTTTTCAGGTTCAATAACTTGATCGTTTTCGTAGAACGTGAATAATTGTATTTCAGCAATGTCTGATAAAATATCACTCAATAATTTATATTTCGGTTGATCCAATGTTTTCGAATATATGTAAACGTTGTTAAATCGTACACCGTTTATATGTGTTAATAATGTGAATATTAAATTAGTTTTCCCACAACCCGAAGGACCTACGATAAGTGATCTTATCGTATTAGGTAGAAGCGTTCCATGTCTTTGTTTTTTATACGAAGTAGGTGGGTCCACATTTTCAACTGTGAGTTGTATATCTTGTTTAAGGAATTTCATTTTTTAAATAAATATCTATGTAACACAGTAAACTTGATCAGTACACGATGTCACTCGCTCGAAGGAGGTACAACAATAAAGGCGCTGGTCTTATCAACACGCTTATAAACAAATTACCATTAGAGCTTCACGTACCTGGTGAGATCATAATATGCGTATATTATATTAGTTATAATAATAATAATATTTCTCTCTAGGTTATCAATATTGTGGTCCTGGTACAAATTTAAAAAAACGTTTAGCTCGCGGAGATAAAGGAATAAACCCTTTAGACACTGCGTGTAGAGACCACGATATTGCATACGATCGTAGTAACTCTATCACAGATCGTAACCAGGCAGACTATATATTAGAGCAGCGAGCCTGGGATAGGTTCAAGTCTAAAGATTCTAGTTTAAAAGAAAAAGCTGTAGCTTGGGGCGTGACTACCGCCATGAAAGCAAAACGTAAAATCGGTGCTGGATGTGGGTTTAAAGCAGCCATCAGAGCAGCTAAAAACGTTATAAAGAAAAATGTTGGTGAAAAAAACCTTAAGAAATTAAGTAAAAAGTGTATAACCATCGCACGAAAAACATTCAAAAATAAAAAAACTAAAATTCCAAGGATTATAACAATTCCAAAAAAGGGTGGGGTGCTACCACTGATTCCAATTTTTGCTGGTTTATCAGCACTCGGAGCGTTGACTGGTGGTGTTGCCAACGTTGTGAAGATGGCTAGTGAATTTAAAAGAAATTCGAAATCTCATTTGGGCGGCGGATTATACGTCGCGCCGTATAAAGGCAACTCGTATAAAATCACACCATATAAAAGTGGTGGTGGTGGTTCAAAAACAAGAAAAACTAAAAAAAACTAATAACTACGTTACCCAGAAGAGCGCTGTATGATTTTGAACTTATAAAAATCGCTCGTTTGATTAAAATACCTCATTTCGTCGGCGTGTTTACTCGAGACAGGTTACCTGTTCGTCGTAAACGAATAGAATCAGCGATTGTTAACTTGGATACAGAAAACGGTACAGGTACTCACTGGGTAGCGTATAAGAAAATCGGAAAACAAGTACAATATTACGATAGTTTTGGAAATCTACCACCTCCATTAGAAGTACAAAAATATTTTCACGGATGCAATATCGATTTCAATTATAGCAGAGAACAGAAATATAATACTACAAACTGTGGACACTTGTGTTTAAAATTTTTATCATGTACACGATAACATTAAACGGGAACTCGAGCGAATTGTCATGTGACATTTTTCCACCGTTGGAAGTAGAAAGCACAGCACAAATATGCCTTTTGAGCTTACAAACAAATAATTCGATACCTAACATTGAGCCTGGATGCAATACTATCGGTTTCCGAAATTTCATCGGACAGAACGAAAACATAGTTATTCCTACGGGGACGTATGAGTTGGACCAATTGGAGAGTATTATACAAAAAATGTTACCAGACTCTGTCCCCTGGTTTGAATTAAAAGCAAACAGTAGAACATTAAAGTGTATTATGTCGTGTAGTCACGATGTAGACCTCTCAGTTGAAAATAGTGTAGCCAAATTATTAGGATTTAAAAAGGGTGTATACACCACTGGATCTAGTTACGAATCGGAAAATATAGTTAATATTATGAAAATAAACTGTATAAAAGTAGAGTGTAACTTGATTACCGGTTCATTCTGTGATGGAACACCGAGCCAGACTATACATGAGCTGTATCCATCTGTACCTGCAGGGTATAAAATCATTGAAATACCTAGACATCTAGTTTTTTATGCGCTCAACACGAGATCAGTATCTAGAGTGAATATCGTGCTAAAAGACCAGAACGAATGTTTAATTAATCTGCGTGGTGAGCCGATAACAGTTCGTTTACAAATAGTGCGCGGATATGGCGCTCAAGTTTAATATAAAAACCGGTACAATCAAAAAACCTGTCAGTTTACCGTCTGCCGTCAAGAAGTCGACATCTATATCGAAACCGAAAAAAACTATTTCCAAACCGAAAAATACCAAGCTCACGAAAAATAATTTAAATTTTCTCCGTTCGTTGCAAGTTTAATCATGGATGACTCGTATTTAGACGTTACGGCCGACTATGTCGACGAGTGTAAAATAACACAAATGGATTATCATTCGTTCACCCCGTACTCAAACATGTCTTTATCAAATAACGATGAAATCAGGATAAGTATTTTAAATATGGATTCATACACTTTACCGTGTGAAAGTTATATTTACATCGAGGGGAAAGTAAATAAACCTACCGATGCTGCTGGAGATGTTCGTTTTTCGAATAATGGATTAGCATTTTTATTCTCTGAAATGCGATATGAAATAAACGGAATAGAAATACAAAAATTAAAAACACCGGGAGTTTCGTCTTGTTTGAAAGCCTACTGTTCGTATACTCCAAACGATTTAAATACGTTGGAGAACGCCGCCTGGGATTCAGCGATGGATAGTGAAGATAATAAAAACTTTATGAGTAACAATGTATTTGCCGGGTGTATCCCTCTAAAACATTTATTCGGATTTTGCGAAGACTATAAAAAAATATTACTCAATTGTAATCAACAACTGATTTTAAATCGTGCATCTACCGACCTGGATGCGATACATGTTGTTGGGGAGGGCGCAACTGCATCCGTTGAAAAAAATAAAAAAATTACGATTGAACTTACTAAGGTGACTTGGAAGATGCCTATTATCAGAGTTAGTGATAGAGAAAAATTAAGGCTGATAAAAGTAATAGATTCACATAGAACACTATCGTGTGCGTTCAGAACTTGGGACCTGTGTGAATATCCGATACTTCCTAGAAATACTTCTCATTCGTGGACGGTAAAGTCCAGCAGCTTGCTAGAAAAACCGAGATTTATACTGTTTGGATTACAAACAAATCGAAAAAAAAATATTGAAATCGATGCTGGACGATTCGATCACTGTCAACTAAAAAACCTTAAGGTTCACTTAAATTCTCAAGTGTATCCATATGAAGACTTTCGCGCTGATTTTAAAAATAATACAACTAGTATTTTGTATAAGGCCTATACAGATTTTCAAAAATCGTATTATGAGAGAGACTATTGCGAACCATTATTATCAAAACATATTTATCAAAACTATGTTCCAATCATCGTTGTCGATTTATCACGTCAAAACGACAATGTAAAGTCGTCGACCGTAGATCTACGTATTGAATTTGAAACGGATACAGTTATACCAGAAAAGACTGCAGCATATTGCTTAATATTACATGACCAGATTATAACTTATAACCCGTTTAGTGGTGATGTTAGAAAATTATAAAAATGTACATTATATTTTTTTTTTTTCAAATATATATGAATGTATTATATATATATATATTGTAACCTTATATAATAAAACCTTATGACTAATAAATAAAAAGACTTGTTTTTTAAATATCACGGTTGTTTTTTTATTTTACACAAAAATTACAATAGTACAAATAAAATTAGTTATATATATACTGTGGTCCAAATGGTCCATCGTTTTCGGTGAAGCTCTCCTGTGTGGGTAGAGAATACTGCATGTTTTCGACGGGGCTCTCCTGTGTGGGTAGAGAATACTGCATGTTTTCGACGGGGCTCTCCTGTGTGGGTAGAGAATACTCCATGTTTTCGACGGGGCTCTCCTGTGTGGGTAGAGAATACTGCATGTTTTCGACGGGGCTCTCCTGTGTGGGTAGAGAATACTCCATGTTTTCGACGTGGCTCTCTTGTGTCGGTGGAGATAAGGGCGAGATTAATGGCAGATTTTCCTAAAAATATTTAAAATTAAAATATGTTTTGTGGGTTAAATTTAAAAACTGTTTATTACCTGTCCATATAAACTGTTAAACGATGGCGGAGAATAAACTAATGAACACTGACCATTGTATCCCTGTAAAAATTAAATTTATTAATATAACATAATAATGATAATATAATATATTCGTACCTCATCTTTTTCCAATTTTTCCATCCATTTTTGAACGATACAATCAGTTGCATATAATTTTAACTGACTTGTGAAAATGTAGTCGTTCTCACCAATAACGTGTATTGAAATGAAATCATTATTGACGTTTCTCACACGGTTTCTCATTATTTCGAGTGTCGAGTGTTTTAACATCGAGTTTGTTTTTAAGAATGACGCGATTAGATCAATTTGATGTATTACAATTGGTTTAATTATAATAGATTTTCTATCGATGATCTCAGAAATGGTAGATTCTAAATCTTGCAAGAGTAATAGGTCGGTACGATTTAACAAAACACGACAACCGTCTTGAATTTTTGATTCTATAACGAGTGTATTCTCCGATTGATACACCATACTAGATAATGAAATTGAGTCTGTCTCCAAAAATAATTTTCGTTTATATTTTTCTGGTTGATCGAGTATGAACGATAGAATGTTTCCCATAAGTCTGAATATTCGATTTAGAAAGTCGACAGGAATATTTACATAACGTGAAGCTGTTATAATATGTATCCTGGTATTGAATTCATCGGTAGGGTCTAGTCCAATGTTTAAAAACTTACGAGCCGCGAAATCGATAGTTAAATTACTACAATCGATGAGATTAGCTGGCGGTGATGGTGGAGTATATTTAAAAGGCTTCTTCTTCCAAATATTAGCCATATTTGCGACTGGTCCAGCCATATTTATTTTAAACACCGAAAAATTATTTTATTTTAAACGCCGAAAAATTATTTTATTTTAAACACCGAAAAAATATTTTAAACACCAAAAAATTATTTTATTTTAAACACCGAAAAAATATTTTTATTTTAAAACGAGATGAACGCACGGACAGAGTAGACACTCGGGTGGATGTAGAGCGACTGATATTATTTTATGGTATTTAACGTATACATTGAATATCATTTGGAGGGAGGAACATCTACATGTCCCTGCAGGGATGTTGCATGCAGCTACATGTCCGTTAACGCTTACAATTGATTGACTATAGGAGGGTTAGTTGCCATATGTTCGTTAAGGCTGTCGACGTTTACAAACAGATATGTATATATTTTAATAATTTTGGGAATATAATATTTAAAGTGGAGAACAATATTACATATATATTAAAATAATGCGATAACGCAGCTATACATTCGTTGGCGGTATATTATTACAAGTTAAGGATATATGTGATAACGTAGATATGATAACTGATATAAACTCGTTCGCGGTATATTTTATTACAAGTTAAGGATATATGTGATAACGTAGATATGATATACACTCGTTCGCGGTATATTATTACAAGTTCGATAGGGGAAGAAGTAATGTGATAACGTAGATATGATAACGCAGATATGATAACGCAGATATGATAACGCAGATATGATAACGCAGATATAAGTCATGCACGTTGACGGTATATTATTATTACAAGTTAAATAAGGCTAGTTATTAATAATAAGTATATGTAACGGGGTGGCGCAGTGGTACGGTGATCGCTCATCAACCAACGGGTCCGGGTTCGAATCCCAGTCCGGCAAAAAAAATTTTTCAATTATTTTCCCCGGGCGGCGGCCATATGGGAAGGGGTAGCGGCGAGGGGCGGGGGGTATCTCGCGCACGTGCGCGACCGGTGGTGGAATCAGCCGTCGGCGGAGGGTTCAGCAAGGCGGAGGGTTCAGCAGAGGGTCTGGAACCGGGTGTCAGGGTTCAGCAAGGCGGTATAGGGAAACGCCTGCAGGTTCAGGTTTTGGAACTGTCTTTTTTATCCTACTATAATGAGCTCTTAAAAAAAACCAACAATTTAATACATATATTTTGTTGGTTATGAAATGTTTTTATTTTAGTTTAAATTTCAACTACTCAAAATTTAAGAAAAATTACGCCGGTGATTTATATGACATTATGTTTATATTTAAAGTATGCTAAAATTGTAATAATTGTTTTGTTCCATATAACTCGGAAGAGTTGTAAACTATATTTTTAAAAAAAAACTAACCTTAATCGTTATTAACAGTCGGATGCTGTAGACCCGTAATATAAATGAAAACTTTTTTAATATTCTCACAGAAATAAATCATCAGATAGAACTTTAACAGACATGAAAAACTGTATTCGATTACCGCTTTGGGGAATTAAAATGTCAAACCTCAGTTATTATACCCACAAAATTTGTTAATAATTTCGGTATTTAATATTTATTCATTTGTATAAAAAAAATATATTATAATATATTTTAATGATATAAAATACGTACTGCAGTTTTCTAAGTTACATGTTTAAAAAAAAAAAAAAACAAAACTCATGATCAAATTGTGACAGTTATTTATGTGTTGTAATTTTTAGGTATGATAATGTTTGATGTCTCACTGACAGTTGATTTAAGGTTTTTTTTTATATAAATCGATCATCTTCATTATATTATGTATACAAATATTCTCGATATTATACATTTATACTAAACATCACACAGTTGGAATCGCTTTATGTTCTTTTTCAGATATCATTCAAACTGATGATAAAAATAAAAATAATAATAATAATATGTTGACGTTTCGTAAATTTTTTTGAAAACAAGTATACTGGTGATCCTTTATCTATTTAAATATTCATTATCTTCAAAATTATAAACGTTTATTTATAACGTGTTTTTATATAATTTAAATTCACTATAAAATAACATTTTTTTTTAAAAAACAGATTATATTATTCTTCACTTTTTCAACCATTATCACTATAGGTTTTTTATTTATTGAATAACATCTTAAGAATTTCTATTTCATTTTACAAAGCTTAACATTTGAAAATTTGTATCAACAAAAATAGAATTTTGAACGAGCAGTTGATTATTCATACTGTATGTTCGAAATTACATTCTTATCAATCAACATTCTCAGAGAAATAAAATTGTATAGTTCTGAATCTAAAACAAAAAATGTTGATTCTTGTTTAAAAAGGTAAGAAAATATATAATAATAAGAAATAGTAAAATAAACAAATACATTTTTAAAATTAATATCGATTTTAGTTTGTCGAAACTATGTAAAAATAATAGTTTCTTGGTCGTTAGTTCTTTTTGACGTGACGAGTGTTTTCTTAAAAAAAAAAATTTTATAAAATATACAATTAGTAAAAACATAGTACAATGTTGTCAAATTTCTAAGATTGCACATTTCCACTCACACCAAATAAAAAATGTATATTAATGTCTAGACGTTCTTGATATTTGAATATTTTTTTACGATTACTTTTTCTATTACCATTGATCTTTCTATACGCAATACCATCCTAAAGACTCTCGGTAGCTGTTTTTCAGTATTTTATCATGCGATATTTTGTTATAATTATAATAATTAAAAGAAATATATAATTAAAACCAAAGTTCGTTATTTAAAAGTGTTGTCAATGGAAGCTCTAATCTTTTATCACGTTCCAGCATTTAATATACATTTTTAATTTAAAATAATTTCTGCATATTTTATTTATTTTTGCACAGACGGTGTATCTAATATAAAAAAAAAATATTTTAAATTAAAGCTCCGTTTTGAAGAACTATTCAAATGCATTAAGCTCCATCCGAATTTAAAGACAATGTAAATAATAGTTTTTATTTCATTTATCCAAATAAGGTCAAATTTTATTTAATGTTTGAAAATTTAATTATTTAATATTTATTAAGCATTTTGTATTATAAAATATGTATAAGATATTCAATTTTAGATTCTGAGCGAAGCGATGAATGTATTGATTTTACAATGATGTGTGTTTTTTTTTAAATTTTTTTTTTGTGTCTGTCATCACCTTTTAGGACAGTAAAAAAGCTTGGATTTGCTTCAACAGTTACTAATTTTCCAGTATTTTTCAAATGCGACGTGAAAAACAAAAGAAAAATTATGGAAAAACGGGAATTTTCACGCAAAATCTGTTTTCGAGAAAATCGATTTTGGCTTTTGGTGCAACTCTAAAACAAATGATCGTAGGTACATAAAATTTTGACTGTATATTTATATGAGCATATTATATACACCATAACATTTTCCAAATATTTTGACTTATTTTGAGCTGTTTACGGGCATTTTCAGTTTCCATTTTTTTTCTATAAATATCAATAACATTTTATTTGTTAGTTAAAAAAGCTTGAAAATTTAATAGAAGGCTCTTAGGTTATTGTTTTAAAGGCAGACGAAAAAAATTAAAAACCCTTATTCACAGTTTTTATTTATAAGCATTTAAAGTTCAAATCTTTTGAAGATTTTTACCATGTTTAATTACTATCAAAATATATATTCATAGGAAAGCAATAGTCATACCACCACGAATAGTGTATGTACCTACGATATTTTGTACAGCATATTCATAATATATTTCCACCCGCTATGGTTTTATTATCACTGACCTCCATATTTCAATTTGCAGCTGTCTCGAAAAGGGTAAACTGGCGTCATTAATAAAACCATAATTATTTCTATTTCTCCATCCATCACGGTAAATTAGTCAAGGCGTATACATCATTTACTAAAAATTTCATAACGCCAATCTGGTCCAGAAAATATTGTTTTAAATAGTTCAAAACATCAGTACTACATTGATAATTGATATGAGGTATTTGTATTTATTATAATAAAAATTATGGTATGTCCGAGATAAAAACTCCAACAGTTCCACGTTAGTATAAAATACCAATTGTATTTTATTTGTTTATTGTAATTTGAACGCGAAATGGCAGTATTTTATAGATTTATTTTTTTAAATGTTAAACACTAGTATTATGAAATCAGTTCGAAGTAGGTACCGGACTTTGCCTGTTGTAAGTCATATATTATTTTTAAGTTTAAACATTAAATATTTAAATTTATTTACTGCACGATATTTCACTGAAAAAAATATAGGTACTTACTACTTATTCATTAGGTCTTTAGAAATAATACAAACAGATCGAAGGTCTACTATTGACACAAAACCACTTAAACGCAAATAAAAGGGAAATATGTAATGGCCAGCTAACGGTTAGAATTCTACTAAAAATAATACAATTTAATTGAATTTATTATAAAAAAATATTAAAAACCTTGAGATCAGTGGCAATGCAGTGATGGCGGTGATACACGTAGTTGACGGTGGTAGACCAGTAACTTCTAGTGGTAACTCGAAGGCGAAATTAGTAAAAAAACACTATACTAAAAAGACGTGTAAAGAAAAAACAACAACAAAAAATGACACGATGTGCAACAACAGATCCGTTTTTTCTCGAATGGAGTCACACAACAACGTTTAGTACATACCTACATACAGGGGTGGACTTACCATTTTTTCACCCCTAGGCACTACAACACTAGCACCCCGTACATTGGCGTGCTCCCATGTTTAATCTTTAATATTGTAATTGATGTTTTCTTATAGGTAGCCAGGAAGGTACTGATTTAAGTGGTCAAATAAATTAAAACATTACTGCGACGTGACTACGTGAGCCATTCTCCAGTTCCATGCAAGTCGTATACAGTAAAAATTTAATATAAATAGAAATTTAGGTAAATATAATTATGAAATTATGAAAAACTAAAAAGTAAAAATTAACTAAAAAATGTCGCCCCAAAAAATATTGCGCACATGCCATGGTGGCCTAGGGTTAATCCGCCCTTGCCTACATATTACATAAGAATGCATGCACGCTATCACAAGTATACAAAATTGAAAACTGATACGGTAAAAGTCAGGAAATAGACAGTATGATGAATCATAATTGATGATATACGTACAACGGCGGAAACGGAGATTAGTAGAAGCAATAATATATTTAAAAATACGTGATAATGTGTGTATCGCATTAATTCAAATAATTGCATTTTGTAATATAATATTATTAATTCTGAAAAAAATTATTTTTATTTTATTTTGATAAGATTGAAAAGTAATAATATACTCGCTGCATGGTAACAATCTATAATAGGAAACATAAGTTTTTATCTCATAGTTTAGTGGAAACACTTTTCAGTGTTTCGGTTCCCTCGGCTTCTCACGGCGATCAATAAGTGTAGCAGGTAGACATCACACAGACGATGAGGTTTGTCGACAAGAATAGTTTGAAATCCTTTTTTCAATATTCTTGATTTCTACCTGATCGGTACTTTGGTGGTATATTGGGGACATTCATTTATCCACATCCTACCCCTTGATCTTCTTCCATCATCTTGGAATCGAACTGCTGGAATTATCTGACAATCGATTTTTCTGTAGCGTTTTCTAAGGGGTATTATTCTACAGACTGACTGTTACAACCAGTTACCATACATTTTCAATAGATTTGTGTAGTTGACGTGATTATAATATTGCATACGGTAAATATCTACGATATAACCTCACGTCACACATAAATATTATTAATATAATGATTAATGAATTTGTAATGGAAATTTCAATAATTTTGTTAGTTTGTTGTTACTGTCTATTAAAGTGGCATTATTTGAACTTAACTCGACTAAATCACATAACAATGTCAATCGACTTATATTCAATAGCATACCAATTAAAAAAAACGAGTTTCTGATCATAGTGTTTATTAAATATCAAATACCTGAGAGAAACTTGAATGAATACTAGTTTCACTGGGTCATTAGCAGAAGTAAATATAACTATATGTTGTATTTATATTGTGTTTAACTACATATTATAATATCATTCACAAAAATGCATTAAATTATTAGGCAACTAAAATGTTCATTTAGGTGTTTTGAGGATCATAATAAGATTGTGTTCCTTTTATTTCTTTCTATAAGGTAGTCGAAAAATATCAACACAATGACTACGACTCACAAATAAAAGCTTTAATGGGAGATATATGTTGTGGGTTAAAAGTATGCGTCTATTTAGTTTTGTTAAACTAGGAATTATTAGCAACATTATTATTTATAAGCAAACAGAAATTTTGAATTTCCATCTTGAATCTAATAACCCTTGCATGACCACATATTGTAAATTAGAATTTTGTACAATCCTTTCTTTGTGCGCTTTTACATCATAGAACAAAGGTACTGTCAAAATGCCAAGTCTCTACCTATTATATGGTTTAGACTGTACGTTGATTCTCAGTCAGTCAGTCGTCAGGACAACGACTCTAATATAAAGAGCGATTCAATAAGCATAATCATCCCCTTTATCTTCTTCAATGATGTTGTTGTTTAAAATCTAATTTTTAGAAATTTTAAAAATATATACTTTAAGACTATATTTTCAAATTATTGAGATTTTTTGTACTGCTAAGGAGTATCCTGTGTATATAATAACTTCTGTTTTTTTTTTAAATGAAAACTCCTCTTTCAAACTGTAAATTACTCAGTGGATAATATTTCTGAAAAATTAGACATATCAAAATCAAAACTCGTACGAGTAGTTTTTGAGTTAGGTATTTAACTTTGTGTTCTAAGGATAAATAATGGATTTATATGATATTATGGGGGATATACAGTAATTTGAAAATTGTAATCATTAATATTAATCTATTGGCATTAATAACTTGTAAAAACGGCCCAAGTATAGTTAATTCCAGTTTTAATATTACGTATATTTTATATTTTTGTGAAATCATTTCTAAGGACTGTTAACCTTGGTAGGTAAAAACATATCAATAACTAAGAAACTACTCATTAGAATTTTGAATTAGGATCATCAACATTTTCAAAAAAAATGTACACTATATAATTTACAGTGCAAAAGGTTTGTATCGCTACTGAACACTTCTTTTATAAAAATAAAAAATGTTTTACTATACGTGTAGGGTGTAGAGCAATCGTGTGTAAATCATGTATAAAAAAATGTATAGTAAAAAAATATTGGCCAGAACAAAAGTTATTTCATTTTTCAGATCTTCCTGTTACACCCTGTATAGATAATTCCTCATATTCCCGGAATATTTATTTTACACCGTTCAGAGTTGTCCCAATCGGAACACATTATTTGAAAACCTTTTGTTCTAACCCAAAGTGCATTATCTGGTTTTAACATAATCCGCGGTAGTTAAGTCCAGAGTTGCTTGCTTGCTCGCTCGCTCCACTCGCAATGAGAAGTGGTCTTTTTTTTCAATGAATATGACGCTTTCAAAAGTGAATAAAAAACAGACGAAGGGTACCATTGAATTAATGAACGCCACGCCTATCGTATGAAAGTAGGGGTGGGCTGATGATTTGAACCGACTTACGGTAAGTACAAATGTACATAATACACAAAATGTATAATGTGTACATATTACGTACTGCTTGTACAAATTTAACTTTGACATTATGCAATATTTAAGTTATTTCCATGGCCAAATAAATGAAAATGTTTAATACAAATCGACTCACAGACTTACAGTATGTTCTACAAAACGTATAAACTATATTAGTGTGTAAGAATGATTAATATATTTTATCGTATTTATTTTAAATATCGAAAACAAATTTCTTGTAAATACATAAGTACATTGTACATAACATAAGTGTATTGATGTGTACCTACATAAAGATGATTGAATTTAGTGAAATACCGATTGAAATGAAATTATCATTTCCTGGCTCTTTTCATCTCTTTGTAAATAAATTATTCTATTACTAAAAAGTATATTGAGATGTGTTGAATTAATTCTAAATTTAATTCCATTTCAATTGGAACACAAATGCTATTACTTATTACTTATTATTATTATCATCTTCATCGTTAGGTTTACGTGCTTAATTTCAGGTTCAGGTTTTAAATAAATTAAATATCTCGAAAATTTTGTTCGGAATGAGGTAATGCACAAAAATACTTCGATCATAAATATCAAATTAAATAAATGCATTGCAACGTTAAAACAGTAATGGTGCGATTATTATTGGCCAGTAAAACGAAATACACGTACAACGACTTGCTGAAAAATAACCAAACTAAATCATACATGTTTGGTGAAATGTTCGAGGGAATTTTTATAAATTTTTTAAGTATTATAAAATATTGATGATCTGGTCATGGCATTCCAAAATAAATTTTATACAGAACCGGATGAATCAAATGATTTTTAATAAATATTATGATAAAACTATTTTACAATTCGACTCGTTTTTTTATCAGTGCCTGCCGATAAAAACTATACATGATTAATACTGTAACGATGAAACGATAATGTAAACGTATAATTCCAATAAGTAATAGTTGTGTTTGCAAGATAAGAAATATGGAGAGATTTGTATTTATGACAAAAACACGAATGATAACCTGTCTCAAAATTAATAATAAAAACAATAGCAATCGCTCATAAAGTGTCACAAAAACAAATTCATTTTAAATTGAACATTCAATGAAAAAAAAAATATATATAATATGTTTTGCATTCTTTGTATGAACAAATAGCACCTGCACACCTGCATTATACCGTGATAAAGATTGGAGACTTTAAAGTAGGTACCATGATATAATTTTATTGTAAATTTCCAAAATTGAAATTAGAAGAGTAAAAGCACTGGAAAAAAAACTTAACTCCTTAATTGTATTGTATAATAAAATGTCTATCTAAGATAATTAATTTGTCAGAAAAAAATTAAACTAATTCTAGCTAGGTACATATACTATATTTTGAAATATTTTTTAATTCCTTTGTGTAATTAGCTAGTGTTTAAAATGAATTTTTTAATTACTATTTGAATTTAACGTGTAAGTTGGTTTTAATGGAAAAAATGATTTAACACATAATATACACGCGTAGGGGATCAATATAAAAACAAAATGAAAGAAGTGTCAAAAACACAATGCTGTCTGGGAAAAAGAGTGTATTCAACAATGCGTTTGCAAAAACATCAACCAGAACTTTTTCCAAACACTTTGCTACAACGATCAATTTTTTTTTTCTAACTTTTATTTCAATATCACAATATACATATAATATTTTTTGGTCCGAATTCGACAAACGTCGATGCTGATATTTTCTAGTGTTTAAGTGTGTTAGATTATAAGACAAATTGGATAATTTTTTGACGTGTGTGCGTAGATTTATTAAATATCACAACAATGTCACCCCTATTACTCGGTGTTAAGTGTCCCAGTTTTGTATCTAATTTAAATCATTATGCTTCCAATAACGACTAAATATTTTAAAGAATAAATATTATGACGTAATGGTATCCATTACCAGAGTCACCATGTAAATTTATATTTTATGTCACGTCATGTTCCAAGTTCAATTTTGAACTAGGTATATCAAAAAATTATATCACCATTCACCAGTTACTAATAGGTGTTCAATTTTGAACTATATCGATAGTCACTATATCACACAGGTGTCGACAGATCACAGATGGATGCAGGTTTCAACGATTAGATGCAGTTATATTATAATATAACAATAATAATTATTAAAATGTTTAATGTCTGCAGTATATTAACTTGTGACTAAAATCAGTAGATGTTGACACGTACGAATAATAACAACAAACTTCCCACAACTATAGTATAATAATAGAGCCGCTTGAATTTGAAAATGTTGTTTGTGGGTCACTTTATCGAGTACCTACATATGTCTTATATATTTTATCCTAACAATGAAATTCATAAATAATACGGTACCTATGCATAGCGTATTATATTATGTAAGGTACCATGTGGGTTTGTAGCACACGAAACCCGGTTATAATAATATGCATACATCTACCAGATACCTAAATATAATATAGCTGTGTATATAATACGCACTCACCGGAAATCCGTCTAGTATAGGTAACATTTTAGCGTCTGTTTGTATATTATATTTGTAATAATAGATCATATTATTAATATGTCTCTAATATACGTCATCGGTTATAATAATAGATAACAATATAGTACCATTATATCGAAATTAATAACAATAATTGTTTTATGGTGTCGTTTATATTATATAAAATGTCTGCTGCATAATATGTAAATTACTTAACGTTTACTTTTCATAATTATTATTATCAGTATTATTTCATAATAATATGTTGTTGATCAATGTGTCATATTGTGTCATTCTCTACATAATTGGTGTATATTATTTAGTATCAACAAATTTATTATTACCGTATGAAAATACTCAAATAATATTCAAAATAGGTATACAACTACAGAGAAAAGTAGAAAACTAAAAAGTCCGTGCATTCATTTATTAATAATAAAACAATCATACTCTGTGAGAGTAAAATGTCCATTCGTCGACTCAGGATTCAATTGGTTGATTTAATTTACGTTTACGGATCCATGTTGGAATATTTCAAGTATAAGCAGGTGGAGAGGGGGTTGGACTATTCGGATGTTTATTTCGGAATCTTTTATATCAGAAATTATGAAAATGTAGCAAAGTTGCTTTCGGTAATAATGGTTCGTGTCATAATGGAGCGTGTCGTTAGGTGAAGATACATAATATTACCTATGTACGAGGGAGCAGCGAAGAAATTATAACATGGAATTGGTGTATTTTGTATTGATAATTACACGAAAGTGATGCGTAACATATGCTACAGAGTGCCTATAATAATATAATATTATAATATAATCCAAAAATAATTTGCAATAGTTCCAAAAATAATTTCAAACGGTTATAATAATATTATCTTAATTTTTCAAATAGTCCACAGACGACCAATCGATAGATAAAAACAATTTTAACTTTGACCTAATAAAAATATGTCCGCTATAATATTAACCGGCAATGTTTATAGAGTGTAACCATCGTACGCTATCAAAGTGGATACGTGATATAAATTTGTTCAAATTGGTGATATTATAGATTATTGTAAATATGTAATCGTGTTGAATAGTATGCACACGTACCTACCTAATAAAATAATGCGATTATTTGCATAACATAAATATTTAAATTTAACCTTACGACGAAAAGTCGTCGTCGGTTCTGCACAATGTAAATATTATAGCGATGGTAATGGTATCATCTTTGAAAATTGGTCGATTATAAAAATTAAAGATTTAATCACTTAACAGCTGCTGTGTATATAATACTTGATCCGAACCGTAGTAGTTAAAGTCTGTTGTTGACTTAACCGAAAGCATTGAAATTGCAATTAATGGAAATTTAATGTGGATTTTACGATAACTAAAGAGAGTGTATACATTATAATTTTATGTATAATATAAGTCGAGTTTACCATTTTCAATTCCATACCGTAATGGATTTATTAAACGTACAGTATTCAGTCATATTATTATAATAAATAGTTTACGCGAGAGAGACCGTCTTGACTATAAAACGATTTAAAAATGAAATGGAACTTAATCGAGGGATTTCTATTAAAAGGCACTAAGTGACTTTTTCTATACGACTCGCACGAGAACGGTTGAAGAAATATATTATTAATATGCATTGTAAATATAGCGAGATCCACTTCCCGACCAAAACGGGACTTCGACCTACCTCTATAATAAGTCACCACTAAGGCCAAACTGTAAACCCATGACGTTATACCATAAGTCGTTATTATACAATTATTATTTATTACTAGGTGTGTCAGTGGACAAAAGTGGCGTGGAGTGATAGGTAATCAAACAAATATTGTTGTTCTAAACACAATGCATAATATGTTCAGAACGCCTTATATCCCCGTCGTGTCCGTCCGTTAGTTATCCTTACCAGTACACAATTATGATTGCAGTTGACATTATTAGGTACTAGGTAGGTAAGTATATGTATTTTGGACTTTTAATTATTTATAATTTATTGTCAGTACATAGTTACGACCTACGATTTTTGACACACTAAATATATTGTTGATTATTATTTATTTACTGTCAGTAGTTACTGTAGGTATCACAATTTATCGCATTGTATTAAAATAGGTTTAGAAACCGGGAATTTAGCACGCTTGCAGAGTGAGCTTTCTTAACTTGTTTATTTTTATTATTAGTTGAATATCTACGGTGTCTCCTCGAACTGGCTCATCATTAACTTTTTGAAGGCGGGTTCGACTTTGACCTTGTAATGATATTTTATATTGACTACAGTTATTACATTATATGTGCTTTTTACATAAAATTTATATTGTACGGTGTATTTGATCTAATTCTCAAATACACGATCTCGAGAGCCCTCCAAACACCTGGAGGAAGGTAATAGCGTAACTTTACTATTTTAACATCTAATTTTAATATAACTATCGACAGAAGACGTTTTTTTTATTTATCTTATTTCTACGCTATTACAACCTTTTTTAAGCATCGTATTTAAAGACTGGGATATAATGAATAAAAACAATCAAATATATATATAATATTATAATACCTATTTATCTTTTTTAAGATAGTAAACTTGTTACATTTCCGGTAGATTGCTAATTAATTAGTTATATCCAATGATAATAAGTAATAACTACCTATTTTATTTTCTATTACCAACGACAACCATATTATATTATACAAAAAAAATATTCGATTTCCGTTTGCTGTAAGTCTCTGTGTGAAATTTACTATATATATTATATATATATATAAATGAATGTTTGTCTGTTCTTTATGCATTCCTAAACGGCTGGACCGATTTTGACGGAATTTTTTGTGTTTGAGTGGTTCACGGGATGATTTAGATTCACAATTGGACCCGGTAGGTCCAACCCGGGGAGGTGCTCAAACGGGGATTTTGAGATATACGATGGACATTTTCGTTTATAAATGGTTGCTATTGGTTTTAATAATAATTATTATTGTAATTAGTTCAATATAGGCGCAATGGCACTTCTATGTATTTTAGTACAGAATTTTTATTATCGGATTTTAGTACGTTTAAGTTAGGTTAGAATATTATATTAATTGATAATTTTTTCCGAAAGATGAAACTCCACTATCGTAGGTTGAATTAAGTAAAAACGACAAAAAACAAAATTACTAAATATATTCGATTCATAGGCGAACGATTGTAGTTTCGGGGCGTTTATTATTGTTACCGCGTCCCTCCAACCCATTGTGGTGACACTCTCCCAATAATTCACTGGTGACCATCACTTGACGATACACAATGGCGTTCAGTATACACCATGAGTATATTAATGACTCTCTATTTTGTATTCAATCCTGAGATTGGTTCCTAGCAATTCTCCACTCTTCCATGTTACTTACCTTCCTCTTTATTTCTAGAAAGTACTACACCTTTGGTCCTTTATTATTTACTGCATATACTCCATTCGTGTAGTCTTTCCCTAGCATTTTTACCTCTACGCAGCCTTCTATAGAGAACCCCAGCAACCATTATTATTATTTTCATATTCATAATATACACCTATAATACCGGTATTTGTAATCAATGATAACACGCACGCACAGTTGCAGATTTTCAGAAAAAAATATTGATACGGCCATAGAAATTTACGGACAATGATTCATTTCGGGATAAATATTACTGTCGCCGCATAAGTGACACTCTCGTCGTAACGATTAGCCGATACGACGATACGCCTTGACGTTCGGTTTACATCGTACGCATATTTAATGTACACACGAGAAATATCATGATACGAACACTTTGTACTGGCAGGAATTTGTAGTTGTATATAGTTGTTGTAAAGTTTTTGTAAAAAGTTTTGTGATGGAATCGACTCGCGGCATCGGCAACAGTATGGCACCGACGACTCGCGGAAGATGTTCTCTCAAAAAGTCCGGAACGCCATTATTATTATTATTATTATTATTATTTTCATTATTATGTATATAAGGTACCTATGATAGATACACGCTGTATATAATCAAATATATTACGTACGCGCACGCCGCCGTTCCAGGTTTTCAGAAATAAAATAGGTGTTGACACCGAGCAGAAATCGACAGCCAACACGATTCGTTTCGGGGCGAATATTATTCTCACCTACCACATCCGTCCACACCACCGCAGCAGCAGTGACACTCTTGTCGTCACGATTCACCGACATGACGTTCGGTATACATCTTGAGTATATTAAATGCACACACGATCAATGTCATGAGACGAACACTTTGTGCCGGAAGTAAGTTGTAGTTGTATAGTCGTTGTATAGTGTTTGTAGAAAGTTTCGTGATGGAATCGACTCGCAGCATCGGCGACTGGCTCCGCGGAAACCTATACGACTAGCGTAAGGTTTTCCCTCATAAGGTTCGTAACGTCATTGTTATTGTCATTATTATTATTGGCATTATGTACAATTACGTACGAGCAGCACGCCGCGATTGCACATTTTCAGAAAAAGAATAGGTATTATTGAGAACATGCAAGAATAAACGAGCATGATGAACGCGACGGGGTCTGTACAGCTTATATACACTATATTATTCTAATCTATATTATATTATAATATTATTATACGTCCTCGTGGTGGATAAGATGTGTTCTCGCAAGTTTCGTGGCAGTCCCAAACAGTAGAAGTAGTTTATGATATATTATATTTTATCATCATCATTAGGGGCGGGCTGTGCCTGTAAAAACCTATTAACCTCCAATCATATAGAAGGCTGCATGTTCTGAAAAACTCCGAGGAGAATATAGTTTTTTACCATAAAAATAACATAATTTCAACTGTAATTACACAAATAATATATTATCAAAGAGTATCGATTTATATTTTATAGTCTTCTATAAAATTAGAAATTATTATAAAACTCAGAAATTACAATTGAAGTTAATAAATATTTAAGATGTGCTATCTCTTAATTATGGCCCCTTGGTGATTTTGAATGAAGGGCCCCGTGCCCCCGTAGTACAAGGGCCTATACTATACTACAATGGTTAGTGGGCCAATCTGCCCCTGATCATCATCGTTACTAAATTATAACTATATGCAATGCCTACCTATACATTCGACGGCACACGACTAGGCGAGGATTTGGAATGAATTTGGAATAATGGATTTCATGAACTGGTGGTGGAGAGGGACGTAGAAATGTTGTTCGCTAATACAACTGTAATACTAGTGTTTGGAATTTTACGAAAAATTACCAAACAACTTTCAAATAATTCATGGAATTAATTAATTTTATTATTATTGTTATTATTACTAACCCTCGGCAACATATAGGCTATTGAGATTTACAAAAATTATATTTACATTACACAGTAATTATATTTGCATTATACAGTATCTACACAAGGTTAAATACAGAGATTAATAATGCAGAGCTTATAAATTGATTATTTTAGATTCTGAGCGAAGCGATGAATGTATTGATTTTACAATGATGTGTGTTTTTTTTTTATTTTTGTGTCTGTCATCACCTTTTAGGACAGTAAAAGTGCTTGGATTTTCTTCAATAGTAACTTTTCTGATAGGAAAGTGAATCTAGTTGGTACTTTGGGGGGACAAAAATAAAAATTTCCCAGTAATTTTCACAAGCGACGTGAAAAACAAAAGAAAAATTAAAGAAAAACGGGAATTTTTACGCAAAATCTGTTTTTGAGAAAATAGATTTTGGTTTTTGGTGTAACTCTAAAACAAACGACCGTAGGTATATAAAATTTTGACTGAATGTTTATATTAGCATTTTCTATACACCATAAAATTTACAAAATATTTTGACTCTTTTTGAGCTGTTTACGGCCATTGTCAGTTTTCAATTTTTTTAGTTTTTTTTTTCTATAAATATCAATAAAATTTTATTTGTTGGGTAAAAAAAGCTTGAAAATTTAATAGAAGGCTCCTAGGTTATTGATTCAAAGGCAGATGAAAAAAATTAAAAATCCTTAGTCACAGTTTTTATTTATCAGCATTTAAAGTTCAAATTTTGACAAAATACAGAAAAATCACGAAAATTAGCAAACTATTTTGAGTTGAGAATTCATAAAAATTTTTCTTTTTAAATCTAATATTTGAAAATATAATATAAGATTACTCATAAGTTTGTCTACCTTTATCAAAAAACAAATGTCTAGAAGAAACTTAAATTCAATTTTTATAAGCGTCTGAAATTTATATTTTTACAACATTTGATATTCACTCGATTTCTCATGTAACAGTTTTCTTATTTTATTGTAATTTAAAACGAATGACTGTAGATACTTGAAAATTTCATTGAATGTTTATATTAGCATTTTCTATACACGATAAAATTTTGAAAATAATTTGACTCTTTTTGAACTGTTTACGGACATCGTCAGTTTTCAATTTTTTTAGTTTTTTTTTCTATAAATATCAATAAAATTTTATTGGTTAGGTAAAAAAGCGTGAAAATTTAATATAAGGCTAATTTTTTATAAGCATTTAAAGTTCAAATTTTGACAACATTTATCAAATTTATAATTTATTAATTATTTTGTGGTTAAAAATGTATAAAATGTTTAACTTTTATGGCTAAGGATTGAAAATTTAAAACAAGGCTCCACGTAAATAGGTTATATATAAATTACTTTATTCACAATAATATCATCAAATATACTTGGTAATATCATAGGCTGACTGACCGTTTTCGCTCAGAATCGTTTTTCTTATACAATGATATTATATCATTGAATTCAAATTTAACACCATCCATTACAGTGACCCACTTGTAACCTACTGTACAGCAGAGCGACATCCACTTATCCACCTTTTTTATAATTTATTTATTAATTTCGAGATGAAATTATTTTTAAAATGTGGTGTATTTAAATTTGTATGAAAAAAAAACCTTATGATTGGACGATTAAAATGATTTTGTGAACTTATCCAGTTGTGGTCCAACCCAATTACTAGATTTAGTGGCAGCTACACCTTTGAAAGTTGGAAAGAACATTACCTAGTGGGGTAATAAATTCTATTCTACTGACCCAGCTTAGAACTCCTGGTGTAAATGCTTGAGAACAATTATAGATGTCGATATCGATCTTAGTAATTAAAAATATGTATCGGTAAATTTAGTTTTCTGCGTTAATTAAAACTTGTAGATTTAGATTGTATTAATTTTAGTGTATATATTTTTCACTTTTAATACTTGTTACAAATATTTAATTGGACTATTTTGTAAATTATAATTTGAATATGTGAAAACGAACTGTAGACGAATTTAAATATTGTATTTGTGTATAATATTAGGCTTCAATACGATTTAATAATAAATTATTGATTTGATTCTTATACAATTTTAATATTTACTTAACAAAGTTTACTAAACCTAAATTTCAGGTGGTAGGTGTATGAAATTGTGTACCTACCTATTGCTACTGAACCTGACAAAAAAGTATATTTGGCTCTACCGGAATCGTCCAATATCATTATAGATAAAAAGGCATACATTTGAGGAGTGTGGGCGATCGACCCTTGATACCCTGCTAGATACGAGCGTAAACCCTATAATATGTTGTTCTGTGATCATAATACAATATTCATAGGGGTGCAAATATCGGACTCGTATAAAATAAATTAGGATGAACGATAGAAATTCAGCAAACCGTGACGACTGCGAAGAGGTGTACAATATATATGTACTATACAATATATACGAGAAAACAGTAAAATACGTATAAAACATAAATTGTCACATATATAGTATATACGTATATATTTTTATTCAAACGAATCAATTATTAATATATTATTATTATTCTTAGTATTATTACTATTAAATATGTACCAACCATTTTTCGCATCATCGCACAATAAGAAACAACGACGGTATATAATAGGTATATATTATATTATATACTTATACCCGTAACGACGCGAATTACATTAAACCCTGCTGTGGCGGTGGTATAGAAGGGGAATAACGGGTATACGGTAGGTTAGGTATGTAGGTATACCCCGTGTATTGTATATAATGCACAATCACTTTCGCGGAAACGATCTCGGTCACCCTCCCCAGACGGCTTCGAACTCACATTACCTATAATGACACGCGAGAGGGTGTGTGCGTATATATCGACATGTGTAGTGAGCTTGTGTGTGTTTGTGTGTGTGTGTGTAGATAAGACGTGCGGCTGAAGATTTCCATTGGAAATCGAAGTCCCGAGGTCCCCCCAGGATTTCCAACGCGATTACGGGTTAGACGCCGGTTCCCGCTCCCCCCCTCGCTACTTACCGCGGACTAGTCGAAATTCAATTATACAAACGCCTCGCGACGACTTCCCCCGGTCGCTGAGCAGCCCGCGACCTCCGCCCTCACCTGCACCGTGGCCAACAATCCATTTAGTTTATCGGTGCCGCCACCTCGGAAGAGACAGTTCTATAATAATATTGTTGTGCAGTCATTGCAACAGCAGAGTATACCTATTACCTATATTATTATAATTACCGAGCCCTGAAGTTGTAGCGCGACCGACTCTATAACGCCGAGGCGAATCGTTTTTACATCCGATTTTTGTACTCGACACCTATACATGACAAATATATAATAATATTGTCGTCGCACTGACCACGAGCGACCCGAACCGGTATTTTTTTTACACCAGTCGCCTTGACGTCGTGTACGATATAATATTATAGCTAAACACGACGGACGCATCAAGAATATCATAACTTTATAATATATGGGACGTAGGTATATACGTATTGACGGACACTGTGATATTTATTATTAGAATAATAATATATTCGAAGCAGTCGTATGTCCGTCGCTCGGTATTATGTCCCGAATGGCCATGGCACATCGTTCCCGTCGGTCGCGCAAATAATAAATCTGGGGCGCGAAAAATCGATATACCCTCCCCCCCAACCAACACCACCGACACCACGGTGTGCCCCTCCGCGTCGCGACGGCTATTTGTGGGTATCGGACGGACGTCCGCATAAATAATTCGCCGGAGGTTTTAAGCCCTTAGCAATTAATTCCCGGCTAAAATTATGTACGGAGTCGGTTAATCCCTTTCGGTAGCCGTTCGAAATCACGTCTCTTTGAGTGCCCGGGCCCGCGCACCCACCGCAGGACGTAGGTCCGCCGTCGTTAAGCCCCCGCCCCACCGCCGCCGCCGCTGTTTTAAATAATTATAAACGCGCTGGTCCGTGGCACGTCAATTTACATTAGCCATCGCCGGCGCCAAAATTCGGGCGCACAACAATGATAACATTACCTATACCTATTTATAATAATAATACAACGTGGGCACTATTAATTTACGGTTGTAGTAGAAGCCATACGGCGGCGATCGGAATTTACGCCGAGACTCCGCATTGCGTTATTATTGTATTTCGATCGTACATATTGTTGGTATTATAATTTATAAAACCCGCTTTGTTCCACGATGACCGACATGTTTTGTATTGTATACAATACAATTGTATTGGTTTCGAGGGGTTAATGCAGTGCAGGACCTCGGTATCTCGAAGTATTATTGAGGGACCGAAAAAAAGAAGTTCGTGATACCTCGGTTCCACCGTGATGCGTAATGATATTACGAGAGAGATTGTCAGGATAAGTGTGTTTATATATTTTGTTTTTAGGTCATTACATCGTGGCTGTCGCGGATTCGATTATCCGGTGAATCGTTGTAAGAACGGAATTTATTTTCGTAGCAATTCTACAAGTATAATAATAATAATAATAATATAGTGTTAGGTATATTATACGAGGAAACATCACGTGCCCGAGCACCATATCCGGTGACCTGGAAAATGACTACGCTTCTGTGCATTTAGTGTACTATGTAGCTGCGTAGTCGGTTGGATTAGGTTAGGTTAGGATAGGTTAAAACTCCGCCGGCTAGACTAGGCGCGTTACACGTTAAGCTCTTTTCGGATGAGAAAAAACCCGTATCTCAACCGCGAAATTTACTATCCTGTAACTACTCAGTGAATTAACTACACGTGCTCAAGAGTATAATATATGAACACGTGACAGCCGTTCTTCCCGGCCGACCACGTGCCTCAACCGTTTGAATTAATAGCGATGACTCCGTACAAGCCTTATCGGTATCACAATTTATAATATTATAATTTATCATACATACCGCGTGGTCATTGGATAGTAATATACTTGCAAGTCCAAGACAGTGTTTAAAATATGTTCCAAATACTTATTAAAATAATATAAATTTATATTTCAAATACGTTTGCCATATCCTCCCGTCGAGAACTGTTCTTATACTGTCTAGAGAATCGGAATAACGTGCCCCGTACATACCTGAAACGATAACAATATTATAATTATTAAATATAACATTTTGTACATCATATGAATTTTTTTCTTTTACCAGTATAATATTTTTTCATACATTTATTGACACTATACATGGATGTTTAATTCGTAATTTCACGAGAGGTAATTTCATTATGCATACACACAGTGATTGTATGCCGGAGCCAAGCAGGTTAATGAATAATATTTCTATCACGGTTAATTCGAGCGAAAAAAAATGGTAACTCCAGTTTATTTAATTAATTTTTTATGAAAACGTTGTTTACCCGGCGTTCGGTGGTTGAGAAGTCCGTCAGGTATATGTCTACCACTTAGTACACTGTAATAATTTAGCCCCTATTTGCTTACATAATATGAGATACTTGACTGGAGGGATCTATTCAAAATCAATCATAATTTAGTGACACAGGTTAATGAACAATGACAATATTCACGTCGGGTACTCGGGTGAGCGAGAAAAAAAATATGATATTATAATTTAACGCCTCGGTGTCATGTGTCCACAAATAATAACATAATATTATTGTTGCAAATCGTCATGTAATATAAATAAGCAAGATTTGAACAGTTAAGGTTTCGTTTTTGCGTCCAATTTGTGCGTAACCCAAACCATATAGAGGTACAAATGCGTTAAAAAATTCTGTTGTAACGAATCGTGTGGTTTTCACTTTACGCGTGCGACGGAGGCTGTGATGTTCGATAAAAGCCCAAGCGCGGACATCGTGCAGGTGTCCGAGGTGAGAACGTACGCTTATCACGCCATAATATATTATAATATGATGATACAAAAAATGTATTGTAATATTGTGTGGTTTACGGACACAACCCCGACTAGTGAATACGAAACCTGCATCAGACCACTGCGACATAGGTTACCGCTATAATATTATTATACAGCTGCTATATTATGACGACATATTTTTACGATGGTCTAGAGAACAATTTTCGTTTCCCACTCGCACAAACTTCAAAAAATATTCGGAATTATAAAAAAATATATTACTTTATTATTATAATATTGGTGTGTACGCACGCGTGTAAACTAATAATTATTCATAGACAATGGTGTACAATCCGATAGGTTCGATGAGCGATGTATTTTTTCGACTTCTTTTATTTGTTAATAATATAAGCACACAACAATATTTCATCGGTTGTAATAATATGTCTTAACGAGTATTGCGTTGCGTACTAATAATAACTTCAGTGTACAAATAATCGTATGCAATAAAATAATCTTAGGAGATCCGACGCCCGCGGACCACTAAATCGGGTAATCCAATAATTGGGCTTTACCTGCAGCACCGCTAAACAATTTTCGATGCGATTTACACGCACGGCTTGCTCGGAGGGGCACAATAATTATATTATTATTGTCATCGTCGTTATACCGCAAGGACCAATTACTACAATAAGGGATCTATCAATAATTCGATGACAAGAGGACAGAGAGAAATATGGATGCCGTACGCAATTAAGAGTTTGTAATTTGTATATTCAATATTGTATATATTGTTATTATTATTGTTTATTATTATATTTACGTATGAATTATTTTGTCCAATAATAATATTTTTATACGTGTTGAAAGTTTGTGGTATTATTAGATTACGTAAAAATTATAATCATTTGTACCAGATGTATAAAGGAAATTAAAGAAATCATTAATATGTCTGAGTTGGAGTAATGAAGGGACAAATAATAATTTCGATCACGAGCAAAGCGAACTATTTTTTTGTACGTAATATAATAAATTTAAATTCTAATATCTTCTCCCGTCTATGTAAGACCACCAATCATTAATTACGTCATTCGTTAAGTATTTGTATTAAATTTATTATAATATGTACGATACGTCCAAAACCGTCGGAGTTTTTAATTTCACTTATCGTACACCAATATTTTTTTCGAAAATTCCACCAAGGCGTACAAAATATAAGAATTGAAACGAAAAAAACAATTATAATGTCATGTTTAAAATCATATTTTTAAAAGATAATATCAAAACAGTCATAAAAAGTCTAAAAAAAAAAACAGATTATAGTTTTATATGTGAATTATTGTAATTTAAATAAAATATGAAAACGCCAATATAGCGTACGCAACACATTTATCGCATCAAATTTGGATTCAAAAATTCGCATTCACCGTTTGTCGGGACCTTATGACCAACTTACTGTAACTTATTACAATGTCGTAAGCCATTTTTTGAATAGTTATATACTTATATATTAACGAACCAAGTATATAGCTGATTATGAGTTTTCGTTAAATCAAAATGTGCTAAAATGTATTAGCTCGTTATTCAAAATATATTATGGCGCATCCGGAAAATAACTATTTGGATTATTTATCGGTTTACTTTATTGTTTTGCTTTGATAAATTGTATAGTCAAAATAAATATTACTAGGGTTTCGGCTCAAAGAAAGCAAATAAAATGCTCGTATCATCGCACGCCAACTACAATAAAAACCAACAAATTTAAATTTAAATAATTGCAGTGCTATGGTTTTACATAATTTAACGCACACAGCGCTATTATTATGCAACATAAAAACGTATACAAAATAATACGGTCCGAAGATGACCAACATCCATAATATTCGGGTTTTTTGTCAGCCGTAGACAGTATATAGTTTTGACCTAAATACATAATTAACTGTAATTAATTTAATGATTTGGTTATAAGGGTAGTATTCTACACGCACGGTTCAATAAAAAAAATTAATTTTTAAATAATCATAAGGGTCTGCATATTAATATATTATTTAATATATATATATATACATATATATATAATATAAATAAATATATATACATATTTTATGTGCTTTTTCACGGATATAATAACATTACTAATGGCCTTTTTGGTCGATTAAAAACATAATATAATATTGTTAAAAATGTGCGGGGTAGGAGCCGAACGTAATAGGTATTTATGTAACACGGCCAAAAGTCCAAAAAACGTTGTTTTAAAAATTAGATAATATAAAATAATTTCAAAACAAATAGACATGACTATATTCTGAGCCGAAAAACAATAATACAACTTGATACCATAAATGGCTATATAATAATAAATGGCTTGCGTCCAATAATACAACAATATTATATGAAAATAAATCGAGCGGCAAACGGCCAATATCAGAAATAATAGTACCTACTTGAATATAAAACAGGTACATAAGTACATAGATAGAGGTAGGTACATAAACCGAACGACGTTCAGACTATTTCTGCAATATATTATTTTAATTGCGCACAAAATATTTCCGTGTAGACGCAGTAGTGGTGGTTCGATCTGTACGAAATGACCACGTGAGCATATTATTACGATCCACCAGAAAAATGAAAAATAATCAAATAGGTACTTACATGAAAAATTTTTCATAAATAATAATAATTATCGGTTATAAATTATAATTATACGGTACCTACTCATCACGCCATTTTACCCGACCACCAGTCAAAATAGCTCTTTGCCCTATCTCAATCTATAATTGAATACGACATAGTGGCATGGGTTGAGGCTCCACAAACATATACAAATAACATACAAGTAGCTCAAAAACACCATTTTAAAAATTATATTCCGCAAACAAAGACTTTTCGTCACTAATCAACTATTCTCTGACACTAACTATTATTCATAAAAAAAATTATACTATGAGAAAACGTTATTCTACCTGTTTCAAAATAACATAATTCAAACAGCTAGTCACAATTATAGTACAAGATCTGAAAATCTAATATTTCCAAAAACAAACACCTCTAAATATTATAACAGCTATCAAATAACTAGCTTGAGAGTTGAGACTATACGAAAAGCTCCCCCCCCCCCCATAAAAATCTGTCATATATGTATATTGTATATTTTGTCAAATGACTTGTTTGAAAAGAATTGATCCGTAAGAGTTAAATATAATATATATAGTTGAATTTAGGACTCCAAAAGTAAACATATTTTATAGACGCCACAGACTCGTTCTGAAGGTATTTATTATTATATTTCTGATTATAAATTTAATTTATTAATTTAAATATACATATAGCATTGTAGTTCAGTTGAAATGTAAATACAATGATGAGATGTTATAGTTGTTGTAATATTATAATACTATGATATTGACATATTTTGGATTTTGTGGTTTTCATGAATGTTACATACATTTTTTTTTTTTTTAATAGTATAATGATAGACATTGGTGGACTGTTAACGGTGCATAGTATAATATAACTCTCGTGGTAGGAAAAAGTCAAGCGGTGAGCTTATAATGCTGAAGTACCAATTTATTATACACTGTATCGAGGTATCATACAAACAATTGATATTTTTAATTACGATCCTTTTTTTTGTGTCGATTGTGCCTTTTCCCATTGATTTTCCAAGTCAGTAATGGTTGAGAAAGGGTCGACCCCGAAATGCATTTCCTCCAAGGTGGAAAAAAAGGAACAATGCTGGGAATGATGGAACATTAATATTGAATCATAATGATAGAACTAGAGTCGTTAGATTAGTATATCGCCAACAATTTTAATGAGTTTATATAATAAAAAAATATGCAATAACGACGCAAACGCGGACACTTATGAGGTGTATATTTCACGAAATGTTTGGTCACAAAAAAATGCGAATAATTGTAAACAACAGAGAATATATTATTTTTATTTTATTGTTTCGTACTCAGGTGGCATATTTTCCGTTTCCACAACGCAAATTAAAAAATATAAAAATAAAATCCATGTATGATGATGTGCATAATGATTCAAGTATTTAATTAAATTGCTCATGATGTGTAATAATATAATATTATAATGTCCAAAAGCTCCAAGAAAAAAATTCAATTAAATTGCATCCTATTGATTTACATGCCTACAGCACACGTACTAATACCTGCAGCATTTCGAATAGCATCTTTATTCACAGAAAAATCAATTGAATAGTACGTAGAAATCTTTTAAAAAATTATATAAGTACTGTTATATAAATATTTAATATAACAATTAATAATAATATTATATGTATGACTTGTAAAATGTATTGTGTTTCACATCCATCAGTGAAACTTTATTTCCACCAACGTGAGATACTCGGAAATAAATCTGGAATGAATTTTAAGTAAAATGTAATGGTTTAAGAGGTAATTTTTATTTTTATGTTTGATAATACATTTTTCAAGTAAAATGATAATATTATATTGTTGTAATCCTTTAACAAGAATTGATTTTAACACTAAACTATTTATTTTTATTGTGTGTTTTGATAAATCAAGTTATGCCTAATATTATTTATTTAAGTACCTATAGGTTATTTGATAGGTACCACTATAGTTCCTTACCGACCCCTGATTAATGAGTATTTTTGGCCAAGTGCAGTTTTGGTAATCTATTGTTTGGCTTTCAAACGTTTTTCTTCAATTTAGCATTACGTTTCTAATAGTTTCTCAGTACTTTAAAGATCCTATATACCAATATATTATAGTCAACAGAATTATTATTATTTTTAATCAATCTCATTTCTTAAGAACTTTAATCAAATTATCATTACTTATTTAATTTTGTATGATAACAATCTTGTATATTATTTTTTATGTGAATATGACTCTAACAAGTTTTAATTTTTTATACCTTAGTTTAGCAGTGTAATTATTTTTAATTTCATCGTTGGTGTATATGCACTCTCAACTTACTTTTTAAAATCTAACATACTTGATTACCACTTTTATTTTAGACTCTATCAGGCTTGTACAGCTTTTAAATGAATACATTTTATATATTTATTCAAAATTCTCTGACCCTTCTCAGAAACATTATTTCTAGGTATTATTATCACGTTGAACCAATAGGGTTTTAATATTTCATGCAATTTTAATATAATATTCAATTTCCATGGAAAATTAATTTTCATTCTATTCATTGTCAATGTTTTTTGTGTGTAGTCAATATATTATTTCTAATCTAATCTAATAACCGAACGTGTTTAAAAGAAGAAAACCCTTTTTAATAATTTTATTGAATTATTTCAAATTCAGAACCCACTCAAATTTATATATTTTCATTTATTTATAGAACCATTGTTATGTTATGCAAGTTTAAAATTAGCATTTTTTTTATATAAACGTCCTATTATGAACCATAGGTTTATTTTAAACGAACTTAACTGTCATAATATTTTCTTATTATTTTATTCAAACTCTGAGTTATTATTTTTAGTCTTGTCATCATTTATATACGTAATGAAGTAATTAAAAAAAATTAATATTAAAAAAAAAATGTATGTACCTACTTTTTACCCTAGCATAATTTCGAAGAGACAAATACATATATACTTGATTAAATATTGCTGATGTATATTTTAAAAGTCAATTACATTTAATATCAATATTTCAAACTGAGAAATTACTGGTTCAAATTTTGAATTTGGCAGATTCTCAAAAAAATTATCCTCTAAATAATTTTACAGTAAAAAAGAGTTTTTCTCATTTGTAAAACAGAAGAATGTATTAATGCAAGACACTCCCTAAGTAGTAAAACCAAATTCTAATATTTCAAAAATGGTCTCTAAGTATATTCAAAAATGTCAAAAATCAGAATTTATTGAAATTCATAATTGAAAGAAAAAACTGGTGTGATCATGCTTAGTAAATCTTCTGGTGTATAATATATATTGGATGATCCATTTAACGTATTACGTAATACACTCATTAGGCAGTAAAAATCTTACAGAGATATAGTTTATACTCTTGCAGTAGCTTATATCTGAAAGTGGATTGTCAAATGCGAAAAAAATATTGAAATATGTATAAATATTCGGTGTCAATTTCACGAAAAAATCTATTTAGTATTTTAGATTCTGAGCGAAGCGATGAATGTATTGATATTTTTACAATGATATGTTTTTTTTAATTTTTTTTTGTGTCTGTCATCACCTTTTAGGACAGTAAAAGTGCTTAGATTTTCTTCAACAGTAACTTTTCTGATAGGAAAGTGAATCTAGTTGGTACTTTGGGGGGTCGAAAGTAAAAATGTTTCAGTAGTTTTTAAACGAGACGTCATAAACAAAAGAAATATTAAGGAAAAACGGGAATTTTTACGCAAAATCTGTTTTCGAGAAAATCGATTTTGGTTTTTGGTGCAACTCTTAAACAAATGTTCGTAGGTACATGAAATTTTGACTGAATGTTTATATTAAAATTCTCTATATACCATAACATTTTCCAAATATTCCGACTTTTTTTGAGCTGTTTACGGACATTTTCAGTTTCCATTTTTTTTAGTTTTTTTTTTCTATAAATATCAATAAAATTTTATCTGTAGGGTAAAAAAGCTTGAAAATTTAATAGAAGGCTCCTACTATATTCTATATTGTTACAATGACATTTGAAAAAAATTAAAAATCCTTAGTTACAGTTTTTATTTATAAGCATTTAAAGTTCAAATCTTGACAAAATACGGAAAAACCACGATAATTAGCAAATTATTTTGAGTTGAGAATTCATAAAAATTTTTCTTTTTAACTCTAAGATTTGAAAATGTAACACAAGATTATCCATAAGTTTGTCTACCTTTATCAAAAAAATATGTCTGCGTTTGAAATTCATATTCTTACAACATTTGATATTCACTCGATTTCTCATGTAACGATTTTCTTATTTTCTTGTAATTAAAAAACGAATGACTGTAGATACTTGAAAATTTCACTGAATGTTTTTATTAGCATTTTCTATACACGATAAAATTTGAAAATAATTTGACTCTTTGAGGTGTTTACGGACATTGCCAGTTTTCAATTTTTTTAGTTTTTTTTTCTATAAATATCAATAAAACCGTATTTGTTGGGTAAAAAAGCGTGAAAGTTTAATAATATGAGGCTCCTGATATATCGTTCTAATAGCAATTGAATAATATTAAAAATACATAGGCACAATTTTTTTTCATAAGCATTTAAAGTTCAAATTTTAACAAAATTTATCAAATTCATAATTTAATAATTTTTTTGTAGTTAAAAATTTATAAAATGTTCAACTTTTATAGCTAAGAATTGAAAATTTAAAACAAGGCTCCACGTAAATAGGTTATATATAAATTACTTTATTTACAATAATATCATCAAATATACTATTGGTAATATCATAGGCTGACTGACCGTTTTCGCTCAGAATCGTTTTTCTTATACAATGATATTATATCATTGAATTAAAATTTAACAACATCCATTAAAGTGACCCACTTGTAACCTACTGTACAGCAGAGCGACATCCACTTACCCACACTTTTTTTTTCTTGTCACAGTTTGGAGATAAAATGGTTTCAATTTCAAGAAATGGAAAACTGTTATTCTTATTTTACTCGATAAAGTTTACAGATCAACTTGTGAAACATAATAGTTTGTTAACAATACAATATTTATTATGAATTTCGTCCATATAATAATATGAGTTCAAATAATGTTATACCTTACCGTCTACATTAAATCATTTGGGACCACAAATAAAAGCTACCAACGACACAATAACACATTTTTTAAAAACTCATTTATATTTTATAATATTAATCTAGATACTCGTGATAAAACCAGCGTGAAAAAAATAGATCTTTATTGTTGTAGAACAAAAATAAAATGTAAACGGTAATCACAGCTAATAACTACTGTAATTAAAACTTATTGTATAAGTCTAGAAAAAAAGTAAGAAATAAAAAAAAATGCATCCGTGTACAACAATAATTATTAGATAATATTATTATAACAGCAAGTACATACATGAGTTGATAATGTTTTAATCGTCTCGGGGACGATTACCCAAGCTGAACCACATAATTAAATAGCCGGTTGTACGAAGCAATGACGAAGTTACGAAAAAATATCATGTCAACTCACAATAATATACATTTTGTAGGATGAATGGACAAGGGGGGGGACTGAATGTAGCTCAAAATTATATATATAAAAATTATATTATATTATATTGTATATAACAGTGGATACGATTATGTTATAATATTGTTTAGTATTTCCACAATTATTACGGTTTTCGTGCGACATTTAAACATAACATATTGTGTAATAATTCTTCGGTGTGATAATAATAAGGCGAAAGACGATACGCATTTTTTTTTTCATTAGAAGTCACAACAACAAATATTATTGGCTTAGATACGCATTTTATTGTCGGTATAATATAATATAGTCGTCCGCCGTCCGGCCGTCGTTATATATGTCTTGTAGACAGAGGTCCACACCACGGCGGTATTGGCTGGACGAAAAGTTTGCACATCTAATGGAATGGACCGGACAAATAATAATAATATATTATAAGCACCGTAAACGGGAAATAATAATAAAAATAAAAATAAAAAGACGTAGTTCATATAGGGCGCACTGCTGCGACCGAGTCAGAAACACGACACCCAAATGCACTGTAGTAATATAATAATATGTGAATATGTGAATATGTGATGTGCCGTGTGCATTACAATAATATAATATTATTGTTATTATACGAGACCACAATAATATTGTGTGGTAATGTAGTATCGCGCTTTGTGCCAATCTCTGCAGCATATATGACCGGCTGAACGACGTGTGCGAACGGTTTGATGAACGACGCATAGACATTAGGTGATATTTCATTCGAGTTACCGTCGAAACGAGCGCTAACCCATCTGCTTCTGCGTGTCACCGGAGACCGAAAAAACGTAACCGGAGTCCCGAACTAATATACCTCGGTAGGTTAGCGCTGCAGCGCCGTGTTTACCGTGTGGGGTGGGTCCAAGGGACCACCCTGACACTCCTTCATACAACGATGTCAAAATTTTTTTTTTTTAAACGAAGTTATAAAATAAATGTAACCCGCAGCTCAGCGTTAGGCGCGAAATTATTTGGACCCCTACCCCCCCCCCCCCCCCCCTATGAAAATGTTTTAAATTCGCCACCGCTTGTGGTGCGACCGGGCTAGGTGATGTTCGTCAAAGTAACGTAGTTATAGTCGTCGTCGTGATTTTCACCCGAGAATACGCGTGATAAGAAGGATTTTGCGATCACAATTCCGGGACAGTGTACAATATATTATTTTATTGTTAAACACAAAATGATATCAGAAAATTTGAATTTTCCTGTTGAAATCTAATCCAGATGAATACATTATTATATTATCACAGAACATTGGTATAATAATTAATATAATAATGGTATTATAATGACTATAAAAAGTGTATTACAATTTTATATTTGGAACAATAATAATATTATTGTATAATATATATATTTTAACATACATATATCTTTAGGCTGGTTACAGATATTTTTATTTTCTAACCGATTTTGAGCAACGCTTTTTTTATCACCATAGAAACGGATACAATTTTAAAATTACATATTTTCTGTTAGGTATAAATGCAATTATTAATGGTTACTTATTATGGGAATTGGAAGCGGAGATTTTCTGTCTTTGTCTAACATACGTAGAACATAGGAATATAGACGTGTATTCGTTCCAACGTCTTACCGATTGATCTAGCGAAGCGATAATAATTCTAAGATAACAGATTTGAATTTGTCGTCACGTCTACGATAGTGACTTTCCCACATTTTTGATTTTATCTCCCTAAATTCTAAATAAAATCGTACTATAAAGGAAAATGGAATATTTAAATTGTTTGAGAAGTTAAAATCAGAGAATTAAAATATACATAATATTTATGATTCATGAATTTTCTTCGAAGTGGAAAATATCGAGTAGCGCGTTTCGTTCATGTCACACACGATCACCATTATTTATTTATTTGTTTTGTGAGTCTATTAAAAGTAGGTATTCGATAATTTATATTAAAATATATACCACAGGGATGACTGATTAGATTTATTTTATTATAAAATTCTGGTGCGCTCCGCACAACAACGATTAATATTATTATTATTATTATTATTATTATTATATAGTAATATTGAAAATCGTGGTGCGGATCCCACCAGGTTCTAACAGCTTCAAAGTTAATATTCTATAATTGAGTGGATTGTGAACTTCCGTCAGCAAAACTCTACGACGGTGGTTTCTGTATATTATAACAATAATAATAATTGGTAAACGTGTCTTAAACGTTATAACTAACTGTGTGCTGAACTAGATGTAAATTACTAGATTACATAAATCAAGTGCAGTGCCACGATAATGTTATGCAGAATATATACCGTACACACCACTTCATTTATTATTATTGGCATATCATTAATGATTGATTTTCAAAATAGATTAAGCAAACACGAACAGAATGGAGGAAGACGTGATTAACAAAAAAGCGATTGATTTTTTACGAAAACAAAATAATATTACAAAGATTCGTATTCCGATTCTTGTCGACGAACGAGCGTAGTCGATCACTATTACACAACAACTGTTATAATATTCAGAGAAATATCGAAAAAAAAAAACAAATTAAATAAAAATTAATGTATTTTCTTTAAAATTTGTTTAATTTATTAATTTATAGAATTTATATATCTCAATAGTATAACAATAGTATGTTGGTATCTATTATGTATTTTTAATTAATTGTTCTTATTGTTATAAGAATTGTGTTTCATAAGATACTTTATAATTTTTCGTTATTTTTGCATGTCATTATAATAATATATTAAATATAGTTTTCGATTTTATTAACAATACACGTTAACAATAATATTTAGAAGTAAAAAATAATAAGTGTCTTTTCGAATGGAAAAACGTAAGTCTGCAATACTACTGTTTTATATATGTGTATGAAAGAAGTTTAACAGTTCGATGACAATATTACGAGCTAAAATCAACAAAAGAGTATTCCGTGCTTTTGTTACAATCAAATTTACACAGGCTGAATAATATACTGTTTGTTTTTTAATGAATTTTTTTCGTCAGCGGCGGTGGCGTTCGCAAACATTTTGCGAACCAACAAAAGCATCATTTAGGTACATCAAGAAAACGTGATATCTGTTTAAATAATGATGATAATATTAAAAAAGAAAAAAAAAACTTTTAATCTGCAGCAATCACGCGGACGCGTTGTACCCGACCACCACAAGCGACAACGGCAAAAAAATATACATGTGCAATATAATTTATAGGCTAATCGATTTTTACCCCTCGCACATATATACCCGGTAGGTAAACACATATTATATGACGTATACGTATATATATATATACAATAATAATAAATGTCCTGCAGCTTCCAAAGTGCGGGTGATAGGAATACAACCAGGCGACCGAGGTTTAATAATATTAACGACGTTCTCGGCCGGGGACACAACGATAGAGGGAAATTTAAAAAAAAATAACAAAAAAAAAAAGCACACACACACCTTCCAACACTTAGGTACCTATATGTTACACACACACTAGTGTACAGTATATACGTGTATACGCAATACGGGTTGTATACTCGTTGTCGTTGTTGTTATAATGCGTACCATGTGTGTATATTATGTGTTATTATAAACGACAGGACTTAAGACCTGCAGTGCGGTAGAACACGGTCGCATAAATTCGAATGACTTTCATCCCGACTGCTGCAAGTATGAATAATATACATAATATGAAATCTCATAATTATTCGCGTCTAGCAGCGTTATAAATTAGCCATCGGATTCACACGCACTACAAGACTATATGTGCATATAAGCACCTACATCCTCGCTGCTCTCCTGAGATGTCTTCTACAAACACTTGACACGACGAGGGTCATTACATACGATGATAGTCGACACTCTAAGGCTCTCTCTGGATCATCTGCTACTATCTGCAGATGATGGCCGATTACGAAAAATCCGCGACGTTAGTAAAAATCTCCCGCGACAGTTAGTGAAACTAACTATTTCTACCGTTTTTGACTTGAACGCGCAAAACGATTCGATGCGAGCTGCAGGTATATTTATTATAATATTGTAATACCTAACACAATACGCGTATATGTGTGACATACACTGGGTGCAGATGTATAGCAGTGGCATGGTGTTCGATCAGACTGAACCTCTTCAACTCGGAGCTCGTTTCCCCGCAACACGCATCGCACCCAAGACGTGTGCGGAGGTTATATTATTATTATTACTATAAGTATTGCTATTGTGTGTCATTTATTTATTTATTTATCTAATTTTTTTTTTCTCCGCCCGTTATCTTTTAAGTGCGTAGTTATATAGAGGGGCTCCTTTGGCATGAGAAACGTTTTGTCCGAGAGACGGGCTCCACCGTTTTCCCTGGAACACGGCCAGAAACCACGCCGCCGCCCTCACCGCGGCCGGAATCGATATCCACCCCCAGGCCCCCGGACGACTCTTGCACGGCGGCGAATACACACACACACACGCGCGCGCGGGCGCACACACATAAATTCGTATACGCTGGGTCCACTGGTTTTGTGTAAACGTACACATTTTATCGGTGATGGGGACGGAGCGCGAGACGGGGCCGAGTGGACGGGAAAAAAAGAAAAAAAATATATATATATATAGAGGGCGAACGAGATGTGACCCGAAAGTTTGTGTGTGTGTGTGTGTATGTATTTATTTTTATTTTTATTTATATATATTATTTTTTTTCGCTGCCAGGTCCCATTTGTTTGCTTTCACGTTTATTCGCATTGTTGCGAGCAGGGATGTGCCCGGGACTCTTGTTTTTATTTATTATTGTTTTTTTTTTCATCTTCTCTCCACTATCTATACTGCCTGGGCATTGTATCCGTCGCAACCTGCGACGGCCGTGTACACATGCGGTAGCGTGCGTATTGGTCAATTTTACTATATTATATTATTATGATAGTAGCACGATAAATATTGATATTATGATATAATGTCGCACACGTATAATCGCAGTGGCGTTGGAACCTCGACGATAACAACTATTATCGTGGACATGCACTTTGACGTGAGTATTCTGATCTAACTTTAGACGTGTTTGTACTCTGTGAACAGTCGACGATCGGGCAAAGACACAGCCGAAAAGGGGGGAGGGGTGGAGTAGCGCATCATTCGTGCGGAACGGCGTGGAAGAAATTGCACCTAAAAAGTTTCGCGAATTTCAAGAAGGTATGTAATATACCAATATCGAAGTCATGACACGTTAATAAAATATAAATGTACAGAAATAAATCGAATTCGATCTTATTTCAAGTAGGCACAGTCGTTTATACAGTGTTTCAGTATCAATTATTATACTTACTATATTATAACATATTACATAGGTAATAGGTGCACCTGGTTATTCAACAGACATGTGAACTTCCCGCCCCCTCACTGCGATACACACACACGTTGATCCATAAACAAAATGCATACTTTGATTTTTATGGTACAGTCAAGTCCTGCGGAGATGCGAGTTAATTTTTTTACAATGAGAACCACAACTATAATATAATCGTTGTCTATAAATTGCCACACGCAAGCGCGTGATTTATTTTTTAAAATGTTAAATTATTTTAATCACGATTCAATCATGCAGGGTTTGAATTATTAAACTAACAATGTTCTTAGTATAATATAATGGACACTCGTAGTAGGAAAGTATAAAAATCTCGGTAGTTGAATTATTGTGTTTTGGTAAGGTCAACAAAAAAAAAAACCAAACAAGCAAATACGGCAATACAACGTAGTTTGCCGTTCAGTTACCTAACAATATTAATAGTAATACAATTAATTTCCTTTTTGATTTCGTGACAAAATCCAGGCACAATCGTTCTGTTTGCACCGCTTAATATTATTATACCGTACTGTTGCAATGGCAAAGTATTATAGGTCTGAATCTTTAAGCCAAACGACAAACATGGTGTACACACATTCTGCTGCGTTATTAAATTATTATAATGTCAGTGTCGTGTATAATACGAGAAAAAACTATAGTTGGATAAATGTGAAAAAATAAAAAAAGTGTACAATACAAACAATGGATCGGTGAAGGTATATTATTATAATAGTCACTGACACGCTCGCTTCCTGCAGTTTTAATATAGTTAGCATAACTTTTTTTTTCACGTGAATTTGATTTTATTTGTGTACTTTAGATGTCGGGGGCCTACCCCGTTTCGGCGCAATAACAATGGACGAAATGAATTACGTTTACTCGAAACGCTTTCACCATTAACACTATTTTATGCACATTATTATACACTAACATCTGTTGTGTACATCCATTTTTATTGCTTACGGTGACACATTTCATATTTTTTTACAGTAAATATAATATACATTACAATATTATACACCCGTTAATGTGTAATATATTTAACCGGACGATAAATTTTCCGTCCCAAAAATGTAAAACGAAAGCTCCCGAAACAACCACGATGTACGACCGGCAGCAGGCTGTATGTGCATAATAATATTAAAATATATTATTATATATTATATAATATAATATTTTATAAATGGCATAGGTGTACGCCACGCGACTGTACGAATTATTATATAGATACGTTTTGACGTGTTAATTTATGAATTATTTTTCCACCGTTCGAATCGTTTTATAGGACACGCGTATTGGTTTATTAATGCAATCCGTTTGAGTTAACGTTAATACGAATTTATGCGTCACGTTTGAAATAATTTAATAACCAAGTTTAAAATTATTTATTATTATTTTACGAAAATCGTACATGCCATCTACCGAAGAAACTGTTATAGACGGTTTCGGTAATTGCATTTGCTATGTATTATTTATGTATACCATGTTGTGTGTATTCCGCAGCCAGTAGGTCATGGCGGGATCAAACATTTCCTACCGCAAGTAATTTTTAAAATTATTGTTAAAAAAAATTTAAACTTTTTGAACGCAAAAGTAAGTAGTATATTATATTTAAGTGTTTAATTTTTTGCTATTTCACGGAAAATTCTGAACAGTTAATATAATTACTAAAGTCGTGGTAAAATATCACAGAGACTACAATTTTAAGTACTCGTTTATTCAAGTATATTTTATATTAATATTTAAGTTTTGAATAGATTTATCGCGGTGGAAAAATTAATTAAACACAGAAAGTATTACATTATTAAGTGGTACGGTAACTATATAATATTATTATTGTAATATTAAACATCTATAAAAAATAATGTTTTCTCAGAACACGTTAGTGACTGAGGCTAACCACGCCAGATCCCATAATAACTATTATTTTATTCAGTTTTTAATTTGTCGTAGGTACCTACATAATGATTAATGACTATAACTATTAGATACAGAGCACAGCGATGAATGTATTGATTTTACAATGATGTGTGTTTTTTGTTTATTGTGTCTGTAAAAATACTTATTACTTTAGACAAATATTGTATCTTCAACTTTGGGAGTAGTTTCCAGTAAAAAAATACCATCTAGTTGGGAGGAGGGTTTTCAAAGCAAGCAATTCCCAGTTCTCGGGAAAAACAAATCAGTGAACTCTCTCTACCTATAAAGTTGTAGGCGTCGTGTAAACTCCCGTATTGAGTAAGTCACTGTTATAGATAAACTAAATTTTGATTCTATGATAAATAATAATATGATCGCACACGAAAAATTATTCATTCAGAGATGATAGATGAGCCTATATTTCTAAGGATATTGTATTATAATATATTTCGATTGCTATTAGTAATTTATTGATTTTTATATTAGTAAACGGTGTAGGTTGAACTAAGTTATGACAAAAAAAGTCACATGTATTTTAGATAATACATTAATGTTGTTATAATTTTTCATAAAATATCGTTAGCTATGAATAACAACTCATTAGTCAATAGGCACACCGGTGTAAATGGCTTAAAGTTTATCTAAACATTTTGAAAATTTCATTGTGTAAATTAAATAATTGTATGAAGTGGTGAAAAGTTGCCAAGACCTCCCAATGAATAATGTGGTTTCATTTGCAACGAAATAACATTTGTAGATTTGCAAGTTTCTGTAAAAAAAAATATGAGAAACTTTGTGTTCAATTTCCAAATATTAGCTAAATTTAAAATTATAATTTTAATTGATTTTCAAAAAACAAAAATAATTTGTAACATGTTATGATTCAAATGAATTATGTAAGAGTTATGTACTCATGAATTATAATAATTTATGACCAAGTATTTTCGATATTTTATAATATAATGCTGTAACTTGCGAGAATATTGTATGAGGATCCTTGTATTACATTTTCAAGCTTAACTCAAGCTTTACTACAAATTGAAAATTATTATTTAAAATATGAATTGAATAAATATATCTCAAAGTAGCACTACATAAAACAAAACACTCTGATTTATGTATCATGTGAAACAAATAATAATATGAATATTTTGAGAAAAATTCACGTTTTCCGATTATTAATAATAGTACTATGATTTTTTTGACCTCCCAAAAGTACCAACTGTATTCAATTTACTACCAGACACCACGCTCAAAGTTGAAGTTTGGATAATTTTTTCCACTATAAACGTGTACAAAAACACAAAAAAACAGCAAATGGTTGTAAAACCAATACATTTATCGGTCGGTACAGTTTTTAAAATAAGAAAAAATGAAAATTTTTACGGAAAATCAGTTTTTGAAATACCTATACCTAATTATTATTATAAGTATAAAATAATACGTGTGATTTGGTGTTGGAAAATATTAACAGTTACTACCCTATATTACCAATAGAAAAATAAACTATAGGTACACGAACGATAAAGAAATATCAATATAAGACCTTGTAAAGTATCTATAGTAATATGATCTAAACGTCTCCACTCAGAAACGCAATTCGTGTGCAGCGATATTCATTATTGGATTAGTATTTAACAAACCAATTAGATACAGTGACCTACCCAATGACGAGGTTCACAACGTTCTGTTATATTATTATATAGCAGAGCGACTTGCCTGGTTCTATTCCCCGTGTCCGTACTTTCTCTTATTTCTATATAATATGAATCTTAATTATAATTTAATTATTTCAACTATGTACGAAGAACACGCTATGACCACAACAGCTAACAGGCAAACGCCGAAGGCACTTTGAATATGAAAGGAAATATTATATTATATATTTTGAAAAGAACCTCGTGATTACATTGTATATTATACTTAAGACGCGCAGAGCACCGCACCATCGTTTGTTGCGTACTTTACCTACACCGAGTAAATATTTTATTCGCGACTACATTCAAATTGATAGAATTAGTTTCGAAAGTTGTGCACCTATATATTATTATATACAATATCTGCGAGGAACTATTCAACGCGATGTACAAAAAACAAAAAACTTTCCCTTTTTAAAATGGGAAACTAGGGGTAAACTCTCAGACGGTGGCTTTTGCATATCAAAGGCTTATTGAGGCCATCATATCTTTGAGAAGTTCCGGAATTTTTTTTTTATTTTACTCACCTGCAGGCTTGTGTTATTTAAATTTTTAAATGTAAATTCAAACCGTTCATGGACCTTTTGATTAAGGTAGGTTTTCAGTAGGATTTAGTGTTTCCGACCAATTTATAAACACGGCCGAAGCGAGCGTAACACATATTGTTGCTTGAATTATTTATTTTTCGTAATTTATTTTTCTTTTTTTAATAAATCGTATTTTTATTAACACACACATACATTTCTGTGGGTAATTTATTTTCATGGGACACTTGATACTAAATTCTAAAAAAAAAAATGTGACGTTATATATTCTTTCCCATAAATATTAAACGTTAGAAAAAATAACCCATTTTATACCGTACATAGTGCGTATATACACTAATACTTTAAATTCATGAATTGTTTATATGTCTTATATTTTCATTGCAACTTTCCGACAACGAAAATGTGATGGCCACAGGAAGACCCATTGAGTCAGTTTATCTAACTTTACTGAGTTAAGGTATATGAAATCCCCTGAGCAAAGATGTCCACGGAGATTTTCTTTGACGGATACTCGTTAAATCTTGAATTCCACGAAGGTTTAAATAATATTATTCGCCACAAGCCAAAAATTCTGTATAATATATATTTTTTTTTTGTATCACGTTTGACTCACGATGGTTGAATTTCTTTTTTTCTGCTCTCTTTGCTCTCTGTGGTAATTAAACAGATATACCAACGTAACCTATTTGTTCGTGTACTAAACAGAGTTTGGTTTACCTAATTAACTAAACTCTTGACAAAGCTAGTGGAAAAATAAACCATCATGACACGATTCTATACTGATTGTATATTGTCACAAGTAATAAAATAGGAAATCAATTAAAACTACTGAATAACGGCATGTTAAATTCTGAATAAAGCGATTGCAAACTACTCATATCCATATTATTAAATTTTAGTTTAATTTCAGTTTATATTAAAGATTGTACATTTCACTATTTTTTCAATCAACCGTTTCCGGACAATAAATGGCTCAAAAAGTTCCATGTGGCACCACTTCTACAGACTGTAAAAAACTGAATAAAATATAATAATAATACCTATATACAGGGATACCATTTTTCAAATTTCCGACATTGATAATCCGATATTCGAGTACATAATAAATTATAATATATAAGTACCTAGTGGAAAAAAAATCCCGTCAAGAAAACATTTACAAACTCAATGACGGCACGGGTCATAAATCAATTATTTTTAATATCTGTGTATGGGAATTCCATTAATACTCGATAATGAAATTAGGAATTCACGATTATACGACTTTTTATTTTTTTTGTCATAAAAATTATATATATATTCGGTCGCTAGTAGACAATTATTTATACCCAATACTTACAAAGCCTAACGATAACATTATACAGACATCACTTAATCCGTTATTAGCTGAATTTAAAATTATTCAGGAACAAGACGATTCAACCTTAATCTTCAAGACTCAAACACTATGGGGTTATAATAGTACCGGATAAAATCAAATTATTAAGAAATCTTAATCGTTATACCCGTCGCGGGGTAAATCTGAAAGGTCTATCTGAATCGTTTTGCGAATTTCGTCACGACTACACCACACACGTGCAACTGATACATAATATTATATTAGGTATTGTTATATTTCCTAAAACAATACTTTATTGAAATGACTAGTATCGCAGATTTATTTAGAAGACGCCATCTGGAAGTCTACGAAGAAGTCCAGTGCATCGTGGAAACAGTACCAATAAATCAAAACAGACGTGCAAATAATATAATAGTGTTAGATCGCTTAAAATGTAGATGTATAATACTCGATCCGAAAATCTGATAGGTGACAAAGCGGAGTATTATCACGAAAGATAAGCGAAGAAAAATACAAAGCGGATTGCCTGTCTAACAGGTTGCCTATAATGACACAATATACCTATCAGATATTCTGTTAACTTCACGGAATTTGTTGTAATGCTATAGCAATTATGACATTAATGTATTAAAATACGCATCTATAATACAATAAATTATACAATAATATTTCACTTTAATAATTGCGAATAAATAGATTGGATTCGTCGAGAAACTAACTAGCGTCGATCCACGTGCTCGTGATAAGTAATATTACTGTAATCTCAGTCGAAACGTAGGTGTATAATATACTTAATAATGTGACATTGGAATTTTCGTTTTGAACTGATAATAACATTATTATTATAATTATAAATTATTACCGTTCGGTGTACGTGGGGGAGAATCGTTATTATTATTTTACCGATGTGATACACGCCGCGATTACCATTATTTTCACAATAATAATAATAATAATAATAATTATAATAGTAATAATACCTATCACAGTATTACGCGCACACACTTCATCAGCAACCGGAGCAGCAGCCTCGGCGGCGGCGACGGCGTTCACTTAAATATACCTTTGCTTGCGCGTAATACATTATGTGCACAGTAACGAATACCTCTAAGGACAGTTTAAGTTTAAAACGAGCCAATTCCGCCGTAATTGGGATGCTGCTTGCAGGTAGGCACTAGGCACCTATATATGTATATATTGTGGGTATAGTTGCCGTGGCGGTCGTACAAGTATAGTCTTTATGAGAAAACTATGCGCGGGCATTAGTTATGCGAAAACTTATAATCAAAATCCGATTCCCAGGTGCGTATATGAGGGGATAATAATATAGTATGGGTACGCGTGCTTATTTCGACACGGGGGCGAGATAATATTATTATACCCGCGGAACGCTCGCTTGTTAGGTATAAACGTTGCACTGCAGTAGCGGCAGAATATAGGTAGGTAGGTATACCTATTATGTAGAGATATTATTATGATAATAATTATTATTCCCTCGAAAAACGTTGATAGCCGGTTATCCGACCTACGAGCGTGTAATGGTTGCAGGTTAGTGTTGGACAGGGGTGCGGGGTGAATCAATCAGTGTTCGATGCAGATATCATGTTCCGGTGTGAGAGGGTGCTCGACCAACTGTGTGTGTGTGTGTGTGTACATATAGCATTATTATTATTATTATTATTATTATTATTATTATTATTATTATTATGCATAGGTATACCTATATAGTTATATTATTATTATTATTTATTAATTTCAGTGATCGTCTCCGCCCTGCGCGATGTCAGCCGTCGCCTAAACTTCGTATAAACCGTTGGGGGTATAGGTTCAAACGACGATATTTTTTAATTCTCCGCACCGCGTGTCGTGTAGGCACGCTACACGGATGTATGTTATACAGCTGCATCCGAACGATCGCGATCAGATAGTAAAAGAGGAAAACGTGGTGTTTTTTTTTATACATACATTTTTTTAGGAACGAGAACTGAATATTATATTATTAAATGTGCAGATCGATCGGACTGTGCGGAGCGATAACAGACAGTGACAGCAGCAGCCTGGAGTTCACAGGATCCGATATTACGATGGATGTGTTGTAGTCCGATTGAACTTACGGGACGTGCATTCCACGTATATATATATATATACTAGAGATTCGCTAGACTAAACCGGTTCACTTTAATGGTGTATTAAAATGATCCAGGTTAATAGTCGGTCTGTAAACGATTTTAAACCGATTTATTTAAATTATTAATTTATTAGAAATTCCATCGTTTAGATCAACTGTGATAATAGAATAATTAGGGGAAATATTAAAAATTAGGAGGGGATGAATCGGGACCGGCGTTATTGAACCACCTAGTTCTGGAGGTCTAAAAAAAAGTAAATCGGTGCGCCTTATTTTATTTTAATCCGTTTGGTTCAGCGAATTTCTTAAAACAAAACCGCTTAACATTTTAAGGAGAAATTTAAAACGGTCCAGCCTAGCGGATTTCTAGATACTGTCCCGCCGTGGTTTTTCCTACGTCGTATTGACACCACACGATAGTGGTCAGTTGTGGCAGTAGTAAGTACTGTAATATTATATTTTATCCCGCCGACAAAACGGCAGTTAACACTCGGCAGAACGCAAACAGAAATATATGAATTGTTCAGCTATTTATATAGGTATAATAGCGGCAATGACCAGAGAATTCCATGGTATTTAATATAAATATCATATTATTTTATTCGACCAAAACGACCCTCTGCCCGTATGTGAATTTCGATTTTCGAATAACTATTTTAACCGTTAGCTGTTTTTGCCCTCGCCCGTTATGGTCGTTCGTATATCGCACGTGCATCACGTCTCCCGAAGAACGGTGCCCAATCAAGCCGTTCGGTGTATCAGCTTTCATAGCGAGAAGACAATATTATTGTTTCCGATTCACTGATTGGTATAATGAAACTAAACGCTAGTCAAGTCCGTCGGTCACTAATTTCGTATAATATAACAATTCGTCACGAATTCGTCAGTGTGCTATATCATTTTAGATACTCGTCATTCGTCTCACATGACTTCTTTTAAAGTGCTCGTGGTAACCAGGAATATTGTTACTGGGCGATTTATCAGTTTATTATAATAATTATGAGATATTGTTATATTTTGTACCACAAACACAACTGTTTACATTCACTAGAACGTAAATGAAATGTTATATTGTTCAGCTATTATAATATAGTGGCGATGGCTGGAGAATTCCAGGATACCTATATATATTAATATCATATTATATTCGACCAAAACGTTCCCTGGCCGTATGTGAATTTCGATTTTCCTAAAACTATTTACCGTTAGCTGTTTTGGTTCCCGTACGTTATGGCCGTTCGTATATCGCACATGTAGTTTTATTCACGAGAAGATAATATTATTACGAATACGCAGATAAAACTAAACGCGAGACGAATCCGTCGGTCACCAATTTCGTACCCGATACAATATTCCGTCTCGGATTTGTCAGGGCCGTGGTATATAATTTTAGATAGGTACCCGTAAATCAATCGTCACATAATATTGTTAAAAGACTAGTGAAAACCAGGAATATTTTTACTATAATATGCAGGTTTATCAGTTTGTTGCAGTTATGATTCCCTCAGTGCTCTCTCTCTCTCTCTCTTTACACCGGCTATAGAATATGTATCACTATGGTGATACATCATAGTTATAGACACCGCAATATGGACAGGCGAACAATTAAAATAGATTAAACGTGTTTTTTTTGAAACAGTATTAACTCTCGACGACAATTTGACCGTTTTGAACATATTTCACATATTATTATGTTGATTGAATAAAAACGTATATCATGCACAGACAGGGACATGTCCTCGAAATGCCGTAAGCATGTGTAATAATGTTAAATGTGACGGGATGTAAGATTTAATTACATATTAAATTATATTTAATATAATTTACATATTAAAATACATATTTACACATTTTTAAATACAGATTAATATAGAATAGTGACTATAGATGCTCCTTTTGATATATAACGCTCGCGTATAAAGGGACGTAAAATGATCTGACAAATACCGGTGATGACATAACGCAAGAATATAATATACACACTATTATAGGTCGACCGAGAATTTCGTCGGAATTACGTGTTTGATGCACTGAAATTACGGTTATTTATCGTGTTGTTGTTATTATTATAATAGTATGTTGTATATCGTCGAAACGGTCTTCAGTCGAGTGAGCGAAATAAATCGCCAACGACACGAAGCCGTGCGTTAAATTTACTCGTGCGCAGCGCACATCTCGTCGAGGATCCTGTCTCCTCACTCGCACTCCTCGTCCACACACACCCACACACCTACACACACACACACGAGACGACCCGCCAAAGTGTATACTTGTATAATGCGCGTGTATTCGTGTGCATGGTAATGACTTCAAACCATGCCGTCGAGTCTTCACCCGCCGCCGTCGCATTGTCGTTGAGAAAATTAACTTATCTAAAGTTCTGTCGGATTAACATAACATATTTAGAACAAGTTTGCAGGATACTATGCATTATCGTATACACGCGATGTACGCCAAATGTCAAACGTATTTGTTTTGGTCTTTCTCACCCCGGCGTGCAGAGCGTCATTACTATATTAATACAATATTGTCATGCGAGAGGAGCTTGGTTTTTTCCGTGGGGCAGAGGAGTCCAATTCATAAGACGTTTCGTATAATTTGAATCCACATCGTTTGTTTTCTCGTCGAACTGCGTTTGATTAATATCATAATATACGAATATTATGATAACCCAATGAAATTGATAATAATTAATATATTTTATTACCTATATAGGTTAGTAAATGAAAAAAAAATCGATTTGCATTTTGTTTTTATTTACTAAGTGCTATCATGCTGCAAGCTGACGAATCTGTACTAGGGACCTTCCCCCACCATCCAGCGCACCAATGCAAGTCGACGCCATTATTATTGTTTCTCTGTATACGTCCGAATGAGGTATAAAACATTATACGGGGGGACGAAGTGGCCGAGCGGACTTAGGAGTCGGCTGCGACGCAGCCGACCCGAGTTCGATACCTTGGCCGCGGGCGGCATTTTTCTTTGGGCAAGTCACGGAGTCCGGAGAACAAGTGCCGCCATCCCCCCACCCGGGGCACGGCAGAAACCTACGGGTTAGGTAGGAAATTCTGCCAAAACACAGCACACACGTGTACCAACCTACCCAATTTAAAAACCTACAGTGCCCTCCCCCACACCCAATTGCCTATGTTGCCGCGGGTTACCCAATAAAAAAAAAAAAACATTATACACGCAGTACCTATATTAATGGTATTACGTTTTTCGCGTATTTGATTATTGCAAAACTCTATAGGCATTACAATATTGGGTACACAGTGCGCTGTATAATATATAATATTCCGCAACATTGTGTTTTTTGGGATAAAAAAAAATGGTTGTTTCATGGTTTTCCCCCGGCCGCATAAACAACGTATTACCTACGTCATGATATAATTTGTTCCCAAAAATATCGGATATTTTGTACCTGCATCGCTTATTATACGAGACAATGCATTTTTAAACGCACGTTACGTTTTCGGTTCATAATTGTATTATTACTTCTCGTGGACGCGAAAACGTTGATCCGCCACCGGCCGGAAACGAAATTGAATTTTCAGTTTTCAGTAGAGAGTACACGCAAACCGCGGTGACCTAAATTCTGTCAAATGACGGCAGTGTGATATAGGTTATAAGTTATTGTCATTTCAGGATTCTATAAGTCGGAGTATACAGATGATTGGATTTGCGGTGAAACTCTCAAAAATATAAACTCCCTTTTACTCACAAATGTTTCGTATTAAATGTCAAAGGTTTAAATGTATATAATATTTTATGTTATGGTATTCATCATTTAGTTACCGGTTCGCAGTTTTCACATACATTGTGCACGCGCACGTTTTCACAACTCTGAGAGTTGTGACTGAAAATTTCAACCGTGGGTTTTATTTATTAGACTTTTCGTAAAATAAAAAATGAAAAAAGTGAAGAAAAAAATACTAGTATTAAGGACCTATATTGCGTAAAAAATCGTTGATAATCTACAGTGACCATGCCAAAACACCCTGAGCGAACGAACCCAACGAAAATAGGCAATAAATTATCAAAAAGAAATAAAAAAAAATAAAAAAAATAAAAAAAATGAAAAAAAAAGGTATTTTTACACTCATCTCGATATTTCGTATACGTTAAATAATATATTACTTCGACCAAATAATGGAAATGAATACACCACTCGCATACCAACACATACCAACACACACACACAAATAATTATACACACTCGTTCGCACAAATAGGTTTCTATCATATACTGAAATTCTGTTTGCAGTTTTTGTTATAGCTAGTGGGCCAATAAATCGACGGGGCCACGCCGGTTGGCTTTCGCAGATAAATTCCATCAAATGGCACGTTAAATCTTCGACCTCATACGCATTATAACTGAATTATATTGCTAGCGCCCGTTTTATTTTCCTCCATTCCACGCTCAAATCCTTCCGAAACGCCTTTGCGTGCTTACTGTATATATATATATGTAATATTGGTTCTTTTTTCCGCAGAACTCTATTATTTTTCCTTTCTTCCCTTTCCGATCTCTTCGCGCTTGCACTCTCAAAAAGCTTTTTCCAAACTACCGCTACACAACGATTATCTAAAACAAAAACAAACGTACCAAACGTATACTCGCACACGGACGCATTGAAAAACCTTTCGATATCCAAATTTGAAATTAGCCTCTGCCGAGCGAGTGCGTGTAATGAAATTAAAATTTCATTGTCTCCCGTGATTCTCCGCGAAACCATTCGTCGTAATTTATTCGCACATCACGTGTCGTAAACAAAAATTAAATTTTAAAAAAAACAGCTCTGTTGCCTCCGAAGCCGTCACCGTGGAACATGGAATTTTGAGTGATATGATACATAACGGGACCAGACGTATCTTTGATCATAGATGCGGACCTTTTAAACTTTGGACCTTTATAATAATAATACGCCCGGTCATAAATCTCCATGTTGAATAGTCTAGCCATAATCATTTTCGGCTCCAAGTTTTCGGTGGATGGTTACGGCAGATGCGGGATCGGGTGAGAGTATCGGTGGCGTAGGCGGCGGTAGAGGCGTGGAGGTCAACCGGGACGCGCACTACCCGCTTCCTATGCCAAAAATAAGTGGCGGTACACGCTGAGTTATAATAAAAATCTGAAGCCATTTTTCTTAGCCCCTCGCGTCCTTCCGGACTCCCGCAGAGACAAGGAGCAGAGAGAGTGACGGTGTGTGCGTATGTGTATAAGATAGGAGGATGTAAACCACGGTTAAATTGGAGGAAGACGGACAGAAACGGCGTGGGGGTGAGAAAGTGCGGGGAAGAGTGTGAGGGAGGAATACCGCAGTGGGATGTGGAGGAAAAGGGTCACGCCACAGTTATTTTTACTGACAAATTATTATTGGTCTCAGCCCCTTGGTTTCCGTTGACCAAAATGTGATTTAATAATGTGTGGCTATGATTCAGTAATAATTTCGGAATATAAAAGGAAAAAATAATGGAGTTGACTAAAAAAAAATCTGAATCGGCGTAAATTATTATAATATAGTTTTACCCTCGCCCAAATGAAGGTGTTTTACACACTTTGAAGTTTTTGGTTACCACAATTTGTAGAGTTCATTTGCGCCGAAAAAAACATAATTGACAGGTGTGCAGTAATAGTTTTTTTTTACCATACTTATGCAAAACAATATCGCGGATATTTAATTATTAAAAAAAAACTTTTATTGGAATTTCACCTCTCAATCTCTTGATACATAACGTTGGTATAATATAAAAATTTGATAAGCAACTATCACCAAATGCATATTATTTTTATACAACAAATAGGGGTTGCGTTACACTGTGGTTAGGGTTTGGTTGGGGGGGGGGAGGGAGGGCGAGTATCCCGCTATATTTAGTCCTGTTCCATACCTATGTCCCTCCTGTAATCAGACAAATTAAATTAAAATGTTTATTGCAATGAAAAAAAAGTCTGGTGCCTCCACTGTAGATTGATTACAACACATTTTACTAGCAATTTTCAAAAATATAACAAGGTTCACAATATGTCGTTAAAATGAGAAAATCTCTTTTTTGTTATATTTTCGAATATATATTTAGGTAGTATATATAATTTATAGCTTCCGTTTTTTGTTTTAATATACAATACTATAAAACTTGTTTCAGTATCTTTTTTTGAATGCGAGAAACTACACTATTGTGTTTTTTTCTTAAATATTAGACCGTTTTTTCGGCAAAATTTAACATGATTTACGAAAATTATAATAATATGACGTTTTTATGAATACAATATAATAATATGATATTATAATACTCGAAGTAATTTTATAATTTATTTTCCGATATTATATTATGTACTGGAAAGTATGCGTTCACCAATATGGAATTAATAAAAACTAAAAATCCAAATTATTTTCTATTAACTGACAAAACCGTTATACTAAATAATATACTATTATGTACAGTGTATATTATATACATGTATTATGTATATAAAATGTTTATAACGAGTTTATAATATATTATAATGCGTAAATGCACACTTAATTATCTGCTTGCGATTAATTTGAAACTTCTGAAGTTTATTTCGTGAAAATTATTAAAAATTAGTTTGGATGACAATTTTTTTTTGGGAAAGTTGTGGAAAGTTTTGGAGTTGAATGAAAAAAAAAGAAGTTAATGGAACATTTCGAAATAGTAATCAAGCTCGTTACGCGACTGCGGAGTATCATTTCATCGTTCGCGAACTAATAATATTGCGTATTAATAAGATATGAATTTATTGTTCGAGAAATAGTTGAATTGCGTATACAGACGGAATGCAAGTTAATCCATGAATTAATTACCTAAATGAAAATTGATGATGGAGCACGTCGAATTATGAAACAAATATTTGTGCTGGCATGATTATTATCATGCGTATTTCACGCCATAGATTGTCACAGTAAAAAATACTAATCGATCGCCGTTAATCTCGCTGGACCTATAGTTGTATGAATGTTAAACGATAATAATAAAATCGATTGTCTGATTAAATAATATAATATTATAATACACAAGGCGAGTTTGATGTGGAATTTGTCAGCAAAAAAAAAGATTAAAAAAATATGTATTTTCTCGATAACAATAATAATAATATTATTAATTATTATTTTGTATAAGAGAGGTTAGCCTTGGGTGCCTTTTGACTTGGTTAAATATTATAATTACTATTACCTTACGTAATTCGCCCTAGTTAGTTACAATAAAAAATACTAATCGTTCGCCGTTAATATCGCTGGGCCTAGTTGTACGAATAAATATAATCGATTGTCCGAACATTATGATAATATAATAATACACACTTTACAGAATTTCTCACAAAAAAAGATCAAAATATATGACGTATTCTCTACAACAATAATAATATTAATATTAAATATTATATATTAGTAGTATCTCATATTATAGTATACGAGAAGTACCTTTTTACTCTGCGAATAATAATTATTATCTTAATCTTACGTTAGGCCACTATGATTATTTATACCGGTGAGTGGTTGCTATTAATGCAATAATGTGTACGTATTATAATATATCTGTACATCGAGATTATAATATTTGTTTTAATAATGTTTTATTGAAACGACCGACACTATATTATAATAATAAACCCATTACAAATACCACAATCGAATACTATATATTATACATTATTTATACGGCCCGGCACAACAGCTATTGCGTCGAAATCGAATTCGAACAGAATCAATATTTGTTAGCACTATCAAATCGCAACAAATTCGTTCACCGTGATCGGTATGGCGATTAATTTATTTCACGAAACACCACGCCACAACGACGGCATGTGTTCGGGAGCGCATAAATAATAAAAAATTAATATTATGTAAAGTGTAAACCGGTGCTACACACTGCTGCCGTTTTGACTTTAATTGTATAGGTAGGTACATAATAATAATATATATTATTACGAAATCGTGTTAGAGAATGTTTTAATTAATATTTTCGACTTGCATTCCTCCAAGGCGGAGCTGGCACTATAATATAAAGGCCGTCATCGCGACACCGATAGCACAACTGCAATTATTACGAGTTTCAAACGACCATTTCAAACGACCCGATGACCATTGGCGCAAATAACGAGGGGTACGGCGCAAATAAAGGGGAGTACGAGGGGTTAGTAATTTCGTATTAAATTATATTTCAGCCTCATTCCCAATAGTTTATCAAATCCACCCTTTTTTGGTCGTTGCAGGGTTTGAAAAAAAAATTATTTTCAATCAAATATAGTAGTGTTACAAAAGTACATTTAAGTACACTCAATGTAGAAATGCAGAATGGACAAATTTAGAAGTGTTCTGTATATTAGCTATAGTCAATATCGGATAATATTATAATATAATATAGATTATAATATCATCGTGGAATGTAACTAATTAAAAATAAACATTACGCTGTTTGTGATAACATTGGATGTGGACATGTGATTCGGGGTTGAGGACCATAATTATTGTTTTTTGAAATATTTGAGTGTAAAAAATATCAAACGGATCGAATCAAGGTATAATATTTTATTTGAATTATATACGGGATGGAAAAACGTGAAGCTAACAATAATATTATCATGAACACATCGCGCGTAGGTATATAGGTAAACTCAATCGTCATCGTCAGTGTTGAGCCGAGATAAATATAATTTTATCTAGATAAAGATAAAGATAACTAAATTATCGGATGGCACTCTCCGTAAGCTCGTAGCAATATAGAATAACTTAATAGTATGTTATGGAAAATGTCGATAGTTATTAGTAAATACTACCTACTTAATAAATTGCTTAATTGTCTACCTATAAATTATAATAAATAAAAGCTGTTTAATAAATTAAATTATCTGGATAAATTCATCTGGATAACGGTGATTTTTATCTTATATAATTGTGTAAATTAATAATCTCTATTTATCTCTATATATAGATAAAAGATAAAAGAATATTTATCTATAGATAAACTCAACACTGGCCATCGTGCATAAACAAAGGACTTTTTCCACCCCGATTATACTGTATTATTATCATTATATTATTGCGTCTATTCGTTTCATTGTCAATGTTTTCGTAATTTCAATTGTTAATTTGTTTTTAGTGACATGGGATCCGATCATTCGCACACTCTGTGTTTTTGCACGGTGCCAATGTGTTGCAACCGAACGAATCGCGTCTAATCACGTCCATGTGCCAGTCGTCTGGCTCCAGGTAAATAATTTTCTTTGATGTTAAAATTATGCCTAATAATTGGTGTCAAGTTTCCACTCATGAATTCCTAATTCCGATGACCAGATAGCTCTGTAAAAATTGCCACAGTAGATACTGATGTATAGATATACAGATGTTAGGCCTGAAGACCGATCGGCGTCAGAGCGAACTTATCCGAATCGTTAATGCTGATTTCAGTTAAATTAAGAAGACTTCGACGCGTTCAAAATAATACATTTAGTATTAACAATAATAATTATTTTATAGTGATTTAGACCTTTTTTGCCATTTGAGCAGAGCTAAGCTTGTAGATGGTGGAACATAGTGTTTTTATTAACAGCGGCCATGTACGCATATATATTGTAATATTGTAATCAGAGGCTTGTAGTGAGTCTTCGGTATTCCAATGCTAAGTGAATTGCACTCATTGCTTGATTACGTTTAAAGGATTATGGTATTTTATAATATTCTTGATGTATTTAGTTAATCATCACTTTGACTGTTATTGTTCAGATACGAGCAACTAAATTAATAAATACGATAAAATGTTAAAAACGAAAATAATAAAAGCAATAATTGCTAACCTATAGCCATACATGGTTATAGGCTAGGTTAGTCTAGATTAGGTACCTAAAATCACTAATATTATATTAATATCTTATAATATATATTGTTAATCATAACGTACCGCGTATATAATAATAACGATGGGTAATGTTATAATATTATAACACACCACAAGCGGAGGTAGCAAAAATATATTTGCGAGAGGATTATTATTTTCATGCAATTTGAGTTGATCCGGTAAATTTAGGACACTATACGTAGGTAGGGTACTGATGATTATGATTTAATAGCGTGGAGTGAACATTGCCCATTGTGCTACTTTATTGAAGGGTTTTATGCGCACTATGTATAGTAAATTTAATTTATCCATATCCACATTGGATATCATTATATTATACGAACATTCATGTGCACGTAAGTACTATTAATCGTAAATGTATGGATGAATAGCTTTCATATCCAATTGCGGTAAATAACTATAAAGTGCCCTTATATTATATAATTTTCCGACGATGTGCTATATTTGCATCTGAGCCGTTATTTTTTCCTAGTTTATAGTAAGTTATTTAATTTCCGATTTAACCGATATTGTATGAAAAAAAATAAAAATACCTAATAAAAAAAACAAGTCTGAGCTGTAGTGCCCTACGCCGGATAATAATATGGAATAAGAATTAAAATTATATAAAATGAAGAACTTTATCAAAGGACTTCATAAATAATTTAACACCTTCTTTAAACATTTATATTAGGTTATTTTATCTAATACGAACAGTTCTGTTACAAAATTAAAAATTAAATTAGTGGTATATTGCTGTTATTTGTACCTGCGCCAATATTCAAAATATTTACATAATTATATTTTATGAGAATTTTTTTTTAAATTTCTACATCTAAATGATATCAATATAATATTGTAGTTATTGAAATTGTCTTAAGTTTGTTTGAAATAAACAGATTATATTATTTTGAATTTTACCAATTATATAACCTTAAAAGTTCAATAAATACTTTGATAATAATATATAAATAATTATAATTTAAAATAATAACTTGTGTTTAACTATTATTTGTAGATTACTTTATAATAACACTTTACCTATAATATGTATTATAGCCTTAGTTATTTACTATATATTATTTAATATCTATAAGTTGCATGTATTTCAATTTAAAGTTTTGGAAAGATTATAAATAAGTAACTTAAAAATAGAACTTTCCTTTGTGATTTAAAAGTATAGTGAATAACTGAAACATATAGAGTGGTGTTCCGAGTTCTAGTCACTGTGATTGGCCTCTAACGACTGATCGGTTTGTATTTTCGACAAAACCGTTGTAAATATATTATACAAAAGAAAAAGATTCTAGACAATTTGTCAGTGACCAATTGAATTTTGTTATAAAATAAAATCAAAGTTTCGATAGTTATTACAAATAATATATTGCCATATTTCGCTTCTATGAAACAGTCACAATATTGCTTACTAAACTTTCTTTCTCAAATAATAATACAAGATAAGGTACCACAATGTTAAAAGTTATTCTCCAAATACATCGTGCTTACTGGTTGCTCATAAATCCAAATAAACGAATTTTGATTCATGAACATGTCTACACAATATTATAATATTAAAAACAATCAAATTCAATAAAATTAAGAGCTATTATATTTACTGTAAAACAAAAAGTTGGAAAATATAATATATACAATATATTATATATACATATATTGACACATAAGTCATAAGTTCATAGCTCACAAGTACTGAGATAGATGATATATTATACTACTCGCCATTCTCACAATGATAAAAAAGAACGAGCTCTCCGAATTCCACTTCCCCCACCGTCGAAGGGCAAATCATTTCATTTTTACATACGACGGACGTGTAGCTTTGATTATATTTATTATTTATAAATATATTCATATTTATTTAACACATTAAATGTAGTAATATAGTTAGTTATCTTATTGTATTGCTATGATTGGGGGAATATGAGTATATTACCCCAATGATATGAAGAAATATAAAATGTAACAATAAATTAAATTAAGTTTTGAGCTATAATAGTATTTGACTAAAAGCTAATTAAAAAAAAAAAAAAAAAAAAACAATAAATTAAAACCGCGTAGAAAAACCTACAGACAAATCACGATTTAAAAAGAAAATAATAACACATGTATTTTATAACAGAGTATTTATTATTTATACAAGAGTATAAAATAATTTTATTAATATAATATATAAAATACACACAAAAAATCTAAAAACTATATTACTTTTATTAAAAAAAATTATTTTAGAGAGTTACATTCTGAGAGAAGATTTATTACCTCTCACAAATTGTATTCTCTCTGGTAATTGCACATTCTTATTTATAAATGATGATATATATATATATATAAATTCTCAATAAATGTTTTACTTATTAATTTAAACAATAAATATTTATGGCTAGGAGGTAGCCTAGGGTACAGTAGGTGTTCCTAAATCGACATATTTTGTGTGTGAGTCGGGGAAAAAAAACTGACTTTTCAATTGTACTATAAAATTATAACTCATTTTTTTTATATTATTCAATTATTGGTCCAAAAATGTACAATATTTTACCATCATAAATTAAACATGGAAACACTTTTATGTTTCTTAAAAAAAATTACACTTTGGCTATTATAAGAACAAAATATAGACAGACTCATAACAAATGTATAAGATTATTGCATCACTTATTAGTTATTATATTATTAGTTAGGCGATCTTAGTAATTATTGGTAATTTTAGTTTTATTGCCATATATATTGTATTATTTAACTAAACGATTGTTAACATGATACTAAATTATAATATTATATTATTTAAACAAAGAAAAGAAAATATGTATTTACTTATATTTATATTCTAGTTATAAGTAGAGGTATGTGCATAGGCGCCAATAGGGAGCAGAGCTTTGGGGGCTAAGCCCCCCAAAAATATCCCTAGCTCCCAAACATTTTTTACATTTTGTTTTAAGCTTATTCAATATTATCAAAGTAAGGCTTTAGCATCCCCAAATTCCAAACTCTATTTGCGCCCATGGGTATGTGAGAAATACGATATTGAAAAATGCAAATTTAATGAATTTATATTTAAAATTTTAAACTCAATGATCCACATATGAACATGGTTAGTGGGGCCCATTATCTTCTTGAAAAATAAAAAAATTTAAATTAATAAATCTTAAATAATTGATTTTGAAATTGATATTGTAATTAGTATTAGTGTAACTTGATGCTACACGTTCAATGTGTAAGAAAAGTAATCAAATAATTAAAATGAATATTTTTTTTTTTTTTTTATTGAACTTAAGCCCGGCGACTAATACCTAATGCTGTTGTAGGGGTTATAAACTGTGGTAGGGGTAAGGTAGGTACGGTAGGTTGTTTTTTTACAATTGTTTTTACGGTAGGTAGCAAACACGGCTATGTGTGGCAAGGTTTTTAACTACTATGAATCTGGGTGGTCACCCATACGGGAGCTAGTAGCTATGGCCGTTACTTACTCCCAGTCGCATTCCGCGACTGGTAGTAGCCAACGCACCACGCCAAGCCACAATAAAAAAATTATAAACGAAAATAAAACATTATTATACATTTATACGTCCGTCGTATGTGAGTATGTTAAACCGAAATGTTTTGCCCATCGATAGTGGGGAGGTAACGTCAAAAGCGACGGCTCGTTTTTACGGCCGAGTCCGCTCTCCAGTATAAGTATATTATCTATCTCAGTGCTCACAAGTAACATAATCCAATCTCATATAAGGTTCAAAGAATATCGTCATGTATACAAACCTAAAATTAAATCAAAATTACATATTAAAAATAAAGGTTATTCAAATACTATAATTCCGATTGACATTATATAAGTAGGTATAATTTAATATACAGGATCTTAAATGAATTAACGGTGTGTGAAAAAAAATGGTGAGAATATAATATCACACTGGTCCTATTACGCGATTCCATAACCATTATAATGTCTCAACAATTTGAAAAACCCTGCGTATAATGTGCAAGTCATTTCGATTCAAATCGGTAATTCGAAGCCAAAACGATAACAAAATTAGGTAATAAAAATAACAAATTCAATCAAACAAAAAACCCCTGCAATGAGGATAATAAATAATAAATAATAATACCATACTCGAAATGGAAACCTCGGAGAAACGACGGTGTGCACATTCGATATACATATATAGGAACTATCGGAAATCGATGTCGCAAACGTTTTAGTATTTGCACAGAGTTGTGCGGTCAGTTTTTTCTCGTTCTGCACGACGTCTCCTCGTGAGCCACCGTACAAATCGTTTTTGTCCAAAACTTTGTACGTAATATTATTCATCTTGTGACTTTGGCTGTTTTTATTTAAAACGTTAGTCACCGTCAGTTCGGATCGCAGCCCAATTTGTATTGTTCCTCGAAACGCGAAAAGATGACAACCCCGAAATGCTGCACGATTAGGTTATAATAATGTAATATAGCCATATAGGTATATTTTACAGAGTGGCACCGTGCACGCGGAGCGTAAAGCCAAATAATAAAGTATCATTACAGGCAGACATAAGTGTGAAAAATAATTTGTTATGATCTTAATATCATTAATTAGGTACTGTGACGACGTGTTGAAGTATTACAATGCACTGCAGTGAATATTGGTTTGCATAACATACATAGGAATTATTATACTCGTACATTTCGTATAGTATAATTTAACGACTTGAACCCATCGCTAAAGCGAGTGTATAATTATGATGTACACGCGTTCATCTATTGCTTGCTCTTAACGACGACTCACTCACCGTATAATTTTACGACGTTAAACTGCAATAATTATAACAATAACTAACCGTAATATAATATAATACATAATATAATATATTATATTTATTAATATCAATATGATAATATGAGTATGTTACACGATGAGAGAAGTTATGTAGAATCCGTAATCGAACGAAAATCTGCTCTCAGTATAATAATAATAATAATAAAATTATTTTAGAAATTTAATTATGTCCACAACACCGAAGCCCCATTGCCGTATTTTATAATATAGACAGACGGCGTTTGCGTGGCAGACCGTACCCGACCCGTATAAAAAAAAAAAACCAGCCAATTCGATATTTTTAAACACCTTATCCGCACACAACATCATGCGTACAGTGCGTATAGTGTGCGGAATTACTGGCAAACAATCAGCAATTGATTTTTTTTCCCGTACGGTTTCGCAAACAAACCGAACGGTTGCTCCGAGAATCGTTTGGCTCGGAAACTTGTGCCAATGCGGTTCCGTACGCGTCCAAATAATAATAATAATATTATATTACGTAGGCAAGCGTATTATATAAGCGCCGTTCCAGCTTTTAGCGGGATAAACGGATTTCGAGGTCCGTCAGCCTGGCACCCAGAATTAATAAAAACAATGAAAAAATGCCCACTTGAAACCGCGCTAAAAAATTAGCGACCGATTTGTAATGGGTTTTAACCACAACGTTAAAAATATGTGTTTATCTGGGTATACCATATAGTATATACTATCCGACTCGCACGACTGCTGCTATGTAGCTAACACTTCGAGGATGCTTGTCGTCGGGTTTTCTCGATATTTTTCTAGTATTAGAGTGTATAATATTATAGTATAGAGCCGTTTTTAAAATATGTTAGGTATATTACCTACCTATATGTTTTTGTTATGAACTTGTGAAATTAACTTTAAAATCGAAATATTGAACGAAACCGACAAAATATAGCCAAGTGTGATTTAAAAACGAACGGCCTTGGTGGCACTCTGTTCCAGCCGTAAATAAAATTACATCGGGTATTGACGACGGACGTATATCGATTCCGCCAATTTTGTATCTATTCCCTCGATTTCGTATCCATTTCACTGCGGCAACAGTTCATAATATCTATCCGTCGATTCTGATGAGCTTTTACATTTATAAAAATGGTAGGAAGCACTGATACATTTTAAAGTAATAACATTATACATTGATAATAATTATAACATTCGGCACATATTAGTGTCGAGACTAAAAAATAAAAACATAACACTTGTGTTAAAATTAATTACCTAGTCATAGATTTTTAATTACATATATTTTACCTAGGTATTTAATTTGAATCGTTATTTTAAGGAACAAGTATATATATTTTTTTGTTTATAGTAGGTATACATGGTACTAAATATAATACCAATATTAAACATTAATAATTTTAAATTCACAACTTTCACCTAATTTTTGAGACTAATAATAAAACATTATTATGGTTTATATTATGTTAACATTTATTAATTTAAAATGTCAATTTACTTATGGCTGCCTTTTCTACCTTGTATAAGCTTAAAGCTCATTGCAATCGATTAGACAGATGTTATGAACTGTAGCCGATGAAATGGGTGTCCTTATATAATTTTTAAGAACTGGTCGGCGGTCGCCTTGATGGAATATTGACGGATCATTGGAACCCCTTTGTCGGTGATCGAAAATTAAAATTACGACGTATTGCTGTGCTCACAGTCGAAATGAACTAGTTTTACCAACACCGATCTGTCATTACTATTCATTTTTTCCGCCAAATACACGTTGTTCTCGACTTTTTAGATTGCGAACCATGTACTTTCATCAATCCCTTGTGGGTCGCCGTTTATTCACTCACGTCACGCTTTCAAACTGTTATAATAATATATACGAGTTTTGTAAAAATATATTATACGATTTAAAAGCCTTAATATACCGAAAAGTAATATACAAGGGGGGGGACGAGGTGGCCGAGTGGTCTAACGCGACGGATTCGGCACAGCCGGTCCGAGTTCGATCCTCGACCACTGGGCGGCATTTTTCTCCGTGCAAGTCACGGTGTCCGGAGAACAAGTGCCGCCATCCCCCCACCCCGGGGCACGGCAGAAACCTACGGGTGCCCCACTAGAAATTCTGCCAAACACAACACACACGTGTACCAACCTACCCAATATAAAAACCTACCAAACCTACCCAATATAAAACCTACAGTGCCCTCCCCACACCCAATGGCCTATGTTGCCGCGGGTTACCCAATAAAAAAAAAAAAAAAAAAAAAAAAAAAAAAAAAAAAAAAAAAAAAAAAATATACAAGGTATTACTCGTGTGACTCGTGCGAATAACATAGGTATTTATATTATATATACACAGGTATTTATTATAATTTAATATATGCACGTGTGTATTATATACAAACGATATTATTATTTGAAACGCATACGAAATAAACTTATACGACGGGAATAATATTAACAAAAGGATGAATTAAATGGGTTAATTTTTTTTATTGTTTTTTATCAGTAACCATTGATTGTATCGGTACAGTACCTAGTGGGAATTAGGTAATTTTTACATTTTATTCGTTTCTGTGGTGATAGACAAAGCGTTACGCAAAATCGGTTAGAAAATAAAATTATCTGTACACAACCCAAAAACATAATATTTTTGTTAAAAACACTATCCGAAAACCAATCTCGAAATATAATAATAATATGTGATATTATAACGGAATAATACAGTGATGTGGTTTTTGAGAGAATATTATATTTTTACTAATGAAAATATTTAATTTATACAGAGTGGCTCTAGCCGATATTGAACATATTATTATTATATTATTCATTTTATACACATACTTTGGTTGTATTCGAAAGTTCAAGACTCACGCATTTAATGATTAGACCCAGAGGCCTAAATATTTGTATAACGGTTCGGTGAAACTCAAATATCCAGCATATGAAAATACCAAAAATGCAGTGGCTATACTTGTAAGGGCTTCTGAGTTTTTAGTTCGAAAACATTCCTCTACTTGACCTATAGACTAGTCGGATTTTGTTATTTTTTTTTATTTAAATGAAAAGAACATTTTACCGGTCCAATTAACCACGATTTTCTTAGTTATAATTTTTTAAGTTAAAATATGCATTTGAATAATGCGCAGTATTTGTTATTTTTCAAACGTATATTTATAGCACTATTCAAAGTAAATCGTAAATCTAGATTTAGTTTGACTACCCCTGCCCATTTAAAACTATTATTATAAGGTAGTTTGACAATTATGTATTTTAACTGAAAATAAGTGCTGTGGCTCTTCTCCAAGGAGTGACTAGCAAGAGCTTAAGAAAGATTCGAATATTTCTTCGCTATCGTCGCTACTTTTACATAATACGGTATGCAGATTCCACATGACGATTTGTTCTGTATTTAAAATTGTTGTTATTTAATTTAATTGTGTTATTTATATTGTCAGTTTTAGAATTTTTGAACTTATTGTTACAATGATTACACACTGCACACATTAGGTAATTTAAAGCATCAAATATTTGTCGATTAAAATACATCTACAACCGCCCTAAGGCAGTATTAAAAACATAAACATCCTACTTCGGGGAATAGGATTAAATCCTTTGAGCCGAGGCCTGGATCAGATTACTATGTTAAAGCGCACACGCACTTATTTCGTTACATCGAAATTGCAGCGTTTTGTGACGTAAAGTATAATAATAACATTTCACCCGAAAATTAATTTGTAAGAAAATATATTGAAAATACATCATAATATTACAAATGTATATATTCATGGGTGAAAAAGTGACTCTCGTAGCAAATTACTATAATAGCGCCATTATATTTTATTGAGAATAAGGAGTGCCAAAACGATGACTTACGAAAAGAAAGGAAAGTATTTATCAAAAAGTGATGTTTTTTGCGTCAAGCGCCGTATTCGTGTGTTTTTTAATCACATTTTAATATTAATGTATTATTATATTCTGAAAGCCCGCGAGTGTATAATTTTTAAATCGTAAAATAATCTGTTCAAACCAGCTCAGCTACTCTGTAAGTTCTGTGAACACGGAACTCTGCACATAGTTCACGGAAATTTAGAAACTGATGGTTTTTTATTTTCACACCGTAATAACAATTTACGTCAAAACGACGCCCCTGACGTAGGTACCTGTCGTGGACCGCGGGGTTTTTAAAATTCAGATGATATACCGCATTCGGTGGCGGTATCTACGTCATGTACCTAATGTCCTAATATAATAATATTTTGTTTAAATAAAAGCAATGTTTTTTCGTCGGCACTAAACCACTTTGCGGTATTAAATCGCAGTTAGCCGGAGGAGACATTCCCTAGTGTAAACACAAAATAATATTATAGTCACGCCATATACATAATATTATGTTATAGTATATACAATATATATATTATATATACACGAAAACACGTGTAATATTTCCGAATGCATCTTAATGTTGTATTAGACATACTTTTTATAACTATACTCCAATAATAATAATAGTAATAATGGTATGTATTGTGTACGGCAAACTAAGAACAAACCGTTGTGTATAAATGTACAATATTATATCGAACGAACGGAGTTTTATTGTTGTTGTTTTTAACCGACAGACGGATGTATAATATATATGCGATCGTACGGCATTCGTGTGTAGTGGTGGTGGGCGAGTATAATAAATGCGTATAATGTATATAATATAAATATATATATATGTATTTTTTTCAGGAACGAAAAACCGTTTCGGAATAGTTTGGCGCCATCGAGTTTCGCAGTGATGTCGCTCTGGCCCGCAATATTTGTACTGTATTTATTTCGCCGTCATTCGATACAGTCAACCTCTACTTTACACTTCTCTCCCTCTCACTCTCTCTCTCTCACACTCGTCCTCTCCTCTCGTAGGTCCTGTATATATATATATATATATATATATATATATATAATAAAATATTTATGTTTTATATATTTTATATTTATAGGTTGTTTTCGGTATATATGTGAGTTATTTTTTTTTAGCGATGTTTATCAATATATAAATTCGAGCGGGGATTCGATCAAAATGATGATGCCCTGTCAATCGCACATTAAACCGTAATAATATCTACACCGTTGCAGTGGCCACGTGAAATTATATTGAACAACTTTCGGGGACAAATGTCAAAATAGTATGCGCATAAATCATTCAGATTGAATGCATCGATATACAGGTCCTCGGGCATTCATTTCATAAACCAAAACATAATAATAATAGTATAATATGCAGTCGACTGTCGCGGGAACCCAAATCTGCAGCAGCAATAACTTGAAATTCTCGATTGGTTCAGATCGACAAAAACAATTGCCTATACAAAAACTACTATCAAAATAACACACAATAGTATATTATATTATACGCATATTTTTTTAAATCAAATTTTGTTGTTGATTTTTTTCCCACCCTTCGATTTTGATAATATTGTCAGCGAAAAATAAAACGAATAGTGTCTACATAATACATTTATTGATAGAATAATATAGGTAAACTAATGCGCGTCGCGACATAATCTTGCCTATAACATACGCTAGCGAATAATATCTTTGCACAAAAAATAAAACGTCACCGAGAAATCTTGAAGTTACGGTATATAAAAATATAACTAGCATCATGAAATTGCTTCGCCTAACCAAACGCGCTGCGGGGTGCAGACTGAGGAGTGGGTGGCGTGTAATCTACTCGACAGCGAACGGAATAGAAAATAAAATAAAAAAAAACCAAAGCGTTTTTGTAAGAGGCCTAACGATCGGTCTAAAGGTAAATCGGAGGGGTAAAAATACGTGCAGTATATATATATATATTATATACACGCTTCGTATTTTCGTATAAATTTCGGAGATATTGCCATTAAAAAGTTTACGTCGACGCATCCCCGGGGACCGGAGCGGTGGCACGAAACGTGGCTCTCGATTACCTACCTGCACACATTATAAGTATAATAATATGGTCGTGTAATAAGTACATTATACAAAGCGAAATAAAAAACAAAAAATTTAGTCAGTTCATTTATAATGGAAGTGAGGGGATGCGACCACATGATATATAATACACGGCGTGATATTCAATATATTGTATACAGTGTGAATCGCCAAGCACGATCTCCCCAATTTTTGTTGATTTATCATAATATGTAATACGACTAATACGTAATAATATGTAATAACATATAATACGTATATTTGAATTCTGATTTTTGGAATTATTAAGTATTGTACATCTTAATGGTCGTATTTACGTATTGTTCTTTTTTTTTCAAATGAGAACCACCACTTTTTATTATATTAATATCTTTACAATTTTTTTTTTTGTAGTTTCCGAGTTATTACGTTTAAGTTTTAATTAGTAATCATAATACTCCACGTTAATAAAATTATGGGTTTAGAAGATATGAAGGCATAACGGATAAATTACTACAATTATTTAATAATTTATATAAAACCGTTATAAGACATTACAAGAGACCTTATAGTGCATTATGTTTAAATAAATCAGAGACTACTTGTTCGGATTTCAACATCATAGTTAAGATGCATTTACAAGAAAAAAATCACTCGCTTAAAAATATAAAAAAATACGGTCTTTTAGCATATTTCCTAATTACAAATATCAGAATTATTTACGGGCAAACGGAGAGTGCTCTGCGAATCATCATGTACAATGAAGGATAGATATATGGATGTCGATCGTTAGAAACGCACACGCGGTGGCAGTTTTGCGTTTCTTCTCACGCACCTCGCCTGGGCACACTGCACCACGGTCGTTGATGTACCTACGTAACGATGTGTGCGCCCACAACTCTTTGCTCGTCCTTTCGATCTACGACCCCCTACCCCATCTCTGCCGCCGCCGACCCAAAAGGGATCTAAATCGGTTGGGCGGTCCTGCGACGCGCTGTATACAATATATACATGCATTATAATGATCGGGAGAAACGCTCGCGTAGTCGGCCGGCGTGGTAGCAAACACGATACCTATACAAACGAGCGTGTAGGTAACACCGGAAGGGTTAAACGACGGGTTGACCGGGTATGACAGGGTAAATGAACACCACCGGCACGCCAGCTGATGCGCGGTATTAATCTGTTTTAATAACGCCGAGACTTACGCGCCCCGGGACCCAATATCCTGTGCGTATGTATATCTATATAATATATTTATACGTATATATATATATATTTATATATTTATACGTGTATATATAGGTATATACACGAGGCGCCGTGGAGGTCGCACACGCCCCGAATTGTAGATGGCAATTTATAATGCGTACACGCAGACTCTAAAAGGCTATATTATTTTATATTTTATTCTTTTCGTTTCATTTCCGCTCGTCCGACCGACGACGGACCTATAACCACCCCCCTCGCCACCGTTCACCAACACCCTCACAGGTTAAATATACACACACTCTCTGGTCGTTTATACATAGACTTGTGCTCGCAGAACCGCACACACACACACACACAGACACACACACACACACACACACACACACACATCATGTCTCGTTGTATTATATACGCTTCGGTCGTCACAGCCGCCGTCGCACCACCACGTATTCCGTACGGATGCTTCTGATTAGAAGTAGTACGGCAGGAGGAGTTGCGTTTGTGCCGTGAAACGAAAACGGTTTCGTACCCAAAAAGATTTATCGCCGCCACGATCGTGCAGTGCGTGCGTACGTGTGTGTGTGTAAAATAGAATGTATTATATTATATGCATAATAATGTAATCACACCACCAAAGACGTCAAACGGAAAACTCCTGCAAACGGGTCTCTCTCTCTCTGATTTCTCGTTATCGAAAGCAGGTACGGGCCCGGAACGCCAATAGGGAAAAGATTTGCTGTGAAGGTGACGGAATAAACGCGTTAATGCTGACGTGGTGCATCCGTCGCTTCGACATAAAAAACGCGTGCATGCGCATAATTATATGGTATTATTATTATTATTATAATACAAATGATGGTATATAGATAGATATTATAACAACGTGTACGCCGCGTGCGGTTTCGACGACGCCCGGAATCCATGACGAAAGACGTGTCGCGAAGAGACGAAACTACATGAATTAACGACGCCAAAGGATAGGTTGGAAATCGTCGTGCTCGAATTTTTTGCGACATCAGCCGCAATTACTGTCGGATGATAAAAAAAAAGTATAATATTATGTGCCCGTCTTGTACGTTTCGCTCGAATTTCCACTATGCGTTCCACCTATATGTATATAAAACTCATATTGTTATAATATTTATAAAATGGATAAAGTGCGATTTCCCAGTTGTTATTTTTTAACCATCCCGAAATAATTATTAATACATGACATTGAATATTCTATTCGTCAAAAAATAATATTAACGACAGTTACGTGTACTAACCAGTGTTGCTGTAATAACCTAATACTCTTTTGAAAAAAAAAATAAAACATTGAACAATATATTCAAGTGGAAAAATGTATGAACAAATTACAGTGTGAACAATGGGAGGCGCAGTACTAATAAGATTGTTAACGCTTGAAATCACTGGCAATGGCATTATGACAGGTTTAAAAAAAAACAAAAGCGCGTCGCGTTATTATTCGTTATAATTGTAGCTATTTATTTTACATAAGTTGTAACAAGTCATTAGAAAATCAAAAAATAAATAAATAAGAATGTGTACGTGTCCTACGATGTTATTTTTTTGAATGTAATTGCTTGGAAATGTTAATCATTATACTACCTAGTATATTATGTTTGTTGCTAGTATATGATTTTTCGGTCAAAGTATGAACTATTTATTAGGAACCTCTTAATTTAAATAGGCAAGCCTTAAAGTTATCCAAGTTAAACATTTTTAACTGCAAAATACAAATGACAAAAAAATAACTAAAACCAGTGTATATTATATACGCTTCGTTAAAAATTTAAATATCTCATTTTGTCAAAATTTGAACTTAAAATGCTAATAAAAATAATGTTGTATATGTTTCTTTAGTATTTTTATATGGCTACAGCAAAAAACTCATGAGGATCCTTGTATTAAACTTTCAAGATTTTTGATCTTATAAACATTTTTTATTGACATTTATAGAAGAAGAAACTAAACAAATAGAAAAAATTTCAAATTTTTAGATACCTAGGGTTAAAAAGAGTCAAAAAAATTGAAAAATTTCATGTATATAGGAAATTCTAAAGTAAATATTTGATGATAATTATTGTTTATTGTATCATTATACAAACGGTTATTTGTTTTTGAGTTAAACCAAAAAAAACAAAATCAAAACTAGTCCTCAATTTTTTTTTTTTGTGTTTCCTGATAATTATGAAAAATACATAGAATTTTGTTTACTTTTAACCCTTCAAAGGAATCAATTTCATTCGATTTTCTATAAGAAGCCACCCCTAAAATCTAAGTATTGTTTAACTAAAATTAGTGCAGACACACAAACGAAAAAAAAATTGTCATTATAAAATCAATATATTCGTCACTTAGCTCAGAACCTAAAACGAAAGATAAAAATATATTATACTATTATAATATGTACTTAAAGTGAACAGAGTTTTGTACACCACGTACCTATAATAGGTACACGTTCCGCGATGTACGATGTTCCGATAAGATACGTGATAAGAGGAGTTCGGGGCACATCATATAGTAAACATATTATATTATAATGCCTTTTCCCGAGGGAGTCAAAGGTCTGTGATTTTACAAATCGGTTTTATTTTTTTAATTTTGGATTTCTCACGCAATTCGATTCTCTCAAGTCGGCCGAAATCGGGAAACATGATATACATAATATTGTTACGTGCGGATGTAGTACACGCGCACTTAAAACTCTATATATTCGCGCGTTCCGTATCATAATAGGTTTTATTAACTTGATAATTAAAGTTAAACGCTGTGTACAGACCGGAACTAATGGGGCGAAAAGTTCTTATTAATATTTAAGTTTGTTCTTACGCAGTAGTTTTATACACTGCGCACAATTATTATAATACACGGCAGCACGTGTCTAATCTATCTACTCCCGTGTAAACTTAATAAATTTAAATCGCCGACGGCCTCGGCATATAGTTATGGCAACCGATTCCCAGGGCAACGTTTATTTTCCACTCGACAAGAGTCATCCAGGGAGTACAAAACAAAATACTATTTAAAATATTGAAATCACAAAAATAATAATTGAGCGATGACTGGAAATTCATTAATTTTTTTCGTCAGTGACTTGCCCATAAAATCCATGTGCAAATTCAAACGCAGGCATATATTATGTTATATTATATCTGTGTGCGTATTTCCAATAAACGTGTTTACAAAATAATCGATCGCGTTTAAATTGGCTAAACATTGCACATTTCGATTTTAGTGTTAAAAAATTACTTACGACCGCGACATACCGCATATGTTATAATTATTTTATAGCTATTATTTCCGGACGTTTAAATCAAGAACAGCTTTAGACGATAATGCTGTATATTCGTTTTGCTTATTGAGTGCAAATAAAAGACATGTTATTGATTTTATTTCAATTTATTTCCAAACCGCAAGTGCATTTTTATTTCAGTAACAATTTTAAATAATTTCACACACCTATCCATTTGTATGAACTGTACATATATAGAATATAATAATATATTATATATTATATTGTAACGTAACAACTTAATATAATATATATTTTCACTATTATTAGGTAAATTAATTATATCAAGGGTTACAACATTATACAGATTAAATATCAATCTTTTAAACCGTTGATAGTTATTACATATGGGAAGCATTTAACTACATATTCAAGTACAGTTTGATTACATTTTTCGTAAGCAATCATTTTTCGTACTTAAGTTTATAGAACATATTTTGCAAACTAAAATTCGCAAAGATTTCACGTTTAATATGTCCCAACAAAACTGCTTCATAAATATGAATTGTACACCTGATTAATTATTCATAAAACAATTCATAAAACAATTTTTTATGCCCGTTATAGATCTTGCAGTTTGAACTCTTTCAGTTTTTTTATTTTTCTAAGAACAGTATTATAAAAATATCTACCTATAAAGAACAAAAACTAAACAAGTTCACCATCGAAACCAATTTAAATTAGGACTGCGAGTCATTATTATGCTAGTATCAATAAATTATTCTACGTACAAAAAACATAAACAATTCGACATCACAATAATATTTTGTGCAGAATTTCAGTACTTTCCAAATGATAAAATAAATATTTTAATTTGTTATTTATTATTATATAATATACCTAATCCAACAACCCGGTAGAGTTGCACGTAATTATAAAAAAAAGAACGCCTTAAAATGCACACACATGCAATACAACACGAGACCACTTGGCAGGTATAAATACAGGAAGCAACACGATTCACGAACATATTCATTGAGAAAGCATAGTAAATTTGTGGTTAAATAATGAAGTTTGAAAATACAACTATCTAATTGGAAATTTCACGCAGATGTGCATGCTGTATTTTTGAAATCATACTAAGCGTATAATTTCATATATTATTTTATTCTTTTACTACGACAAATATTATATAGTTGAATAAATCATATTTGGATCCCACAAATTGTTCGATTGGATTTCAGTATCTTTGCGATATCATTATGTTTAATTCCTAAAACTAAATATAGTATACAAAGTTAAACTCAAAATTATTCAGTAATATGTATTTAGTAAAGTGGCTAAAACTCTTATCGAATTCTGTAAACATTCTTTAAGATATACTACATTTTATAAAGGATTACGATGTTTCAAATGTAAACAACGCCAAAAGTTTAAAGCATAAGATAGTAGGTACTTTCACGGTGTTAGATTATCGGCTATATTATTATCATATTATTCTGCGTTACTGCAAAAACTACACAATTGAAAAAAACACCTAACGTTTAGTATTGTGTTATATTGACATAAATGTGTTTTTACCAGCAGTATTTTTTTTTATGATATGCATAGAATTCGCTATCTAGGAGTATAGAGTTTAGTTTTAATCCCTCATAATTCGTTTAAATGAGTGGCGTTTTCAATTTGCATGACAATTTTTTTTCATTTCGCAAAAAAATGAATGCGTAATGGCAACAATAATCAACTCAACGTTGATAAAATTAAATAATTATATTTAAAACGCAGTGGCTGTTCTGGATGAATAAAAATTGCAAACGAACGGACTCTGCAAAAATCATAAATAGAAAAATTAAAAAAAAAAAAAGAAGGAAAGAAAAAAAGAGTCAATTATAAAAATATTATACTCGGAAATAAAAGGTCCATTGACGAACTGAAAAGCTGACGGGGAAAAAAAACACTAAAAGAGTATATACAAGTATAATACTTTATCGGCGAGCATACAACCTACGTTTTCTATTTTTATAATGGGGAGCAGCACACCCGCGCACTCGCACACATTATTCGTATTAAACTTGGTGAGCAGAAAATATTTATCTCTCGCGTATATAATATAATATATGTATACACATACGCTCTCCGCCGTCACCTCGACTCGGGCCTTCTAAATCTTCCGTGTCAGCCGAATATTCCAAGGTGAAATAATAGTAGACCGCCAAAGGGAGGGTATATAAGAAAAAAAAACAAAGAAACCCTCAGAATCCCACCCCCGCCACCACCCAAAATGGAACAACACTCAAACTGTCGGCGAAATCCACGCGCATATAGAGCCACTCCTCGCACGCGATTCTCTTCTTATTTCCATGCGTTTTTCTTCCTCGTTTTTCACCTACACTCGCCAAAGTATTGATTATTCGGTTTTGTTTTTTTTTTTTTTACTTATTTTTTAGCGACTATATTACGCAGTCTTTACGCATATACGCGCGCGCCGAGTTCTCGCAGCACTACTGCAGTAGCAGCACTAGTGCACCACTGCTATACGGCTCACTATACCCTAGACCCTGCACCCTGCACCCGGCACAACTATACCCTATTTGTACCGTAAACTCGTACGTTATTATTATTATTATTATACACGCTAGACGAAACGGCCGAACGCGCCCGCAGACCTACGACCCGAGTACGGTCGTATATAATATAATATATATATATATATAATATTATATACACATCGTTGTATAATATTATATGTACTCGCACGGTTGCTCGCGTCCTCAATGTCCGGTTATTACGCCCCCCCCCCCGTCCCTTCCAGCCGAGCCTCGTCGGCTGTGGACACGATGTTACACAGCCTCCGGTATATATTATTATTATTATATAATATAAAGGACCGGGTTCGGCCGGTTTATAATTTTACGCCGTCGCCGATAGAATTCCAAAACACACGGGGTCGTACTGTGCGTCCCGTGGATACCTAATGCGGTTGGTAGTGTAGGTGGGGGGGTCTGGGGCTAGGGTGGGTTTTCTCGGCGTCCCCTCCCCCCGCACGGTGACCTTCTTCGGGCCGTGGCCAATTCTTCTATCCGCGCGCTCGTTTTTAACGTCAGCGTCATTGGACAAAAGGCTCATACGATATTCAGCGAACGTACGCAAACGGCGAGCGCGCCGAGCAATCAACCCCCGGCACTTTAATCCGCAAAAGACCCTCCGACCATCTCCTACCCGCCACCGAACCATCCCCCACACACCGTCGTCACTAACACTTTGACGACATCGCTTCGTTTTCCCCATACTAGCTCCCTATATCTATATATGTAACCGGTCGTGCGTCCGTGTGTGCGTGTGAGTGTATTTTATTAGCAGACCAGGGCGACCTGCAGAGGGCTATTATTATCGTAAAGATAATATTATACGGATGCACGAGCCATCAGCAGTGGCGGGTGCGAAGCGACCTGTAATCCGTCGTGGACGAGACGTGACCGGAAGTGGACGCGTGTATTACGCGCGGGGGTAGACGTAGTAGCTCTACTGGGCGGTAACACTATGTACTAATATAGCCTTCACGGGATAGTAAAGTGAGAGACATGGATATACTTATACCAACTTTCCCCTCTCCACTCGCTCACCAATCGACTCGATTTAAATATTATCAATATATCATCGATGACGGTGCAGCGAACTAAATCGTCGTCAACCCATGAAATCGGTGCTGCGGATGAGGGGGGGGGAGTTGGTTGTGTTAACACCACGTGACGTATATATTTACAATCAGACCTCAGAATGTTTAAACGTGGTTAAATTCTTAAACACTGCAAATCACGGTGGTTTTTAACGAATACGTTTCAAGCGGTACGAAATAACTCTAGTAATTTATGTTTCAATGATATTTTGTTATAATATACGTCATTATACGCCATGTCTTTTAAAACATATTTTTAGCTTTTTCTTCATATTTGTTTACAATACAAACTTAAAACGTATTTTAAATTCTATTGAAGTGATTTTTAATTTAAAATGTAATGTACTATTGAGTAGCTATTAAAAATAAAAATATATGCCACATCGGTGATACTAAGAATTCGATTATCCGGAGCAGTCATGTAAATAGTAATTTTTTCATTTAATTTATTTTCTATAGAAGAAAATTTACACAGATCTTAATACCCCTTATCAGAATAAATAACTACTCCAGATTACGGGTAAGTGGTAACGTAGCTGAGTGAAGTCAGTTTTTATTGCAATGATTTCAAATAAAACAAAATAATATATTATGTTGTTTGAGGTACAATCTTCGATCCTACTCGATTCTAATCCGTGATATTTTGTATTATTATTTTTTTTTCTACATTTAAAGTAAAGAAAGTTTGCAGTAAATTCTAAATACTAAATAGTATATTATTATATTTACACAGTCTGAGTTTTTAGATTAAGCACACTAATACTCAAACACTATAGGCCATACTAATACCAAAACCATCGATAATAGATATTAGGTATATCAATAAATATAAACCATTTGTTTTCAATTCGATCCTCAACTGGTTAACCGTACACGCAGTTTAAAAGAAATTTACGATTTTTATTGTTTTATTCACATCTTTATGTTCATCACGTATAATGTGGTAGGTTATGACTAATAAAACTTTGGACTTTCTCGGCGGATAATTCAATCTGCCAATTAATGAATTATTATACTATGGTTTAAACAAGGATTTATTGAATATAAACTTTGAAATAAATAAAAAATCTATAATTTTTTAATTAAGCTCAAATGTGAAGTGGCGCAAATCCTATTAATTCTTGATTCCACATCTATTTGCGGTTTTATAACCACAGTATAAAAATAATTACAAGTATATTTTGAACGTTATCCAACCTATAAATTTGTCTCTGGAGTTAGAAAGTAGAAACACTAAACTATTGACTATAATATAGTTCACAATAGTTTGTTATAGGTACTTATTTAATATAAAATGAACTCAGTGACAATTACTATTACCATCCAAAGCCATAACCGAAAATGAGAATAAAACGTTGATAGAATGATTTAATCAAATAGGTAGATAGGTAATAACAAAATTCAATAAAAATAAGAGAATAAATTTGCGTTTATAATAGATATGCGCAGAAAAAACATCACGGTTTTAAAACAATTTAATTAACAACTATAAAAGTAATAAGAACCCACTATTGAAGTTATACAGTTGTCGCTAATCACTATTTTATAATATTAAAAAAAACATAATATGAATACAGAATATGAATATCTATTATTGCTCCACCTAAAATTAGCTTACCTAAAGTGCAATGCAGTTTATTAGTTAATCATTATACAGGATGATTCTCCAAGTACGCACACTCCCTATTTTTCTTTCAGTTGTTTAAAATTCTTGAATTTTTAAAATTTTTGTTACTACCCTCTTAAGGTCTTATGGAGATACAAACTTCTGTTTTTCAAATGAGAATCCCACTTTTATACAGTAAATTAAATAGCGGAAAATTTTTCTAAAATTTTGCTGTATCAAAATCAAAATTCGTTTAAATAGTTTTAATTAAATTAACTTTGTGTTCTAAGGATAAAAGGTCCTATGGTAATGGGCTTATAAAATATTACGGAGGCTACAGTGATTCGAAAATCTTAGTTATTAATATTAATCTATCAACATTAATAATTTGTAAAAATAGCTCAAGTAAGTAAAATAAATACTAATTTCAATATTACGGCTACTTCATATTTTTGTAAAGCAATTATTAAGGACTATAATTATCCTTAGTAGTTAGTACAAACATTTTAATAACTAAGAAATTACTCATTTGAATTTTGAATTAGGTACATCAACATTTTCAAAATAATTATCCACTAAATAATTGTCTGCGAGTACCTATAGGTACATAACAATAAATTCATTATTAAAAGTTAAAATGGAGGTAAAATATAGTAAAATAGATAAATTACTTTGTATAATATTATTATTATTCTAATTGATTGTTCGTATAACTGTGATATTATGTATTTTCAAGTATTTATATACCCACTACAAACAGTATTATAGCACAGCGCAATATCTTTGTTGTGCTAGTATCTACCTATGCATATAAATTATAACTATTACTGTTTTTGTTAACAGTTAATTAGACCGTTGATCGTTAATACAAATGTGTTAAATGTTATTCAATTAATTAAAACATGTAATACTATAAATAGCTACTGTACTAAATAGTGTTGTTATATTATACTGTTGCAGACATCATAAATACTAAATAGTGAAACCTGATTCAATTGGAGAATATAGACAGACGAGTGACGACTGCATTCGACTGACTTTATATAGACGCTTGAGGACATAATCGGAAGATAAAAATAAAACGGTGTGCAAAATACGACCTAACTCGATGTGAAAAATCGTATTGTAATAATATTCGGAAAATATTAAGAATAACACGAGAAATAATTGAAAATTTTCATGTAGTAGTACTTATAGGTACCAATCTTTTAGTCGAACAAAATCGCTCCAGCACCTAAATCTTCTCAAAATTAAAACAAGGATCCTGCATAATGAATGCGTGTCCCCGTTATTGTTTGGCGAATAACAACAACTGTAATTTATACGATACCGAGTTACACACCGGTCGGCCACCGAAACGATTTAAGTCGTTCGATGCGTAAAATGAAACTCTAAAAATAATATGAGCCATTTTTGTCGAGTACACCCCAAAAATTATAATTATTTAAATTTTCTAAAATTTATTCACGACACCGTCCGAATTACTACGCGGTTCTGAATGTCCAAACCAGGGATACTCAACCTTGACGGCTTAATATATTTTAATGGCACACAGAAATGAACAAATAAATATCATAGGCATATTTTTTTTCGACGATACAAACTACAGGTAATAGTTAAGGGTAGTCTATATCGCCATTCCACGTAAATCAAAAACATAGTTAATTATTTGGTCATATTTACGTATACATTTTAAATATTTTAAGCTTTTATCAATTGACAAGCTTACACACAGTCTATACATAGGTAATGTATTAACAATTATTATTATTACACGGCACATTTGAAGAATTCCGTGGCACAGCGGTTGGGAACCTCTACAGCAGATCTAAACCATCGAAACGGCCGTGCCTGTTAATATTATTCGTCCGAGGTCGGCTTCAGATCGTAAAAAATATAATATTATTATAATATGGACCTACTTATAGGCGTATTAAAAAAAAACGTCGATCTATAAAATATTTTTAAATATTTTTTCTATATCTTTACGTGTAAGTGGCGCGCGGCCATCGTTCGCAAATATGTCTGTGAATAACAATAAGCTATATTTGAAATTATCCGGGAATCATCATTACTCTAAAACATTAGTTATATTATTATATTTAGTTAAACGCGTATAATGCAACAACTATTACGGTACATTTACGCGTCCTATATTGATTTTCTTTTACCGAATGTTTATTTATATTATTTCAAATGCAAATGCATAATGCAAATGCAAAATGCATTCAATATATTATTATTATTATTGTTAATATTATATTATAATATTATATAGTGACTGACGTCGTTATTGAATATATTTTCTTAATGTGATATAATATACCCAATAACCATATGACAATTTATATATATAATATATATTTACTTATCCTAAAACAACTTTTAAGTATTTTATTGATACGAATTTTCGCGGCTTATTTTTTTTTATCCATCCATCAGATCTGAGTATTTACATTCTCGCATACGTGTGCTTTTTAAGTAAATATAAAAGTATACGTTTTTATTTTATGCAGGTTGTATGTATTATATACATAATATATAATATTTATCAGTATTATTCAATTATTATTATTATTATTATTACTATTATTATTTTTGCAGAATAATATTCGTGTGCGTTAAAAAAAAAAAAATAAACAATCAATGATACTGGAAAATGTTTAGGGTAAACAAAAAAAACCGTCGAAGATTTCACGTCGCATTTTCCCGACAAATACAATTCTAAATGGAAATAAAAGGAATTAGCATATTGCATATATTTAAATAACAAATGTAATGTATTTGAATTCATCATCAGACTACAGTCGTGCTTGCTGAGTCTGCGTGTCACAGTCGTGACATCTTTAATTTACCAAAATGTTTAATATACGGACACACGAACTTGAGGAACCATAACCGATTCGATTTCATATAACACAACAGCTGTGATCAATAAATCTGCTCTGAACATCGTCGAAAACATTTGACTTAAATCATACACAATATTATATATACCTAATACATATTATATTTTTAAATGTCTGCAATCGTGCATTATAATAGCCGTGTATTAGTGTGTGAGTGCTGATTTTTAAAAGACGGTCGGCAAACAATGTGGACTTACAAATCGATACAAATTGCAACGTGCAACGTGTTTACCGTCGTTAACAATGTTTGGATACTATCGGATGAGACCGTTTTCTCTGATTTATACCATAACTGATTCGATTTCATGCACGATAACTGCGATCAATAAATCTGATCTAAACATCGTCAAAAATATTTGAATTACATTACACATAATATATACCTAATAAATATATTGTTACATTTCTGCAATCGTACATTATAAATTATAATAGCCGTGTGTATATTATTGTGTGAGTTCTGATCTGTAAAAGACGGTTGGCAAACAATATTGACTTGTAAATGGATACGAAACGTGCAACGTGTTTACCGTCGTTAATAATGTTTGGATAATATCGGATGAGACCGTTTTCTCTGATTATTACACGATACACGCTCGTAAATTTAAAACCAAAACCAGACTATATTAACTGGACTCTATCACGAGTGTCGGTGTGAGGATGTCATAGTGTCATACCCCCCCCCCCCTCGTGGGCTTATTTTTGTCGAATAAAATGTAATGATATGATAAAGCAACGAAAGACGTATATTTACCGCTATAATATTTTAACGTGCAGTGTCGCCAAATTCGTGAATCATTTATTATTTAGTGGGTGGGTTGTGAGATAAAAATTTTAGATTTCACATCACTACAATCTTACGATGCAGCTGATAACTTGAAATTAAATCATTGTTTATCCTCCCACTCTTTCAAAAAAGCTGAGTACGCCCCTGACAGGTATAATAGGTACGCGTATTCTTATTCTACAAATATGTGTGTGTGTGTGTGACCGGCAAATGGAAATTTACTTACAACGAGAATACGAGTGGCTTAGAAATTTGTGTAATTTTATTTGTACCCGCACACCACGGAATCCACGTTTGACGTGTGTTCATAATTTTAAATTACACTGTAAAATGCGATACGTGCATGGCGTGTGATTAAAGTTTACCGCGGTATATAGTCGTCACCTGCGGTAAACCACGGTCGCGAAACGCGTCTGATTAACATTTATATCGAACACACGTTTATATACATCATAATAATATTATAAGCACGCTGCAGGTTAGGTCCCATCGAGTATAATCCCGAAATGGTGTACTATAATATTATACAAAACGCGTGTACGATTTTATTTTTTATATTTTTTTTTGTTCCACCGTTTAAAAACATCGTTAAATCGTCGTCGTCCGGTCCACGTCCCCCGAGACGGTTTTTTCCCTCGGACTAATTTTCCTACACGGTAATAATATTATACAATACCTACGGGTTTTCGCGTTCGGTTTAACCACGGCGGCGAGTCGCGGATCGATTTCGATGGCGGGCGATATAATATTGTAATATAATAATAATATAACATAAACACCACATTACCTACCCCCTAGTTACGAACGAAAAAAACATTCTTGTTTATAATAATATTACTATCGACATTATTATTAAAATAAAGGATCGAAGCAGACGCGTCCACGTTCTCTGATGTACATAATATATTATTAGGATGAAGAGATTATATATATTATATTAGGGTGGTCCTTATTTATATGGGTCAAATATTTTTGTTTGAAAATTGATACGGTACCCCCTTAATTTGTTAAGTTATATAAGTTAGTCATTTGGGTAAAATTTAGAAGATCTCACTCAACCCCTTCTGGTGCCGCATTAGGGTTGAAATATGGAAAAAGAGGGTAGTTTTTTGTTTTTTTTTATTTAATTCAGAAGGTATAGTATTTAACGAAAATATGTAAAGAGCTAAATGATAGATTTTAACATTGTCTATAAAAAAGCATATTACGTAAATTCTCGTAAGTCCATTGGTTTTCATGGAAAACTATATAATAAAAATATTCAATGTATTGTAATATACATTTTTCTCGTTTATTTAAAAGCATATAATATAAATATATATGGATGTATGATAGCAGTACAATTTTGATTTAATATGTAATAGTTAATCAGTCGAAAAAATACTGTAAACATTTGTCGGTGGCTATGGAAATAATTATTTTTAGAATTCAACTTTTCTGTTACCGTTGTTACCACTGAATAATATTGCTAAGTCTTATCTTATCTTATTTTTTTCGTTGGCACATATTTTTATCAAAACATTTACGATATTGTCTTCATAGTTTAATAAATCGAACATCAATTAAAAGGTCTCGTGAAGACTATCGACAAAAAATATCGGAAAATATTAATTCCGAATTTCATGAAAAAAAATTAAATTATGTAGTGATCCATTGGGATTCAAAAATACTTCCAGCCCTTACTGGAAATAATAATGTTGATCGTTTGCCAATTATTTCAACAGCCATGAATGTTGAACAACTTCTTGAAGTCCCTCAAATACCTTCTGGGACAGGATATGAAATGTCTTCAGCTGTGTATGATACTTTACAAAAATGGTCATAACTAGATAAAGTCCAAGCATTCGTATTTGATACTACAGCTTCTAACACAGGGAGGTTGAATGGGGCATGCATACTATTAGAACAAAGTTTAGAAAGAGAAATTTTATTTTTGGCGTGCCGACATCACATTTTTGAACTTGTTTTACAAGGTGTATTTTTAGAAGTTAAGTTGTTTCCCATGATAGGACCAGCTGATATATTACTATTTTAAAGATTTCAACACGCGTGGGAAAATATTGATAAAATAAAATTTTCCACATAGGTTTCTGATTTCTATATTCATAATATTTTAAAAAATGACGCTGACGAAATTATTTTATATGCGAAAAAAAAAATTACTGAAAATCTTCCTCGAGATGATTACCAAGAGTTTTTAGAACTCGTTATCATATTTTTAGGCAGTGTTCCACCTCGAGGCATTGCTTTTAGGCAGCCTGGTCCATACCATTTAGCCAGATGGATGGCTAAGGCCATATATTCTTTAAAGCTATACATATTTAAAGATCAATTTAAATTAAATAGCAAAGAAGAAAAGGCGTTAAAAGATATTTGTTGTTTTATAGTTAAATGTTACGTTCAGGCTTGGTTTTCGTCACCCAATGCAATTGAAGCTCCACTTAATGATATATTATTTTTAAAAAAATTAGAAGAATATAAATTGTACAAATAAAGAATTTCAGACGTAGCTATAAAGAAAATAATAAATTATTTGTGGTATTTAAATCCAGAGTGTGTTGCATTTTCGATATTTGACGATCGTGTAGATAACAGTACGAAACTCAAAATAGCTGAGAAAATATTGAGTACCTACGATTCAAGCATAAACAATGATGAGGAAAAAATCGAGTTGAAAAAAAAAATAGCACTGAAATTGGTAGATGTTTCATAGTTTATTCAAAAAGATCTTTTAATTGATTTAATAAACTCTAAATCGATTGGAATGTTCAAGAGATTTCAAATTTCCACACAGTTTTTAACTATTGACCCGGCAAATTGGAATAATCACGAGGACTACAAAATAGGAAAACAAATTATAAACTCACTAAAAGTCGTAAATGACACAGCTGAGAGGGGAGTCAAGCTCGTTGAAGAATATAACAAGAAATTTACAAAAAACAAAGAGCAAAAATATATATTAAATATATATTATTAATATATACTATTTATATAATATATAAATTATATATTATATGGAAATATAAACTTTTATCTCACACACGTATACTATAATATTAAAAAATAAAAAAAAAAATTTTAAAAACACACTTTTCCATAAAAACATTTAAAAAAAAATTTTAAAAATTGCACTAAAAAGACAAAAATAATTCTCTGTACTTAAAAATAATGAAAAATTTATTGATGAAAAATTTAAAAGTGTGTGGTGCTCATACACTTGACATATATTCCCAGTCACTATCTTATAAACATGATTGAACAAAGAAGTGTATGTGAGACTTTCCTTGGCTTTTAAATTTTTCATCAGTAAATTTTTCATTATTTTGCTCTTATACTTGACATATACTGCCAGTCACTATCTTATAAACAGGATTGAACAAAGAAGTGTATGTGAGACTTAGCTCGGCTTTTAATGTTTTGTATGATGCACCACACACTTTTAAATTTTTCATCAATAAATTTTTCATTATTTTTAAGTACAGAGAATTATTTTTGTCTTTTTAGTGCAATTTTTAAATTTTTTTTTTAAATGTTTTTATGGAAAAGTGTGTTTTTAAAATTTTTTTTTTTATTTTTTATTTTCTACTTTTTAGTTGAAAGTAAATATTTTTATTAAACGTTTAAGAAATATGTTATCCGGTGTTTTCGGTACCTATATCAGAATACCGGTATAATGTTATTTGGTAATAATTACCGTTGTTACCATAGATATTATAATAATGGATAGGACACGCCTATACTTGCTTCGTAAGAGGTTGCGGTTTTTTTTGGGGAAGAGAGAAAGTTCAATATCTGCGAGAGATATTACGGCGACGTCGTGGGAACAATCCTTTTTTTTTTTTTTGGTCCATGTCCCAAAATGACAACGGATTATTGTATTGTCATCCAAGACCAAGGTCTATACCAATTTTCAGAATTTTTCATCTTCAAAAAGTGCCTCAAATCGAGCGCGCAAGATTTGATCACAGACAGACGTGAAACCAAACTTAAGAAAAGTGTTAATAATAGCAATAATAATAATAATGATATTATGAAGGCGAGAGGTATTGAACACGCACATATTATTATTATATGTAACGTATACGAGGGTGCCCCCGAATTCTCGGCGGAGAATGTCGGCGTCGTCGTGCGTATACAAAGTTAATGTCATATTATTACGACTACGTCGGTTCATAATCCCAATGCCGCCACAGGATCCCTTTAAATGTTAACGGCCGGTCGTTTCCGGACCAGACAATGAGAACATATATATATATATATATATATATATATATATATGTATGTTGTGATAACACGTAGTTGCATATTATTACATGAAGATGATTATGTTGTGTGCGAGCAGCGTATGTCACACGGCGGTGGAGAAGACGACCTGTTGAACCACACGCGGCCAAAACCGTTTTAATTAAACGCGTGACGAAAATAACATAATATTAGGTACAATAATACTGATATCTATGTATAATATGCATTTACCGTGATCATACCATACATAACACACGACCAGTTGTTTTTGATATTTTGAATTTGAAAAAAAATAAACAAACGATAACGCGCGTTCTCTGAGTGCGAGCAGCAAACGGCGATATAATATTATTATTTTAAAACATTTTTTATTATAATCATGTACGTGACGAGTGCATCGGCGGTGGGCACCACTACAAATGCAGTTATTCGTTATTGGTTCACGCCATTGCATAATATTGCAACGCGTCACTAGAAATTATATTTATCGCTCACCAATACCAAGACGGTGTAGCGTCATCGGCTGATTTCAGTCGGTAGGTAGTAGGTACTAGGTACCTGGTACCTATTAGCTTTTGCAATTATAGTCGTCGTCGCGCAGTCCGTTTGTGAAAATCTAAAATAATCAGTGAATGGAAGTATGGAACCCTTTTGTTGTATAAGCTGCGACACTGTCAATCACCATTGTAGTACAGACATTACGTAAAATTGTTATGCTGCTTAAACATGTGATTAAAAGTCATAGGTATATCTCAATGAGAGAAAACGCAAAGTATTTGAGAGTGGAATATTATTATAATTGCGTTGCCTTTGCGATTATTTTGTAGTCAACATTTCCTAACAACGGAACTCGAAGGGGGGATGGAGGGGGTCGTTCGGAGCCAGATCGATATAATGTAGTATTAAACAACACATGATATCGGCGCAATAACAGCACGACCGGATGCAGCCACCGCCACTCATGAACTTACGTTATTATTTTTAGAAATTCAACTCCCCAAAACACGCGTTATTATTTTGCCGTCGCAGTTCCCCGAAAGTCGAACTCTGCGTAAAACCGTGCGCGCAGTAGGTATGTATATAACATTATTGTTTAATGTATATCCATATTATCTTCGAGCCCGAGGGTCGTCTTCCACAATAATTCGCAGTATCCACGGAACTATTTAATAATTATTACGTAATCGCGAGCGCCGCAAAATGGGTCGACCGTGAAATGTGGATACTGCAGAAGATTTACCTCCAGACCACCCGGAGTTGTCGACGAGCCGGGCTCAAATAAACACTTAGATTGCAAAAACTTCCACGCGCGTACTTCTTATGTATATAATAATATATATTTTATAATATATACCGCGGGTTGTTGATGTTCCTTGGATAATTACTGGTCACCGCGGCTCACGCCGCGCGTTTTCGACGGAAACGTCTTATACCATGTTGTTATTTCCCCGCCACGACCTGCACCGCACGAGTATACACGTACGCGTCTTTTTTCCCGGCGATTATTATTCTAACTTTAATTCCTCGTGGCTCCCGCAGTGGCGTGACCAATTTATACGCACAGTTAATTATTGTTCAAGTCCCGGACAAGTCAAATTAAAATCGTATACCCCGCCGCTTTGCTGTTTAATGTTTACACGGTTACCACCGATCCGTATGATCAAACTGCTGCTGCGCCCGCGCTATGTCAATTAACCCGCACATATGACAACCCACGATAACTTATTATTCATTTGTACTCGCTCTCATATTCAGCGAAGTATTCGATTGACTGGTGGACGGTAACGGACGATCGGTGGCCTACAATTCACATCGGCCAACGATATGCGCGATGGATCGGTGGATAAGAAAAAATGTTATCCAAGAAATTCCAATAGCACCGCGGAGGTATTATGATAAGAGTTATACCTGTTGGACAGTTTTAATCCTATAGTTCCCCCACCCATCGACCGTTCTTCAGATACGCATATACGCGCAAACGAAGATCAGGACCATCATCCGTGTGTATACGTAGAGTGCTTCATGTATGAATTATTTAATTTGTGATTTAGGTGCACAATTTTTGTCATATCCTCCGAATAAAGCCTTTTGACGATGTTTGCAACTCAACATAATAATATGTATCTAAGTGTATTTTTGTGCGTCGCAATATTTCACCGGAAAACACATATTACATTATATTATTATTATCATGTAGCATAGGTACGTCCTATTATAATCGTGTTGACAGAAGTCGAGAGAAAACTCATGTATCACAATTTGTTATGCGAGCGCACGCGTGTATGTGGGTGTGTACACATTATCGCGGGATGAAAGGGGGCGAATAATGTCGTGTCGAATACTGGCCCAGATCCTACGGGGAGGAATTATCTATATATAGGCGTTATACGAGGAACCCACGGTTAAAAGTCTCTGGCACTTTCGTTACTGATTGGCCCAGCTCAGCTCTTCGGTGTGTGTGTGTGTGTGTGTGTGTGTGAACAGTTGAAATGGGTCCCAAATATAAACAGTAAACAGTTAAGATTATGTAGATTTAATGGCTTCGTTATATATTTTTTCCCCTCGCACACGTCCGTAATAATATTATTATCTTCATTATCACCCGTATCGATTATTAATAAGCTAAAACACCAGATATAATATTATTATGTAATATTTACGATCGTCACGAAACCATAAAAATAGACACTATAATATATTATATCCGTTCATGTGAAATAATTATGTCCCTTGGTAATAAATTTGCTCATTCCGTAATGATTGTTAAAAATATACTTGATAATAATATAATGAAACTTTATCTGTTAAATAACTTTCCGACACCGGCACAACTCTGCAACGGTTTACGTTTTTATACATAAATTAAATGTGTTCTCGTCCACGCGAAATAAATTATAACTTTATGAAAACAATACAATTTATAATTCTTTCGTTTTAAACATACCAGAGTACCTAAAATCTAAGAGTTTTTGTAAAATAACAAACTCAAACAAAACACATTCAAATTTCAAACATCTATTTTATTAATATGTTTTAATTTGATTTTCTACAACGCGTTATTTAATAACAGATAGATTAGTTTATTGTAAAAATGTACAGACGTGCAGTATTGTGTTCTCGGGATATTTGTCAAGTTTATAATATTTAAAAGTAACTCAAATCTTAATGATACAATCTATACTTACCGGATTATTTTTTGACTGCCTAATATTGTAACACATACTATATGAACACGCAGAACACCTAATAACCCGTGCTAACATTTTAGTTTTTGATTATTTGCCCCACACGGATGCTTGAGCTTTATTTAGTTTAACATTATTTAAAAAACAAAAAATACTGAGCCCCACAGAGTCTCTCGGGTAAATTACAAAATATGCTATCTTGAATTGTGTTGATCTTGGTCGATCTTGGACGTTTTCTAAGTCGATCCCCTTGTTAAAGATTATTCATTATTCTTATACATTTGTCATTAAATTTAGCAGATACAGTTATAAAATACATATATTTCGGATAGACCTGTTAGTGTGAAATGGAATTTTCTTACATGAAAGTTATAATCACTCATATTAGAGAACTTTACACTTTTATTTTATTATTTATATAAGTATGTTTATTATTAATATAAAATATTTTTTTTACTTTAGTCGATCCTAAGAGACCAGCTGCTATAAGGCAATTATCAAAACTTTCACCACACAACTCTTGATATTTCTGATATCTTTGATAAATCTGAAGGTCAAGCCAAAAATATTGGAGAAATTCTGTTCGACGCGTTGTGAACGTAAAAAGATGGACAACCACTACATATTTTTTACGCACACATAAATAATAATTGGGAAAAACTCAACCTATCGTTCTTTACAGTACCTACGCAGGTATGAAAGTGAAATTCCATGTAAAACCAAGAGTGGTCCACCGCAGTGTCACAATACTGTTAAACTATGTGTATACTTCAAATTTCTTTAATCATGCTTTCCGCTACGTCAAGTGTAGAAAAGATCGCCTTTCAAATTATTGTAGTAAAGACAAAAGCAGTCCAGCCAAGTGCGCCTTTGTGGGAGTGCTCAGACATCCATCCAACTTCAAGGGACGTCCAAACTACAAATCTTTTTCAAGCGCTGAATAAATAATCATCCAAACCGTCATAATCTTATTAAAAAAACACATAGTTTCCTTTTTTTACTCACCAGTCTGTCGCTTTCGACTCCAACAATATTAAAGACTAAACTACCTACCTAAATTCTAAAATTAAAACATCGTTAACAAAATGTTTTCCCGATAGGTATTTTTCACTTCATTAATTACCCCCCCCCCCCTTTACCACTGTATCCCATGGCCATAAACTATAATAATTGTAGTATCTTATATCTTTCTCATGAAGTACTTTTAAGTTTTAATTATTAATATTTAACATACATCTACACCTTCTCATAAATAGTCGTAGATCTTATATTATATTGATAGTACCATTACCTAACCTAACCTAACCTGGTGGGTGGATTGTTATACATGTTACACTCATGTCGGAAATCGCACACTATCACATAATAAACTTTCTCTGCTAATTTATACAGATTATGTGCCTATTTTAAATAAAGGAAAAAACAAATATTAAGTAAAAAAATAACACGCTTATTATTTTTTATCGTACTGAAATTTACTATTCTATATTTATATCAGTATAATATGAACAATTGTAATGTGTATATAATATATAAGTTTTCATTAAACTCCAAATGTTGTATACCTATGGTTTGATTTAAAATGATTTGTATTAAATATTCCTATAGTTGCAACATATATGGAGGTCAAAATGTTTGATATAAAAAAATATTTCGTATCACGGTAGACTCTCATCATTTTTTTTTTGTATAGAGTTGTGATCAAAATTGAGAGTACTTGAAACTATATTTTTAGACGCACATATAGTATGAAAAGAAAAAAAACTGGATGAAATTCATTTTACGGATAAAAAAAGTGTATTACAATTTTTTTCAAGTTTTTAATAATACCTTTATACTTCATGTTGTATCGTGTTTTTCATTTATCGTACCTATCTATATTATTCCTTAGACGAAACGCATTATAACTTATAAGTGAGTCTCATTTAATTATTATCTCGAAAAATATTCTATTTTTTTTTCTATTTTCGTTTTAACAAAACTATTATTTAAAACGGCATGTGATATTATGCACGTCGGTTCTGATGCTCTGATGTAGGTATGCGTTTGTATTTTCATACTTCTATATAATTCAATACAAATATTATACAACGTTTTTCGTCCACATTGTAGGTAATATTATGCGGACAAACTATTACGCACCTATACATTATATATTATACGAAATATGCACACAGTTAATCTCGTCAAACGTGGTTCTGATTTAATATTATATTTAACAAACAAACACATAATGTTTAATATGCTATACCCAGTGTTTGAATTGGGAAAAAATTAGAATGAGGATTCAAAAGTTTGAAAAAAAATTTGCATACCTGCAGTATAATATTTAAATTTCTTATTGATCTGGAATTTATATATAAGTGCTAATCATAGTATATGGGGTACCCCCCCCCCCCCTTGAGTCATCCCTAAATTATTCAAACGATGGGTTTATAACCTTAGTACGATTCGGCCTACGTATTGTGTACACGACATGGAAACGTCTGCCGATTATAATATTAGGAACGTGTACCTACTAAACCGTGTTGTACACTTCTACCGTCTAATCTACGATACATATCCGATTTTATAAAAAAAATCAACATCGCCAAAATATGCGCCTACATTATAATGATAACGAGGGCAAATAAAATATTTTCGTCTCGCACGCCGTGTATACCACGTACACTTGGTTAACATTTTCAAACGGGCTGCGGATAAGGACCGTATAATAGAATAATAAAATAATATGTCACGTTTACTTGCTTCGGATCCGCAGCAGCAGCAGCAGCAGCCACTGTATTCAAATTTGCGTGCATTTTTACAATCTAATATAAAAAAATGTTGACATTCTTTGTGCACCGTTTGCATTCAATAATCACACGCCGGCGTGTTTGCACACTACACATAGATATGCGTTTAGGCATATATACTATACGACATAACGCATTTGCATATTAGGTTATTCGCGATGGGGAAAAAAAATAAAAAAAACGTTCGTCGTACCTACCTGCATATAATAATATAACCGGAGGGTACTGCCACCGTCGTGTGTACATATCATGTTATATACATAATAATAATATATGAAACTGTGCACTCGCCTAAAATGTTTAGTGTGTTTTTGTCGCCGAGTTTTTCCATGTCGATCCGTGTATGGTGAATCGTGTCCCACCACTGAACAATATACACTACAATAGTGAGCGCATTATTATACATTATGCGTCGTGTACCTGTCCGGTTACTCTGTGAATACTGTGGTAGAGGTACATATATGTATCGCGTTCGCGTTTAACGTTATTCCAGCGGCCGTTCGGTCAGTGCCGGCGATGCGGCTAAGGGGTCGGTAATCGAGAGGTGGCAGAGTGGTAATGGCAAATGTTGGCCAATTATTATAGTGTTAACTACTATTATAGTATGAACTACTACCGGGGGTTCTTAAAAATATGACAGCCTTTATTGGGTTTATGGCGGGTGGATAGAATATTATTATTGGTCTAACCTCTGAAAATATGTCACGTTGGGCGAGTTACTGAATTACTATATAATACTATACCTACCCATATTATAATATGCCCTTATTGCGTTCAAGACAATCAGTGGAACAATATAATATAATGATCAGAGTTTAAAAACGATGCTTGTACGATGTTCGTTCAGCGTGCGTCGTGCACGCTGGGCCATTATAGTATCGCGTATCGTAACAATGCACTAGATGCGGACGTTTAGAAAATCAAAACGTGCTCTCACGAAAATTATCGGTGACGTGATGTGACAATTTCGTTGCGATAGCAGTGTGGTTCTGACACATTAAAGTACCTGTATGATAACAATACTCCACACTTTCTTCCGGCCACGTGAGCTCACCTGACAACACGTGACGTGACAATAGTGTGTTTCTACCTTAACGACAACTGCTGACAGCTCGTGGTGGTAAAAACGCGCTGCGCCGCCTTGAAGTGTGGGTGCGTGACAGAGGATAGCAGAGAGGTGGTGAAGGGAGTTATTGAGAGGTGGCACAGAGGTTATGGTAAGCAAATTTGGTGTTCACTAGTATTTTAATATTAATGACTATCCAACATTGGTAATGAAAAATATGACAGTAAATGCATTTATCGTGTTTGGAGTGGGTACTTGGGTGGATAGAATATAATTTTTCTAGGAGTCTTTCCTCTAGAAACATTTTAGGTTCGCCTCGTCACTGAATTCCTATAAATGTATAGCACTGTACCTACCTACCTATAGCGTTTACGACAATCGAGGTAGGACAATAATATTATAATCCTAGTTTAAACACGATGCTCGTTGGTGTCAGGGCACGCGAGGCTATTATAATATTGTGTATCGTAATGCACTATAACGTGCAGCTGCCGACGGCACGCGGCGGGAAAAACGCGCAGAACCATCTTAAAGGGTAGGTGCACGCGAGAGGGTGGCGGACGAGGGGAGAGTTAGAACGGGGTGCTTTTATATATACCTACGTGCACGATTAACGGGCGACGAACGCGAATGGCCTTGTAATAATATATTATATCAACGTATTACAGTTTAATGCGTATATGAGACCATAAACTACAGTTAGCGGAGAAACTTTGTTAACCCGACGACGGGTGCGCCTTTAAATATACGCTTGCACGCGAGAGACATCGAAGATCGGAAGGCTCGCGTAACTCCGTCGTCGCCACCGCCGCCGTTAAATCTGGGTCCGAACTGCGAGTCCACATCTTTTCTCCAATGCTTGTTTTCGTCTTAAACTGTGTATACTCTCCAGCATGTCACAAGTTTTGCAATAATTTTCAACATCGTGTTTAATTGGGAGACATGGTAGATTGATAAGGGACGGTCTCTGTCGCATCACAGATTATAATATAAAACCGAATGGTGCACTCCACCTGTGCAAGCCATGTAATTCTCAAAAATGTAAGCAAATCAAAACCTACCTCAAATCAGTAACATCACTAGTAGAGAAAAAAGTCTATACCATGAGAAACGATTGATTGTTAAATGCGCATCACTGATATTTAGTTCTCGTGCCAAATTACTAACCATTGTCATAACACTATATGACACAATAATTTTTGTTATTATAATAAAGATTTGTACGATAATGTATTCCTCATATGTTTATTTTTAGCACCGACAGCCGATATGGTAGTCAGTTTTCACTGTGTTGTAGACTTACAATCGTCTATTTACATCGTGTTCGATTTAGTCAAATCACAGTTGAAGCTGTTGCGCGATTCACCTCCACGTATCTAGGTATCGAAAACAGTGAAAATATTCAACGGCACTAGAACGTAACAATTATATGAACAATTTGGAACAGATTATTGCGAGTGAAAACTGAAAAGAAGTTCATTATTATTATATCATTAAGTTGATTATTCAAATTAGTGACAACACTTAGTCCTTTAACATAAGGCTAAACTAATAAAGCTACATGAACAGGCATATCGTAGATTTATGTTAATTCCGAAATCAAATTCATAATTGTGTTTAAGACTTGTTTTTAAACTCTTTTGTCAAACACTTCAAACAACTTAAGAAGAGATTTTGTAGAGAACAATATTCTAAGACGCATCGTCAAACGTCAAAATATTTTTTTTTATTAGATTATAATAATACTTAGTAATTTAATTAATTTATAAATGCTATAATTTCTCTGCTAAAACTTTTTAGTTTTTACGTTAATTATGATTATTTGTTTATCACGCAGTACCTACCTACCTACTGTTTCATGAACACAAGACAGTCATTTGTTCTAAATGATTATAGCAGTTGTTGTATTTTTAATAACTTGTTTGACAATTATATTCTGTAAGGGTACAATAAAACATAAATGCTAAGTTTGATAAACGTTTTTAAAACAATTATCTTAGAGTCAAACGATAATTTCTAATTCTAAACAACAATTTTCTAATTTAATATAGTATACAGTTAACAATAATTGTAACACCAAATATTTTTCTCAATTTATTTTATTCTACTCGTATACTTATACTCTTATTTTATCGGACATTAAATAGTTCAAGAGATACCTACCTAACTACTATAATCATCTAAATGTGTAAAGATCGGAGTGAAAAGGTAAAAATGTGTTTGGAATTGTAATGTCATCACGATTCTCGAATAGCCTCTCCACTAAATTTAATATGGATTAAATTTCTCGGTAGGAATAAACTATTTATTCCACTGCTTTTAATAAACGTAGTTATCGACCACAAGATATTACAATTTCTTGTTACTAGTACAATAATTTCGATAGTTGTTTCCATTTTGTATTTATATAAAAAAAAATTTAAATGATTGATTAGGAAATTTCAATGTTATAATTAGGTCTACGAAAAATATTTATAAATTGGAAAAATACTTTACATTTCCATATATATTATATTTTAATTAGTGACATGATTATTGCACATGCATTAATTATGTAGGTAAAATATTAATGATATTTATAATTATTATATTACTAGCGAATAATAAAATTCGTGTTCCAATTATTTTAAGCGAGTAATAATTTTCATTTTATTTATTATGGTTAATTTTTAGCTTTTTTAACTCATTCAATTGGTATAATAACTAACTTTCCGTAATTATGAAGGTAGGTAAGCCCAAACAAAAGTGTGTTTTCAAATTAACGATCTTCATTTCAAAGTTTATTACCAAACATAAAAATTACACAACGCATATGCAACTAGAAATAAAATTAAAATTAAAAATAATAAATTCTGAAGAATATTTTTAAATAAAAAGTTAATAGTATAATGTCACCTCGATTTTTAATTGTAGGAAATAATAAATATTAAAAAATCATGATTCCGTTATGTTTTTTTTTTAATGAATATTGATAAATATTATTACTATTGTCATTAATCCTTTATAATATACCGTATTATTACCGTATATATTGATTTTTTTCATTTAATAGTACGCGTAGTGTGTAGAATACTAGAATCATATCATATTATAATACGTAAAAATAAATATTATCGATTTATATCCGTCACCAATATTTACAGTAAGTAATGTTTACACTATCGTCTATCAGCGTTATCTGTTAGCGTGTTGCGTGCTAATTTTGATTTATTTAATATTGATGACAAATAAATAACGAATGAACGAATAAATGCAAATTGTTAATCTAATAATCACAGTTTGAACCCAATATAATACGTAGAATCTAGGAAAAATGGTGATGGATCTAGGATTTCGTTTTTTAGGGGGGGGGGTGGAGGGAGGATCAAAAATGTTTCTTTTTTGTTATTTTTTTCCTCATATGTTTACGTCACCCGCTGGTCTTTACACCATATGTTAACACATCTGATTGGCCCCAGGGGAGGGGGGATGCAAGCCCCTTTGACCACCCCTTAGATCTACCACTAACACAGGTCTATATGAAATATTAATTGAGTATAACAGAATAAAAAATATATCAACTTTTATTTAGAATTATACTGTTGGAGTCAATGTCAACCTTCTCAAATTAACACGACACAATTGTTATAACTTATAAACAACGATATGTCAACATGAAATACCATAATAATATTGTGAAGTCTATGTGGAAATAGCGCGTATGGCAAATATGCGTCGATCAGTTTTTCATTTTTCCAAACTATGTCAAGAACCTTGTTCACAAAACACTTAACCATAATCCAATAGATTCACAGGTGGAAGCGGCGCACATAGTACTTTATGCAAATGGATTAAGATTTTTGAGAACAACGTTTCTATGCGAGAAAAATATAATAATATAAACTCGTAATTCACTCGGTAACTCGGTATTTTATTATATTTTTTTTTGTCTGAGAAACAACTGTACACTTAAGTGAGTTGAATGTCGTTTTAGTACATTGAACCAACCTCGAGGGCCCGCAAGCATACAAAGTGTCATTCTTGATGTCACAAAAGACAAAATACACTATTATTGCCACGATACGGGAAAACGGGTATCATTTTTTTTTCTTTCATAATTTCCCTGCTCAAAAAAAAGTAAAGCCCGTTTAAACCGTAACTCAAGTAAGTAACTTGCCACTGTCAAATCCACGCAGATTTGACATGTCTACGAGACCGATCAAAGTTTTGCAACACACCGAGGGTATTTTTTCCTTTTTGAAAGTCCGAAGTTTCGAAAAAGTTACACCGAGCTTACAGTAACAACTTGGGAGAGGGCGAAAATAAATTACACCCATTCCTTGTTCCACATTAATAACACCGTACTCGTGTGACCCATCGTAATATGCTTGCTTAAAATAGTATTTTCTTAGTATCTTAAGAATTGCACAAAAACGTTCTTCAACTGGCATTCCTTATAATTTAAATATATGTATATACATGTGTATAAAAGTTCATAATTTATCATACAAAATAATATGTTTCAGTTTTCAGCTTTTTATTTTTATATTTTTTCAACGAAAACTTTGTTAGGATGTGTATAATAATATGATCTATATTCTATTATTTATACCTATATATATATCCATTATATTATATTCTTTGGTTTCAGGGGGTAAGCATATTTATCCGGTCAACGTTTAAAAAACTGATGTGAAATTCGGTAAGGGTTGTGTGTAGTTGATCTGCTTCAGGTACACATAACCCTTCTGTTGTTTTTATTATTATTATTTTATTTTTTTTGTATTTCGTATTTTGATTAATGAAACAGCGAAGTGGCGTGCGCACGCGCGTGGTATACTATGCACAGACAATAATAATAAAAAAAAAAAAACCCCGACGCAGATGAGTACAGTTTTGTTCCCCCGCAGTGTGACGTCAAGTATTATAAATCCTATAGATTCTAAAAACGTAAAATATTGACGTTATCAGTGAGTTATAGTTGACATTTTTTTTGGTCCCTCGTCCCGCCAAATATTGTTTTATATTTATCCACATATCTATACGGGTATAGCAAAGCACAAACTATTTTTGTATATACAATACAGGAGATAGTATGGCACTTTTGAAACGATTCCATATAGACTGTAAATAAATACAAAAATTCCGTTTAATATATTATTGTGGCTTTCATTTCGTCGTAAAAATATTTTAGTAATAATTCGAGATTTAAACACGCACGTGCGCACTGTCTGTTTAACCACAGTGTGCATATAGCATGACTTCTGTAGGAACACGAAAAACATTTTTGGCACTTGTCTCACACTCCCTTATCACACACCGTTTCCGAAACACGAGCGCGACCCATATCATTTTTGTACGCCACACGTACCAAACTATTCAAATAATTCATTTTCGTAATTATTATTTCGTTTCTGGGATACAAAAAATATTGCACACATGATATCATTATATTATAAACATTATACAATTATTATTTTTTTTTAATATTACGTAATAAGCATTAAAATATAAACTAAATAGGTTCAAATATTTTAATCTCAAACGTGATTTTGAAATATGATGTAAAATGCTACAAATATAAAACTAGTTGTACATAACGTTTTCTCGTTTGGTTTCAATTAAAAAAAAATATAATGTTCCATTTTGATCATTTCACCACCAAACGTAAGTGATTAAAATAACTGTAGAATTGCTGTCTTTAAATTCATTTTAGACTAAATCCTTGATCAGTGCCACGATAAGTAAGTGCAATAAAATGTAAGTTATAATATTATAATTTGATAATTTTTGACACGGTAGATTTGAAATAATTTAGTAATTTTATATAATATAATATTACAGTCACAATATAAATTGTTTGTAATATAAGCAAGTTTTTAGAAACATTATAGTATTATTATTTATTATTTCCTATCGGGATGTTAAAAATAACAAAACTGATGACCAAATGTGTTATGACTTTTTCAGGTAAAATTTGATTCTGGTGCCAAAACGATTTACGCCCTTTTACACTCCACCGTTGAGTTAATTTCCACCGAACCGCTATCTAATGGGTTCCGTGGCAACGAATGTATAGGGTACAATACCTAGTATGGAAATGTTAAAGATACTGGCTTGTTTAGGGAAAGAGATCGTTATTCTTTATAGGGTGTTAAATATTAGTTCAGATGATTATCATTAAACAATAAATTCACAACACCTACATAAAAAATAAAATGACATTGTATCCAAAAGAATTGAACGTCATCCACAGAATCATTAAATAATTTGAACTGTACATATTCAATTTAATCAATTTAATCTTCTGCAAATTAACATATTTTATTTTGATTATCGATTCACCTTTAAGATTTTAATAAGGTGCAATTAATTGTATGTTATCGTCCTAGATGTTTGAGCGTTTTTCAGTAAAATGTATTGATTTTCCAGTAAATTTGTATTTCTTGTACACTAGACATTTTTCGCATCGTCAAAAAACTCCAATATTTCACAAAATAACCATACATGGATAGGAAATTTCATCAACCACCGAAAAGTTATTTTCCAAATTCCATTATTTTATCAAACGTAAGAAAAAAAAACAAAAAAATGAATTGAAGAAATGAATGCGACCGAGGTTTTAACAAATTCGATCTAAGTTTTTTTTCATATGAAATATTTTGTTGCAACTCAGAGAATATTGTTGACATTTAAAATTCTAAAAATACCTGAACAATTTTATAACATTAAAAACTAAAAATAGTAAACCAGTTTCTAACTAGAATCGTTTATCAAATGCGACAATATAACATTATTGCGTTCAAAATTTAAATTGTATTATAAATAGATCACTACCTAAACCACGCAAAGGTAAGCTAAGCAATTTGTGTGCTCGATACCCGGCTTATATGTATCCTAGACGGATTTTCCAATTTAAAAATGCAAATATTTTCTCCTAAAACTTTGTTACATACGTGTAATTGCTGATTTTATTTTTTTAACGAATGAAAATTCGTACTAACTTATTATGTTTTCAAACAATTCTTAGGTTTTTTTTCTTTAAAACAAATACTTATATTTTAAATAGGATGTCTCACAAAGATTTATTATTTTACGTGGTATGAGTAATGTGAATTCCATTACCCCATCATTTTAAATTAGTAAATACTCAGAGTTCTGTATATGTATATTTCTCTATAGTATAATGAACACACAAATTTGTGTGTTTTGTGTATCTGTATAGTATTTAATGTTATGATTTTAATAAAAAGCCATTTGCGAAACAATCAATTTAATCTGTACGGCGCTGTGGCTAGAAAAATAAACATAAAATATTTTCAAATAAAGTTTTTGGTTTATTTAATGAAAAGGAGCCGAATATAAATATTTTTTATGAATGACAAAACATTTTCTGGTTTCTTTTAAATAAAAAAAAAATAAAAGAATTTTAGTATATTTTTATTCAAATATCGACAGTAATTTAACACGAGACATAAAATATTAAATATCCATGTAATTGTTTTAAAAGAAATTATTTTGTTGGGACGACTTCGTGATAACTATTTAAAATAGCTGTATTATAATAAATCACGCCATAATAAAACATAAATGTATTTGTTTTGTTCAATTCGTGTCATCGTCGAATAACTCTTATTCTCAGATGTTGTTTGTACAACCCTCCGCATAGGTGCACATAAATTATGGTCTTTAATTATTGTTCAAAATAATTAATATTAATGAAAAAAATGTATTTAAATGACATTGTCAAGGTTATCTCCTTAATAAACCACGAGTGGAAAAGAATGAAATCAAGTAGTTGTAAAACATGAATTCCGATAATTAAACGCAATTTATTACTAATTGATTATATAATGGGTATTGGCTTTGAACTTTAAAGCTATTCGTATTCAATGTACAGAAGGTAAAACATCGAGCATTGAATTATGTAGGTCATGTTCTGCCAAAGTAACATAAACATTGGAATTTGGATATTTATAATGAGAATATTAATTTTAACGCATTGGCGCATAAATAATTACGATTTACTAATACGATGTGCATTACTAATATTAACCCTTAATATTTGTATACATATTATTATTTAGTTAATTAAAATAACTTGTACAGAATTTGTTCAGTTATGTTTATACAAGCGTATACGTTTTTGTCAATACTTAATTGTTATAGTATATTATTTATTTCGTATTATATACATTTGTATTATGAAGTAACTGTCCTTATATGTAAGATCAAAAAATTAATAAATTATAATATTATATTTTTTTTTGTTAGCCACAGACAGTTAATGTATAATCTACACAAATATATTATTTTCAGAAAAAACAGTTAACTAATTTTAATGATAAAAAATCAATAATTAACTATTTGTATCTGTAATATATATATATAATACTTAATGATTTACTTAAATGCGTTCGAATGAAAAAACATATATAATACATTAAACGACGTAGTTTTTGATATTGAAAATGTGAGACCGTGTTAGGCTTAAGTTGTTGAAAAATAACACGACGACGTGACAAGAGGGTGATAATGTGACCCAACTGTTTTTCTCCACCGAATTATATTGACAATCTTTTTATTTCCGTTAACGTTGTTTGTTTAAAAAGTGAAGCCGTGACAAGTAAAAACACTTATCACGGCCAAAACACGTTATGGGTGTTGTAATAATCTTACAGATCGTAATAATACCATTAGAAACTGTAATATTATTTTCCTGTCTGGACTGACAAAATATGTGTTTATTTAACCATTTGCATTTTAAACGATTTAAATAATAATAATATTTATAGCAAATCATTACGGCAGTAATACTATTTCGTTTATAAACTAATAGGTTTATCAGTTTATTATAATCTCGTGAGTATTTTTTTTATAGTTTTTACTTTAAAGTGGTACATTTTTTTTTTTTAAGACATATATTTCAATTATAAAAACATTTTTTCGGATCTTGAAGATGCAACGAGACATCGAATTATTACTGTTTTGCCTGGTCAAGTTATCTCCAGCACACAAAAAATAATTATTATTAAATTATAAATTATGAACGAAAACAGAAATCGGTATAGTACTGCGCGTTCACTCAAGTATGATAAAACAATAACGATTTTCGAGTGAAAAATGATCACACGGAATTCAATACATATAATACAATTATTTTGGCGGGTACTATATAATTTGATAACGTTTGTTTTTATTTATACCGTCTGTTGTTGTAAGCGTATTTATTTATAAAACAAATATAATATGTATGCCTAGTGGCGTGCCAACAACGTAGTTTATAACATAAAAAAAAAGAAATCATCTACTTATACAATTATAATAATAATACAATATAATATACACAAGTAGGTAGGTATAGTGTACTTGGTACTTCGGTAACATTACGGTTGTTATTGTTTACAAGTTGTTACGACCGTAAAGTTGTCTATTCCATTGTCACATATTGTGTTATACACGTGGGGTTATATTATGTAATGGGATAACAAAATAATATTTAAATATTATAGCACTTCAAAATATGTGATGTTTATATATTATTTACGCGACGGCGGTATTGTGGTGGTCGTTACTATTCTAACAAAATAACTTCAGGTTAAAATATACCAAAAGTCCATGTGAATGTTTATATTGTTTATACCGCGAAATCAGAGGTGAATTCCGTAGAAACATAACGTAATATTAATACCATGTACTTGTATGCGGGATCGACGGCACGCGCTCGTCCACGATAGAATTAATTAAAACAAAAAGTCGTTTAGCAAGTTCGGTCAAATAATAATAATAATAATAATATTAAATAGCACACGTAAAATTGTACTACCTAACTTGAACAGTTATAAATAGTTATCCGATATTGAGTGCACGCTCGTGAACGGAAACACGATATCGTCGTGCGATCGCCGCCGACGTGATAGACGTTTATTAGCTTTATTAAATAATTGGTTCGCGATCAAAACCGTTGTCTAAGAATTTGTCCAATAGTTTGCAGAGTTGGTAATAATAATATTGACACTACAAGGGGAAACGTTAAGGTCCTACGAGCCTAACCTGAGGACCTGTGGTCTAGCCCGGCACGGCGGCGTGTCGTTTAGGCAATTTAGCTACGCCGGTGCGTAGGTGACGGTAATCTAAGACACGTCGATAGTGGTGAACAAAATGCAAAACACACGACATTGTTCACCCCATATCGCGGTAACTATAATTGACATGGATAACCTCAAAGGTATACGGTTTGCAACGGCTTACCTGGTGTCTGATCGTGGGTTAGCTGCTCGCAGCCGGCGAAACGATGATATCCAATCTCGTGGACAGGAAACGGAAAACGGAAACGATCGGCGACCTCCGCGAAACGAACCGCAACGCACACGCGTACCGGCGGCACTATGGCTAGTTTGATTTTCACGACGTCTCTCGATTTTTAACACGGTGCGTGTATTATATCAAGTTTATTATTACTATATAATACAACTGTCGTTATACTCGACGCGAGACACTCGGCGGCGGCGGCGAGGGTGGTTACGACAAATTAATGCGATAATAATAATAATATACCGAAACTAAGAAAACAAATTAAAAAACGCGAAATCACGCGAACGTAAATGCCGCAAATCGTCGGGCGGCGGTTACGGCGGACGGCACACCGAACGACGGTCATCAGCAGTCGTCTAGCGTACCCGGCACACTGGTGGCGGCGGGCGGAAAACGGTTGCGGAGAAGCGGCGCGCGTCGCGGCGGCGGTCTCGCAGGGGTGGCGACGGCGGATAGAGAGCGCGCCCGAGTTGTGTGCTCGTCGTATATTATATAACGACGATAATAGTAATAATAACACGAGATAATATAACACACGAGTGTTGGCGACGACAGCCGACCGCCGCCGCCGCCCGGACGACGCGACGTGTGCACCGCACACGGTTTGGGCACCGCGCGTTACCGCTGTTGATTATTACGATTATTGTTACCTGTCTATACCGCGGTCACGGTCGATGGTCAGCAATCGTAGAGACGGATTCGCCGTCTCCGCGTTTGAGTAGATCGTTATTGATATGTTACGCGCGTATTAAAATAAATACTGCAGTCACGATAATAATTATTGTACAACAGTTATATTATTATTATTATTATTATAATCATTGACTTGTAGACCCCGAATTATGCTCGTTTTGTGTATAACGTCCTGAAGCCAACATACTTTGTGCTGCTAGACAGACAGACTCTGACGTTACTTTTTACGAGGAGTTCGTAGACAATATTTTATACAATACTCTTTGAGATGATAAATATTTATATGACAAAATAATGGTAATAAAATTGATAATATACAAAATAATTGAAGTCTGGATAATGTTATGAGTAATCAAATAATTATTTTGAAATTTGTATATTGAAATATTGTTTCCAATTATAAAAGTACAATAAGAAAATTAATTTTAAATAACATATAATTTGTTTTAAATAAAAATGACTTATTCATGGTATAAAAAATATACTACCCTTATAATTCACTTATGGCTGATGGCATATCCATTATGTATTCTCTAAAAAAGAATATAAAAAATTCCTTTTTTTATTTTAATTAGTAGATTGGTTACAATAAAATAATAAATGTTTTTTGCCTTGTTCACGGATTTCCTTCTAGTTCTTCGTTATGTCTTAGCGTATAACCTCTTTGAAAAAGTACCTAACGCAGAGTCTATCTCTCTCGGACATAATCTCGTTGATTTCAATATATTTTACTAATGCGTGGTCTATATATTATTTTAAGCCTATGAAATTATTAGAGACTATAGTATAACCATAAAGAGGCTATAAAAATAATAATAATATCATATTGTATTTGAGAAGGTTTCCGACGCGACCATCAAATTAACACATTTTTTTTTCCTAAATCGAAATTTCGACGCGGTCCATAGTACAGAGAAACATATGATTTAAGTTTCACGATATAACCAGACAAAAGTTATTATTTAATATTATATTATACATATCCGAATACTTTGTAACGATAACGTGCGTGTGTGATGTTATTCTGCTTCAAATAATTTAAAATGAATTCGTAACTTTTTTTACAGTATTTTAGACTAAACCGTTTACAATTGAGTAGACAATGACATATAATATAAATTTAAATTGTATTCCGTTTCAAAACATACTATGTCCACGTTGGATTATAAAAGAGAATAATTTTATTTAACATTTTTTATCTTTTTTGTTTTGTTAGATAGAAAACGTGTTAATATTGAATTGTTATTTATTACATATTGAATCTATTATATAACGAGCTTCCAATTAACAACATTTGTGTAACGACATTTTGTGTGATCCAAACCAAAGTCGAACCACATTAATTTAATTCTATTTAACAAAATTATTATAATATCAATTTTTTTGGCACCCATGAGATTTTGCAGTATTGAAGTTTAGCTGTAATAATATACTCCCTGTGAATCACAAATTAATTCTTTTTTCGTCACATTTATAATATTATATAATTTATTGTCAAATTGTTTCTAATGATCCTAGAGTGATGGAATAAAAAACAAAATGTACAGTGTAACCAGCGTGTTGGATTGGCAGTAATTTATACAGAATGCTACTATGAAGAATCTAAGAAAAAAAATTAAAAATAAAAAGAAAAACGCGGTTTTTGTATAATAGATGCTACGTTATGACCACAGTTATCTACTGGTATTAGTGGATAACCGTGGTTATGACTCAAATACGACATCAACTTTAAAAATAAAAAGACAGCTTTTTTTGTTACAGGTTTCTGGAAGTACACGTTATTGCGAGTTGTGCCCGTTGAACAGAGTGGCGTACCTACGTATTTGTTTTTGTATCTTGAATAATTCAATCACGCTAATTTCTATATCATTAAATATGTATATCATTTTATTGTAGTGGGCGCAGTGAGCTCGACAATCCGTTAGTGGAATGCGAAACTAAAAAGTGTTATCAGGATTTTTTTTTTGGTTAAAAATCCATAATTACTGAGCATGATGGTTATTATTATTATATAATCAATCAGCCGATTAGATAGAATATCGATGACGGCGGGTCAGAATGACGCACGACTCGAAATCGATTTCAGATAAACGCTGAGAATTTCGACAATTTTTAACACCGACAACACTGTGTAGGTAATTCGGGTCCGATTTTTGGGCTAAGTGACGTCGGCACATCGTAGCGATGTTGAGTCCGACACTCGCGAGTCGATGACAGTTTTATTAATTATTGTAATAATATTATTGAACACACGTCTGTAGGCGCGTTCGTACAACGGAATTATGGCGGAATAATTCTGGTAAATATATTTGTCCAGAATACGGACGCTCGCTTAAGTATATATTTGCTGTTTTTTCATTTTTTTTTTACGGTTTCTTCGTATAATACCTCTCGGAGTACAATCTGTATCCACTTCGTAATCTATATAGATGTGCTAAATGAAACATTTGGAGCACTTTTACCACTCTAAAAAGTTTTTTACCGAAAAAATAAACACATCGTTGTGAGACAAATAGCTTCGTCGCTCCGCTCGGAATACAAAACAACGTGCGTAAATTTTTCGTCTGTAAAGTACATATACTATAGAAAATAGACAGCCATTATAGGAAGTAACTTACCATTTTGTTCTTTTTCTCGTTTATATCCTTCTTTTATATCAATGATATATTTATTGATCGCCAACACGATGGATAAAAATACACAATGGGTACTGTACACATAAGTTTGCGGCTGATCAACGTACCAAATGATTACAACTGAACCGTCTCACTGTTATACGTATTGTGGGTCACCGGGAAAATCTGTGTACACATTATCACACCACATGAAAATATATAATAATACAATATGGTATGTACAGGCATAGTTTGTACAAAACCAGACAGTGCATTTTCCATAATCCATAAAGTGAAAACAAAAAGTATTCCAGCTCGGCACAGTTAATGTGTGCAAAATGGGTAAGATATATAAAAATCGAGATAGTATTATGAATTCATTATCATAAGCATCGCTATAAAAAGTTATTAAAATTTGACTTTTATAACAAATCGATTTGTATAAAAAAAAATGTAAATTTTATATTATCATTATAGCAACAAAACGCATATATTATAGATAATTTGCTACTAAATACTAATATGATAATTACTATGATGTATGACATAATTTAATCGATGCGGTGACAATCCAACTTTAAAATGTTCACTTGGTTAATATATACACACTGTTCACGCTAAGAGGTACCACTAAATATTTCAGTTCGATGACCTTGTATTGAAATGAGGTTTTTGCTCAATAAAAGATATAACTTAAATACACATTTTCCGATAAATTTCAAATTTTGAACACTTTACTTTCGATACGCGCATGCCGCGATGCAACTTACTTTTTTTTAAATGGTAATATCAATTTTATTTTACATATTCGGATAGAGTATTTTTTTTTAAACAATTTATATAAAAAAGTTTTTTTCTAATTACAAAATTGGCATATGAAATTTAACGATAAAATTTAATATTTACGAGGAATAAATGTATAACGAACAGAAATTATAGTTATTTTTACTATTTTATCTGTGTGCAAACAGGTATTTAACAATATTGGATATTAATAAGAAACAATAAGTTGGATTTAGTTTAGATTTCGTCAAAAAAATTACTCGTATATATTAAATTTCATCGTTAAACTTCTTATGCCAATTTTGTAATAAGAAAAAAACTTTTTATACATAAATTATTCAGAAAAAATACTCTAATCGAATATGTAAAAAAAAATTGATGTTACCATTAAAAAAAAAGTAAGTTGTATCGCGTGTGCGCGCATGCGCGTATCAAAAGCGTTAAAAATATGAAATTTATCTGAAAATGTGTATTTAAGTACTATCTATCATTCAGTGAAAACCCCATTTCAATATAAGGTCATCAAACTGAAATATTTAGTGGTACCTCTTAGCGTGAACACACTATTATAATATACAAGATTGGAACCTCAGCGATTTAATTTATTAACCATTTTAGTTTCAAATTCCACCAAACTATAGTTAATAATATAATATAGAGTTTGCTGTAGATTTATATGTTCAGTCTACCTGCCTACTATATAAAACATAATATATTGCTTCTTTTGGTAAAATAACACTTAAGTAACTTAATGTTAACTTCATATCATAATTTAAATATGAAAACTCCGCGATGACGACGTGAAGATTTTTTTTCCGACCAAACACAAAATATTCAAAAAAATGTACATAAACCTCGTGGATTCTGGTTATTTTTGTTCTTTAAATTAAAACTGTATTGTACAAAAACGTATTTAAAGGCATAAAATAAAAATAAATGTACGTAGTTTTATTATGAAAAATATATAATATTAAAACAAAATAATAATGAACGTAAAGAAAACTGTGAAACAGTAATTATTATATGTAAGAGCAGTATAAAAAAAAAATCAAATAAATTATTAACCCACAACAGAATGTTACGTCCAAAGCAATAGAATAACAAGCTGACGCCACGGAGAACTACAACTGTGATACCATCATTAAAAGTGATTCCACGAGCTCAATAAAAAGCGTTGTAAATAAAACTAACACCAATAACTTTGGCCGAAAATACAAGACCGTTTCTGGAATTCAACGAGTGGAATAAATATATAGACACGGAGTGTGTTACGGACCCCACTAACACGTATTATATTATAGTGATGTGCATAAAAACGGAAAAGAAAAAGGTTATGAACAAAATCTAATCAAATGGAAAAAAAAATATAAGACATAACTTAAAGATATGTTCGTGAAAAATAGTATTTGGGAAAATAACACGAATGTTGACAATCGGCCCCAAAGAACTTAAGCTGAACGAAAAAATAATAATAATTCACCGTAAATCTTGCAGGACATACACAAAAAATAAAAAAAAATAATGAGAAAAGGTATTAAGTGATATGAATCGAACACGGAGACGGGAAAATCAACTAAAGATTAAATACCTATACATATAATATATGTATATATATCTGACCGATAATTTATATAATATTATGGTGGGTATATATCCTCGGCCAAGTGACGTAACAATTTTTTTATCATACTAATGCTTATTAAATAAATATAAGTTAAAAAAATAATAATAATATAAAAACATCAATGAAATGAATTTCAAAAAGTCTTTACTTATTTATATAACTTTGTAGTAGGTATGTATATAGTACTATACGTTACACAAGATAAATACTATTATGGTATTAATTAATTTATATTCTATGCTGAATATTAAAAATAGGTAAATATCCCGCACGGCCTCAACAAAGAGCATAATATATATTTTTTTTTAATGGTATTTATTACGTTTTAAAATTAATATTTCCCAAGAAGTAACTTAAAAAATAACATAAAATACTCTCCATATATTTGTTTGTAACAAATTTATAATATTATTACAGCGATTGTTTATTGCTCGTTCAATTTCAATCACAATGTTATGCACGTAAACGTTCTTTACGATTGATCAATTCATAAATCATAACATTTAACCTTTTCTATATACACATCAAAAGTAGAAATATAATATTCAAATATGTCGTAAACTACACATAAAAGTTGTATTAAGTCGCTCACTAATATTTAATAGTTATGATTTATAACTAGGGCTTGGGTTTTCATGCCCTTAAAAACCTTGAAATAAACAAAATCTCTTAATTAATATTCTCTTAAAATATTTGTATTGATAATATTACTAATTGATGTTGTAAAAAATTATACATAAATGCACGTAGTATGAAAAATAAATAAATTTATAAAATATGTGAAAATCAATTTATATATACCTCCAGATTTTGGGTTCTTAAAACTTGTCTAAAAAAAAAAACGAAAATTCCACTTCTATTCAATTTTCTATTTAGGTTTCTATAATTAATTTAATCAATACTTATTATTACCCAAACTAATAGTTGTATTTATGTGCAACATTGTTCACCCCATATCGCGGTAACTATAATTGACATGGATAACCTCAAAGGTATACGGTTTGCAACGGCTTACCTGGTGTCTGATCGTGGGGTAGCTGCTCGCAGCCGGCGAAACGATGGTATCCAATCTCTGTGGTTCATATAATGTCAACAATAAATGTCCCTCAGACGAGGAAAACACAATCCACACTAATTTCTTTGAATATTATTTTTGATATACTTATTACATCACATTTTTTTATCAATTTATATATAAATTAAATTTTAATATTTTATATGTGAAATATGCACTTGAAATGAGAATATAAAAAACACTTGAAAAAGAGTAAAATATGAAAAAAAAAAATAATTACCGTAAACTCCTGGTGTTATGAAACCGATTTCTATACCACAATGTTAAATATTTTTAATGAATATTATAAAACATGCAAAGTTATATATATTTCTGGCCCTACTTATGACATTTCAGATCACTATTTTAAATTTGTTCGTGTACCTATATCAAACGCACACCGAAATTTCTCGCCAAAATTAATGAAAAACGTGTTTCAGAATTAATTACAGCTCACTAGCTCAACATTAGCTATAATATGACACCGTTACAGCATTTTCAACGTGGTCATTTTTTTTTTAGATACATATATTTTATCTTATTTTATTTTTATCAAAATTAAATTTGTCGTACACAATTATAACATTTAGGTACCATCAATAACATTCGAAAAGTGTTTCACATAAGACATTTCATGAAATTATCATCATCAGGTAATCGATATAGATAGAAAACTTTGAGCTGACTAAAAAGTATAGCTAACATCATTAACTCAGTAACGTACCTACCTATTTTTCAGCAGTTTTGGTTTGAACATCAAACAAACATAGGTGATGA